>NW_026991723.1:23850000-25050000 GCF_029215605.1 Mirounga angustirostris
CCCTCCTGGTTTTAATGAGACTGAAAGGACTGTGGCAGGCCAGAGGTGAAATGCACAATCCCATGGTTTTCTCTAGTATCAGTCTCATTTGAAAAACAGAAAACATTTCAAGTTGGAGCCACATGGGAATTAAGGACTGAGGACTTGATGACTCAGAGGGCAGAAGTCCACTAGAACAGCGTGTGTAGATAAGTGGTGCGGCTCTGAAGTTAGAATCAAAGTTGATGGGCGCCTGGGTGGCTCAGTTGGTTGAGCGACTGCCTTTGGCTCAGGTCATGATCCTGGAGTCCCGGGATCGAGTCCCGCATCAGGCTCCCTGCTCAGCGGGGAGTCTGCTTCTCCCTCTGACCCTCCTCCCTCTCATGCTCTCTGTCTCTCATTCTCTCTCTCGCAAATAAATAAAATCTTAAAAAAAAAAAAAAGAATCAAAGTTGATGAGAAGAGAAGGGAACTGGTTCCTAGGAAAGAGAAAATGAAGGGCTGCTGCTCCATGCTGGGTACATTATGAAAAAAAGTAAATGAAGTCTGAATTCTGGCTCCACTGTTGGAAGCTATGTGACCTCACCGTCTCAATTTCCTCATCTACCAAAAAAAGATAATAATATTTACCTTATAGTATCCACTGCTGCCCCAAATCTGTCATGTTATAAATAATGTAAAGTGTGTAAATATTTTAGAATAGTCCCCAACACATAATAACTGCTTAAAAAATGATGTGGTACTTCTGTAGTATTTTCCAAAGTATACTAAGAGGAAAATGTATTTTGTGGGGCATTATGTGAAAAATAGTTCTATGGTCAAATTAATTATAATACATGGAGTCAAACAATTTTAAATTGTTTTTTTATTAATTTTGGGCCTCTGAAAACATTTAATAGCCTAATATCTTTTGGAGAGCTATTATATTTGGCATTTCCCAAATTTATTGGATCAAAGGACAATTTTGGCTACATTCTATGGAAAATTCATTGGCAGTGGTTAATTACCTAATGGAAGACAAAGAATTTACTTAGGGCACTGGCAAATGAGAAAGTTTAGCTTCAATGAGTGTGTTCATTTCTAAAAAGAAGTTAGTTTTAATTTTAGCTTACATGTACTTTCTATTTTAATGTCTAATATTACTTTGTTACATAGCTTTATTATGTAATAAATGTGAAATAAATATTAGAGGCACCATAATCTTCCCAATGCTCAGGACTTCTAAAAGGTCTTTGAGAAAAACTGGTCTAGTATGGCTTGAATTTACCTTCATAGAATTAGTAAATAAGAGGACCTAGTAAATAAATAGTAAGTATCATTCATAGGAATTAGAGAACTCTGAGCAGTAATGGACTTTTATAATAATAAAGGGTCAATTCACCAAGAAAACATAGCAACCCAACATGTGTATATACTCAGAAGAGCTGGAAGGGAGGGCTGCCACTCTAGTGGGCCCATAGAGGAATTTTGCCTTATGATGAATCAAACCTGGAATCTCCCCCATACTTGATTTAGATAATATTTAAATGAGATTTCAGACTTAGAGTGAATGCTGGAATGTGTTAAGACTTTTGGGGCTACTGAATGCATTTTGTACATGAGAAGTCCATGGATTTGGGGGAGCCAGAGGGAGGAGTGTTATGGGTTGTGAACCCCCAAAATTCCTATGTTGAAGACCTAACCCGCAGTACCTCAGAATGTGCCCATAGAGATAGGGTCTTTAAAGAGATAATTAAAGTTAAACGAGGTCATTTGGATGGAACCTAATCCAATATGACCAGCGCCTTTACAAGAGGAAAGTAAGACATCCATAAACCATTCATAAGCCCAAGAGAAAGGCCTCAAAAAGAAAAATTCTGCCAACACCTTGATCTTGGCCTTTTAGCCTAGAGAACTGTGAGAAAATACCTTTCTGTTATTTAAGCCCTCAGTCTGCGGTACTGACTAGCAAACTAATATAAATCCAAAATATATAAAGTAAAACTGACAGAACTAAAAAGAGAAATGGGCAATCCACAATTAGAGCTGCAGACTTCAACACTTTTAGTAATGGATAGAACTAGTCAACAGAAAACCAGTAAGGATATAGAAGAATCGAATAATATTATCAACTACCTAGATGTAATTGACATTTATACTGTAATTTGTCATTGTGCTTAAGAATTAATATGTACAAAATGCCACCAAACAATAGCAGAATACATGTTCTTTCTAAGTGCACATGGAATATGCACCAAAATAGATCATATTATGTGTCACAAAACAAACATTAATACATTTCAAAGAACTGAAGTCATAAAAAGTGTGTTTTCTGATCATAATGGAATTAAACTGGAAATCAATAACAGAGATAACAGAAAAGTCTCTAAACTGCTGGTTAAACAATCTTCTAAACAATCTATGAGTCAAAGAAGAAGTATCAAGGGTAATTAAAAAAATATGTTGAACTGAATAGATACAAATATAATAAATAAAAATACAATGCATAAAATATTTTTAGAATGCAGCTATATCAATGCTTAGAAGGTATTTTTAAATAACAGTAAGTACTTATATAACAAAGAATAAGGATCTCAAATCAACAATGTTAGCTTCTACCTTAAGAAACTAGACACAAAAAAGTAAATTAAACCCAAATCAAGTACCAGGAAAGAAACAATAACATTAGCAGCAGGAATCAATAAAATTAAAAACAACAGTAAAATCAATGAAACTAAAATCTTGTTTTTTTAAAAAAATAATAAAATTGAACAATACAGTCAAATTAAAAAAAGAAAAACACAAATTAACAGTAACACGAATGATATAGGAGATATAAAGAAAGAATAATAAGGGAATACTACAACAACCCTACAAACATAATTCAACAACTTAGATGAAGTGGACAAATTCCTCAAAAACCATAAAGGAGCAAAATTCTCTGAAGATGAATTAGATAACAGTTCTTAACTATTAAAGAATTTGAATTTGTAGTTTAAAATATCCAAAAAAGAAATCTGCACTCCCATATTATCTTATTAGCGAACCCTATTAAACATTTACGAGGAATTAACACCAGTTCTAAATAATATCATTCAGAAAATAGAAGACTGTGAAAGTGAAAGACTGACTACCACCAAAATTAGGACCAAGGTGAGGATGTCCACTCAATACCACTATTTAACATTATACTGGAAGGCCTTGCCATTGCAAAAGACAAATATATATATATTAAAGAGTTACAGATATCAGAGAGGAAAAATTAAAATTGTCCCTATGTAGAGATGACATGATTATCTCACAGAATCTACAAAAAAGACAAAATAAAACTCTAAAACTAAAGGTGAGTTTAGTGATTATACACATAGTCAATACAGACATAAGAATTTATTTGTATTTTTATATACTGACAATCTACAATTGGAAACTGAAATTTAAAAAATTTTAAAAACTGAAATTCTAAAGAAAGAAATTTTCATGATCTGGAGGTAGGCAAAGAGTTCTTAGATGTGGCACCAAAAGCATGAGCTATAAAAGAATAAGTTGATAAATTGGATGTATAAAAATTAAAAATTTATGCTCAATCAAAAACATTGTTATAAGAATGGAAAGACAAGCTACAGACAAGGATAAAATATTTGCAGTTCACATACCTGAAAAAGGACATGTATCTAGAATATATAAATAACTCTCAAACCTCAACAGTAAGAAAACTAGCAACCCAATAAAAAAATATTCAAGACTTGAACAGATAGCAAAGGGGGATCTGGATGAAAAATAAATACATGAAAATATATTCAGCATCATTAGCCATTAGAGAAATTGAAATTCGAACCAGAATGATGCATTCCTACATATCTATTGGAATGGTTAAAGTAATACTAATAATAGCAAATGCTATCAAAGATGAGGAGCACCTGGAACTTTCATACATTGCTGTTGGTAATATAAAATGGCACAACCATGGGGCGCCTGGGTGACTCAGTCTGTTGAGTATCCAAATCTTGATTTTGGCTCAGATCATGATCTCAGGGTCAAGAGATCTAGCCCCATGTTGGGCTCCCCACTCAGCGCAGAGTCTGCTTATCCCTCTCCCTCCTCCTCTGTCCCTCCCCGTTCTATCTACCTAACCTAAATAAATAAATAAATAAATAAATAAATAAATAAATAAATAAATAAATAAATATTTATATATACATATATGCACATACACACACACACACACATACAAACGAAATCTTCAAAATGGTACAACCACTATGCAAAACAATTTGGCGTTTTCTCATAAAATCAAATACATATTTATTATATGACCCAGATAGTTCACTCTTGGGTATTCACTCATGTTTTTCCTTTCCTAAAACAGTGAACATAAAGGACTGAGTTGTTGAATATGGCAGGACCAGAGACAGGAGGAGATGATAGTTGTGATACTCATAAACCAATGAGCAAACAGAAGTTTGGATAGGCTAACAACTTGCCTGAGGTCACATAGACAGTAAGTGGCAAAAGTGTATTCAAATCTGAGTCATTTATTTTAAATTCTTTGACTTTTCCATTGTATTTTAGTGAGATGGGAAGGAAGTTCTTCTGTTAGAGAACTTCTCCTGCAGTGTCAGAGGAGGAGGGGCACATTATGATTTTCAGGGCCCCTTCTTTCATAATATTAATTTTAAACCTTACTTTTGATATAACATTTAAAAAAAATTTTTTAAGATTTTATTTTTTTAAGTACTCTCTACACCCAATGTGGAGCCCAAATCCACAACCCTGAGATCTAGAGTCCCAAGCTCTACCAACTAACCGAGCCAACCAGGCACCCAGCTTTTGATGTAACTTTAAATACTTCAAATGTTTTCCTACGTTAGGCAAAACTTAGTAGATTTTTTCAAGGGCCCTAAAATTTTCATTTTCTTTAAATTTTCATTTGAAGAAAATGAAACTTTTTCTTCAATTCCAGAAGTTTGTTTTTTCTCCTGATTTTAAAAGAAATTAAAAATTTTTTTGTGGCACCCTAATGTGTTGAGTGATCAGCAATATGCCTACTGTGTCGAATGGATAAATTGACCCTGCAGGCAATCTAAACATTGAGAAAATCCTATATACATTTCTTAGAGGAAGGGCATGATAGTGGCATTACAAAAATGATAATGCTTCTCACTCCAGTTGGCTTAAATCAAACCTTCAGGGAAAGGGTTAACACATAGTTATTATGTTGCTATAAGCAAATGCATTTGAATCTGTGGATCTTTATATTTTCTTTCCAGTAAAACAATTCAAATTCATTCGCTTCATCCACACTCATATACTATAAATTGCCAAGTGATAGTGAAGAGAGAACAAATAATGAAGGGAGCAGACCCTAGGCTTCTAGGAAACTGTCAATCAATTATACAGCTTCCTTTCTCTGTTGTTGTAACTATTGGACCAACTGAGCTCCCTGAGCTGCAGTAATCAGCAGTAGCTGGGTGGGCACATCATTACTTGCATCCCCTACAGGGCAAAGCAAAGCTGATATTTTCCACTTTCAGACATCACTACTCTTTATCAAGGCTATAGCACACCTCTAATTGGGAATGCTACCATGAATCAACCTTTGGTCACATCTCTCAAATATCATATGAATTTATTTAATTTGTAGCTCTCTTTAGTAATTTTCTCTATTTCCCACTTGTGTGCCTTTATTCACGTGTTCTTTCTGCCTCAGGTACTCTTTTCCCTCTTCCATTTATCAGCCTTCGTGGCCAACCTTCAAGATCCAGGCTTCAAAGCCACCTATTTTTTGGCTGCTTTCCAGACGCTTGCTCTGAGAGTTAATATGTCTTTTCCTTCTATGTAAATTCTAGTTATCTCTGCCTCTACTCTAAAACACATATTGTAGTTAACTGTGTTGTGTCCTTCCCAAGTCCAAGAAGAGTGTACCTTTCCTATTTTTCTATCTTCCTTTCTGCCTAGAAAGTATTCAAAAGCAATTGTTGAATTTGGGGATTGAGTTGAAGATCTTTAAGTTCATCATTGCTATAATTCTTCCCATTTGAATCTCCCAGGTATCTTGATTTGAAAGATGCAAAATATGCAACCTTTGGGCATCTGAAGAGCTAATGCATGTTGCTAAGCACTTCAGACAATCCTCAATGTCTCTGAAATGTTATACTTCAAATAATCTGTAAGGATTCAGGAAGAAGTCACTCAGTTAAGTCCCCATGCATTAGATCAAGTAGTTCATCAGAAACCACCAGTGACACCTTAAAGCAAGATCCCAAGTTACCTTTGATCACAAAGTCCTTAGCAGCTGCCTGTGTGCTCAGGAAGAAATGCCTGTATTTCCCCAAGTCCAAGCTCTCAAAGGGAATATCTGCATTGAATCTACTTCCCACCTTCATCATTCCAACTTCCTCCAGGGTTATTACTAAATAACTTATGCAACTGTAATAACTACCATTTCCCAAATGTTGACTGTATTTCAGGCACTATTTGGTTAAACACACATTGTGTCACGTTCCCTTAAAATATCCCATAAAGTGGAGATCACTATTTCCATTACAAATAAATTCAGATTGGACCAAAACTGCTCAAGCACAATCCCACTGGTGGTCAGAAGACCATATCTCTTTCTTCTAGCAAGTCTGTAGCATAAAGGGGAAGCAGTAGAGATGTGGTGGGGTGTGGGGTTGTCTCTGGCTTGAAGTGGCCTAACCTTGTGTTCTATCACACGTCTCACACGTGCTTTGTACAAGGTAGATGCCCAAGAAATGTTGGGGCCGCCACTGCTGCTGAACATTTATATGAACTCTTGAAAATCTTGAGAATAAAAGGCCGGGGAGAAGTAGTACTTTTAACTCCACAAAAAGAGGCACGAAGTTTAGAGGCAGGAAAGACTAGAAATGAAAGATACATTCAGGGGGCGCCTGGGTGGCTCAGTCGTTAAGCGTTTGCCTTCGCTCAGGTCGTGATCCCGGGGTCCTGGGATCGAGCCCCGCATCAGGCTCCCTGCTCGGCAGGAAGCCTGCTTCTCCCTCTCCTGCTTCCCCTGCTTGTGTTCCCTCTCTCGCTGTGTCTCTCTCTGTCAAATAAATAAATAAAATCTTTAAAAAAAAAAAAAAAAAAGAAAGATACATTCAGAAGTTCATGGCTACAGTTCACCAGCCTTATACTTGAGGAGGCTTATAGATACCTGAGTGCTTCTGCTGTATGTACTTCCTACCCCTCCTTTCTAAGAAGATAAAGGGGGGAGAGAAGGGAGGCCATGCTAACTTCACAAATATACATTTGAAATTGTATAGGAGGAGGAGGAGGCAATAAAACAGATTTTTATGATACCACTAGATGTTTAGGACTTAACTCCCTTTCTGAATATCTTTAACTGGGTGAACTAAAGGAGTAATAGTGAGGACCCAGCCATAACATATCAAGAGAATACAAGAAAGATAGCGAAGGTCCTTTCTGTCCACCTAACACATGGTGGAAGGTTTCTGTGGCTCCCTTCTTTTCCTTCAAAGACTGTGTAGAGCTTCCCCAGCCCATGCACGGGTCTGTCCTAAAGCCTGGGAAGTTTCTCTTAAACATGAGGCTTCATATAACAGAAAAGGCCCAGAGCTGGATTATCAGATACTTGAGTTGAGACCAATAGTGCTACTTAAGGCAGATTTGCAGATTTGGTGGAGTCACGTGAGATCCCAAATCCCTCATCTTCAAGAGCTAGAACCTCTAACACTTATAATGCTGATAACTAACCTATCCACAGTGTTGTGAAGATTCAGTGGGATAATATATGAAGCGTATTTTGCAGTGTATTCAACATTTACTTCATATTTTTAATTATTTTTGAAATTGAAAATCTAAAAAACTGAGACCATGGTAATAAAAGAGCTCACAAAAGGGGACAAGCTTAGCATTCACTTGGGAATTAGACATAAAACAATCCTTTTAAAATGTGTTTTTATTCTATGTGGACATTGATTTATCATAAATTATTCATTATGTCTTTGAGGCTTGTTTAATCAGACAGAAACAATCAGAAAATGTGTAGGTCTAAGTGACTTTAGATATATGCCCACAGATTCACAGATTATCTTTGTTGCCTGAAACAAAAATCCTGGCATGGGGCTGGGAGTACTGAACCAGCAGGATTTCTCTTTTCTTTCCTCTTCCTTTCCTATCTTTTTTCCCCTGGGAAGTCTATGAATATCATTTTCTTCTAGTATTCTGTTACCTTTTCTGGGCTTCTAGAGGACTACATGTTTCCTACAGAATTAAACTTCAAAGGCAGCAATAAAGAAAAGTTTTGTGCAGTTTTGCAAACATAAGGGAAAAAAAACATAGATCCTGTCAGATTTGGAATCAGAATTAATTTTTCATAAACAAAGCATGATCCACTTAAAGTAGCCAACTTAGATGGCAAGAGAGATTTCCTCAATGCTACTAAAGCAATCCCCTGCCAGAGGCCTTCAGTAAGAGCATTTATAAACTGGGAAAAAAGGACTCTAGAATAACTAAAACCATTTAAAGCAGTAGGGAGAAGAAAGCCCAGTTTTTCTAAATTTCTGATTGCCAGGAAAAAAGTTCAAAAAATAAATATACATTATGACACCTAATTCAACCCCCCCATTGACTAAGGGAACCCCATCTTATGTAACATATGGCCAATTCCAGGAGAAGGTGCTTTCCGGTAAACTCGAAAGTCATACAAGATAGTAAGCCATCATCACTCTTTATTCTTTTGGAGGACTTAATAGGGATGTAATGGGAAAAAATGCTATCACACAAAAAAAATTGATTTCCATTGGAAATAGGAATTTTGCCAGTTGACTATACCATGATTGGCTTCCTCACTTATATTCTGTCTCTGCCTACTGGGAGGCACTTGGAAAGTTTGGCTGAGCATCATCATTTCAAGTTCGTTTCATACTGACAGGAGTAAAAATGATGCTTACATATATGACATTCCAAAAATTGCTTTCAAGACATCATTACTGCAATGAATATCTCAGAATGGGTTTTTTTCCTGTCTTCTTTCACCAAACAGCTTATATAGAATATTTTCCCACCTCACATCCTTTTAAGTAAAACATCAATTTAAGCCTAGCAAGACTCTAACTGGGGAGCATTTTGATTCCTTGGGTGGATATGGTGACAATGTAACTAAACTTGATGCGTGGGGGAGGGCTTCCATTTTTTAGCATTCTGAAATTCCAAAAGCAAGTCTAGCTTTGCATTTTTGCCAAATTGGAGCTTATGGAAACACTTCAGGGAGTGATTTGGGTTGCAAAGTGTGCTAGGGAAACAAGTTCCTTGACTAAGTGAGCTACCTAATGAAAAAAGATAGAAGGTAAACAGCAGCAATGACAGGGCCTATTATTATAAGGTTAGCCCAGCAAGAAAAAAGACACCAAATGTAAATACACATATTCATATTTAAAACATATAAATGCAAACCAACACTCCATGGTGCCAGGATCAAATTCATTCATTGATCCCCAAAGTTCTGGGTTCTACTGTTTGCCCTGGAGCAAGAATAGTAACGGCTCCATTTTCTCCCTGGTCTGATTGTTTTTGGAGCTGATGTCAATTGCTCCCTTCCCCTAGAAGTTCTCCATGTCTCTGTATATGTGCCTGCCATCCTAAGAAGTTAGGACTTAATGTGTTTACATGTACATGGCAAGATAGAAATACAGATATAACTCCTCGTGGCAAGTCACAAGTGGAAATCCCTAAACTCCTTGCCTACTTTAATCTTGAGTGAGATGTCAAATCTGAGGGGCAAGGCACAGGGGCAACCATTCTCTACGTGAGTATTCAGAGCATATAGGTTAGAACCCATAGTTCTAGTTGGTTCTTCGTATATTTTGGATACAAGTCTTTTATTGGATATGTCTATTTGTAAATACTTTCTCCAATGTAGCTGCTTAATTTTCATGCTCTTCACAATGTCTTTTGCAGAGTGGAAGTTTTCTGTTTTAATGAAGTTCAACTTATCAACTTTCATGGATAGTTCTTTTAGCATTGTATCTAAGAACTCATAGCCAAGGTCACTAGATTTTCTACTGTGTAATCTTCTAGAAGTTCTGTAGTTTTGTGTTTTACATTTAGGTCTGTGATTCATTTTGAAAAATTTTTGTGAAAGATGTAAAGTATATGTATAGATTCATTGCTTTTTAACTTTGTTGTTGTTTGGTTTGGTTATTTGTTTTGTTTTTTGCCTGTGGATGTCCAACTGTACCAGCACCATTTGTTATAAACACTATTGTTTCTTCGTTGGATTGCATTTGTTTGTTCATCAAAGATTAGTTGACTATATTTGTGTGGTCTGCTTTTGAGCTCTCTGTTTCATTGATCTATTTGTCTATTCTTCTGCCAATACCATGCTGTTTTGATTACTGTAGATTTACATTAAGTTTTGAGGTCAGATAGTTGTCAATCCTCCAACTTTGTTCTTCTTCAATATTATGTTGGCTATCCGGGGTCTTTTGCCTTTATATATAAACTTGTCAGTGAGTTGTGGGGTTGGTTTTTTTTTGTGATGTAAATTCAGGGTACAACCTACAGAGTCTAAGGATTACTAAACCAACATGAAAGCATATATTTCCACTTTTACATTTAGTAGAGTAAACATCGGGTGATCATTTAAAAATAAAGATGATTTGTTTGTCACAAACTCAAATGATCTTTTTCAGAGCCCCTGTCTTATAAGCTATGTTGCTAGGGGAAGATACATTTTTCCTCCTTGCTACTTGCAAGTGTCATTTGTCAGACCAAGGCAAAGAAGAACAGAAGTAATTTCTAACTGTCATACTATAGAATGTATAAAATTGTGGGTCCTGTTATGTTTCCTCCATTTTTCTTGAATGATATGGAAAATGGTACATTCCAAAGGCTAACAACTAGAAATAAAGATAGGACTTTATTTGTCCCAAAGATTACGCACAGGAAATTTGAGATACATCTTTCTCTAAAATTCAAAATCTTTTGGATCCTCTTCATTTAATGCCTTTGGCTTTTCAGGTAAAAACTCAAGTTTCCCTGTAGATTTGAAGCAACTTGGGCAATTTTGGAGAACAAAGATACTATGTGGACTATCTGTATTAGGACCAGAAATGGGTTCAAATTCTTGGAAGAGGGGCACCTGGTTGGCTCATTCAGTTAAGTAACTGCCTTCAGCTCAGGTCATGATCCCAGGGTCCTAAGATGGAGCCCCCTATCAGGCTCCCTGCTCAGTGGGGAGTCTGCTTCTCCCTCTGCCTCTTCCCCCACTCATTCTCTCTCTCTCTCTACCTAGCAAAAATAAATAAATTTTTAAAAATCTTAAAAAACCTCTTGGAAGAGTTAATGCATATGGTAGATTAAATCAATAATTGTTAACTCTCCAAAATCTTCCATCAGTTCTTAGAGCCTACTCTTCTTTCAGAGGCTTTCCCCTGAAATCTTGACTCATTCTAAAAACATCTTTGTGAGCAGCTTTTCATTAACAGGCATGTTCCACATTTATTTAGCTGCCATTCTTTCCTTCATACCTGTGTCTACTCTGTTAAATTTTGTAGGGCAAGGATGGGTATGTCAATTTGACCCCATGTAATGAGACATTAAAAGCAAATTTTCAACAAGGAATAGGATAACAATCATTTACAGGAAAGAGTACAATCAGTAAGTCTTCAATAGGAGACCAAGGTTATGCTGTAAGCATTTTATATTGTCACATGGTGGTGTTAGTATTGGGCTTAAAAAAAAAAAAAGAATCAGCAGATCTTTGCACACATGCACACATGCACACACATACACACACACACTCAATGCAAAATCAGATCTTCTTCCCATGTTATCAGCAAGGAACATCCTTCATTGTCCATTCTTCTCATTTTCTAAATAATAGGAGTCCCACCCAATGGAAGTCCTGTTTTGGAGTGACTCATCTCTTTCAGTAATATTACCAGCATTTCCACTCTGTTCCAGTTACAAGATGCAGTCGCCAGAATAATTTAATGCCCTCCTGCTAATTGCCAAGGCTAATAGAGGAACTGCTATAGCTCTTCAAATGCTTTTCATTTACATGTTGATTTCTCACTTCCCACTTGGGAAAGGTGTGTTTGGCTCTAACTGCTTTTGATCTAATGGTTCTGTAGTCTGACCTACTTTCATTTTTCTTACTGCTGACATTTATTTTATTTTCTTTATTTAAGGGCAGAAAATAACAGAAAAGGTAATCAGCATGCATTTAGGTCGTTGTAAGTGTCCCAGTTACATTTGCATTTTTCTGCTTAAAGTCTAGTGCTGCCCTTGAATGATTTACGATATTTGGACAAGGGGAAAAATAACACTTCCTTCCCATAAATCCAGAGTGAAAACAAAGAGAATACATAATCCACCTGCCTTGATTTGGGACCATGTAAGTTACAACAACTACAGTCATAGATTTTTGCCTGGGCTCCCAGATATCCCTTTAGGACCAAAATCCAGGTAAGGCAAAGAGCCTCACATTCCCCCACAGCCCTAGAGGCTTTGAAGGACCCAGCAAACAGAAGCCTACCTTTTTGATTACTGAGTTTCAAGGCAGAGTGTGATCTTTGTCCCATATAGGAGAGGTGACATCCAACAGAGGAATCCCAGAGCTCTGTCTTACTCTTTTACTACAGGGAATAATACAAGAATTATGTATGCTTCAAGGGTCATTTACATATTTCAAGAATCAGAAGGAGGTTGGTATAGACCTGTAAAATGATTAAGTAGCAATGAGGACACTGCAACTAAGAAGCAAAATTGTGCCACACTATTGGGCACAGATAGAATCACGATGATGAGTTTAGTAACAAATGGGCCCCAGAGGGGTAGGAGCTCATCTGAGCCACCAGTTAGAGGGCCTTACATCAATCAGTTTCTCAGTTATGGTTTTCTTTTACTCCTCAAGAATTCAGAGTGCAGCATTTCCCAAACTGCTTTCTACTTTGTGATAGTTGCTCCTAAGATTTCTGTAGTCAAATTAAGTTTGAGGAATGCTGGTTTACAGAAAGTTTGTTCTTTTGTTTTTTATTTACAATTTCTCTTTTTTTTTAATATGGAGATGTGTGTTATGACTCTTCCAAAAGAGAGGAAAGGTATTAAATATATTCCAAACCAATTGACCAAGGAATTCCCTTTTTGAAATGACACTATTCTGTAATTGTTACTGAAATCACATGTGCATATGGTTACAAAATCAGATTTCCAGATGAAATGGTAATGACCATTACAGTCTCTGACCCCCATTTCTGGCCACTGTATTCCTACTCCAGCAAGAAACTTCCTTTAACCAAGTCTGTTTTAAGATTTTCTGGTCATTACCTAATTTTTCTATCACACAACTTTACTGAGTTATCAACTTTTGAAATGAACTTTTGACCATCTGCTTTGATGGGCTAGGATTTTTAGTTAACTCATACCGTGTGACTACTCTGCCTCCCCCTCTTCTTAAAATAGCTGAATAATTATTTTTAGTCACTTTAATCATGAGTTTTGTAACTTTAAATGAATACACACAAAACTGTTTCTTATGCCATGTACTTTTTTTTGTCCTTTTTATTTCAAAGTAATTTTAGATTTATGGAAGATTTATAAAGATAGCACAGAGAGATTCCATATACCCTTACGTAGCTTCTCTCAATGTTAACATCTTATATGGCCATGGTGCATTCATCAAAATAAAGAAACTGACATTGGTATAATACTACTGACTACATGAGAGACATTATTTTTCTCTCAGTGTATTATTTTCCTGTTCCATGACCCAATCTTAGACAGCACATTGTATGTAGTTGTCTTGTCCCCCGACTCTCCTTTAATCTATGAGAGTTTCTTAGCCTTCCTTGTCTTTCCATCGCCCCAAACTTTCAAAGAATAATAGTCAGGTTTCTATCCAGTGTTTTATCATGACTGTACTGAAGTTATGGCTCTGGGGGAGGAATACCACAGAGGTGCCCTTCTTTTCATCTCAGGGGTATGTGACATCAGTGTGACTCATTACTGGTGATATTAACCTTGATCACTTGGATCAGAGGCCATCAGCAAAGTTTCTTCACTGTAAATTACCATTCTTCCCTTCCTGTGCACTGTTCACTAGAATAACTAAGTGCAGCTATCCCACCTCAAGGGTGGAAGAATTAAGCTCTAACTCCTGCAGTCATGAGTACCAAAGAGTTTATGGGTATATGTTAAAATCACCACAAAAAGATAATAAATTTGGGGGGGAAGATACTTTGAGACTATGCAAATCTTCCTTAAAGATTCTCCCACTAATTTAGAATTCATCGGTGGACCTTGCCTGCAGTAATTATTACTGCGGTATTCTAATGGTGATTTCCTATTTCCCTCATTACCTCTGTATTTATAAATTATCTTCTATAAGGAAGATCTGTTCTCTCTCTCCTATTTAGTCATGTATGTATATATGTATTCAAATGTTATTTATATCAGTATAGTCTCATGGATATTGAACTTCTTTCTTTGGGTTACAATTCAATAATATAATTCATTTTTCTCACTTAAATTGTTCCACTTTTAACCACTGGCAGCTCTTTCAGGTTAACTCTTACGTCCTTTTGATGTGCTACCTTTTTTTTTTAAAGGACTTTCTTACTCTCTGTCACTATGAGATAGTTCAGACTCATATTTATCCTAACCCAACCCTAAACAAGCCATTTCTCCGAGGTTTCCCTGGTTTCTTTTATTAAAGAACGTTACTTAAAAACAAGTATCTGGGGGCATCTGGGTGGCTCAGTCAGTTGGGCGTCTGCCTTCAGCTGGGGTCATGATCACAGGGTCCTGGGATTGAGTCCTGCGTCAGGCTCCCTGCTCATCAGGGTGTCTGCTTCTCTCTCTCACTCTCCCTCTGTTCTCTCCCTCTCAAATAAATAAATAAAATAAAAACCAAATATCTGGATCCTAGGTGATCACTTCTGGTGAATGGACTATCACTGCTTGTATAGCCCCTTTCAATGGACAGGGCTAGGAAATGAAGTAGGTAACATAGGTTACTATGTGTACACACATACCTATATTGATTTCTGTACGTGTGTGTGTGTGTGTGTGTGTTTAAACATGAGTTCATACTGATATCTCTGGCTCTATCTGGCATAGGTTTCAACCTAGTATTTCCAACTTGCTTATTTGTAACTTGTTTCTCTGACAGTGAAAATGGCTGGGCTCTCATAATCTACAATATGTTTATTTATTTACTGAAACTACTGTATGGATATAGTTAGTTTCAGAGTTGCTAAATCATATTCCTATAAGAAAAAAGTTTATAAACTAAAATATAATGTTTGTGTACAGTTTTTCTTTCTTTAGGCTTAGAAAATCTAACCTTACTGTTTTTCAAGAAATTTAGCTTCTTTCTTTCCTATCCCCTTCAGTGAGTTTATTGAATTCACTTGTAATAACACTGTTAATGTGGAATATTACAGATTATGGCAAAGTGATATATCCATGATCACAGTACCATATAGAAGAGTTACACTGCCCTAAAAATTGCCTTGTGTGATCCATTTGTAGTCTACTTCTCCTCTGTTCCTAATTCTGGGAACCACTAAACTGTTTTCCATCCCTGTATAATTTTGCCTTTTCCAGATTGTTTTATAAAGTAAATCATACAATATATAGACTTTGGGGTCTGATTTCTTTTACTTAGCAAAATACATTTATATTT
This sequence comes from Mirounga angustirostris, assembly GCF_029215605.1. Taxonomy (NCBI): domain Eukaryota; kingdom Metazoa; phylum Chordata; class Mammalia; order Carnivora; family Phocidae; genus Mirounga; species Mirounga angustirostris. The sequence continues at coordinate 23,865,629 of NW_026991723.1, forward strand.
TATCCATGTTGTTGAGTGAATTAATCATTTGTTTCTTTTTATTGCTGAGCAATATTCCAATGTATGGATGTACCTAGTTTATTTATTCACCCACTGGAAGGACATTTGGATTGTTTCCAGTTTTTGACAATTATGGGTTTTTATGAGAACATAAAATTGTAATTCCCTTGACAGCATGACTGCTGAGTCATATGGGAAGTGTGTGCTTTTAAGAAATTGCTAGACTCTTCCAAGATGGCTGTACCACTCTGCATTTCCATCAGCAATGGAATGAGAGCTCCTGTTGTTCCTCATTGTCTCTAGTGCTTGGTATTGTCAGGGTTTCATGGGGATTTCTTTTGTTTGTTTTTACTTTTAACTATTCTAAGAGTTGTGTAGTTGCATTTTATTGTAGTTTTAACTTGTATTTCCCTACAGAAATAGCCAGTGAAGCTGCATAGGCACAGAATATCCCTTTGTGGAATATTATTAATTACTTATTCAATTTATTTAATATATAGGACTATTCGAGTTATCTATTTCTTCTTAAGTGAGTTTTCATAGTGTCTTTTAAAGAATTGGTTCATTTCGGGGTGCCTGGGTGGCTCAGTTGGTTAAGCGACTGCCTTCGGCTCAGGTCATGATCCCGGAGTCCTGGGATCGAGCCCCACATCGGGCTTCCGGCTCAGCGGGGAGCCTGCTTCTCCCTCTGACCCTCTCCCCTCTCCTCTCTCATGCTGTTTCTCTCTCGCTTCCTCTCTAATAAATAAATAAATAAATAAAAAATCTTAAAAAAAAAAAAAAAGAATTGGTTCATTTCACTAAGCTTATAGAATTTATGGGCAGAGATTTATTTTTAGCAATTTCCTATTATCCTTTTAATCTTTGTTGGGGGAATAGTGATGCCCCCTCTTTCTCTCCTGATATTGGTCTTTTGTGAGCACAGTGTTGTCAGTATTGGCAATGTAAAAATAAATATATAGCTAACTTTAGAAAAGTTTCTCTTTTATTTCTCTTTCTCTTTTTTTCTCTTTTATTTCTTGGTCAGTCTGGTAGAGCTTTGTTCATTGTAATGATTTTCTCAAGAACCAGATCTGAGCCTACCAGCATTAAATAAACCTCCTGTCCTCCAAAAAAAAAAAAAAAGAACCAGGTTTAGGGTTCACTGATTTCTTTTTTTTTTCTGTTCTTAATTTCATTGATTTCTGTGCTAATCTTTATTATTTTTTTTCTTTCTGCTGTTTTAGGTTTAATTTGCCTTCTTTTTCTAGTTTCTTAATTTGATAACTTAGATTATTGGTTTTTAGATCTTTTTATTTTCTAATATAAGCATTTAATGCTATAAATTTCCCTCAGAGCATAGTTCCAGTTGTATAATACCAATTTTGATGTTTTATTTCCATTTGAATTAAGTGTGAAATATATATATTTTTTAATTTCCCTTTTGACTTCCTATTTGACTAAAAGGTAATTTACAAGCATATTGCTTAGTTTCAAAATAGTTTTTACTTTTCTCTATATCTTTCTGTTGTTGATCTCATGTTTAATTTTGTTATGAATCAAGAAGATACTTTGTATTATTTAAATTCTTTTAAATCTGTTAAATTTGCTTTTATGGATGAGGATATGGTCTATCTTGGTGAATGTTTTATGTGCACTTGAAAAGAATGTGTATTCTGCTGTTGTTAAGTAAAGGATTCCATAAGTGTCAATTAAGTCACATTGGTTGACAGTATTGTTTTAGTCATCTATAGCCTAAATTATTTTCTACTTACTTGTTTTGTCAATTGCTGAGAAGAGATTGTTGAAGTCTCCAACTATATATTGTCTATTTCCTCTTTCAAATCTAACAGTTTTTGCTTCTGTATTTTGAAGCTCTCTTATAAGGTGCAAATACAATTAGGATTTGTAGGCTTCTTGAAAAAGTGCCCTTTTATCACTATGTCATGTCCCTTGTTCCAGATTCTTCCTTGCCTGAAACTAGCTATTCCACCTTTCTTTTAATTAGTATTTGTATAATATACCTTTCTCCATCCTCTTAAAATATCTATGTTTTTTATATTTAAGTGATTTTTTTGTAGGTAACGTTTAGTTCAGTCTTGCCATTTTCACAATTTGTCTTTTAAGTGGCGTGTTTAGATCATGTACATTAAAACATTTTTTATATGGTTGGATCAACATCTGTCATCAAGCTAACAGTTTCCTATTCTTTTTTTCTTTTTTCTGCTTTTTTCTTGTGTTAATAGAGCATTTTTATGATTCTATTTTATTTCATCTCTTAGTTTATTATTTATACTTTTTTCTACCTCTTTTCTAAAGTTAGCTATATATTTATTTTTACATTGCCAATGCTGACAACATTGTGCTCAAAAATTGTAATTCTGAAGCAGTCTCCTCTACTTTGCCTATAGGTTAGGCCTAAATTTTATATTTACAACACAATGGCTATGTAATATTATTCATTGGAAAATCATAAATTGTGCAATGATTACATTTCCTTCTTCTCAGTTAAGTACATAATCCTCTGCACTACTCACAGAAAAATATCCAAAAGGTTTCCCATTTCTAACATGCCAATAAGTACTCAAAAGCATACTGCATTTTGCTGTGTAGTTGAACCATAGTTTTCTCAAGCAGTTTTATTCCTTATTTACAGTGTTTTTAATTGATGTTCTTTCTTTCTCTCTGTGAAGATGACACATATATAATAGTCACCATATCCTTATCTTGTTTGAAGTTTACATTTTTCTACTGGTAGAATCCATTCAGCTATTTTCCTTAAAGCCCACGAACTTGCCATTGCAATTCTGACCATGACGTTTTTTGCACAGTATGTTATTCTTTCGTAAGTATCTAATTATCTTTTTATTTTGTTCCCTCTTTATCACACTTTAAACTTATTTCACTGATTCATTTTTCAGGAATCCTCTGTTCTGCTCAAATTTGGATTGATTTTTCTCTAGGCCTATTGGGACATGCATTACTGCTCTCCTAGTGTGGAATAACTGTTCCTTGGATCCTATAACTTCCTCCTTCTAGAGTTGCTTACTGCTTTGCTGGAACACTTCCTTAAGAATCCTCACAGGAAAGTGTGCTTTGGGAGGAATATGGGTAAAATATTTATCCTTTACATATCTGAAAGCTGCCTTTATTCTGATCTCAAAATAATAATGATGATGATGATGGTGGTGGTGATTTGCTTAATAGAGAAATACATGTTAAAAACAATTTTTCTGTTCCAAATTAAAAACCATTGCTCCAATTTTGTCACTGAGAATTTTGATACTCTGACTCTTGATTCTTTGAAGTGATCAGTTTTTGCTCTTTGGAAGCTTATATAATATCTCTCTCTCTTTTTTTTTTTTTTTTTCTGTACTGAAATTTCACATTGGTGTGCCTAGGTATGGGTTTTGTCTTTTTTTTTTTAAGATTTTGTTTATTTATTTGACAGAGAGAAACACAGCGAGAGAGGGAACACAAGCAGAGGGAGAGGCAGAGGCAGAGGGAGAAGCAGGCTTACCGCTGAGCAGGGAGCCCAATGTGGGGCTCGATCCCAGGACCCTGGGATCATGACCTGAGCCCAAGGCAGATGCTTAACAACTGAGCCACCCAGGCGCCCCTAGGTATGGGTTTTATTACAAGTATGCTACTTGGCACTCAGAGCTTTCTTTCACAATCTATAGTCAGACGTTGTATCTCTTGGATTGACCTCTCACATTTTACAGTAATCTTTTTGTTCTACATTTTATGGAAATTTATTTACTTTATCTTCAATGACACTGTATTTTAGTAACCATAATTTTATTTTTTAAGATCTCTTATCATCTAATTGTTCCAATTTCATATCATTTGCTTGTTTTGAGGATTCATATCTTGTCAGTTTTCTTGAGTACAGTAATAAGAGGGGTGTTCGTTTTTAGTTGCTTTTTGTTTGCTTAATTTCATTTCTGTGTCCTAACTCAAGGGTCAGTTTTCTATCTGTTTATAATCTGTTTTCATCAGGGGTCAGTTCTTCTATTTGTATATGATCTGTATTTTTCCTGGTTTAGGCTGTTCTCAAATGTTTGACTAGAATTGGTTACCCAGTCATATAAGAATAAAGCAATAAAAAGAATGGGATTTATGTTATTGGAGAGGTTTTATAACTGCCAGTGATAGTTTTAAAATAAGTAAGGTGGAATGGGCCCTTCAAGTGATAGGAAATGAAGGATTTTATTCTGGGACACAATCATCTATACTAGCTACTCCAAAATCATTCAAAGCAATTTGTTCAACTCATTTTGGAGGAAAAACATCTGAGGTTCACTTGGTCTGAGATTTAAATGCCTGGCTGTCAGCCCTCTGTAACTCAATATGGGGTGGTTTATTGTTCTGCGTAGACTTCTGATTAATTATTCCCTATTGTTTTAGATCCGTCTTTCACTCATGCTCCATTGGACTTGCAAATTTGAGTTAGAAGCTTTGTCAGAGTTCTACTAGGAAAAGTCAGCTGTCTTATTCTCAGAGACTTTTGTCTGTATAATTTAGGCTTTGGTTTCAACTTCTCAGGTTCATCAGTTGAAAATTCCAGCCTTTTTCTATCTTCTGGAAATTTGATGAGGTTTCTCATTCTATATTATGCCCACTACGTTCCCTGTTATCTTTATTATTTTGGGTTTATACCAGTGTTATTCTTTTAGTTTTATTCTATTGAGATCTTGCGAGGTAGAAGGGATAAATGCAGTTACTCAGTCTGCTATCTTAAACCAGAACCTTTTGCAACGAGTATAAATGTTCTTCCCCCCAAAAAGTGGTAAGATACTGATACCTGTTAAAGTTGCTCTGATGGAAAAACAAATAAACAACACTCAAGTGGGAGTTCAGGAGACAAGGGATCTAATCCCAACTCTGCTGAGAAATCACCCCTTTGCACGTAGATAATTTCCTCATAAATTAGGGGGTTTGCCTCCACACTGCCTCTGATAGTACATGACTCTTACCCTTTTTCATGGAAATCACTATGGTGAAGTATAAAGAACATGGGCTTTGTGTCAGATGGATGTTAGTTTAAATCCTGACCTAGCCACTTTTAGTTCTGAAGACATTGGGAATTATTTACACCTCACTGGGTCTCAATTTCTTAATTTCTTAGTGATATCTGCCATGTATGCTAAAAATAAAAATGTATATATCTTTGCAAGCACATAAGAAGATATAAAATGAATATAAGTAAATATGTTATTTGGATTTAACACAAAATTTTACTAGAACACAATGGCGCTTTGTTATACTGTTGTGACGATTATTCTCTGATTGCCTCCCTAGATTCATTTTCTACATTCTGCCTAGCTCTGAGTCCCGGGGCACCTGCCTGGAGCATTTCTTGGGTACTTAGGCTAAGTTTGAGATTAGAGGACAAGAGAAAGGAGACAAAGGAAGTTGTGGGAGAGGTTTTTTTCTGCTCCTTCATTGCAGGGCAGGTGCCTCCTGTCATAAATCTCAGTCCAACAGCCCCTCCTCTGCTATGCCAATTTACCTGGGCTTCATTAACACTATTTCCCTCTTGGGCCCTTTGAATGTAAGAAGGTGGAAACATCCTCCTGTGATGTTTGTCTCTGCGTGCTTCACCATCTTATGTTTTTTTCCTTAAGCCTACCCACCCTTCGGTAACTAAGACCTCATTAGAGTCTTTTCATTTGAGCTGTCTTGGTTTATTGTTTCTTTCCTGGATCATGATTGATATAATTGGTGACTAAACATCTGTTAAAAGCAATGTTCCAACACATGTCTTAGAGAGAACAAGGATGGGGAGAAAGACAAGAAAAGGTATTTTCCTCCTTAACTGGTGTGGATGGACCCTGTAACATTTTAAAAAGCCAACAGTTTTCTTGGGAACCTTTCCAGCTCTCATCTTCACCCCTACCATTTAATCAGATTTCACAACAAATATTTTCCCAAGCATCAAATTGCAACACCCATGCTGGGCAATCAGGCTGGTAGCAGAAGTGCCATGGGGTGGCTTTTGGTGGCAGGGAGATAGTGTTAACCTCTTTGATAATCTACCTCAGCCTTCCCCTTCTTGATATGAATGGAAGATTTGAAATTTGCTTAACCTATGCAAGTCCACAAAAAAGAGCATTATCCTATTTTCAACTTCCAAACTGATTGCCAAGTCTAAGTTCCTCCTGTGTAGTAATTCTTGAGCTGCCTCTGCCATTGTGTCTTCTCTGTCCTGCCTAAAATCAATCAGAAGAAATTGTATCTGTAACATCATTAATAGGACCCTGGACCAGGTCACGTGCCTGTCTTGTGTTGTAAGTTCAGTACCTTCTGCATACACCAGAACGCCAATGCAGATGAAGCTGTTGGGCATTGCACAAAGTAATTTATCAGGACTCTTGTGCTCTATAAATTGAAGATATAGTATGCAAACATAAATCAATAAATAGTTAAATAAATACAAGTGAAGTTACTGTCATTGGTGAGCTCATTTGGTAGGGTACAAAGAGCTGTTTGTCAAATATAATTACCACCATTCTCCCAAGAAGAAGCAGAGGCTTCCTTGAAAAGAACGTAAAGTATGATGCAATCATACGATATACTATTATATCGTATGTTCTTTGAATCTAAGAGGGAGGGAGGAGGGAACTTACCAAACTGGGTGGAGAGATTCTTCAAGGCTGAAAATACAGGGAGAGTAAAGAGTTGAGGCTGATGTAAGATGAAGAGTCAATATGCCTGAAACAAAAGGAAGAGAACAGCAATAACAATTTTTAAAAGTACATTGACAAATAAACACAAGGAGTGATCCTGAACACTGATGTTTTATATTTTAAGTTTATAAAGAAAAAATTTTAAAGAACATAAGATACTCAGCATAATGTTTTTAAACAAGGGTGTTTATGGCACTGAATTCCCTGGGATTTAAATGTAGTGACAAGGTTTTAACAGAGTTTTCAAGAAAGGACTATTACCCACTGCTTTTGATTGCCTTCCTTCTGTAGTTTACCTATAATTCTATGAACTTTTTAAACAAAAGTCAATAAAGATTAAGGAAGTGTGTGGTTTTACCCATGGAACTTTGCTATGCAGAAATACTCTAATGAAGACAAGTGGGTAAATCTTGGTATGTAAGATAATCTTTTCCAAAGCCCCACATTTTTCCCTTTTATTTATATATATGTGAATGTACTTATTTTCTAATATTTTAGAGAAAATTTTAGGCACATAAAAGTAAAATAAATAATGTAAAAGTTGCCCTGGGGTGCCTGGGTGGCTCAGTCAGTTAAGTGTCTGCCTTCCAGCTCAGTTCATGATCTCGGGGTCCTGGAATCGAGCCCCGCATCTGGCTCCCTGCTCAGCCAGGAGCCTGCTTCTACCTATCCCTTTGCCCCTCCCCCTGCTCGTGCTCTTTCTTGCTCTCTCTCTCTCTCAAATAAACAAAATCTTTAAAAATAAATAAACACACAAAAATAAAAGTTGACCCATCATCACTGCCCAAATTTTATATACACTAACACTGTATCATATTTTGTTTTTAAATAAAATAAATAAATCATTACAGGAAAAATGACGTTCACTAGTGTTCCCTCCTCAACCCTATTCAACTTCCTTTCTCCACAAAGTTTATAGACATCCTGAATTTGATGTTCACCTTTCTGTTCATGTTTTATTTACTGTTTTATTACCATTTTTAGCTTTTCTACATTCATATGTGAAAGTAAACAATAAAGAAAAATATTTTCTTTTTTAAAAATATGCAATATTGATATACCTAAACTTTTTCAGTTATCTTAACAGCTGTATAATAGTATATCATATGATTGCATCATACTTTACTTACTCATTCTTTTTTTTAAAGTGATAGAATAATATCATTTAATATAAAACTGTCCCCAGACATCTTTCATTATTATTATTTTTTTAATTTTTTTATTCTAATATTATCCCCATACATTGCATCATTAGTTTTAGATGTAGTGTTCCATGATTCATTGTTTGTGCATAACACCCAGTGCTCCATGCAGAATGTGCCCTCCTCAATACCCACCACCAGGCTAACCCATCCTCCCATCCCCCTCCCCTCTAGAATCCTCAGTTTGTTTTTCAGAGTCCATCATCTCTCATGATTTGTATACCCCTCCGATTTCCCCCCCTTCATTCTTCCCCTCCTGCTGCCTTCATCTTCTTTTTTTTTTCTTAACATATATTGCATTATTTGTTTCAGAGGTACAGATCTGAGATTCAACAGTCTTGCACAATTCACAGTGCTTACCAGAGCACATACCCTCCCCAGTGTCTATCACCCAGTCACCCCATCCCTCCCACCCCACCCCCCACTCCAGCAACCCTCAGTTTGTTTCCTGAGATTAAGAATTCCTCATATCAGTGAGGTCATATGATACATGTCTTTCTCTGTTTGACTTACTTCGCTCAACATAATACCCTCCAGTACCCTCCACATCGTTGCAAATGGCAAGATCTCATTCCTTTTGATGGCTGCATAATATTCCATTGTATATATATACCACTTCCTCTTTATCCATTATTCTGTCGATGGACTTCTTGGCTCTTTCCACAGTTTGGCTATTGTGGACATTGCTGCTATAAACATCGGGGGGCACATACCCTTTCGGATCCCTACTTTTGTATCTTTGGGGTAAATACCCAATAGTGCAATTGCTGGATCATATGGTAGTTCTATTTTCAACTTTTTGAGGAACCTCCATACAGTTCTCCAGAGTGGCTGCACCAGCTTGCATTCCCACCAACAGTGTAGGAGGGTTCCCCTTTCTCCGCATCCCTGCCAACATCTGTCATTTCCTGACTTGTTAATTTTAGCCATTCTGACTGGTGTGAGGTGGTATCTCATTGAGGTTTTGATTTGGATTTCCCTGATGCTGAGCGATATTGAGCACTTTTTCATGTGTCTGTTGGCCATCTGGATGTCTTCTTTGGAAAAATGTCTGTTCATGTCTTCTGCCCATTTCTTGATTGGATTCTTTGTTCTTTGGGTGTTGAGTTTGATGAGTTCTTTATAGATTTTGGATACTAGCCCTTTATCTGATATGTCATTTGCCAATATCTTCCCCCATTCTGTCAGTTGTCTTTTGGTTTTGTTGACTGTTTCCTTTACTTTGCAAAAGCTTTTTATTTTGATGAAGTCCCAATAGTTCATTTTTGCCCTTGCTTCCCTTGCCTTTGGCGATGTTTCTAGGAAGAAGTTGCTGTGGCTGAGTTCAAAGAAGTTGCTGCCTGTGTTCTCCTTTAGGATTTGGATGGACTCCTGTCTCACATTGAGGGTCTTTCAACCATTTGGAGTCTATTTTTGTGTGTGGTGTAAGGAAATGGTCCAGTTTCATTCTTCTGCATGTGGCCGTCCAATTTTCCCAACACCACTTGTTGAAGAGACTGTCTTTTTTCCATTGGACATTCTTTCCTGCTTCGTCGAAGATTACTTGACCATAGAGTTGAGGGTCCATTTCTGAGCTCTCTATTCTGTTCCATTGATCTATGTGCCTGTTTTTGTGCCAGTACCATGCTGTCTTGATGATGACAGCTTTGTAATAGAGCTGGAAGTCCAGAATTGTGATGCCGCCAGCTTTGCTTTTCTTTTTCAACATTCCTCTGGCTATGCAGGGTCTTTTCTGGTTCCATACAAATTTTAGGATTATTTGTTCCATTTCTTTGAAAAAAGTGGATGGTATTTTGATGGGGATTGCATTGAATGTGTAGATTGCTCTAGGTAGCATTGACATCTTCACAATATTTGTTCTTCCAATCCATGAGCATGGAACGTTTTTCCATTTCTTTGTGTCTTCCTCAATTTCTTTCATGAGTATTTTATAGTTTTCTGAGTACAGATCCTTTGCCTCTTTGGTTAGATTTATTCCTGGGTATCTTATGGTTTTGGGTGCAATTGTAAATGGGATCGACTCCTTAATTTCTCTTTCTTCTGTCTTGTTGTTGGTGTATAGGAATGCCACTGACTTCTGTGCATTGATTTTATATCCTGCCACTTCACTGAATTCCTGTATGAGTTCTAGCAGTTTTGGGGTGGAGTCTTTTGGGTTTTCCACATAAAGTATCATATCATCTGCAAAGAGTGAGAGTTTGACTTTTTCTTTGCCAATTTGGATGCCTTTGATTTCTTTTTGTTGTCTGATTGCTGTGGCTAGGACTTCCAATACTATGTTGAATAGCAGTGGTGATAGTGGACATCCCTGCCGCGTTCCTGACCTTAGGGGGAAAGCTCTCAGTTTTTCCCCATTGAGAATGATCTTCGCTGTAGGTTTTTCATAGATGGCTTTTATGATATTGAGGTATGTACCCTCTATGCCTATACTCTGAAGAGTTTTGATCAAGAAAGGATGCTGTACTTTGTCAAATGCTTTTTCTGCATCTATTGAGAGGATCATATGATTCTTGTTCTTTCTTTTGTTAATGTATTGTATCACATTGATTGATTTGCGGATGTTGAACCAATCTTGCAGCCCAGGGATAAATCCCACTTGGTCCTGGCGAATAATCCTTTTGATGTACTATTAGATCCTATTGGCTAGTATTTTGGTGAGAATTTTTGCATCCATGTTCATCAGGGATATTGGTCTGTAATTCTCCTTTTTGATGGGGTCTTTGTCTGGTTTTGGGATCAAGGTAATGCTCGCCTCATAAAATGAGTTTGGAAGTTTTCCTTCCATTTCTATTTTTTGGAACAGTTTCAGAAGAATAGGTATTCATTCTTCTTGAAATGTTTGGTAGAATTCCCCTGGGAAGCCATCTGGCCCTAGGCTTTTGTTTTTTGGGAGATTTTTGATGACTGCTTCAATTTCCTTAGTGGTTATAGGTCTGTTCAGGTTTTCTATTTCTTCCTGGTTCAGTTTTGGTAGTTGATACATCTCTAGGAATGCATCCATTTCTTCCAGGTTATCTAATTTACTGGTATAGAGTTGCTCATAATATGTTCTTATAATTGTTTGTATTTCTTTGGTGTTGGTTGTGATCTCTCCTCTTTTATTCATGATTTTGTTGATTTGGGTCATTTCTCTTCTCTTTTTGATAAGTCTGGCCAGGGGTTTATCAATCTTGTTAATTCTTTCAAAGAACCAGCTCCTAGTTTCATTGATCTGTTCTACTGTTCCTTTGGTTTCTATTTCATTGATTTCTGCTCTGATCTTTATTATTTCTCTTCTCCTGCTGGGTTTAGGTTTTATTTGCTGTTCTTTTTCCAGCTCCTTTAGGTGTAGGGTTAGGTTGTGTACTTGAGACCTTTCTTGTTTCTTGAGAAAAGCTTGTATTGCTATATACTTTCCTCTTAGGACTGCCTTTGCTGCATCCCAAAGATTTTGAATAGTTGTGTTTTCATTTTCATTGGTTTCCATGTATTTTTTTAATTCTTCTTTAATTTCCTGGTTGACCCATTCATTCTTCAGTAGGAAGCTCTTTAGCCTCCATGTATTTGAGTTCTTTCTGACTTTCTTCTTGTGATTGAGTTCTAGTTTCAAAGCATTGTGGTCTGAAAATAGGCAGGGAATGATCCCAATCTTTTGGTACCGGTTGAGACCTGATTTATGACCTAGGATGTGATCTATTCTGGAGAATGTTCCATGGGCACTAGAGAAGAATGTGTATTCCGTTGCTTTGGGATGCAATGTTCTGAATAGGTCTGTGAAGTCCATTTGGTCCAGTGTGTCATTTAAAGTCTTTATTTCCTTGTTGATCATTTGCTTAGACGATCTGTCCATTTCAGTGAGGGGGGTGTTAAAGTCCCCCACTATTATTGTACTGTTGTCAAGGTGTTTCTTTGCTTTTGTTATTAATTGCCTTATATAATTGGCTGCTCCCATGTTAGGGGCATAGATATTTACAATTGTTAGATCTTCTTGTTGGATAGACCCTTTAAGTAGGATATAGTGTCCTTCCTCATCTCTTATTACAGTCTTTGGTTTAAAATCTAATTTGTCTGATAGAAGGATTGCCACCCCAGCTTTCTTTTGGTGTCCATTAGCATGGTAAATGGTTTTCCACCCCCTCACTTTCAATCTGGGGGTGTCTTTGGGTCTAAAATGAGTCTCTTGCACACAGCATATCGATGGGTCTTGTTTTTTAATCCAATCTGATAGCCTGTGTCTTTTGATTGGGGCATTTAGCCCATTTACATTCAGGGTAACTATTGAAAGATAGGAATTTAGTGCCATTGTATTTCCTGTAAGGTGACTGTTACTGTATATTGTCTGTGTTCCTTTCTGGTCTATGTTGCTTTTAGGCTCTCTCTTTGCTTAGAGGACCCCTTTCAAGATTTCCTGTTGCGCTGGTTTCATGTTTGCAAATTCCTTTAGTTTTTGTTTGTCCTGGAAGCTTTTTATCTCTCCTTCAATTTTCAATGACAGCCTAGCTGGATATAGTATTCTTGGCTGTATATTTTTCTCATTTAGTACTCTGAATATATCCTGCCAGTCCTTTCTGGCCTGCCAGGTCTCTGTGGATAGGTCTGTTGCCAATCTAATGTTTCTACCATTGTAGGTTACATATCTCTTCTCCCGAGCTGCTTTCAGGATTTTCTCTTTGTCTCTGAGACTCGTAAGTTTTACCATTAGATGTCGGGGTGTTGACCTATTTTTATTGATTTTGAGGGGGGTTCTCTGTGCCTCCTGGATTTTGATGCCTATTTCCTTCCCCAAATTAGGGAAGTTCTCAGCTATAATTTGCTCCATTATACCTTCTGCCCCTCTCTCTCTTTCTTCTTCTTCTGGGATCCCAATTATTCTAATGTTGTTTCGTCTTATGGTATTGCTTATCTCTCGAATTCTGCCCTCGTGATCCAGTAGTTGTTTATCTCTCTTTTTCTCAGCTTCTTTATTTTCCATCATTTGGTCTTCTATATCACTGATTCCCTCTTCTGCCTCATTTATCCTAGCAGTTAGTCCCCCATATTTGATTGCACCTCATTAATAGCCTTTTTGATTTCGACTTGGTTAGATTTTAGTTCTTTTACTTCTCCAGAAAGGGTTTCTCTAATAACTTCCATGCTTTTCTCAAGCCCAGCTAGTATCTTTAAAGTGATGATTCTGAACTCTAGATCTGACATCGTACTAATGTCCGTATTGAGTAGGTCCCTGGCAGTCGGTACTACCTCTTGTTCTTTTTGTTGAGGTGATTTTTTCCGTCTTGTCATTTTGTGCAGAGGAGAATAGATTAATGAGAGAACAAAATGCTAGCAGGGTAACAACGTCCCCAGAAAGTATACTCTAAACAAATCAGAAAAGACCTGAAGCAGTGGGAAAAGAAAGGGAAAGAGAGAAAAAAGAAAAAGAAAAAGAAAAGGAAAAGAAAAAGATAAAAACAAACAAAAATAAACAAAACAAACAACAACAACAAAAAAAACAGAATGTGATCAAATATGATCAGGCTGGTATGTAGATCAGTGCCACACACTAGATTTTGGGTGTATTTTGGTCTGTTAGAAGAAAGTGCCTCCCAAAATTTTAAAGAAAGAAAAACTTATATATATATACAAAAATAAGGGTTGATATGATGAAGGGATGGAATATGACTGTAAAGATGACAATTATAAAAAATTTTATAAAAGGAATTGATAAGAAGTTGTTTGAAAAAAGAAAGAAGAGGATTTAAAAAAAGAAAAAAGAAAAAAAAAGGGAGAGAATGTGATCAGGCAGGAGAGTAGAAAAAAACCATATACTAGAGATTTAGGGTATATTTTGATCTGTTAGAAGAAACTATCTCAAATTTTTAAAGAGAGAACAACTTATATACATATATGCCAAAAATACGGGTAACTACTCTGAAGGGATAGAATATGACTCTAAAAATGAAAAATAAAAATGCTTTTTAAAAAAGGGATTGATAAGATGTTGGTTGAAAAAGGGAAAAAGAAAAATTCAAAAAAAAGAAAAAAGAAAAAAGACAGTTAAAAAAAATTAACTTTGAAAGACTAAAGAATCATGGTAAAAAAGCCATGAATTCTATGTGTAGTAATCCCCTAGCACTGGAGTTCTGCTGTTCTCATTGATCGGTAAACTTGGTCTTGGCTGGCTGTTCTCGCTGATCTTCTGGGGAGGGGCCTGTTGCTGTGGTTTCCAAATGTCTTTGCCGGAGGCGGAATTGCCCCACCCTTGCCCGGTCTAGGCTAAGTAATCTGCTCAGGTTTACTCTCGGGAGCTTTTGTTCCCTGCAAGCTTTCCGTACAGCTTTGGAGGCGGAGAGTGAAAATGGCGGCCTCCCAATCTCTGTCCTGGAGGAGCCGAGAACTTGGGGCCCCGCTCCTCATGAGCCCCCAGAGAAAAGCCGTCAGTCACTCCTGTCTCCCGTCTCCGGCCGCACTCCGTGCTCACCCGGCCTGTGACCGCGTGTTTCTATCTCCGGCACTCGACCCCGGGTGAAGTCTCCAAACCCAGCAGATCCCTGCGGTGCACTCCCACGCGGCTTCTTCTGGGGAAGAAGGTGAGTCTCCCTGGATCTGCTGCTTGTTGGGTCCCTGCTGGAGGAGCAGTGGCCCGACTGTGGCACGGATCATGGTTTATGGCAACCCTGAGCTGAGAGCCCATGCCTTGGCTCCGTCTCTGCAGCCTGCTTCCCCGCTCAGATCCCTGGGAGCTCTGCCGCACTCGGGCACCCCCGGTCTTTCTGTGACCCCAAGGGTCCTGAGACCACTGTCCCGGAGGGTTCCACCCCCCGCTTAGCCACCAGAGTGACGTCCCTCAGCAGAGCAGACTTTTAAAAGTTCCAATTTTGTGCTCCGTGGTTCTATCACTTGCCAGAAGCGGCTGATGGAGGCCCCTCCCCCGCCGTCTATCCTCCCAAATATGGCCTCAGATTCACTTCTCCACACATCCTACCTTCCAGAAAGTGGTCGCTTTTCTGTTCAGAGAGTTGTTGCTCTTCTTTTCTTCGATCTCCTGTTGAGTTCATAGGTGTTAAGAATGGTTTGATCCCTATCCAGCTGAATTCCTGAGAGGAGACGAAATCCAGGTCTCCTACTCCTCCGCCATCTTGCTCCGCCCCCTACTTACTCATTCTTCTACCATTACTATGAATACCTTTGGGCATATAGCATTATCCATAGGTGAAAGAATATCTCTTGGGTATTTACTTCAATGGGAAATTACTGGGCCATATTATAAGCATTTTTTATTTTGCTAGAAACTACCAGCTTGCCCCACAAAGTGGTTGTGCTAATGAACATGCTGTATATGAGAATATGATTATTCAAGTTACTGCCTTCTCTCCAACCCTTGCTATTATGAAGCTCCTTAAATTTTTTGACCAGCTAACTGGTGTGAAATACAATTCCATGGTTGTTTTAATTCATCACTTCTTGATTTTTAGTGAAGTTGAGTATACTTTCACATGTTTATTTCCCATTTGTCGTATTTCATGTTTGTCCTTTTCTAATTGATTTGTAAAACTTTTTCAGTATTTTCTGGATACTAACCTGTTTGCCCATCATTTACATTAAAATGTCTTACTGCAGTATTTTAGCTTCTACTCTGATTCTTTTGCCCTATAAAAGTTTTTAATTTTCATGCAGTTATATCTATCAGTTTTACTTTCTTTTTTTTTTTAAGATTTTATTTATTTATTTGACAGAGAGATAGAGAAAGAGCACAAGTAGGCAGAGCAGCAGGGAGAGGGAGAAGCAGGCTCTCAGCTGAGCAGCGAGCCTGATGTGGGGCTCGATCCCAGGACCCTGGGATCATGACCTGAGCTGAAGGTAGTCACTTAACCAACCGAGCCACCCAGGTGCCCTATCAGCTTTACTTTCCCAAGGGTAATGGCTTACATGTGTTGCTTAAGAAATTATTTCCTATGTTTTGGTCATGAAGATAATCTCCAAAATTTGATTCCCAGTGATTTTATTTTTCCAATTTAGATCTTTATTCCACCCAGAATTGATTTTCATGTGTGAAGTGATATAGTAATCTGATTTTTTTTCTTCCAAATAGAAAGCAACATGTCCTAACTTTAGTTATGGAACAGTGCTCTCCTTTGCACTGATTTGAGATGCTATTTTCATCGTCTAAGAATTCTCAAATATCCCTGGGTCTTTCTGGGCTCTTGCTTCTTTCTTGTTGAACTAAATCAACACTTGATGATACTATGTCATTTTCACATTACCTAAATACTATTGCTTTATTATAAGTCTTGAAATTCCCTCCTACTTTTTTTTTCTAAGTCTTAGCATTCTTGGGCACACACACTTCTACGTGAATTTAAGTATTGATTTTTCAACCTTGACAAAACAACCCTGTTGGTATTTGAATTTGATTAGAATTGATGGATTAGTTTGGGTTCTTTCCATATTTTAAATCTGTTTTAAATATTGCCACATAAAATAGCACAGACACTCAAGAAAGTACTAGAGGTCAACCAACCCATATACTGTGATTAAATTACAAATTTAAATTCATTTTAACTGCGATATGTTGAAGAGAAAGAGAGGAGTAGAATCTTTTCTGTAGTTCACAGATTTTTTGCAGTTATTCTAACAGTCTGGCTAAATTAGACATGTTATCTCAAAGGTTTCCATCATCTTAGATCTGTCAATGAGCTGTAAACAGAGTCAGAATAATGATATGATCAATATTTAGAAGAAATAATGATTGGGGCACCTGGGTGGCTCAGTTGGTTAAGCGTCTGACTCTTGATTTCAGCTCAGGGTCGTGAGATGAGCACCAGGTCTGGCTGTCTCCTTCTGTCTCACCCCTCCCCTGCCCGCATTCCCCCTACCCCCGCTCACGTACATGCTCTCTCCAATCTCTCTAAAATAAATAAATCTTTAAAAAAAGAAGAAATAATGATTAAACAGTATATGCTTACTGAACAACTACTTTATTTCCAGCACTGTGCCCTATTCTACAATACACAGAAAGTAGTTTCAGAATTGCTAGCCTATGCCACTTATTTGTGCTTCTCATTTGTGAGAAAACAAATTTACTCAGTAGAGTTAAATATGTTTTTATATACAGTCAAAACATTGTGCTTAAAAATTACTTGAGTATTTTTTTCCTTTGGAATGGTTATGTTATAGGAAATACAGTTAGGTTTATTTTTTTCTGTTTATATTATGTTTTCCTTTCCCTCATCTTTGTTCATTTAGTTTTGTTTCATTTGCCATGAATATGTGAAACAGTAACATGATTCCATTAATTCTCTACCAAAAATTATATTCAGGGAAATGTCACCCCATACCCCTTTCACCCCATTCATACACATCCCTTCTAACAATCACATTAGTTTCTGCTTTAATCTGTTTCATTTTATAAAGATCAGTAGATAGATGTTTGGTTATTTATTTATTTCTAACACAAAAAGAAGCATAGCACATTTCTTTTGCTCTTTAATTTTTTCACTTACCAATATATCCTGGAAATTACTTCGTATCAGTTCAGAGAGACCTTCATTCTTTTCTATGCCTGAACATTACTCCATTTTGTGGATAAACCATAGCTTATTGAACTAATCTCTGTTAGGTATTTAAGATATTCCCACTAATATGCAACTATAAGCAAAGCCACAATGAATGATCTTGTGCATATGTATTTTTGTGTTGTTGAAGAGGTATCTTCAGGGTAAATTCGTAGAAATGGATTGCTGGGTCAAAAAGCAAACACATATGTAGTTTTCTTAGTAATTGCCAAACTTCCCTTCAATTTATATTTCCTCCAGCAATGTGTGAGAGTGCCTATTTTCCCACAGACACACCTCTGATAGGTGAGAAATAGTACCCCAGTGTAGTTTTAATTTGTATTTATCTCATTATGAGTGAAGAGGCTTTCTCTGTAAGGTTGTTACTCAGAATTTGCTTGCATCTCATTAGTCTGAACTTACATGGTCATACCTAGTTGCAAAGGAGGCTGAGAAGTATAATCTCTATCCTGGTAGCCATGAATCTAGCTAAATCTTGGTTGGGTGTGGGATCTAGAAGTAAGAGAGGTGCTGGGGAATAAAAAGGGACAATAAGCAGTCTCTCTGACAAAGTTCACTAAATGGTAGCTAGAAATTTATTAGATATATTATACTTCTGAGGAGTTAGTTGTTTATAAAGTAATCACTCAGGATATTCCTACTTAACACATATCCACTCAGTAATACTTTTAAAACATATGGATAAGATAATAAGTGCCTCACCAGGAAATGAAATTTTGGTGGTAGAAAATTAATATGGCTCAGAAGTGTTATGATAAAACTAAGTAGAAAATTCAAAGAAGACACAAAAAAAATTGTATCTAAATTTGTGAGGTTAAGGAAGGCCCTCTTGAAGAAGTAGAGTTTAAGTAGAACATTAAAAGTTGTTCTCAGGAAGAGAAGTGGGTGGGCAAAGTAGGAATGGAGGATTTCTGGGAGAAGGATCTAAATGTTCAAAGTCCTGGAGTTGAGAAGGAGCGAGCATAGTTCAATATGTGTCCAAAACTTTGTGCAGCGAGGGGAGAGCTGAGAGATGGCCTGGAGAGAGAAACTGGGGCAGATCACCAGTTACCTTCGGTTCTGCCAAGAAGTTTGTATTCTATCATTCTATCTGAGGGCAGTAGGGAGCCATGTAAGAGTTGTAAGCATGAGAGAGACAAGTCAGATTGGTGATTTAGAAAGACTGTATCATATAGAGGATGCATGACAGAGGGGCAAGACTGGGCTAGGGTTACCAGAGAAAAAGAGAGAGAGTGAGAGAGAGAGGAGTGAGGGAAGGAGGGAGAGAGAGCTGAGTCAGGTTACAAAACCATGATTTCTAATCATCTTATTAAATAGCTACCAAAGATTCTTAGGTTAATTATGAATAAATTTGTTGAAGTCAGAAGTCTTCTAAATTAGGATAAGGGACATCATGTGGGGGGAGGGGGATTGGAGTGATTTCATGGTTCTACCTTCACAGACTTGTAAAATTCTGTTAATGTCCTATTTCTACGAAGGTATACCAATAAAATGGAGGAAGAGGATATATTTTGAGTAAAATATAAGGTTATTTTAAGATATTGTTCCTATCACCAAAGCACTCAAAATAAAAGAATCCATTGGAAAAGGGAAAATTTCAAAATCTAATCTAAGTTTATTAAAGGAATCTTCCAAAGGACAACCTTCTTATTGCAATGTAGATTTAAATTAACTGATCTGTTGTATGGTGTGAATTTTTAATTAAGGCCAAATGTATATTCTCAAGATAAGTGGAGGATTTCAGCAATTATTTAGTTATTTGAGGCAAATTAGCTTCTTTTCTTGAAAACATCTAGTTAATTATGGTAAAAATATTGGATTTATTACTTGCATTACCTGATAATTGCCTCACTTTCTTCTTTCATTTAGTATCTGCCAATGTAACCTCAGAGTCCTTCATAAAGCTCAAAAGTTAATAACATCAAAGACCTCTTGGAAACTCAAGCTGCTGCTGTTTTTATAAGCATAGCCCATTCATTGGTTTTTCTAGGGGAGCAGGGTGGGAAAGAGCGGGGAGAAAGCTTGCTGCCCTCAGAAGCTAACTGGTGCTTATAGTATCCCTAGGGGCAATTTCAGACATACACACACACACACACACACGCACACACATACACACACACACACCACAATCCAAATGTTTCTCATCTTGAGCATTGTGAATAGTTAATCATTTCTATTTCCCAAATAATCAACCATCCCATTTATCCTTTAATCTCCTCCAATGTGACAGAAATGGCTGGTATATGTCAAAACCATATCACTTAGCAACTAATCGTTGCTTAAACACATTTGAAAGAGATAATCATTGCTATACTATGGTGTTTGGAAACTCTGGCTTTCTCTTTTGTTACCCAAAGTTTAATCTTTCTAAAAATCTATAAAGAGAGTAATTTTTTTATAAACGAGTCTATACTTCTTCTAGTAATGAGGTAACTGAGGTTCAGTCTGCAGTGTGCCAAGAAAGTTAAGAGCTAGGAATTCTTGTCCAGTTTTCTCTATAGTTAAAATAATAAAACAGGGGTGCCTGGGTGGCTCAGTCGGTCAAGCATCAGACTCCTGGTTTTGGCTCAGGTTGTGGTCTCAGGGTTGTAGGATCCAGCCCTGTGTCATGCTCCACACTCAGGAGGGAATCGGCTTCTCCTCTGCCTTTCCCTCTGCCCCTCCCCCTACTAGAGCGTGAGCTCATGCACATTCTCGCTGTCTCTCTAAAATAAATAAATCTTTAAAAAACCCCAATACATTACAATGTTTAACATTCAGTCTTACGTGGATTAATTATTAGTTGGGCTGAAACTTTAAAACTGCATCACTAATTCTCAGCTATCATTTCATGCCAGCTTTATGCACACAATATTTTGACAATTTCAGATCTTTCTTCTTCGTCAATTTCCAGGAATTTGAGGTGTGATGGAATAGGGTACAGGGAGGTTGGAATGATTTCTTTGTGTTCTGGAGGCCAATGTAGATGACTTCTCTGATTTCTTTTCATGCTGGAAGAGTCAGTGGTTTGAATGCTGTCTACTAATGAAGATTTTAATACATTTGTGCAATTTACAAGCATGTGCTCATTTTTTCTAAATGTTTTATTGTTTTAGTCGATTGATGCTAGGGTGGTTTGAATAAGCATCCAATTGCTTGATTCCCATTAGTAATTCAGTTGCAAGAAGAAATTCCCACTTAAATGTCTGATGACTTCACATAAGACTGAATCTTGATTCAAGGTTACAATTAGACTGGTCAATCACTACTAAACCTTTCACAGCAAATGTAGTATCAAATATCCATGTTTTGCTCTATAATTATCAGCCTCCCTTGCAGTTAGATTGGGGTAAAAAGATTATGCTGAAGCCAATGGATGAGTGTGGAAGTGATAAAAGCCATTTCCAGGCCTGGACTTAAAAAATTTTTTTCAGTTGATCTTCCAGTTGGTATATGTTATGTAGTTGTGCAAAGAATTATTATTATTATTTTTTAAGATTTATTTATTTATTTGAGAGAGCGAGAATGAGAGAGAGTACATGAGAGGGGGGAGGGTCAGAGGGAGAAGCAGGCCCCTCGCTGAGCAGGGAGCCCGATGCGGGACTCGATCCCGGGACTCCAGGATCATGACCTGAGCCGAAGGCCGTTGCTTAACCAACTGAGCCACCCAGGCGCCCTTGTGCAAAGAATTATTGCAGAACATAGTGACTTAAACAATCTTAGTTTCTGTGGATCAGGAATCTAGGTATAACTTAGCTGGCTGCCTCTTGATCAGAGTCTCTCAGAAGATTATGTTCAAGGTGTCAGGGGGGCTGCTGTAATCTTAAGACTCAACTTGGGGAAGATCTGCTTCTGGTTCATTCATGTACCTGTTGGCAGGACTCAGGTCATCCCCGAACCTTGTGTGGAGACATCAGTTCCTTGTGATGTGGGCCTCTCCATAGGGCTGCTACCCACATTATGACAGCTTGATTCTCCCAAAGTGAGGATTCCAAGGGAGGAGAGAGTGAGAGAAACAGTGAGAGGGAGACAGCGAGAGAGGGAGAGAAGGATAGAAGAAGCTGAACAAGTGAGAAAGACAGAAGTTAGTCTTTTCATAACCTAATCTCAGAAGTGACTTCCTATCATTTTTCAGTATTCTGTTTATCAGAAGTGAGTACTTAGATCCAGTCCACACTCAAGGAAAGGGAATTACACAAGAGTGTGAATACCTTGAGATGGGGATCATTGAGATCCACTCTAGAGGCTGTCTACCACACATGGAGATCCTCAAGGTCATGTGTCCCAGATGGTGCAACTACAAGATGGAAGCAGCCTAAGTGAAGCACCACATTTACACTGAGAACACCAACCTTCCTCAAAGGACCTGGTTGCAGAGAGAGAATCCCTGAACTCCTTGAAAGTCCCCCCTCCAAAAAAAGCACCTGGGAAGGCTGTGCAGGTGCAGGTATACCTACCAAGAAGATAGAAAACTTAACTTTCATCACCCAAATCAAATGACTGATATTTCTTTTGTGCAAGTCTTCTTATACATAAAAGTGAAGATTATTCCTATTCAATATATTTGTTAAAATAACTAAGAAAGATAAGTGAAAAAACACTTACTTGAATCCCACTTAAAATAGCATCAAAATGAAAACAACAACAACAACAACAACAACCTTGGAAATAAATTTAACCAAGGTGAAAGATCTGTACATTGAAAACTATAAAACATTGAAGGAAATGGAGGAAGACACAAATAAATGAAAAGATATTCTGTGCTCATTAATTGGAAGAATTAATATTATTAAAATGTCTGTACTACTCAAAGACATCTACAGATTCAGTGCAATTTCTATCAAAACTCCAATGGTATTTTTCAAAGAAAAAGGGAAAACAATCCCAAATCTCATATAGAACCACAAAAGACCCAAGTAGCAAAAATAATACTGAAAAGGAAGAACAAATCTGTAGGTACATTTCCTAATTTTTAACTATATGACAAAGTTAGAGTAATCAAAACAGTATGGTATTGGCATAAAAACAGACACATAGATCAGTGGAACAGAACAGAGAGAGCCCCTAAATAAACCCATGCATATATAACCAATTAATTTTCAATAAAGGAGTCAAGAATATACAATGGGGAAGGAACAGGTTCTTTAACAAATGGTGCTGGGAAAACTGGACATCTACATGCAAAGGAATGAAATTGGACCCATATCATACACCAAACACAAAAATCAACTCAAAATGGATTAAAGACTTGAACATAAAACCTAAAACTATAGACTCCTAGAAGAAAAGAGGGGCTAAGGGCGCCTGGGTGGCTCAGTTGGTTAAGCGACTGCCTTCAGCTCAGGTCATGATCCTGGAGTCCTGGGATCGAGTCCCGCGTCGGGCTCCCTGCTTAGTGGGGGGTCTGCTTCCCCCTCTGCCCTCTTCCCTCTCGTGCTTTCTGTCTCTCATTCTCTCTCTCTCTCAAATAAATAAATAAAATCTTTAAAAAAAAAAAAAAAGAGGGGCTAAGCTCCTTTGCATTGACCTCAGCAATAATTTGTTGGATATGATACCAAAAGCAAAGGCAACAAAAGCAAAAAGTAACAATGAAACTACATCAAACTAAAAAGCTTCTGCACAGTAAAGGAAACCATTAACAAAATGAAAGGCAACCTGTGGAGTGGGAGAAAATATCTTCAAACCACCTGTTAAGGAATTAATATCTACAACATACAAGGAACTCACACAACTCAAGAGCAAATAAAAATGGGCAAAGGACCTGAATAGACATCTCCCCAAAAAGAAATACAAATGGCCAATAGAAAATGTGCCCAACATCAATAATCTTCAGGGAAATGCAAATCAAAACTACAAAGAAATATCATCTCACACCTGTTAGGATATCTATTATTAAGAAAATAAAAGATAACAAAATGCTCACAAGGATGTGGAGAAAAGGGAACCCTTGTACGCCGCTGGGAGGGGGATGTAAACTGGTATAGCCACTATGGAAAATGGTATGAAATTTCAAAAAAATACACACATAAGGGCACCTGGGTGGCTCAGTTGGTTAAGCGACTGCCTTCGGCTCAGGTCATGATCCTGGAGTCCCTGGATCGAGTCCCGCATCGGGCTCCCTGCTCGGCAGGGAGTCTGCTTCTCCCTCTGACCCTCCCCCCTCTCATGTGCTCTCTCTCATTCTCTCTCTCTCAAATAAATAAATAAAATCTTTAAAAAAAAATACACACATAATAATATAAAAGATATATACACAATAATATAAAAGATATAAAAAAGAACTAATATATATATACACACAATAATATATATATTAGTTCTTTTTTATGCACATATATGCACAATATATATTTTTATACATATATATGTGCAATGGAATATTAGTCAGCCTTAAAAAAGGAAATCCTGCCATTGATAATGTGGATGAACATGGAGAGCATTATGCAAAGTGAATTAAGCCAGACAAAGACAAATACCATATGGTATCACATACATGTGAGATCTAAAAAAAAAAAAAAGCTTGAACTTAGGCTACGGGGTGTGGCAAATAGGGAGAGGCTAGTAAAAGGGCACAAATGTCCAGTTATGAGATAAATAAGGTCTGAGGCTCTAATGTATAATATGGTGACTCTAGTTGACAATATTTTATTGTATAATTGAAATTTGCTAAGAAACTAGAACTTACTCTCCCTCCAAAAAGGTAACTGTGTGAGGTGATGAATGTGTTAGTTAAGTCAATGGTGGGGGTCCTTTCATAATGTATGCATATATCCAATCAGCACATTGTACATTTTAAATATATTACAATTTCATTTCACAATTATACCACAATAAAGCTGGAAACAGCCTAGATTCACAATTCTCTGCTAGTTGGAAAGACATGAAGGAAATCTTCCCAATTCACATCAGACTGTGGTATGAGCAAGTAATAAACTCCTCTGCATGAAGGCCCTGACATTTCAGAATACATTTGTTCTGGGAGCATTAGGCGAGATTAGCGTGACTAATGTATCTGCTTTCATTTCCTGACACCCTAAATATATACATTTCTTCGTTTTTTTACAGATTCTTTTTTTCAAGAGCCAGTTTTCATTTTTATCACTGTTAACCATTATTACCAAACTAGTATTGAACTCTTGGTCTGTGTTGGTCTTTTTATAAGTGTTGAAGGTAAAAAGGGGCAACATGTTGTGTCTCCTGTGTTAGGTCAGAAAATCCTTCAAGGCATGGGCTGGGATGTATTTATTCATTTATTCATTTAAAAATATTAACTTTATATGCATTTTCATAGACTCAACATTTATCTTTATGCCCCCATAGAGCTTTACGCAGAGTAGGTGGGAAATTAACTTTATTAAATGAATGCACTTAGAATCCAAGGAAATATTTGTTGAATTGTCTTCACCTCTATCCTTATTCCCCCTTATCACTTATCTCCTACTCGCCCTTAAGGTCTGGGTTTAGATAACTTTTTTAAGGAAGCTTTCTGCAAACCTCCAATTCTGAGTTGGATGTCTTTCACATGCTTCCAAAGTACCACATGCTATTTCCTGCCCTTATCATGCTCTATGGCAATTGCCTGTTTGCTTGTATGACTTCTCGAGTGTGAACTACTGACTTAATAGCATTACTGTTTGCCCAGCACCTATTACCTAGTACACAGTAGGGATGCAATCATTCTTTAGTAAAAGGATAAGAATAATAACATGAATAGTTGAGGCATTAAAGCTTTCCAGAAAACCTCTGTAAATATCTCAAACATGAAGACACTGAAGCATTCTGAGTTTGACCAATCAATGACTTATTTGACCAGGCTATAAAGACATGATTTTTCTCATCAGTCAAGGTGAGTAAAGGGAATTCATGGCTCTATAATCCAGGCAGAAGGAGAGAAGGGTGATAGATATTAGCTATTAGGAAGCATTGATTCAGAAGATGAAACCCAAATCTATACAACATGGACCATGGTGCTCGGCAAGACAGAATAGACATGCATGTAGAGATTATTGCCTGGGAAGAAATACCTCCCAAACTATGGTGGAAAAAATAGCTCTGAATTTAAAAGCTTTGTATGCACAGGTCACAAATGTGGGGATTCATGTGTAATGTCCAGAATAGGCAAATCCATAGAGACAGAAAGTAGATTAGTGGTTATCAGGGGATAGGGAAAGGGAATTGGGAGTGACTGCTATCAGGTATGGGATTTCTGGGGGGAAGGATGATGAAAATATTCTGAAATTAGATAGTAATGATGATTGCACTACCTTGTAAATATAAATCTAAATGCCAGTGAATTACACACTTAAAGTGGTGAATTTTATGGTATGCAAATTATATCTCAATACAAAAAAGCTACTGAAACATAAGATAGTAGGTGGTAAATAGACAATGCAAGTTTTCAATGTTATAGCTTTTATGTTATAAAAATGAAAATATCTGCGTTAATTCTAGAGACTAAAATGCTCTCTGGCAACACTCCAATAGCTAAACAAGTTTTAGCAAGCTCTGAATTATTCAGAATAATAATTGGAAATAATAAGAATAATATTTTGAATTATTTTCCAGAGTAATATTTGGAAATTGGAACGCTGGCTGGATATTTGATAACATTACAATTTTTTTTCAAGTTTTTACTGTGATCATAACAGTATTATGGTTATGTATGTGTTTAACACAGTCCTTATGTTTTAGAGATACATATGGAACTACTGAGAGATGAAACAGTATCCGGGATTTGCTTCAAGATAATGTAGAGGGGGGAATTTGATGGAGGAAGAGAGATGTAAAAAGATTAGCCATAAATTGAAAGAAGTATGAAATCTATATGGTGGTACATGTGAGCTCATTATAATTTTTTTCTACTTCCCTATGTGTTTGCAGTTTTCCATGATAGAAGAATTTAAAAACAAAATTATATAAAATATACTAAAACATACTTGGAGGAAAATGTGAATATGAAAGGGAAATTTATAAATATCAGCGTATTTACCAATGCTGTGATAAAACTTTGTTTTATACAAATTGCTATTGAAAATATTCAGCAGCTAAAGCCACTAACGTAAGCACTTGGAACATTTGGCTATGAATGAGTTAGAAAATTCTGTTACTCATTTTTTCCCTCAAATACTGCTGGTATTGGCTTGGAGCCTGGAAAACTGACTTCTAGTCTTATGTGCCTCTGAATATCCATGTTAACCTGAACAATCCACCTACTGCTCTGTGCTATGCAAACAATTGGAGGTCTTACCAGTATATGAACCGGCCTCTATTTGAATAAGTGATCTTATTTTTACTCCATTCCACTAAAAATAATAAAGATTGGGTTAGCAACACATGTCATAAAAGCAGTGATTGTGACACTTTTGTTCACTGATATATTCCCAATTCTTATCACAATGTCTGGTACATAATAGATATCCTAAAAGCTGTGAATGAATGAACGGATGGAAGGACGGTTGAATGAATTTTAAATAAGTGGATTCTACGTAAGTGTAAGTAAATCCCAATATATCATCTTTGACTGTGAATATTTATATCTAAATTTCAATAAAATTTTTAGGCTACAGTTGCATTTCTCTACTGTCTAGACTAGTGGTTCTCAAAGTAAAATATCCATAAGAATCATCCAGAAGGCTTGTGTATAGATTTCTGAGTCCCCCTCCAAAATTCTTGAATTTGCCTTTCAAACAAGCTCCCAAGTGGTGCTCATGTGGCTGGTCTATGGAACGCACTTTGAGTAGCATTAATAGAGCCAGATTTTGTCACCAATTCTCTCCATCAGAATTATCTAGGGAACTTTTTAAATATTCAGATTCCCATGACTTTCCTAACACCCACTGAATCAGAATTTCTGAGAGTGAGTCTCAGAAATACGAATTTTAAGAAGTTCCTTGAGTCATTCTTATTTATGCACACTCAGGTTTGAGCCTAGTGCTCTCCAGGAGAACTCTCTGAGATGTGGAAACGTTCCACATCTGCACTATCCAGCATGGTGGCAGCCGGGTACACATGGCTAGGGAGCACCTGAAATGTGGCTACTCTGCCTGAGAAACTGAAGGTTTTTTTGTTTTATTTTAATTAATTTTAACTCACAGGTAAATTGCCACTCAGGTTAATGGCTACCATGTTAGACCTCAAAGGCCTAGATTTTCAACGTTTCCTTCTTGAAACTAGGATTTCCTTCAGTCACAGCAGAAGGGGAGACCGGGGTAGGAGGTTCCTAGGATCCCATCCTTTTCTACCAGAGCAGGTCCCCTTGGTTACCTTGAGCTTTCCTTTGATAGCATCGTTTCCCTGCCAACTGGAGTCCATGGCCATACTGAGACATCCCTAAAGCTCCTGGGAAAGATAAATCAAAGTGCTCTGACACATTTTCAAATGAATGGCACATAGTTAGCTTGATAGAATCATTATCTTTCTACCACATAATTATGCTTTGAATCTATTTTAATGCCAGCTTCTCAAGGGATTCCAAGTACACTCACCAACTTATTATCTCATTAATCCTCATAATGACTTTGTGAGCAGGAAAAAAGGACTCAAGTTATTATCCCCATTTCACTTGCAGAAAAACTGACTCAAAGGAAGTGAGTAGTTTGCTAAAGCCTCCCCAGGCAACTCCCTTATGGGATGTTATATTTTCTAGCACTTGCCATTCTCTGTAAGCATTTAAGATTCCTACAGTCAAGGACACCTCAGCCGCACTTTAAAATGCGATTTGCTTTCTTTGGCTCTAGTTATCCATGAGGATGAAACTGGACCCTAGGTGAAATGGGACAAACCCAAACTGGACTCAGCCATCCTAGAATTCTGTGACAGCTTATGGCTCCTAGACTTCTCAGGGTTTTGTGGTACAACTCACAGGCTGCTACATTAATAAATTTATTAAGCACAGCAATGTCCAAATAGGCATAGCAACACATACACTAACTGTATTTTTTTTCTTTTAAGAATCACAGTAGGGGAAGGAGGAATGATCTGGGTGGACTAAGAGATGGGAAACTGGAAATGAAATAATAAGTTATGTCTCTCCAAATGACAAATTTCAGGTCCTCCCTAGGTGATTTAGTTTCATAGCAAGATTTATGCCTGGGGCACCGTCCTCAACTAGATAGATTGAGACAGGACCATAGGCCACCACGAAGTCAAAGGCATGAAATAGTAATTAGCTAGCTACAAGTAGCCCAAGGAGACTCAAAAATGCTGTCAAAGTCCAAAAATTTGCAAAGCTGGCTACAGCTTCACTTTTCTTTATGCAATGTCGTTTGAGCTACCTACACAAAGCCTAAAGAAACTAAAGCAAACATCTCATGGATGGGTTTGCCCTGTTGGGAGGAGGGAAAAACTCCCACTGTCCTCTTGGTTTTCTTTAAACCAGAGCTTCCTTTCAAAAAGAGGGATGGGGGTCAAGGGGGTGCAGCTTCTGGTGGTGTTGGGGGGCAGGGAAGAGGAGAAGGAGAGGGAGATGAGTGCATGAAATCGGGATGGAATCCCCTGAGTTTAAAATGGAGAACACCTCCAAGAAGAGAGGCCCTGGGTAGACTTTATTCACTTAATAGACTTTAAGTGCCTGAGGACACAGTACAAACTTGTATCACATTATCAGACAGGCCCCCTCACAGCATCAGTGTCGGCAGAGGCTCATGAATATGTAAATACTGTATGTATCTTGGAAACATGCTTGACAAGAGAATAGCTAAAATGAACTGATTCCAGTTATAAGCCCATCAGCCTGCCATTCTTTATGTTTGAACAGGCAGGCTATTGCTAGGTGACAGATCATTAAGGCTATCTACTCAGTCAGCGGAAATGAAGAAATAATTTGTTCCTAATAACCTTCAGATGACCTCCCAGGCAAAAGAGAGTCTTTAAAGTGCTGTCTCTGCCGATACATGTCAGGCAGCGCGTGGGGTTCTTCTGGCCCCACAGTCAGAGCGGGGCGCCTGGTGAAACAGATTAATAAACACCTACTGACAGGGACACATCGGGAAAAGATCTCATCACCTGCCATTATCGGCATGATGAATAATTCAGAGCTCTCCATCAGAGCCGGGAATTTCAGGCTGCACGGGGCTGTCGGCTCACAGGGAGGAGGCGAGCACGAAGGTGCTGATTGCCAGGATTAAACGGGGGGGCCAAGGAGATAAGCTTCTGTCCCAGACTGTGTGGGCTTCAAGGGGGTGGAAAGGCACAGAAAGACTGGTCTCTTTAGAAGGTAACCAGTAAGGTTTAGGGCCAAAGAGTCAGCAGGAACCTTCTCAAAGACTCCCAACCGTCCAGAAATATTGGTGCCCAGGGCAGGCCCGCAGCCCTTACTTGTCTATCACCGTTGTCGATGAAGGAGGCCCCAGACTTTGTTTCTTCATCTTGCTGGTAGCTTCCGGAGGAACAGATAGGTCAGTCTCTCCAACATGCCCCTCACTCCTTGATACATTATTTTGCCCCCATTTCTACTTTCTTCCTATCTCTGAGGAAATATTCACGGTACACATGTAATTACTATAACAGCTTTAAGTGAGACAGGTTTTTGTGTGGATCTCAGGATACTGTCTATCAGCTGTGTGATCCTGACCATCATATATGATCTCTCTGGACTCAGTTCTCTGATCTGTAAAATGGGTTCAATAATATCTGATTCAGACAGTTATTGTGCGTTTTAAAAACGAGCATGCATGGAGAGGTCCTAGCAGAGGCCTGGCACCGAGCAAGTGCTCACCTCAGGCTGGAGACAAATAGCTGGAGACATCTACCCATCTGTTTTTGACCAGAGACAAGGCAGAAAACAGACTGCACAGCCAAATTTGGTAACTCAAGGGAAGTTAAATAAAGGGACCATTTCCATAGGTGCCCACAGAGTTTAGCAAACCAACAAGAGAGTGTGACATACCTCAGGACTAATAACAGCAGGGATCCCTTATCTCCTCTAGGACTTAAGGGACAATAGGAGAAAGCCAGCTATTTAGGATGAGAGGTTTTCTGCCTGAAGAGGCCTTCTATAGAAGGTCCCAGCCAACCATGATGACCTGGCAGGATGTGAAAACAGGATAAATATCCCCCTTTGCCAGATGAATGGATAAAGAAGATGTGGTTCATATATACCATGGAATATTACTCAGCCATCAGAAAGGATGATACCTACCATTTGCATTGACATGGATGGAACTGGAGGGGATTATGCTAAGTGAAATAAGTGAAGCAGTGAAAGACAATTATTATATGGTTTCACTCATATGTGGAACATAAGGAATAGCTTGGAGGACCATAGGGGAAGGAAGAAATCAGAGAGGGAGACAAACCATGAGAGACTCTGGACTCCGGGAACCAAACTGAGGATTACAGAAGGGAGGCGGGTGGCGGGATGGGGTGACCGGGTGATTAAAAACAAAAACAAAAACAAAAAAAACACCTAATTTAAAAAAAAAAAAGAGTGTTTGAATTGGCAATAAATGTTTGATTGAAAAAAAAAAAGAAAATCTCAGTTAAATATTTAAAGTTATTTTGTAAAAAAGATAAGTAAAGTTCTTTTGAACAGTAAAAAAAAAATCCCCCTTTCCCAGGGGATCCCTTTCACTGAACCCAACTAGAGGCTAGGCAGGAGGCCTGTTGATTTAAGGTCAGCTGCCTGAGGCAGACATGAAGGTGGGAAAGGTGGGAATTGAATCTGGAGGGACAAACAGAAGAGAAACAGCCTATCAACTGACTGATCTGATATTAGGCACTTCTCCATCTATGGTGCTCTTTCAATGTATGTAGAGCAAATTAAAGACAAACCAAAAGAAAGGGCACATCTATGCATTTTAGGACCTTATAGACTAGACTAGTTGGGGTGGGGGTAAAGGGAGAGAGAAGAAAGAGAGGGAGAATTTGAACAGTATAATGGGGTCAAGATAATTTAGGTCACCATTTAAATCATTGCATATCCTTTACTAAAGCCACTTCACCACCTCTCTGGTTTGGTCATCCATAAAATGAAAACTTTGAACTACCTAATATCACAGACCTTTCCTAGCATGGAATTAATGACCTAAAGCATGAAAATAGAGTAGTTCCGTCATGCTTTCCCCTTCCCTTTCCCAAGTAGGTGATGGCATGGAAGACAAAGATTGCCATTCTTTGGAACTCAGAGTCACATAACATCTCTTCCTGAACTTGAACTTGATTGAGAGCTCATTATACTAAAACACTTTTGGTGAAATGTGTACATCATTCAGAGCCTACTCATTCCATGTGTTCAGCCCAATTTGAACTTCACTGGGCTGGAGCTTTTTTATTTTGGTCAAGAAGTGGGAGAAAAATGTGATGTCCTTTTCCTAAAAGATAAGCAGAGAAAAGCCTCTGGCCAGAAAACTAGAAGACCATAGATTTTTTTTTTTTTTTTTGAGAGTGAGTCAGCTCCAGGAAAACATCACTTTAAAGAATCTTGTTAAGTGGCTTAGAGATGAAGTGCATTTTCAAAAACATTTGGTCTCAAGAAATAGATCGAAAGTAAGGATGCACTTGGTAATTTGAGGGCTGAGAGGAGAGCAGGTAGGAAAGTGAGCAGGGCTGGAAGGACACAGACTAAGTATAGTAGGAGATGACCTTGAGTAGATGTAACAGAAACTCTACATCATCTTCTTTTTAAAGCACTCTCAGTGCCTTTGGTTCTACTGTATATTGTATAGAATCCATAGAAATAAGGAATATACCATGCTAGAGAAGGAAGACTTCTACCAGGTCTCAGAAGACCTTAAAGAATAAGCTCTTCAGTCATTTGATTCCAGAACTAATATGTCATTTACTCATTCATTCTCTCTTTCATTCATAATTCATATTTTCTAGAAATATTTATTGAGTACCTATTCAATTCCACAAAGTCTTCTAGAAATATTCATAACTCACTTAGATCTCATAGTCAGGGGAAGTCTCTGAATTGCAAATGATAAAGAAGAGCCAACCATGAGAGGGTTAGTAGAGAGAACATCCCAAGCAGGGACAGAAACCAATGCAAAGGCCCTGGAAGCCTGACGAGGAACATGAAGAAGGGTGGCGTGGCTGGAGGGTCACGAGTCTGGATAGCGAAGCCTGAGACTGGAGAGGAAGGAAGGGAGCAGGCCACAGGGCTTTGTGAGGGTACTCCCTACCACATCTCCAGACTCCAAATAATGAGAAAAAGCACATTGCAATGGAAAGTTCAAAGTCTTGTTGAAGTTGGTCTTCACATGTTAACCTTGCATCATAATTCAACAGATGGAAATGACAGGGCAAGCTCATCCAGTGATATGAAGAAGCCTCGGGGATGCAGTGAAGCCACAGTGAAGCTGCCCAGGATACAAGTCCTCTGCCCTTCTCTTTTTGTTAGCCAACATATTTGCATTTTTTTCTTACAGTTTTGATAGGGAAAGGTCTAAAAGGCCGTGTTTTACCAACACATTCTCCTGAGGCTCCACTATAGGGACAGGAAGGTCACATTTCAAAAAGGGACACAACAGAATAATTGGCCAGAAGCATGCAGCCCATCTGCACAGGAAGGGGCTGGAGAGACACTCTTGTTCAGGAATGGAGAGGGGTCCCTGCTCACATGGCCTCTTTCTTCTGCCTCGTGTACTTTCGCCCTTGGACTGGAACTTAGAAGTGTTAAGAGGAAAACCACTGGCCCCAAATGGTGTCACTTAGACCAAGTTCCCAAGCCAGGCCTAATACCTGCTCTAATTGCAGTTTCAACCTCCCCCAGAAATGTCAGGAGTGTTTCAATGGGCTCCGATGAGTCTGCCTCATGGGCCCTCTTCATCCCCCCCACTGGCCCCACACCAAGGAAGATGAGGTAATCTGCATGATAAGACCCCTTGTTTTTCCCCTTAGAAGTGGTCTTGCCTGAAATAGTCTTTTTCTTTTGCTAATAACTTTCTTGCCCTGGCCTCCTTCTGTAAAAATCTTCCATTTTGTATAGTTCCTTATAGCTCCCCTCTACTTGCCAGATGGGATGCTGCCCTATTCATGAGTCATTTAATAAGGCCATTAGATCTTTAAAATTTACTCCATTGAATTTTGTTATTTAACATAGAGAACACCAGTGTATGTTTTCTGGGCCTTTGGTTTTTCTCGTAAGTTTATTTCCAATATCTCTAAAAACATGGTTTGTCTTCTGGACACAGAAAAAAGGGAGGGCCGTTTTCCTCCAGGAACTTGTCTGAATATGGATAAGTGTGCATGTTTCTGGAGAAGTTCCACTGATCATTTCCTGCTTGGGCTATGTTCTCCTCTATGTTGCTTATTATCTGAAGGAATCTGTTTCTGTTTTTGTTTTTGTTTTTCCCAGTAAATCTAGCCTCTGGGCTCTGCCATGCATTGGAAACTTTTTTCAAATGCAGGATCATTATCATAACCAGTAGCCATTAAATGCTTAAACAAGGCAATTACTGAGGTAAATAGTTAAATTTGTAAGTGACAAAGAAGCTAAACCAAAGAAAGCAGGGAGGGAAAAGAATAAAGGTAGAGATGATTTATAAAGAATGTCAAAAGAGAAAACAGTGGGTGTTTTGGTTTCTTTCTTCCTTCCTATGTCATTACACAGAATGATGAAGAGTTTCTTACACCAATAGGATTAAGACGTCTGCTGGGAAGGAAAATGACACCAGGCATAGAGTCAGGAAAAGTAAATCCTAATTAGGGTGACCATATGTTCTGATTTGCCCGGGAAAGTCCAAGTTTCCACCTGTTCTTCTGGCATGGTTACTAACAATGTTCCCCCTACACTTTCAAAAAAATTATCTTTGGGGATGATAAATTATATGGTGGCATTAGCCTTAACGCTGCTTCCTCCAATAAGTAGATATGTGTCTCTGGGTAAATACCTCACCAATCCGAACTTCAGTTTTTCAAGAGTTTAAATGAGATTGTAACTAAGGTGCTTTTTATCCCCATATTCTGTGGTTCCGTTAAGGATAAAAAGAAAAAGTAGAATTTGGGGGATTATGGAATGTATATGCTTCAAATTAAAGAGTATCACTTACTTTTGGGGGGTACGCTTGCTTCCTTTGTCTTATCTAACAGCATTTATTAATGGTGATTGGAAGGTTACTCTATGTAGGCATTACACTAAAGATCTTAAAGTCATTATCTTATTTAATCCTAACAAAATTAATACAGTTTTTATTTTATGTGGACTCAGTCACTCAAAACCGTCTTTCAGACCTAATTCTGAGTATAAACCATCATGCCATATCTAGGATACTTTCCTCAAAAACAACAAAGAAGGTACTTAGTGCATCAGCCAGGATAGGCTAAGGTATGCAGCAACAAAAAATAACCCACATTTTTACTGCCTTAAAACATTTACTTCCCAATCATATAACATGATCATGAAGAGTTATCTGGGGGTGCTGCTCTGTACTGTTCTCTCTCCAGGACTCACCAGAGGTTGATGGAGCAGTTACCATCTGGACTGTGGTCCCCGAGTATTGGTAAAAGAAAAGAGACAGAGTGGCACATTTTATGCTGGCTCCGAAAACTTCATCCAGAAGAGACCACATCACTTCTCTTCCTATTTCACTGCCCAACTCAAGTCCAAAAGAACAGGAAGTAAAACTGTACAATGAGCCAGGAAGGAGAACAGGAATATTTGGTGAAAAGCACTAGTGACTACCATACCAGGGCATCCCCAGAACAAAAGATCTAAAGTCTCTCTTTCAGCTTTTGAATTCTCTCAGTTCCAATTCTAAGCAAAATTTCATAGAACGAGGTGTGCATCTTGATTCTGTTTCTTTAATACTTCATTAAACTCTTTGTTAACCACAGACTTACTAGCTCACCTCTGCTAAAACAAAAACAAAAACAAACCCCCCCAAAAAACCAGTTTCTTTCTATCCAAATAAGCAAGTAGAATGATATGGATATAAACTACTCCTGGTCCAATTATGCCCATCTTGTCTCTCAGAAGGTTTTAACTATATCTACTATACAACTAAGAGATGACACTTCAGTGAAGGAAAAGGTGTGTTTACCTCAGGAAAGACTGTCTTTATGACACTGATCTGCTCTGATGAATCCACTAATGTGTAATTTCTGACCCAATAGGCAGTGATTGCACAGCTCTGAGACTCCTCTCATTATTCATGAAATATGTGCCGTGTGGTGTCAGTGCTCTCCCTGCAGACTCACTGCCAAGCAACTACTCATTTCCATCACTTAGCTTTTTTATTATTATTTTTCAGTGGGTGCCTATATATTCCGCACACTCCAAGAAGCAAAGCACAGTCCCAGAATGAAAATGATGCTTGTCTTGTTTGATTTTAAATAGAAAAGCACTTTCAAGTCCTTAAAAATTGATGTTGTTTTAAACTTTACAACAAGCAAGAGGGGAAACTGGTAGCTGCAGAAATAAATGGAGAGCAATCAGGAGCATTTCCACTGTTATACATATTTGCTACCCAAGAGCTGCTGGAGGGACTATCTTATATATCCTAATTTATTTCCCTGACTCCCCCCACAGGAGCCCTTAAGAGGAACAACGAACCAGAAATGGCAGTGGAGATCTGGTTGTGGTCCTTTGCCAAAGGCAGGAGTACTCAGGGGCAGTGGCCCGTGCTTAGAAAAGGGACAGGCTCCAGGAACCATGTCCATTTCTCATCACAAGGCTTGCTTGTTATGTCCTTGCAGATATAAAGTCTAATGTTAAAGAATGACTATCTTTTGCTGCTCTGTGCTATAATCTGTGCATAGCACTTGTAGCCCTGTGGATAGGCAACTGAGGAATATTCTAACCCCAGAAGTTGTGCCAGAAGAGTTTTGGAAATGATGAAACTTTATTAAATGAAGTGTCCTCAGTCCTAGACTCCAATCCTCCTGTGTGGACAAAATCTTAAATTCTATAGTCAATTACAGTTATGGCCCCAGCTCTTCATAGTCCCTTTATCTACCTGTTCTCATGTGAATTGGTGGTTCCTCATTAAAAGGGCAGAGTTTCTTTCACCATTTTTTCGAACGTGAGTTGGTGTTATGACTTCCTTGGCCCACAGAATGCGCAGAAGTGATGGTGGACCAGTTTTGAACCTACATCTCTAGTGTCCTTGCATGTTGTCACTTGACCTCTCTTACACTCTTGCCATCACCATGGGAATGTGTCTGGGCTAGCCTGCTAGAAGGTGGAGCAGCTCCAGGCTGCCCTAATTGTCCCAGCCAAGGCCAGAAAGAATAGTTAACAGCCAACTGACCCTCGAGACACATGAGCAAGCCCAGCCAAGATCAGCAGAGCCACCTAGCCAAAACCCAGCTGCCCCAGACACGTAACTAATGCATGTTTATTGTTAAACAAGTCACATGAATAACAAACTCATATCCCATCAGGAAATTGTGACTTTTTTTTTCCTTTCTCCCACACCTCACCCAGATATATTTTATTTACTTTGATCTTTCAATTTTCTTCAGTTTCTTTATTTTATTCCACATATTATTATTAAGTACATAACATTGTACTGGATGGCATGGTTAATGACTAGTGAACCACAGAACTTGCTCTTAGGGAGCTCTCATTCTAACACAGCAGTTCTCAGTATTTTTTATCTTGACTTACTAAATGGATGGCATTAATATGCACAAGGTACTCTCAAGAGTAAATTTGGGGTTATGAACAATTCTTAGTGAATTTGATCCTTCTCTACCCGTGTTTCCTATACCCAAGAAATGGCACTTGAAAAAGCTAGTGAATCAAAGCAGCATTAAAAAATTTGAAACATATCATAGATGTCACCCTAAATCATTTGTATGTTGTTATTTTACCTACCATTTGCTATAAATAACTTACAACACACTTTGCTGCTGATTGCTATATCCTGGGTTTTGATGTCCCAGATGAGAACAACCGGCCTAGTGGAAGGAGCATGCTGACATCTGGTTATTAACTGCAATCCAAAGCACACTGAAAGGAGGTTTAGCAGAAACACAAGCAAGGGATTGTGGGGGGGACTCAGGAAGGAGCTGCACTTTCCAACTGAGACATAGAGAGAGGTTTCCCAGAAGAGTCGACATCTGATCTAAACGTGGGCTTTTGACTGAGATTGAATCACATCATTAATAAGAGAACACTCTTTAGCCATCTCCTCCAAACCCAGATGTCCCCCAGTCCTTTTGACTGGGCTCAGTAGAGGTTGAAATTTCAATCAGAGTAAAGAAATTGGGCATTATTGCCTCACTTTACTAAGACAGGTGATGGGGAGGCAACAACTCAGAATGTGGAGCTCTGAACACAGCTTCCCTAACTCTGTTGCTATGTCTCCCCCAAAAGGATGTTGGGGGAGTCAGCTTCCCTCACGTGCATTTCCAGACAAAAGGATAAGTCAGATCAGATCCACCAGTTCTCTATCCTTTGGTTAACAGCAGACCTGGGACAAACATGGCTTTCTTCTCCCTGGGCTAAAGTTCTTTCCACTTTATTGAATGTTTGATGATCTTTAGAAGTCCTTTATAACCTTGGCTTCTGAATCATGTTTTGAGTCTTGTCTGCCAGTCTAAAGGCAGGATTTATAGATACCATCCCTCCCACTCTTGCTTTTGAGGACCAAATCACAGGAGTCAAAGCTGCTTTTTACAGACAGAGGCCTTAGGGATTCTAGAGGACTCTATTTTCAGAAAAACTATTTCCCTGTTTCCTCCTCTCATGCCTATCCTAGCAAAATGTGATCTTTCAGCTTTGCTCTACGATATGGTTTTCCAATTATGGAATGGCAGAGGAATGGGAAATAGCTCCCCATTGGCAGTAGGTGGTACAATGAGAGCAATAAAGTTCTACAGAATGTATTGCATAAAGAAGGTTTGGAAAGGTGCATTCTTTTGTGGAGTTTGAAAAAAACTGGAGCTTCACTGGCAGATGGGGAAGGTGTATGGAGCCTTTGCTCCCCTCTAGGAAAGTCACAGTGCAGACTTTTAACATTTAAAAGCAAAGCTAAGCCATCCTCTTCAGTTACCAATTGTTTTGAGAAACAACTGCTGGCTCAGCCCTAATAGAGACTGAATGCTTGATGATAGTCTGCAACCTGTAGACTTACAGAATGCCTTGTTACCATTATGGCATCCCACAAAGCAGTACTCCTGACCAGGGAACTCATGAACAGTGTGCTGTCTGATACACCAAGCCATAAAGTTGGATGGGCATGGCAGCATCAAGTGGGAATGCTATATATGATACTCCTCATGAGCACGTGGCTCAGATTTTCATGGTTTCTACTTTTGCTACATTCCCTCCTTTCTTTCAACCCACCTCTAGGGATTTATGAGGAGTTCCCTATGACCAGTTGACTAAGACAGAAAAATTCAAACTTGCTTTAAAAATGGTTCTACATAAGCTGGCAGGATCTGAAAGTAGGTGACTGTTACACCATAGCCTCACTTGGGGGTGTCCCAAAGGACAGTCTGGTGAGGGGATATTCTGCCAGCAGGAAGAACTTCCATGCAGCACACCTGGTTATTCATTTTTGTCTAGGAAGAGAGAGAGCAACACAAAATTACATCAATACTAATGGTTTGGTTGCATGGTCAGGGACTTGGAAGAATACCACATAAACATTGGTGGCAAGGAGGTCTGGAGAGAAGCCTCTCTCAGATCTCTCAGAATAGGCAAAATATGAAAAGATATTTTTTTTGTCTCACAAAAGAGAAGCTTAATGATCCAGGTGGGTAAGATGACCAATTCTGTTGGTCAGCCTCTTTTCTGAGCAACAGCTGTCCTTGCCCATTAAGCTAATAAACATAGTGACCATGTCAGCAGGGATGGAGGTTAGGCATGAACTCAGCAACATGAATTTCCACTCAACAAGGCTACAGCCCTGCTCCAGGTGCACCACGCCTTGCTGGCTGTGCATCCACAGAAGCTGTAGCTACACAGGGACAACATGGGCCCCTCCCTTCCATGGATATCTCCTTAAGCTCCCCCTTTGTTGTCCCACGTTGGTGGTAGGATGCACTGGACTTCTTGTATTTCTCTTCAAACTCTGACTTCAGAAGCTTGCCAGTGGGCATCCAGAGGCTGTATTAATAATTCTTTCCCTGATCCTTCAACTTCCACTTCCCCAGCAGGGGGGCCATATCTGCATAAAGTCTAATTTCCATAATAAATCTGTATTTATTTTATGAGCCATAATACCCATGAGGCTTTCCTTCCTTGACTGAACCGTGGCAGGTGAAAGGGGTTTAGGAAATGGCCATGTAAACCATTCACTGAGGCCCATGAAGATTGCTAGTTTTTCAGGAGGTGACTTGTATTTGCAGTTTGTTCAGTCTGGAAGGTGAGAATTAGGATGGGGAGGGCTTCCCATGTGTAGAAAGAAAGAAAATGAAATACTCTGAGTCCAAAATAATGTTAAAGGCTTACTTTTGATAGTAAGACTGCATATGATTTGTTTTCCTTTTTTCTACAGCTCTATAATTTCCAAATTTTTTACAATAAATATATTTGATCTATCACTTGATTAGTGGAAAAAAATAACAAACTTTGTTTTGAATAAAGGCAGGATATTTAAATAGTACAGATCATTTGGCAACTTACATACATACACTAGGGCATAACATGCAATCCACTTGTTGAAGAGTTGAATTAATCAGTTTGCACCCAGTGTCAGTTATGGTTCAAAAAACATCCTGGTTTTCAGTACCTCATACAATAAGTAAGACTCACTGGATGTGTTGGTGAGGCTCCTCCAGCTACAAGAAGAGGCTTCCTAAGGCTGTTAAGTATGGTGGTTTATTGTAAGAACACATAAGCCATTACAATTGCTAGACTTTTTAGTTGTCCTAAATTTCATGGAGGCACAGAGTAGAGAGTACCTGGCTCTTGGGCCTGGGTTGAGGTTCCTCTGACTCTGAAAGATCTCTTAGGGACTTGGGGGAAAGTTACGAGTCTTTACAGAAATACTTCACTTATAGATGGTTCAGCTTCTTATGGTTTTGTGTGTGTGTGTGTGTGTGTGTGTAGTTCTAACAAAATTAAATCATTTCTAAGAAAAAATTAAAAATCCATCTCATTCTTCATATATCAAAAATATTTTATCTTACAGGCAATGGGACGTGATAGTGAAGTTTGAAGCAGGAATGTAAACTGTTCAAGTCTGAGGTTGAGATTAATAATGAACCCCCCCTGGGGCGCCTGGGTGGCTCAGTTGTTAAGCGTCTGCCTTTGGCTCAGGTCATGATCCCAGGGCCCTGGGATCAAGCCCCGCATCAGGCTCCCTGCTCGGCGGGAGGCCTGTTTCTCCCTCTCCCGCTCCCCCTGCTTGTGTTCCCTCTCTCGCTATCTCTGTCTCTCTCTCTGTCAAATAAATAAATAAAATCTTTAAAAAAAATTAAAAATTAAAAAAAAGTAATGAAACACCCTGAAAATGGTACAAAGAGAAGAGTCACAGAGGCAGAGAAGCCAACTAGGTTGCTAGTATAGCAATGTGGGCAAGAAATAATAGTGAACTGACTCAGGAAACCAGCAAGAAAACCAGCATGAAGAGCCAAATGTTATGTTAGAGAAACTAATGAAAGTATTAGCATAGTTAGAAACCTATTAGTTTAATTTTAATGAAAAGCCACATTTGTATTGGCAAAGAACAAAGAAAGGTTTGCCCTGCTTTTAGGCAAATGTATGTGGGATTTAGTGCTATGGCTTTGTTAATAGCAGATTCTTCCTACTCATCTGACAAAGCAAATTGATGAGGCATGATCCTGTGATTGCTATTATCTGAATGAGGGGAAAGTACTGATCACCAGAGATTAGACCGTGCTACAGAAACAGCCCCCAGTCTCAGTGACTTAAAACCGCACATCACTCACACTGCATGTCCATCATGCTTCGGCTGGGGGGCAGCATTATTCTAGAGCTCGGCCCTAGGATCAGGCTGAAATTGCAGCCACCATCTGCCACCACCATAGGAGGGGGAAAGAGGTAGTGGCCAGCCACACAGCAGCCGCTGAAGAAGCCATCCGCAGTGGGACAGGACATTTCATTGGCCAAAGTAAACCATACGGTTCCACGCAATGGCTGGGGAGTAGAGAAGTGTAGTCCCACTACGTGTCTGGTCCAAAGCAGAAATCTTTCTGTGAACAACACTAACGCCCACCCCACTGACTGTGGCTCACGGTTGGCAGTGATGTCTTGGCTGCCTTGAATCTCATGAACCACGCAGAGATCAGGAAACATGATTTAAAGTAAGACCCACCTGCAGCAGCAAGCAGTGATGCTATTAATTCCCACAAGCTTAGTTTGGAAGCCCTAAGGTCTTAGCTATTTATAGTTGCAAACACATTATGCATGGGGAGCACAGTAAGAGCCTTAGTAGAATTTCCGTTCTGGTTTCTGTCTTGTCAGGAATCTTCCCCGCGGTCTACCCAGGGCCTCCCCAGCTGTACCCTGGGCTTGTTCGTCACCTTCTGCCCTGCGGCACACGGCGACTGTTAAGCAGGTGTCCTCTCTCCCCGCGGGGAGGGCCTTGCGTCCACAAGGCTTTGTGAGTACGGCAGCATATGCTAGTGGAGCACTGGGGCAACGGGCTGCGGGGCAAAATCAGGGACTTAGCTGAAGCATACGCTCTGGACATTCTGGTCTGTAGTCTTTACAGCCCTCTTTCTGCTTGCCGAGCAAACCTATCTACTTTCACGTGATCTGCTAGCATTCGGGATTTATTCTCTGCAATTTCTACTAGATCCAGTGGCCACCTCTCATCCCCTTGCATCCTCACTTTCTATAAACTGGAGAGAAGATGGTCTTTAGCAATAGTTCTGCAGTCCTTGCCAGAAACAGACAATAGAAGTAGTGCTAGAATGACGAGGGCCTTAAGACATCCCCCATGCTGGCCTCCACCTTCTTGGTACCCGCCAGCCCTCTAGGCAGGGATCCCCACACTTTCCAATCAGGGTGTTGGTTAAAATACAGATTACCCATCCTAGCCTGGGGAAGATGTGAATCAGCAGGTCTGGATAGAACCCAGGAGTTTGATTTAAAAAAAAAAACAAACACTTGAGATGAATCGTATCGTCAAGCAAGTTTGGGAAACACTAGACTGTTCCCTTCCTCTTGCAATGCCTGGATGTTTTTCAACTTCACCAAACAAAGCTGCAAACCTGGAGAATAATACCACCAAGGCTTTCTCAAATAATCTCAACTCAATCTGCTCTTTTCCAAAATATTTTGGCCTCTAAGTATATCGAGTATACTTTCATATAGTTCTATATAATGTTGGGCTATTGTCCCCAGCTGCTGTGCTATGTATGTTTAGTTTCTCCCTAAAAGTATACATTCCCTACAGTCAAGGACAGTGCCTCTACTTTGTCTTCCTCTCTCTCCTCCCACATCTAGGGACATCCATCCATCCATCCATGCACACACCTATCTACCTACCTCTTCCCATCAGAGTGGAAACTCCCTGAGAGCTTGATGACGCTTGCCTCATCCACGGCATCTAGAACTGCTCCCAGCATATACTATGGACTCTGAACAAATGAGTTTTGACTTGTGGGTTAAATTAAAAAGAAAGTTTTGAACAAGTCTGAGACATCTCAAAAGTCACAAGGTTGCCTGCTATCTTCATGGTGCTTTATCAATATGATTATTCCTTTCTCTCCTCCTTTTTGCTCTCTTTCCAGTTCCTGTCCTTTTCTTCTGTCTAGATTCCCCTAAAGAGTGTTTTGGTTTTTTTTACCTAAATGAGTGGATAGAGCAACAGAAGCCCAGAGGTGAACACAAGTAGCGTCGAGTTTTGACTTTTGCCCAGCCACCATCTACTTCTCGTACTTTGGTTGACAACAGTCTGAGTCTCCCTCAGGGAACTGTCTCTGGGTTGAGGTGATATTATCCCAGAACTGACCAATCCACATATTCCTTGGCTTCAAGACTTACTTCAGGAACGGTTCTATCATCTCTGGGTCTAATCGAAGGTTGGGATTCTTGCTGGGACTCTGGGAAATACTGGCTCTAGTACTGCTGAGGCTGCTAGCTGGAAGAGCTAGTTTCTGGGAGCCCGCCCGTGGAAAGGGCCTGCCTGACACTGAAACTAACTCAGAGCAGAACAGGACAAAGTACTGGCCAGAGAAGGGGATAGGCACAGTGTGACAGCAGGGCACGGGCCATGGGAATGTGAACCAGAACAATCTATGGGACACACGTTCTCTTTTACCTCACATAAGCACCCCGAACACTGACTGTGTGTGAGGGATAGTCCTCAGGGCAGGCTGGGTAAAGAAGAGAGCTTTCTTTGCCAGAAACAAACTGCCCAGGTACTCTGTCCCCACACAGCCAGGCCAACCTCTTGTCCTCCTTGACCCATATCATTCAAGGGCTTTCCTAAGTGCCCTTGCATGCTATTCTTAGGTATCTGCACTCACGTTCCACACCATCTGTGGTAGACTTGTTTCCATTCTAGTTCATGAGCTGCTCCTTGAGGGCTGGGGCAAGATTTTCCACCTGTAGGTGCTCCATGCTCAGTCCACACTGGTTAC
This sequence comes from Mirounga angustirostris, assembly GCF_029215605.1. Lineage (NCBI taxonomy): Eukaryota > Metazoa > Chordata > Mammalia > Carnivora > Phocidae > Mirounga > Mirounga angustirostris. The sequence continues at coordinate 23,909,456 of NW_026991723.1, forward strand.
GCAATGCAGAGGTACACATGGTAGATTACAGAGTTCACCTCTAAGTTTCTTCACCTTCACCAAATCCAAGGGACAGGCCTCCACCAAAATTTGGACCTACTTAAAGGAAAATGCTTCTTGTTTTCTTGACCTTGCTGGGTGGAGATGAGTCAGCTATGAACTGAAGTCATTGGCCCCACTCCTCTTTAGAGATGACAGCCTCTGGACAGTCTGTGAGGAGATACGCCACTGAGAAGCAGACAGCAGCCTCCGGCCACTGGAAGAGACAGGCCATGACAGAGAGCCTGGCTCACTGCTCCGCTCACTGGAGGATGGCTGACGTGGCCCAAATGCCCCACGACACTCTGTGAAAAGTGGAAGGAAAACATTTCAGCACCCAAAGGGAGAGGACGAGAGAGTAAGAGAAAGAGCAAATAGAGATTTTTTTGCTTTGGTTTTGTTTATAGCATCGACTCCTAAGGAAACGGGAGAGCAGCCATCCTTCTGTTAAGTACATGGATCCCACTGGATGGAAATACAGGCTGAGGCACAAATGCCTGGCTCATTTCTCCCTTCCTTCCTTTCCTTCCTTCCTCCCTCCCTCCCCCCCCCCCTTTCTTTCTCTCTTTCTCTTTCTTTCTTTCTTTCCTCATAACATTTACCTCCAATTGTTAGAAATAGTTGGTATAAATAGTTGTTTTCATCTGAGAAACACTTTGAAGATTCCACATCTTAGCTATTGTGAATCATGCTGCAATGAACATGGGAACACAGATATCTCCTTGAGGCACTGATTTTATTTACCCAGATATATCCCAGAAGTGAGAATGCCAGATCACCTGGTAGTTCTATTTTTAATTTTTTAAGGAACCTAATAGCTATACCAATTTACATCCCTAGCACCAGTGTACAAAAGTTCCCTTTGTGTTTGTTGGTGGGTGAATAAAGAAAATGTGGTAAATATATATAATATGTATATATTTATAGATCTCTATATAGTTACATGCGCACAATGGGATACTATTCAGCATTAACAAAGGAGATACTATTATTTGCAACAATGTAGATGAACCTGGAAGTGAAATAAGCCAGTCATAGAAAGAAGAATACTGCATGATCTCATTTGTATTCAGAATCTAAAAAGATCCAACTCATAGAAGCAGAGAATAGAATAATCATTACCAGGAGCTGGGGGTTGGGGAAAATGTTGGTGAGATGTTGGTCAAAGGGTACAAAATTTCAGTTGCATGAGATGAAAAGTCTGGAAACCTAAAGAAGAGCATAATGACTATAGGTAATAACACTGTATTGCATACTAGAAATTTGCTGAGACTGGATCTCAGGTACTTTCACCACACACACAGAGAAATGGAACTATGTGAGGGGATGGACATGTTAATTAGTTTTATAATCATTTCACTGTATATGTCTATCAAAATATCATGTGGTACACTTTAAAAATACAAATTTTCGTTAAGGAAAAGAAAGGTCACTTTTTCTCAGTAACCAATTCCTATTACTGAATGGGATTTTGACAAGATTTTTCTGCCTAAAGGGAGAGGTCACCTTTACTCACTACTTCTTATAAGTGCTACTGGCTCTCTTCAAATTACCACATTACCTCATTATCTTCTTTTTACATTGTCTACCTTTTCTTCTTTGAACTCATACTGAAATCATGTCCAAAGGATGGACAACCAGGTGTGAGCAGGATGGTGATCATGAAACACATATTGCACCAAAAAATAAATGCCAGTGGACATGATTCAGGCAATTAGACAAATATTTCTTACCTCTCAGCAAATATTTTGATGAACAGATCCCTTCTAGGGCCATTACTCTCACATTGCTTGTATCATCTTCTCAGCTCTGCTAGGCTCCCTTCTTCTTTTTGCTGCCTGCCATCAGGGCAAAACAGTCAACAAAACAACCCACAAAGGAGAAGGCAACCCACAAAATGGGAGAAGATATTTGCAAATGACACTACAGATATAGGGCTGGTATCCAAGATCTATAAAGAACTTCTCAAACTCAACACCCAAAAAACAAATAATCAAGTCAAAAAGTGGGCAGAAGACATGAACAGACACTTCTCTGAAGAAGACATACAAATGGCTAACAGACACATGAAAAAATGTACATCATCATTAGCCATCAGGGAAACTCAAATTAAAACTACACTGAGATACCACCTCACCGATTAGAATGGCAAAAATTGACAGGGCAAGAAACAACAAATGTTGGAGAGGTTGTGGAGAAAGGGGAACCCTCTTACACTGTTGGTGGGAATGTAAGTTGTGGATGTTCCTCAAAAAATTCAAAATAGAGCTACCCTATGACCCAGCACTTGCACTCCTGGGTATTTACCCTGAAGACACAGATGTAGTGAAAAGAAGGGCCATATGCACCCCAATGTTCATAGCAGCAATGTTCGCAATAGCCAAACTATGGAAAGAGCCGAGATGCCCTTCAATAGATGAATGGATAAAGAAGATGTGGTCCATATATACAATGGAATATTACTCAGCTATCAGAAAGGATGAATACCCAAGTTTTACATCAACATGGATGGGACTGGAGGAGATTATGCTAAGTGAAATAAGTCAAGCAGAGAAAGTCAATTATCATATGGTTTCACTTATTTGTGGAACATAAGGAATAGCATGGAGGACATTAGGAGAAGGAAGGAAAATTAAGGGGGGAAATCAGAGGGAGAGATGAACCATGAGAGACTATGGACTCTGAGAAACAAACAGGGTTTTAGAGGTGACGGGGGTGGGGGGATGGGTTAGCCTGGTGATAGGTATTAAGGAGGGCATGTACTGCATGGAGCACTGGGTGTTATATGAAAACAATGAATTGTGGATCACCACTCAAAAACTAATGATGTATGGTGACTAACATAACAAAATAAAATTAAAAAAAAAAAAAGCTGTAATCATCAAGACAGTATGGTACTGTCACAAAAACAGACACATAGATCAATGGAACAGAATAGAGAGCCCAGAAATGGACCCTCTACTTTATGGTCAATTAATCTTCGACAAAGCAGGAAAGAATGTCCAATGGAAAAAAGACAGTCTCTTCAACAAACGGTGTTGGGAAAATTGGACAGCCACATGCAAAAGAATGAAACTGGGCCATATCCTTACACCACACCCAAAAATAGACTCAAAATGGATGAAAGACTTAAATGTGAGACAGAAATCCATCAAAATCCTTGAGGAGAACACAGGCAGCAACCTCTTCGACCTCAGCCACAGCAACTTCTTCCTAGAAACATCGCCAAAGGCAAGGGAAGCAAGGGCAAAATGAACTATTGGGACCTCATTAAGATAAAAAGCTTTTGCACAGGAAAGGAAACAGTCAACAAAACCAAAGACAACCGACAGAATGGGAGAAGATATTTGCCAATGACATATCAGATAAAGGGCTAGTATCCAAAATTTATAAAGAACTTATCAAACCCAACACCCAAAGAACAAATAATCCAATCAAGAAATGGGCAGAAGACATGAACAGACAATTCTGCAAAGAAGACATCCAAATGGCCAATAGACACATGAAAAAGTGTTCAACATCACTTGGCATTAGGGAAATCCAAATCAAAACCTCAATGAGATACCACCTCACACCAGTCAAAATGGCTAAAATTAACAAGTCAGGAAATGACAGATGTTGGCGAGGATGTGGAGAAAGGGGAACCCTTCTACATTGTTGGTGAGAATGCAAGCTGGTGCAGCCACTCTGGGAAACAGTATGGAGGTTCCTCAAAAAGTTGAAAACAGAGCTACCCTACAACCCAGCAATTGCAGTACTGGGTATTTACCCCAAAGATACAAATGTAGTGATCCAAAGGTGTATGTGCACCCCAATGTTTATAGCAGCAATGTCCACAATAGCCAAACTATGGAAAGAGCCAAGATGTCCATCAATGGATGAATGGATAAAGAAGATGTGGTATATATATATATGTATACACACACACACACACACACACAATGGAATATTATGCAAAATCTTGCCATTTGCAACGATGTGGATGGAACTAGAGGGTATTATGCTAAGCGAAATAAGTCAGTCAGAGAAAGACAAGTATCATATGATCTCACTGATATGAGGAATTTGAGAAACAAGACAGAGTATCAGAGGGGAAGGGAGGAAAAAAAACAAGATGAAACCAGAGAGGAAGACAAACCATAAGAGACTCTTAATCTCAGGAAACAAACTGAGGGTTGCTGGAGTGGTGGAGGGTGGGAGGGATGGGGGTGCTGGGTGATGGACACTGGGGAGGGTGTGCTCTATGGTGAGCGCTGTGAATTGTGTAAGACTGATGAATCACAGACCTGTACCCCTGAAACAAATAATACATTATATGTTAAAAAAAATTGTAGGAAGGGAAAAATGAAGGGGGGGGAATCAGAGGGGGAGATGAACCATGAGAGACTATGGACTCTGAGAAACAAACTGAGGGTTTTAGAGGGGAGGTGGGTGGGGGGATGGGTTAGCACAGTGATGGGTATTAAGGAGGGCATGTATTGCATGGAGCACTGGGTGTTATATACAAACAATAAATCATGGAACACTACATCAAAAACTAATGATGTATGGTGACTAACATAATAAAATTAATAATAGAAAAGAAGAAGATTCCTTGAAAATGCATAAAGCCAAATTCCACAGTGCTGGAGAAAGAGGTAACACTTGTGCAAATACAGCTAAGTATTTAATCAGCAACTCTGATCCAGCTCATGTGGAAGGGCAGATGAATATTATTCCTATCGGGTGTGCCCAGCTCTTAAAGACCTAGTGTCTTATTCTCTTCTCTGGCAAATACGCTTACAAAATACAAGCAAATCTCCAAGGGCCACTCTTATGCACTTTATACATGTTACCAATTTTCTAATCACTCATATGATGTTCACATAATGGCTTCTATTAATGCAACAAACAAGTGTTGCAACAGTGCCCTACATTTGTTTGATGCCTCTTGGTATTTATGTCTCCTGACAGTGATGAAAAAGAATCCCATGTCTTCCTTGATATTTTGAGGTAATTATTCCCAGTTGCTGTAATACAAACTGATATGGCTCCAGTGGAAATCCCACTAACAGTGACAACCTGGTATTTGCTACCATTTGATCTCAGGAACAAGAATACTGCTTTATATGTCTATGTTGATACAAGTTTACAAAGAGATGTTGACAATTGTTGTGTATTCCGAAACACAGAGACCTGAGCTAGGTGTGACCCCTGAAACGAATGGCCAGTTTAGGTCTTACTCTCAAGTTTCTCAACTGATAGGGAAGAAAACAATGGATGGTTTGCTAACTGTTGTTCTTTGGTATCATTTATATCCCCCTCTTCCTCCCCTACAAATTTTTTTCCTCAAATATGTAAGAATGTAGCATTGGCTATATAATTTGTATATCGCAATCTAACAAATACCAGTGATAAAAATTGGTCCTATTTTATGTCATTTTTGGTATGGGTGATAATAATAACTAGTTTTAGGCAATTATATATCAACATTAATCCTCATAAGATATGATTGAGTAGTTATAACTGTATCAATGAAATATATAAAGGTGTAGGAAAAAAGGGGGTTTAGAAAGAGGTTGCAGACAGATGTTTAGGAGCTGACTTGCAGCATCTAGTTATGTACATCTCTCCCAACTTTGTAGTCAGTGACACCACATGGTAGCTTGACATTGGCCACCATGGAAGCATTTACACCACAAAAATTAGCAAACACTACAGATCAAAAACACTACTCCCCCAAAAGCTGGTTGGTAAACATTTGCTTGAACACCACTGGTTACAAAACTAGTAAGTAGTTGATTTGAGATTTAAACTATGTTCTGACTCCATCTTGGGTGGAAACCCCTAGCCAAAAAGTCAGGAGGTGTTTGTTCTAGTTTTAGCTTTGCCATGGAATTTTACGTCCTTAATTAAGCAAGCCCCTTCATGTGTGTACCCAGCATTTCATCATCTATACCATGCAGTTCCTGAATCTTTAAATAATGAAGAGAAGTAAAAGGAATATTTAAGGCACTATGAGTAGATTTTTGCTTGTGAGGACAAGAGTCTGAGCTTTGGTGATCACCACCCCCGCACCATGTTCACTTAGTAGAATTGAAGCGAGGACACTCCTCTTCCCAGCCATCCTTCTCTAATCCCTCTTTCCCTGACCCCTTTTGGTAAAGTTCCCTCCAAAGCAGATTCTGAGACAAGGAATGGAATGCAAGTGATTTGTTATGTAAATTCTCCCCAAGAAAGCCTGGCAAACAAGATAGGGATGAGGAAGAAGCCAAACAAAGATGTGATTTCAGGAGAAAGCCATAGGGGCTCAGGACCATACATTACACCTGAGTTTGTCTGGCCTCAGATCAAGGGAACTGGGCTTTTGGGCACACTCCCCCCCCGCCCCCCCACACACAGCCATTGGCTCTGGGGGACTGGAGTTAAACTCCCAGGCACTTTGATCTCTGCCTAGGGGGTTTGATTCAGCACCATCTCTGGAAGTCAGAGGTGCCAGTCATTAGCAGCAGAGCCTGGAGAGAGGGAAATGGGTGCACAGAGTTGGGGAAAAGGATGCAGAGAACCAGTCTTGATCCAGACTAGCCAAGGGTTAGCTGTTGTCAGAAAAACTGACATGATTTGTCTACTCTCCTCCTGGCCTGATGGAGGCATATTAGGGAACTACAGCACTCACAAATCTAGAAAATAAGAAAACAGTCCTTCCAGGTAAAAATATCCAGCCCTATTTCAGAGAGACAGAGACAGACAAAGGCAGAAACAGAGATAGGGAAAGAGCATACATGGTGGACACCGCGGCCTGTGTTAACCTGTGAGGGAAGTGGAGAGTCACTTGGGGAGGACACACAGTGTGTCCCCCACCACAGGTTGCCTCTGAATATGGAGCTTTTCGTGTTATGACATGTCACGGTAACTGACAGTTTTCGGCACCCACCCTTCCCCCACCCTAAGAAAGAATAAAAAGTACATGGCCAGTACACTTTGAATGTAATTGGATAAGTGAATAAATATAAGTGTATATTTGTACTACTCTTTAGGTTTGCTTAGCAAAGAGATTGTACCAGGTTTTTTGGCTGGGCATTCAGACTAAGCATAATGCAAAACTATCCATTTAATTGAATGTCATTCATGCCACAGGAAACCACTATACATTGAGAAAATCTCTTTGTAGTCCTCCATCATTTCCATGAAATCCTAATGTGCCACAGAACTCAGAGTGTTTTCCCTTCTGTAAAATGCCCACAGATAATATAAGAATTATTACCCCATTGTACACAGTGGGAAGCTGAGGCACCAATTAAGTGGCAAGTCCCTTAGAGGAGTCTTATGCTTTGAAATAATACCTCCTTGCAGGGAGACAAGCATTGAACACGAATACTTGGAGACATTACTTTTTATTGCATCTAAGCAGCCACACTCCACCACACACACAGTGCTCACCAGGTTTTGGTTTGGATTTTTTTGTTTTGGTTTTGTTTTCTTTTTTTTTCCATTTAAAATCACCTGTTTATTTAGCTATTATATTTCTGTATCTGGTAATGTATTTAAATGTGAGATATAGTACATAGCATTAATTGCCAAGTTGGTAACTTCTAAAATCATTCTCCATATTTTTTTTTTAGGCTGGACAGTATTCTATTTTATTATGTTATGTTAATCACCATACATTACATCATTAGTTTTTTTTAAATTTTTTATTGTTATGTTAATCACCACATTACATCATTAGTTTTTGATGTAGTGTTCCATGATTCATTGTTTGCGTATAACACCCAGTGCTCCATGCAGAACATGCCCTCTTTAATACCCATCACCAGGCTAACCCATCCCCCCATGCCCTTCCCTTTAGAACTCTCAGTTTGTTTCTCAGAGTGTTTTCTGTTAAAGAGTTATTTATTTTAGAGAGAGTGAGAAGGGAGGGGCAGAGGGAGAGCGGCAATCTCCAACAGACTCCCTGCTGCTTCAGCCCAAATGGGGCTCATGAGATCATGACCTGAGCTGAAACTAAGAGTCAGCCACTTAACCAACTTAGTTACCCAGATGCCCCACAGGTTTTGTGTTTTGGGGGGTTTATCTCCTATATCATGCAAGCCTGCATTTTTTTAAAAAGATTATTTTTCTATTTGTTCCTTTTATTTTACAGTGTAATCCTAGTATCTCAGGGAACAGAAAATCCTAGTGTGAAATAGTTAATAAGAGTTTTTAATAATCATTACTCATAAAATCTCAAGTGGCTTTGGTGGGCATCTGGTCGTCATTAAGAGGATTGAATTTATCAGACAAGTCATTTTGCTTAATTAGGTGGCTAACTGGCAGGGTCTTTCTTACTGAAAAAGGATTAAAATAATCAGTGAAAGCCTCAAGAAGCCCTTGATTGGATCATTTTGTCATTGTTTTAGTGGGTATCATCAAATTCCCACTTGCAACCGCTAGGAATTAATTCAAGTTCCAGGACCCTGCATAAAGCTCACATAACTAGTTAGCCAACTTAAACTAGGGCAACTTAACTAAAAATAATAAAGCGAATCAGTAGCTCAGGTCCTAATTACACAGAGGAATTCGTGCTTTGGTATGATGCTTACTTTAAGTATGGTCAATTCCTACATTTCCAAGTCTAGCCTTAGAACAAGTGTGGCCTAATAACTTAGGAATGCCCAGTTAGCAAGCTCCAAGTCATCCTTAGGTAGAGAAGGGGCTTCAGAGATTACAACAGATGTTTTAATTGGACATACACCAACAGTTCTTTCATGCAGAAACTAATAAGCTACAACTCAGTGGCATGTTCATTTTTTCATATACTGTATATCAAAAAGAAAAGGAATGCAACATTTGAGTCCCAAAGTTTAAAAAAGAAGAAGCCATCTAAACTATTTAAAAAGGGATTAGCCCTAGAGTAAATGATCAAGGAAATGATTGGTTTAAGTGGGAAATACTAGGGCAAAAGTCTGGAGTGCAATATCTCTCTTCACCAATACTAGGGGTTCTGACACTTTAATAGGCAGTTCAAGCCTTTCTCTTCTGGTAATGTCCTTTTACCTTATTCCTGGATGGGAAACTGAATTCTAGTCTTTGAATTCAAACATTCCCCGAGAATCCTGTGGAGGCTGCCCACAGCTCCTAGGTCTAATGATTCTATCAGGGTAGAAGAAACAATAATAATTGGATCCCATGAGCCTCTATTTGCAAGAATCAAGGAATGGAAGGTAAACTGATTGAGCTGTGTGGCCAGGCAACCAGACTTGTGAACACCATTTGACAGAAAACAACCAGAGAAACAAGAAGGAGAGTTGGCCCCAGTGATCTCCAAATGCATAGAAGTACCTATGAGTGTACTTGCATGCTCCCTATCTAGGATGGAGAAATTCCAGGCAGAGTTTTCCAAACCACTAATGCTTGCTTACAGTGAAGAAACGTGCTATATATGGCCTACACCTTAGATAGGTTCCTTCTTAAAATCTGTGACCTGAAGTCTGAAGCTGAAGCCACAAACCAGCTGGCCTGTCCTCACATTAAACTGTCTTACACAAGCTACCTTGTCCTCTACATAAGCTGAATTTTTTTTTATTTTCAATATTTCGCTTATCATTTTTCCCTTCCCACAAACAAAGTTGACTGGAATCTTGCAGACATCAAATTTTAAAACTTTCCTATATAATTAATTTATGTGCAAAATCATGTGATCCTGGCAACATGGGAGGTTTTCATAGATTTTACCAAAACATAATAACCTAATTTATTTGTAAATGGGAATATATCAGATAAGAGGATAGGCTTTGATACGTGATGATCTTACTAACAGAAGTCACACAACTCATGAATCTTGATTCAAAATATTCTCTGTGTCTTACGCCTTGACCAGCAAATCACCCAAAAGTTCAAGTCTCTCATTAAAACCGCCATCAACTGAACTGGAGGGTATTATGTTGAGTGAAATAAGTCAAACAGAGAAAGACATGTATCATATGATCTCACTGATATGAGGAATTCTTAATCGCAGGAAACAAACTGAGTGTTGTTGGAGTGGGGGGTGTGGTGGGAGGGATGGGGTGACTGGGTGATAGACACTGGGGAGGGTATGTGCTCTGGTAAGCGCTGTGAATTGTGCAAGACTGTTGAATCTCAGATCTGTACCTCTGAAACAAATAATGCAATATATGTTAAGAAAAAAGAAGGTAGCGGGAGGGGAAGAATGAAGCGGGGGATATCGGAGGGGTGGACGAACCATGAGAGACGATGGACTCTGAAAAACAAACTGAGGGTTCTAGAGGGGAGGGGGGGCGGGAGGATGGGTTAGCCTGGTGGTGGGTATTGAGGAGGGCACATTCTGCATGGAGCACTGGGTGTTATGCACAAACAATGAATCATGGAACACTTCATCTAGAACTAATGATGTAATGTATGGGGATTAACATAAGAATAAAATAAATAAATAAGTAAATAAGTAAATAAGTAAATAAATAAATAAATAAATAAATAAAACCGCCATCAACTACTTGTGTATCTGGGAAGATTGGAAATTTTTTGGTCTTCAGTTTTCCTAAACAACAAAATGTGGGGGTTGGAATCCAAAGGAATTCATTCATGCTGCAACATCTATTTTCTTTTATTGACCATAGTCTATAATAAATTAGAAAGTTCACTGTAGCAGGAGGTGATTTTGTTTAAGTAAAAATTTAGGAAGAGAAATTTGGTAGCAATGTTAAGCACCAACCACAGAAGGGTGATTGTGGAGTGTGGTGAAGAGAAGTAATCATCATAAATGCCATTTATTGAGCACTTCCTGCAGACTATGGGATCCTCCAAGGGCTTCCTTTCATGGGCTTTATTGGTCTAATGGGGCCAATAGACTATCATTCAAAACACATATCAACATTTACCATTTCTGCCTTCTCAGAGGTGTGGCTTAATTTATATCATGGATCTCTACTCTTGCTTTCTTCTTTCAAATACTGGTAAAAGGAGGGGACATGGAAAGATTGACATTTCAAAGTCTCTTCTGGAATTGCAAAAAATAAGACTGGTTTAGTGAATCCTTGAGTAGGTTTGACAGGCCTCCATTCAAGTGGAAGGAAGGATAATAAGCTAAGATAAAGTATCTTCTCAGGGGATCCAAGTTTGAGACGCTCAGAAAAAATGGAGTGAGAGGATAATATAAGAAACATATAGAGCCAGAGTTTACCAAGCCATAGAGCTACGTAAAGCCCCCTCATCTCTCCAACCCATGAGCTGAAGGGCTCAAGTTCTACAAGTCAGAATGGAGTCAGCGTAGAAGACAAACATCAGACATGAGAAATTAGAACTGATACAGGATAGTAGCACTCCATGGAGTTCCCAAGAATCTTGAAGAAGGCATTGCTCTTCACATGTAACAAGGAACAAAAGCATAGCACTTGTTTATAAGTCTAAAAGGACAAGAAGACCTCAAATGACTTGGAGTTACTTCACCCTTAAATCTTACAGAAATTCTATAAAGTACATATTGCCATCCCCATCTTATATCTTTCTATCCCACCATGGTCCCAAGAAGAGCCTAACACTGTGTGTGGTTCAGGAAGAAAAATGAAGAGGGCTTGGAGCTTTGGTTTTTCAGGATGTCTACCAAAAAGCCACAATCTTAGGTGAATGGCATCAAGGACAGTTTGGGAGTGAGGTGATATAATGGTGGTGCTAACCATTGATTTCCCAAACTGGGGAAAGTGAACAGAAGCAGGATAAGATGTTCTGTTTTTACCTAGATGGGAATTAGAGGGTGGAATTTCAGAATACCATTTTTAAAAAGATTTTATTTATTTATTAGAGAGAGAGAATGTGTGCACGAGTGGGGAGGGGCAGAGAGAGAGGGAGAAGCAGACTCCCTACTGAGCAGGGAGCCCAACTCGGGGCTCAATCCCTGGACCTTGGGATCATGACCTGAGCTAAAGGCAGACGTTTAACCAACTGAGCCACCCAGGCATCCCTCAGACTACCATTTTTAAGGTGTTTCTCACTCCTGTGACTCTCTGACTTGAGCAGCACAATCCCATCTGTGGTAACTGGGTGCAGCCAGAGTACCTGTGACCTACCTTTTGGTCCTACTAGCATTCCCATAAACATCTGGAAGAGGGGAGTTTTTTGGTTGATTATGAAACAAAAATAATACTCAAAGAAAGGAACTTTCCTCCCCAAATGTCTTTTCTTTAGTATTCTTTTTTACTTGCTTTGCTTTTGTACAAAGTAAAAAAAAAAAAAAAAGTATATTAACCCTTTCAGAAGATTCATGACTCCATCAGATAAATTTGCCCTCTCACGTTATCAGTACTAAATGTCACCCTATTGCCTTTACATTTATCATAGTTCATCTGAAGGATCAAAGCAAACTTCCAGTTAGTTTCCCAAGGTGGTTCTGCATAGTGTCAATTCTGGTGTCAAAGTCTTTGAGTTTATAAATGAAGATGCTGACAGAATGGGAAAGATTTGTTTGGACCCTTGCACATTTTTGCTTTCTCCCCTTGTTTGGAATATCTGGTTAGAATTCAGGATGAATTCTGTGTCTGTGGCAAGGAATGAGACTAACCAGCCCGTTATGAACTCAGAACTGGCACTCAGATTTAATGATTCTTATCTACTGATAACATCTGATGAGGCTGAGTCAATGAATAAGAACTACATGCTCTTCTGAAAAGAAATAGGCAAAATAGAATCAGTATAATTTGTGCTAGAATCCTAGGGTTACAGATGAGATGAAGATTTTTATAAAATCATAAAAGTATTGGAAGCTTACCACAGGAAATTTGAGAAGTTTTAAAAATTTAAAGCCATCCATTTCTACAGTAACATTTGGTACATTTTTCTATATGTTTTGCATATATTTTAGAGTATGACTTATATGCAATTTGTTATACTGTTTTTTTAACACATCATTTAAAAGGCTGATGCTGTAAGCTCTCTCACTAAAGATATTCAAGTGACAAAATAAATTCCTTATTGCATTATTGTAAAACCATGATTTATGTGGATTATGTGGATTCAAATACAGAGGATTTTAATTTTTTTTTTTTACTAAGTAAAAATGCGTTAACATGGGGGGTAAAATCTAAGTTTCTTTTTACCATGGTGATAAAAAGTACTTAATGTAGTTATAGTGTTCTTACCACAAAAATATTGGAGGGAAAGCAGCAGGCAGATTGGTGCTACTTTCCACGCATGGCGGTTGAATCTTCTGAATATGTATGTCGATGCTTCGCATCTGACCCTGGTCAGGACAAGCAAAACAAAAACCATGTTCCTCCTGCTGTAAACAATAGCAATGACCCAGGGGTGAGAAGAGGCTCCGGCTCCAACAACACACTGCTGTTCCTGGCCTCTGAGCTCGTAAATCGTCTCTTTTTCTGTTGTGTCCATTCTACGTTTTACAGTTTCCAGCTAGATTCTGGTGCAGTCATTATGGCTATGGCCCAGGTATTTGTGCTTATTTGGGCCTGCCCAGTTCTTGTTGAAAGGTCACTGGCTCTTTGATTTTTTTGAGAAAAGACTTCAACCATGTTTTCCATCCTAACAATGGTTCTCATGGCTGTTATACTTCGGAAGCTGTGGGAGGTGGTAGTTTATTTTTTCTCCTATGCTACAAAATCTTTTTCAAGTTTCATTTTTCCTTTCTCACTCTACTTATTTTTTTCTCATGCAACTTTCCAATCAATGGTTCATTTGTTACCTAACCCTCCCAACGTTGTTTCAGGTGCTCATTTTCTTCCCCATGAGATCCTTTTGTCAATGTTCTAGTGGATTAACTATGAAGGAAGGACTTCTCCTTGCCACTGATTCCTCCAGAACCTCAGAGATCCCCCTGAGTCATAGGACGAGAGCCAGAGTTAGAACTCAGAAGGCCAGCCATTCGAAGGCACGAGGCCAAAAGCCTTGCCCTAATGTTGAAATGTTGTTCTGCTAATGTGTATCTCATGCCTAGTATTTCTTATTAATAAGACACTAAATAAGGGGCAATCCAGTGTTTCCATTGCCAAAAGAAAACGTCTCTCTTTTAATTAATCAATGTAAATGGGCCTTTACTGGAAAACAGAAGGGAAGTGTTTCTAGAACTCAGGATATAATGTTACCTCAGGGAATACCATACCCTCTTATTTTGAAGTGGAAATTTTTTAAAAATGCAGAGACGCTAGGTCTGGACAGGCTGAGAGAAGGTTCACAAATTATTGCCGAACAGGTGCTTTTTTGTAAACTCAGGACTTTTGTTTCTCAGTTTACTTTGGCTACAATTCATTTGCATTCAGTCTGGTGGGAGCTCAAATCAAGCAAATTATCTGGATGGAGCAATTTATGAAACAAGAAATAACTTACAGTCAAACTCCACTTCTTCCTTATTTCTCTTTCTCTTTCCCTCATGGACCAATGCAATTATCGCTCAGCCGGGGACTAACATAAATATTGATCAAAACAGGAATCCTGCAAGATGACTGCTTGGCTTGGCCTTGCTGCAACTTCCTAGTCCTTAGTGCCTCTCCTGGTGCAGAGGATAAGCTGCTTTCATTTCTCAGTTCCTTTTTGCTTCGGTTTTTCTTTCAAGACAATCTAATTTAAATTGATCCAAAGCCACCCAATTTTCCCTCCAATGTCATATAATCTATTGCTTAACACGGACATTTATACAGGATTATATACTATGTAAACCAAAGGAGTTGACTTAATTAAGGAAAATCAGGAGGAGCTAGATTTCAAAAAACGTGAACTGAGCACATGCATTGTCTTCTTTTCCCTAAATCTGCAACAGCATCTCTGAAGAGTGACAGAACCCAGGATGGAGATGTCGGCATATGAGAGACTAACGGAAGTTTGGAGAAAGGGACCTCTAGAAATGTGAATCAGACTAGCATCAGATTTTTCATCGGAATGAAAATATTACAAGGCAGCAATTCTGTCCTTCAGACTTTGAAAGTAAAATGATTTAGAACCCGTAATTAGAAACCTGGCCAATTTTTAAGTTGATTGTGAGGGCAAAATGAAGTTCTTTTTGGTAAGACAATATCTTAAAATGTTACTTCTCCAGAACTGTTTTTGAGGACACTTCGAGTTGTTGAACTCAGGGCCCTGAGTATGGACACTGAACAGAGGGAATGGGATCGAGAAGCAGAGGCGATAAGGAGTTGCATGAAGAAAAAGTCCAAGAAGGTGGCCTGGGGATCATCAGTCCAGATGCAAGTAGAAACCGACAGAATGCAAGTAGAAACCGATAAAGGATTGATTTGCCCAACAGTTAGGATTTTTTCTTAAGCTTTAATTTTTCGTTTTTTTTTTTTTCAACCTTTTGGAAGTATACTTAATATGCAAAAAGTTGCACATTTAATGTATACATTTTGATGCACATACCCATGATACCATTACCACAAAAAAAGTAATAAACATATCCATCACCTCCCAAAGATTTCTTGTGTCTCCTTGCTTTGTGATGGTGTATGTGTGTGTGTGTGCATGCGTGTGCATGTGTGTGTGTGGTAAGAACACTTAGCATGAGATTATATCCATTGAACACAATACCCCATTTCCCCCTCTCCTCATCCCCCAGAAACAACCATTCTATTCTCTGCTTCTGTAAATTTGACTATTTTAGGTATTTCCTGTATGTGAAATCAGGCAGTATTCTTTAAAAAAAAAAAAAAGAGGGTGTCTGGGAGGCTCAGTCAGTTAAGTGTCTGTCTTCAGCTCAGGTCATGATCCTGGGTTCCTGGGATGGAGCAGCTGTGGTCTGGTTCCCTGCTCAGTGGGGAGTCTGCTTCTCCCTCTCCCTCTGCCCCTCCCCCAGCTTGTGCTCTCTCTTGTTGACTCTCTCTCTCTCAAATAAATAAAATCTTTAAAAAAAAAAAAAAGGAGAGAGAGAGAGAGAGAAAGAAATCAGGCAGTATTTGTCCTTCTGTGACCGGCTTATTTCACTTAGCATACCTTCCCAACCCATTCATCTTTTTGCAATATTTAGGATTTCCTCTTTTGAAGCTTTTGTTTTGCTCCAACCACTGACCCCTTATTTGATTGGGTGAGCTTTCCTTTAAATGCTGTCCCCTGAGGTGTTTTTGCTGTTTTATGTTCTTCCCCTCCTACTGCCTTGGTCTGAAATACTTTGGTTATGTTAGTTTTGCCACAGTAGGGGCAAGGACAGGACAGGATTTCAAACAAATAGAGAAGCCGGTAAACAGTGTTAATGGGAAGCCCATTTGTTTGTTCCTTTATAAAACGATGAGTGAAACCAGGGGCAGGATGGTGGTGGCAAAAAAAGAGCAAATATTAATCTTTCATAAAGGGAATAGAAAAAAATCAACTATTCAATGATTTAAATATTTGGCAAGTTGACCATGACATTAGATGAGTAAGTCAGTAGGCTCCAACTAAAATATCCTCAAGGAAAAGGAAAGGATTTTAAGAAACTACAAAATGAATAAGAAATGAGGTTATTAGGGATATGATGAGAAAGGTATATGTATCATCTCCTGAGAAAAAAGCAAAGCAATCAAAAACTCCAGGGGAGGAAAAGGCTATATAAGAAAAGTGTAGCGCCAATATGAATCTGAAATTCAGCATGATTTTGAGCAATGTGTACAGTTAAAAAAAAAGAAAATCCATTTGATCTTCACATAAGGAACTTTCTTGGTTGAATGAGGGATGGGGTAGCACTGGGACCATTAGAGAAGGAAATTTGATGACAGCACACTGTTGGAAATGCAAAAAGCAGTGGGAATGAGCTTCACAATGATCAGAACATGCCTCTACTTTCCTATAATTCTTGCTGCTTTTCCTTACTCTGTCAGCTGAGCTCTAAGGCTTGCTTCCTCTTCAACTGCAAGATGGCTGCCTGTGTCAACAGAGCCTCATGTTTCTTGTTTCTAATTGAGGAAGGGGAGAGGGGAAGTGGAGTCCCATAATCATTGAGGTTGGCCTTCATTAGACCATCCCTGACCCAGTCCTCAAGACCACCATGTGCTGATTGGTTTTGGCATGGATTATCTGCAGAAAACAGAAGACGCCTGGGTGAAGGCAATTCTACCCAAACCACAGACTACTGTGTCACAAGGGAGAGGCAAAATGGGTTTGTGGGAGGCAAACACAACATGCAACATGCCCTACTACTTTCATAGTTTGTAAATTTTGTAAAGAGATGTGACTTTTCCTTCAATTTCCCTTCAGGATTTAGAACTGCACTGTGCAAGTATAGTAGCTACTAATCATGTGTGGCTATTCACATTTAAATTTTAATTAGTTACAATTAAGTACAGTTAAAACTGGTTTTTCAGTTTTGCTAGCCTTATTTCAAGTGCTTAATAACCACACATGGCTAGTGCTACCATATAGGACAATGCAGATTATAGAAATTTCTATCATCACAGAAAGTCCTAGTGGACAAGCCCTAGATTGGCACATAAATGCTCTGACTTGAGGATGTGTTTTCTATGAAGTACCCTCCTTGGATATGCTTTATCTGTGACTACAATGCCTGTTTTGCCCCAAAGCTTATTTAAAGAAACATGGAGGTTTTTCAGCTTCAGCAATATTTCTTCCTTGTGTACTTACTTTTTCAAAGGAAAGCTTCCAGGGATGACTGGACAGAGATTAAGAAGTAGATCAAATTTTTCACCTTTCAGCCCTTTTTGGTTGCCCCGTATCGACCTGTTCCCTGATATGCCCTCCCTCTAGGTTGTGCTCCATTCCATTTTCCTCCTCAAACAGCAGCTGATACTCCATGACGCAGCTACCATTAACTTAGCTTTTAAGGTGCATATCTCATTATATTGAAATTGATCTTAATGTGTTCATTAATGTGTGAGTAGTGACTGGAGGGCTGGCACAAACTTTGATGCAAAACTCTGTATTTAACAAAGAAATGATTCAGTGGTAATTGAGTTAGCTAAATTTAGTAACTGACTGCCAATATAATTTTTTTTTTTCTGAGTAGAAATAAATTTCTTGGGGTGTTTGAGGGATCATATCCTTCCAGAATACACAAGAAGGAGCTGAAGATGGTGTGGAGTAAGCAGAGTTCTTCAATGTTTCTATTCAGGCATAAGGAAAAAGGTTTTGGAATAGGAGTGATGGGGGTAGGGAGTGATTTAAAGGTTTATGAGTGTTAAAAAATCAGCTAAAAATTAATGGGACAATAACATAAGTATCATTTACTGGGCACTTGAAGATGCCAGGTACTGCTTTACCTATAATATTCCATTTCTTATTCTCAACAACTCTGTGAGATAATTACTATTATTTTCCCATTTCTTCATTGATAAGGAAACTGAAGGACTGAAATGAAGTGACCCTATATACATGAGCCAGTCTTGTGATTCCAGGTGTGGCAGGCAGCCTCTGTGGCTTAATCACCATGCACTGGCTTGAGGAAGCCATTAAAACTTCCGAATACCAGCAGCTGGCCTGTGTCCTACTATGGGCTTTGAATCTTTGCTATACCTGTTAATCAGGAAGTAAACACAGACTGGGAGTTCTAAGGTTAGTTGGTTGGTTTTTATGAATCCCCCATAGCTGAAAAGATTCTAAATAGTCAAAGTTTGCTTGAGAGTAAGGAAATCCAAGTCAAGCTAAGCAGCAATTGATAAAGTAGAAATTAGTAGTAAAATCTATTCAACATTTACTTAAACATCTATATTAGTTTAAATCTTGCCCTATATTGACTTAAATCTGTTCTATGATAATGACTAGGGAATGTCAGTTATTTTCAGAGTGTTATTTTCCTATATATGGTTGTATTGTTCTACAACAGAGTAGCCATAGGACTTTTCAAGGATCCAGGTGTCCCTCCACTAAGGCATTTTTAACTGCTTTAGTAAAGGGAGGTCCTTCTGGGCTTTCTTATTGGTCGTAGTTGGGGGATGGGTGTGCAGATCACACATGATAAATCCAATCTACCGTTTGGATTCTCTCCAAAGCCTTTGGATTCTCTCTTCCATTACATGACAGGGAAGCTCTGGAATCTCAATCTCTTAAACCGTAGACCACCATGGAATCCGAGTTTCTGCCCACCAACCAATAAGCTCTTAGAGCTACCTACAGCTGCATGAGCTAACACATTAAATCCAAAGAGTGAATTGAAGGAGAGAGGCAGTAAATTAGTAAGTGGCACAGCTAGTTATATATTGTTTACTGAAAAGAACAATAATCCTAATTGTTTAATTTCATTCAAGGAAATTCCTAAAACATAACTCAGAGAAGTTAAACCCAGAATCCTCCCACATTTTCTAACAAAGTTATTTGCAAAATTCTACTTGTAAAAATTCAGCCAATGAAATAGAAAACCAGATAAATGTCCTTTTTCTTTGTTTGTTAAGAGATTGTCTGCATTTCAAAACACTTGTCACAGTCTCCTACTTCTTGTGTTATGACTGTGCAACTGGAAGGGTTTTTGGCATGGCTGTATAAACCCATGCATTTCACAAAGAGAAGCAAGAGGGCCTGATCACAGACAATGAAACCTCTGATTATAGGCTAATTATCAGTGTGGTCTGGTCACTTGCTGACCCCTGTTGTCCCAAGACACCCGTATCAATACACTATACTGCCTTTCAACTTCATGTTTATAGTAGCATACAAAGCATTTCACAAAATAATGGGAAATGAATTTTCTGTGACTTACTGGTGAAGGAGATATTTGGGGGAAAGGAGAAAACTTTTTCCCTGGGACTATCCCCCTAACTTACTAAAGGATAAAATGAAATTGAGAGCAATATAGATTTGGTCTGATCCTGCCACAGGCTGGGGAGGGTGACTAGGCTGAGATAAATAGATAACACCATGTTTCCAGATGCATGTTCAAGGCATTACCCTTAGGGAATACCCTGCTATCCACACTTGTCTTTATCAGATAATTTTCAAACACTTTATTTTTTATTGCTTTTACCTTTTGTTGTTGTTGGTGGTGAAAACTCTCAAGTTCTACTCTCTCAGCAAATTTCAATTATACAATATAGTATTATCAATTGTAGTCACCACGTTACACATGAGATACTCAGATCTTATTCATCTTATAATAGTTTGTACCCTTTTGAAAACCTCTTTCTGTTTCTCCCATCCTCCAGCCCCTGGCAACTACCATTCTGCTCTGTTTCTAGGAGCTCACCTTTTGTTTGGTTTGGTTTGGTTTTTGGTTTCACATATAAGTGATACCATGCAGTATTTGTCTTTCCTTGACTGGCTTAATTCACTTAGTATAGTGCCCACCACCACCTGCCCCAGTCCACCCATATTGTTGCAAACGGCAAGATTTCCTTCTTTTTCAAGGCTGAATAATATTCTGTTGTGTAAACACACCACATTTTCTTTATCTATTCATGCATTGATCAACACGTAGATTGTTTCCCTATCTGGTTATTGTGAA
The DNA here is from genome assembly GCF_029215605.1 of Mirounga angustirostris. Classification (NCBI taxonomy): domain Eukaryota; kingdom Metazoa; phylum Chordata; class Mammalia; order Carnivora; family Phocidae; genus Mirounga; species Mirounga angustirostris. The sequence goes on from NW_026991723.1 coordinate 23,929,830, forward strand.
TAATGATGCAGTGAACCTGGGAATACAGATATCTCTTCAAGATAGTGATTTTGCTTCGTTTGGATATATGCCCAGAAGGGGCATTGCTGGATCAAACAGTAATTCTATTTTTAATTTCTTGAGGAAACTCCATACAATTTCCGTAGTGGCTGTATCAGTTTACATTCCCACCAACAGTGTGCAAGTTTTCCTTTTCTCCACATCCTTGCCAGCATTCGTTCTGTCTTGTATTTTTGATGATAGACATCCTAACAAGTGTGAGGTGCTATCTTGTGCTTTTGATTCTCATTTCCCTGATGATTACTGATGTTGAACACATTTTCTATTGGTCATTTATATGCCTTCTTTAGAAAAATTTCTATTCAGGTCCTTTGTCCATTTTTCAATTGGGTTGTTTGGTTTTTTGCTATTGAGTTATATGAGTTCCTTATATATTTTAGATATTAACCCCTTATCAAATGCATGATTTGCAAATATTTTCTCTCATTCCATAGTTGTGTTTTCATTTTGTTGATGGTTTTCCTTGTGTACAGAAGCTTTTAGTTTGATACAGTCCCACTTTTCTATTTTTGCTTTTGTTGCCTATGCTTTTGGTGTCAAATCCAAAAAAAAAAAAAATCATTGCCAAGACCAGTGTCAAGGAGTTTACTCCCTATGTTTTCTTCTAGGACTTTTATAGTCTCAGGCCTATGTTCAAATCTTTAATCCATTTTGAGTTGATTTTTGTTTATGGCATAAAATAAGGTGCAATTTCATTGTTTTACATGTGGATATCCAGTTTTTGCAGCATCATTTATTGAAGAAACTCTCCTTTCCCCATTGTATATTCTCAGAGCCTTATCAAAAATCAATTGACCATGTTTGCATAGGTTTATTTCTGGGTTCTCTATTCTGTTCCATTGATCTAAATGTCTGTTTTTATGCCAGTACCATACTTTTTTAAGTTTTTAAGTTTTGCTTACTATAGTTTGTTAATATAGTTTGAAAGAAGGAAGTGTGATGCCTATATCTTTGTTTTTCTTTCTCTACATTGTCTTGGCTATTTGGGGTCTCTTGTGATTCCTATGAATTTTAGTATTCATTTTCCTATCTGTGAAAAATAACACTGGAACTTTGATAGGGATTGCATTGAATCTGTAGTTTTAGGTAGTATGGACATTTAACCATATTAATGTTCCAATCCATGAACATGAGTATCTTTCCATTTACATGTGTCTTCTTCGATTTCTTTCACCAATGTTTTGCAGTTTCAGTGTACAGATCTTTCATCTTCTTAAATTTATTAAGTATTTTATTCTTTTTGATGTTATTGTAATAGAATTTTTTTCTTAATTTCTTTTTCCAGATATTTTGTTGTTAGTGTAGAGAAATACAACTGATTTTTGATTATTGATTTTGTATCCCACAACTTTACTGAATTTATTACTTCTAACAGTTTTTGGTGGAATTCTTAGGGTTTTCTATATCTAATATCAGGTCATCAGCAAACAGACAATTTTACTTCTTCCTCTCTGATTTGGATGCCTTTTATTTCTTTTTCTTCCCTAATTGTTCAGGCTAGGATTTCCATTATTATATTGAATAAAAGTGAGAGTGTGAGGTGAGAGTGTGCATCCTTGTCTTGTTCCTGATCTTAAAGGAAAAACTTTCAGTTTTTCATCATTGAGTATGATATTAGCTATGGGCTTGTCACATGTGGCCTTTATTATGTTGAGGTACATTCCTTCTATACCCATTGTGTTCAAAGTTTTTTTTTTTTCTTTATCATGAAACAATGTTAAGTTTTGTCAAACGTTTTTTCTGCATCTATTGAGGTGACCATGTGGTTTTTTATCCTTTATTTTGTTCATGGGGTATATTACATTTACTGATTTGCATATATTGAACCATCCTTGCAACCCAGGAATAAATCCCACTTGATCATGGTGTACTTTCCTTTGAATGTATTGTTGAATTTGGTTTGCTGCTAATATTTTACCCAGGAGTTTTGCACCTATGTTCATCAGGGACATTGGCCTGTAGTTTTCTTGTGGTGTCCTTGTCTGGCTCAGGTATCAGAGTAATGCTGAACTCGTAAAATGAGTTTGGAAGTGTTCCCTCCTCTTCTCTTTTTTGGAAGAGTTTGAGAAGAATTGGTATCAACTATTATTTAAATGTTTAGTTGAATTCACCAGTGAAGCCAGTGGGTTCTGGACTTTTCTTTGTTGGGAAGTTTTTGATGACTGCTTCAATTTCCTTAGTGGTTATAGGTCTGTTCAGGTTTTCTATTTCATCCTGGTTCAGTTTTGGTAGTTGATACATCTCTAGGAATGCATCCATCTCTTCCAGGTTATCTAATTTGCTGGCATAGAGTTGCTCATAATATGTTCTTATAATTGTTTGTATTTCTTTGGTGTTTGTTGTGATCTCTCCTCTTTCATTCATGATTTTGTTGATTTGGGTCATTTCTCTTCTCTTTTTGATAAGTCTGGCCAGGGGTTTATCAATCTTGTTAATTCTTTCAAAGAACCAGCTCCTATGGGCGCCTGGGTGGCTCAGTTAGTTGAGCAACTGCCTTCGGCTCAGGTCATGATCCTGGAGTCCCGGGATCGAGTCCCACGTCGGGCTCCCTGCTCAGCAGGGAGTCTGCTTCTCCCTCTGACCCTCCCCCCTCATGTGCTCTCTCTCTCTCAAATAAATAAATGAAATCTTAAAAAAAAAAAAAAAAAAAAAGAACCAGCTCCTAGTTTCGTTGATCTGTTCTACTGTTCTTTTAGTTTCTATTTCATTGATTTCTGCTCTGATCTTTATTATTTCTCTTCTCCTGCTGGGTTTAGGCTTTATTTGCTGTTCTTTCTCCAGCTCCTTTAGGTGTAGGGTTAGGTTGTGTACTTGAGACCTTTCTTGTTTCTTGAGAAAGGCTTGTATTGCTATATACTTTCCTCTTAGGACTGCCTTTGCTGCATCCCAAAGATTTTGAACAGTTGTGTTTTCATTTTCATTGGTTTCCATGTATTTTTTTAATTCTTCTTTAATTTCCTGGTTGATCCATTCATTCTTCAGTAGGATGCTCTTTAGCCTCCATGTATTTGAGTTCTTTCCGACTTTCCTCTTGTGATTGAGTTCTAGTTTCAAAGCATTGTGGTCTGAAAATAGGCAGGGAATGATCCCAATCTTTTGGTACCGGTTGAGACCTGATTTATGACCTAGGATGTGATCGATTCTGGAGAATGTTCCATGGGCACTAGAGAAGAATGTGTATTCCGCTTCTTTGGGGTGGAATGTTCTGAATATGTCTGTGAAGTCCATTTTGTCCAGTGTATCATTTAAAGTCTTTATTTCCTTGTTGATCTTTTGCTTAGATGATCTGTCCATTTCAGTGAGGGGGATGTTAAAGTCCCCCACTATTATTGTATTGTTGTCGATGTGTTTCTTTGCTTTTGTTATTAATTGCCTTATATAATTGGCTGCTCCCATGTTAGGGGCATAGATATTTACAATTGTTAGATCTTCTTGTTGGATAGACCCTTTAAGTAGGATATAGTGTCCTTCCTCATCTCTTATTACAGTCTTTGGTTTAAAATCTAATTTGTCTGATATAAGGATTGCCACCCCAGCTTTCTTTTGGTGTCCATTAGCATGGTAAATGGTTGCAAATTCCTTTAGTTTTTGTTTGTCCTGGAAGCTTTTTATCTCTCCTTCAATTTTCAATGACAGCCTAGCTGGATATAGTATTCTTGGCTGCATATTTTTCTCATTTAGTGCTCTGAATATATCCTGCCAGTCCTTTCTGGCCTGCCAGGTCTCTGTGGATAGGTCTGTTGCCAATCTAATGTTTCTACCCTTGTAGGTTACATGTCTCTTCTCCCGAGCTGCTTTCAGGATTTTCTCTTTGTCTATGAGACTCGTAAGTTTTACTATTAGATTTCGGGGTGTTGACCTATTTTTATTGATTTTGAGAGGGGTTCTCTGGGCTTCCTGGATTTTCATGCCTGTTTCCTTCCCCAAAGTAGGGAAGTTCTCTGCTCTAATTTGCTCCATTATACCTTCGGCCCCTCTCTCTCTTTCTTCTTCTTCTGGGATCCCAATTATTCTAATGTTGTTTCGTCTTATGGTATCGCTTATCTCTCGAATTCTGCCCTCGTGATCCAGTAGTTGTTTATCTCTCTTTTTCTCAGCTTCTTTATTTTCCATCATTTCATCTTCTATATTACTGATTCTCTCTTCTGCCTCATTTATTCTAGCACTTAGCGCCCCCGTTTTTGATTGCACCTCATTAATAGCCTTTTTGATTTCTACTTGGTTGGATTTTAGCTCTTTTACTTCTCAAGAAAGGGTTTCTCTCATAACTTCCATATTTTTTTCAAGCCCAGCTAGTATCTTTAAAGTGATGATTCTGAACTCTAGATCTGACATCGTACTAATGTCCATATTGGGTAGGTCCCTGGCAATCGGTACTACCTCTTGTTCTTTTTGTTGAGGTGATTTTTTCCATCTTGTCATTTTGTGCAGAGGAGAAGAGATTAATGAGAAAACAAAATGCTAGCAGAGTAACCACGTCCCCAGAAAATATACTCTAAACAAATCAGAAAAGACCTGAAGCAGTGGGAAAAGAAAGGGAAAGAGAGAAAAAAGAAAAAGAAAAAAAAGAAAAAGAAAAAGATAAAGATAAAAACAAAAACAAACAAAACAAAACAACAACAACAAAAAAAAACAGAATGTGATCAAATATGATCTATATGGTATATAGATCAGTGCCACACACTAGATTTGGGGTGTATTTTGGTCTTTTAGAAGAAAGTGCCTCCCAAAATTTTAAAGAAAGAAAAACTTATATATGTACAAAAATAAGGGTTGATATGATGAAGGGATGGAATATGACTGTAAAAATGGAAATTATAAAAAATTTTATAAAAGGAATTGATAAGAAGTTGTTTGAAAAAAGAAGAGGATTTAAAAAAAGAAAAAAAAAGAAAAAAAAAGGGAGAGGATGTGATCAGGCAAGGGAATAGAAAACACCATATACTAGAGATTTAGGGTATATTTTAATCTGTTAGAAGAAACTATTTCAAAATTTTAAAGAGAGAACAACTTATATATATAAGCCAAAAATACGGTAACTACTATGAAGGGATAGAATATGACTCTAAAAATGAAAAATAAAAATGTTTTTTTTTTTAAAAAAAAGGGATTGATAAGATGTAGGTTGAAAAAGGGAAAAAGAAAAATTCAAAAAGAAAAAAAGACAGTTAAAAAAAAATTAACTTTGAAAGACTAAAGAATCATGGTAAAAAAGCCATGAGTTCTATGTGCAGTAATTCTCTAGCGCTGGAGTTCTGCCGTTCTCATTGATCGGTAAACTTGGTCTTGGCTGGCTGTTCTCGCTGATCTTCTGGGGAGGGGCCTGTTGCCGTGGTTTCCAAATGTCTCTGCCGGAGGCGGAATTGCCCCGCCCTTGCCCCCTCCCGGCTAAGTCATCTGCTCGGGTTTGCTCTCCGGGGCTTTTGTTCCCTGCGAGCTTTCCGTACAGCTTTGGAGGCGGAGAGTGAAAATGGCGGCCTCCCAATCTCCGCCACGGAGGAGCCGAGAACTCAGGGCCCTGCTTGAGCCCCCAGAGAAAAGCCATCAGTCACTCCCGTCTCCCCGGTCTCCGGCCACACTCCGTGCTCGCCCGGGCTGTGACCACCCGACCCCGGGTGGAGTCTCCAAACCCAGCAGATCCCTGCAGTGCACTCCCGCACGGCTCCTCCCGGGGAAGGAAGGTGAGTCTCCCCGGATCTGCCGCTTGTTGGGTCCCTGCTGGAGGAGCAGGGGCCCGACTGTGCCACGGATCCCGGTTTATGGCAACCCCGAGCTGAGAGCCCGCGCCTGGGCTCGGCCTCTGCAGCCAGCTTCCCTGCTCCGTTACCTGGGAGCTCTGCCACACTCAGGCACCCCCGGTCTTTCTGTGACCCCGAGGGTCCTGAGACCACACTGTCCTGGAGGGTTCCACCCCCCGCTCAGCCACCAGAGTGACGTCCCTCAGCGGAGCAGACTTTAAAAAGTTCCGATTTTGTGCCCCGTGGTTCTATCACTTGCCAGAAGCGGCCGACGGAGGCCCCTCCCCCGCCGTCTATCCTCCCGAATCGCCTCGGATTCACTTCTCCACACATCCTACCTTCCAGAAAGTGGTCGCTTTTCTGATGAGAGAGTTGTTGCTCTTCTTTTCTTCGATCTCCTGTTGAGTTTGTAGGTGTTCAGAATGGTTTGATCTCTATCCAGCTGAATTCCTGAGAGGAGACGAAATCCAGGTCTCCTACTCCTACTCCTCCATCTTGATCCGCCCCGCTTTGCTGCCTCTTAATAACAGTTAAATCTTGTTAAAATACTTATTTAGCATCCAAATAAAATGTCTTCACAGCCTACACAGGTAAAATGCATCAATTATCCAGGCAACTGGAACAAATAAGACCTATGGTAGGAGAGGAGTTTATAATTATTTAGATAATAAACTGCCTATTTTATCCAATGTATTATAACAACTCTCCATTTCTTCCTTTCTTTTTCAATAAGTCTAAGTACATAATGCCCGAAATACAATTTCTCTCACCTTATTTATGGCCTCCTTCCTTCGACGTAGCTTTCTAATTGTAACAGGGTCAGCTTCAATTTGCCAAATGGAAACTTAATTGAAAATGAGTGGATAATCCAGTCCACTAAAATGTCAATCCTGTAAGGAGAGAAAAATAGGTCAAGTTAATAATTTAGCCTCATATAAGATTTACTGCCTTTCTTATTTTCTACACATTTATACTAGTCTTTTGTGAGTACTGGCTCTGGTTTTGAGAATTGGAAAGATCTTGCCTATAAAGTGTTCCATAAAGTAAACCACTGAAAAACTCTGAGGCTATCTGCTTTTCTCCTATAAAAAATGTTAATTAAACTTGATAGTATTATTAAAAATGATATTATAATGCATTGTCAAACATAATCCCAACATGTAATAAAAAGTATTAATGAACATAGATGTTTTTGTGAGTTTCTCCCCGTTTTAAGTCACATATGTTGGGCTAGAAAGAATTAAGTCCTATGATTTGCTACTTTAAAGAAGTTATTTCCCAACAGTAGACACCTTAAAAGCAGAAACTGGAGTCCTAGTACCTTGAATGAGCCCCTGCAAGGCCCTGTTCTCACTCCCTTACACAGACCCCAGTGAGTTTATACACACACACCTCCACATCATCTTCAGGTTTCAAGAAACAGTTTTAAAATTATTAACTAGTCCAATCTATTTTCTTCAGATGAGGAAATGTGCCAAGCATGTCAAAGCCTGAAATCACACAGTTTTCCACAGGCAGAAGCGGTACAGAACACAGGTTTTATGCCTAAACTGCCATGCTTGTGGCTTGCACTGCAGGGTCTCCTTCAACCACTTCCTCTTTAAATGCAGGAAAAGCTCATGTTCAGGGGGCATGCTTTACTTCAGAATTTCCAAAAGTCACTCACTTTGAGGAAAAGTTGCAGAATTACTTTCCCTGAAGAATAAAACATGTTAACTAGATACCCATCTGTTCAGGGCCAGAAAGGAGCTATGTACTCTTCAGAACTTGCTTCCTCTCCTATATCACTACCCTCCTCCATCCTATCTGCTATTTACATAGATATAATTTAGTTGAAGCTTTCAAAGAACTTGTTTCACTAAAGAGTCCTATTTATTTTGATTAGGAGATGAATCAACCAAATGTATGACTCATTAAAAAATTCAGCTTCATTAAATTTGCTTATAATAAACTGCTTCCATTTAAAGAATAAAATTTGATGAGTTTTGACAGCAATAAACCGGTGAACCACCACCATTATCATGTTACAAAACATATTCATCACCTCCAAAAAATTCCTCAGGCTCTTTTGTAATTTATCCTTCCCTTAGCTCATAGCTCCAGGCAATGTTTGGTCTGCTCTTTGTCCCTATAGATTAATTTGCATTTTCTAGATTTTTTATACTCTGAAGTCTTTTGTGTCTCAATTTTTCCATCCATGTCGACAGTTCTTTTCTTTTTTCTACTGAGGGGTATCCCATTGTATGGATATGGTATTTGGTTTGTTTATAGTTTAAGGCCATTATTAATAAAGCTTCCCTGAACATTCACATACAAGGATTTATATGGACAAATGTTTCATTACTCTTCTGTAAATATCTAGGGGTTGAATGGTTGTGTGGTAGACATATGCTTACTATTTTAATAAAAAAACTGTCATGTTTTCCAAAGTGGTTTTCCATTTTATACTCTATCAATGATATATGAGCATTCCATCAGCTCCACAACTTTGCTAACACTTGATATTATCAGTCTGATTAATTTTAACAAGTTTAATGGTTATCTGTTAGTATCTTATGGTCTTAATTATTATTTCCTCAATGATTAATGATGTTGAACATTTTTTCCTGTGTTTGTTGGTCATTGTACTTCTTTTTTGAAGCATGTGTTCAAATCTATTATTGAGTTGGTTGTCTTCTTCTTGAGTTATAAGACTTTTTTTTAATAAATTCAGGATACAAGTTCTTTTTTAGGTGTATGTTTTGTGAATATTTTCCCCCTTTCAGAGTTCTCACCATTTGCACCATGGAAACATTAATGGTCCCTATTTTTGAAGCATATTATGTAGATGGCAAACAAACCAACAAATAAGGTTACATTGTATTATTCCACAATTTAATTTTAAAATATACATTACACACTTATTAGTAGTGATTATCTTCTCTTCATCCCAGGTTGTAATTTATGTACTTCACAGTCTGATTCTTCTTCTCTGAATAATAATACATTACAGTTAATGCACGGGGCCTTTCTTGACAATAATATCCTTGCTATTTTAATGTCTAATTTAACACACACATGCACACACACATAAACACAAGCACACACACACAATGCAGTTCAATGACCCCAAACCATAATTGCCAGTTAAGCGTTTGTCTTATGTAAATGGATCTCTTTTCAAATGTGGAAATACCTGCTTAACAATAGTCTTGTAATTAGCCCACAAAACAGGCATGAACATTTATTAGAAAAACAAAGTGGACTCAGCTCATTTCCAGCCTGAGATGCTGAGCATCAAGGTTGAACTCAGAAGAGCTTTTATAACCAATGGATACAGCCCTGGAAATGGAGTTTCCCACTAGTGATGCCAAGAGACCCTTGAGTACAGAATCAGGCACTATGGTGATAAACATCTGACATTTTCATTTGCAAGTATTCATGTTTCATTTTAGATAATGTTCCCTCTATTTACTTCTTCAGCAGCAATGCATCAAATATCCTACAGTGTAATCCTTCTCTCAGCACTTATCAATGAACTATGAAATAGTATTAAATAGAATTAATTAGAAGTTTTAATGAATCATGTCTGTCCTCATTTATTATACAATGTAATTTTCAAGGAGTGATTAATTACGAGTTACAGATGAGTGAATGGTTAATGTAGTTTGTTAACCTTACTAAGGAGTGACTGTACACAGCAAGCTGCTTCTCCTCTGTTTATTAGCATGCAGCTTTGTACCACCATCAGTTCAAGTGAATGAAAAGGTTTTAGTGACTTTGCAATTAATATGCACTGTCAGCTAATAATTTATTCCCTTATTTTCTTTCCTGTATATCATATGAACACTGTGAAGATTCAAAAGTAGAATTTAACCACCCTTACTTTGGAGTGTTTCTACAAAGCTATTAGTTTGCCCCTAGCATGTCCACCTGAGCTGCATGATTATTTTAAGTAGATCCTATTTAATACAAGGTGGCTCGTTTGAAATGATTCTCCCTGCATATTTCCTTGAAGAATATACCAATTTACCACATCATTACTATCATTATCTAAAAAGTGGTAGCTGGCTGCCCTTCATTTTCAATTTTCTTAGATGCACCTTTCAGAAGCTGAAAAATGCACAAACTGACAAAAATGCAGTGGTTAAATACAGAATAATTTTGTGGACAGAAAGTAATTGAGAATGGCATATAGGAATGCCAAGAAGTTTTGTTTTTTGTTTTTTAGTTTTTGGCTTTTTTAGCCTTCCCAGCAGACACACTCAGAAAAGACCATGGCATCCCTGGGGATGAGTCACCATCTCACAACATTCTAGTCTGCTGCTTCTTCAAAGAACTCATTTGCTGTGGTTATATGGAGGTGGAAACCCACTTGGCATGCCCCCACAAACACCTCCGTTTGCTGGTTGAACTGCAGACAGTGAGCAGCTCATTTTGCTGTGCAAAGCAGACGCTAGTGTTTTCTGCTCTGTATCTAGGGGAGTTTGATAGCTCTTTGGAGGCCCAGCTAACCTCAGTAGGAAAAATAACAATACTTATTTATATTTGTGTGATATTTAATGATTTTCATTTTTTCATAAGTATTATCTTATTAAATCTAGGTAAAAATTCCATGAATAAGGAAACTATTATAAGATGTTAGCTGACTTGTCCAGGGCCCCATGAGCAGTGAAAGGATAAACTAAACATTCATAATTCAATAAATATTTACTGAGCACCTAATGTCAGACACCTACTACTTGCTGTTGACTGGATAAGTCTAAGTCTTTTCCATCACGGACCTTAGATACCAGTAGGGGAGACAAGAAATAAATGATTAAAGATAGTGATAAGCCCCGTAAAGAAAATTTGAAAAGGAAAAAGTTCAGAGAGAAACTGGGCATGAGGAAGGTTATTTTAGACAAGGTAGCCAGAGAAAGCCTCCTTGAAGAGATGTGATATCAGAACAAAACTGACTGATGAGGAGTCAGTTAATTGAAGAGAACATTCCAGGCAGAAAGAACAGCAAATCCAAAGGTCCTGAGCCTTTTGGTGTGTTTGAAGAAGTGCAAGAGACCGATGTGGCTGGAGAGAAATGCAGCAATGGAGAAATGAAGCTAGAGAGATACAAAGGGGAGATCTTCTAGTTAGTTCTCCTGGAGGTGCCAGCAAAGACTTGGAATTTAAACTCAAGAGATAATGGGTGTTGAAAGGGCTTTTCCAATCCAATTCTGCCTAGAATTTCTAGGACATGAGAAATGGAAGATAATGTGCTAGAACATCAGGTAGCATTTTAGTTTCCATTTCTCATTTTAAGGAAGAGAAGTAGAAAAAAGAGCTTCCCCTGGAGCCTAGGATTTGAAGCTATTAATATAAAAGTATACTGGTAATGTCCTATCTTCATTAGGGGACTCAACTGCCAGACGAGCAATGCTCTTTGAAGTCAAGGACTACTTTTTATTCTGTACTGCACACAAATCAATGTGTTGTGTTTCCAATCAGTGCTCTCTGAAATGAACTGAATGACCTGATATTTATTGCTCTGTCCAGCCCTAGTCTGAAAAATCCTGATAGGAGATGCCATGGTATTTGAAATCGCTGTAACAGAACAGAAGGATCCAGAAAGCAGCCCTCACTTAGTACTTGGCTTCACAGTGCGTGTGCTATCGATTCAGGCATCCAATTTGTCTGTAGTGGGGTACTGCTAATCCCTGAGGCAAATGTGTAATAATGCACTTATTTTGCAAGCATTTTCTTCTCTTAAACCTACATTTTCTCACCTACTTCCCCAAGTTAAACTATGAGGAATTACAAATGTTAATTCTCTAAGGACTGCTATGGAAAATATATTCCTGCTTCCACTCTATATAGACTCTGAGAGGTGATGAGCACAAATAAAGGAGCAACACCACTTTATGTTACTGCAATAGGATTTTACTCAGGAATCTCAATACCATAAGCTCCTAAAAGCCAGAATTTTTTATTAAGGAAATTTTTAGATGATCCATTTTAAAGTACATGCCTTTGTAATCACAAAAGCAAGTGCAAAAGAGAAAAAAACCTTTTTGGGCTACTCTTCTTAGGTTTAGTGGCCAGGCAAGGTCTATTCCTTGATGTGGTGATGGTTTCATGTGTGTATGTATATGTCCACTTTATTCTAACAGTAGTAGATTGGAAGGTAAATTGCAATGTAATAAAATAATATATGAACACAGGTATATGAAACAAAGTTCTGGCATTTGCCAAGTTCTATTGCATAGTAGTTAACAAGACTAAAAGGGGAGAAAGAATTTTTAAAATTACAAAATATTGTGAAAATGCTAAACTGTATGCTGCATTATATAGAACAATATTAAGCTTCTCAGAAGAGATATTAAGTTAAAATGGAAGTTTGAGGAGAAAATTCACTGGTCAATTCATAATTTAATTTTTTAATAGACATTATTTTTTATAGCAGTTTTAGGTTCACAGCAAAAGTGAACAACAAATCCAAAGAGTTCCCATATATCTCCTGTTCCCACCCTTCCCCCATACCCACACAACTTTCCCAGCTATCAACATCCCACACCAGAGTGAGACATTTGTTACCACTCTGGTGAACCTACCAGTTGAACCTACATTGACACCTGATTATTACCCAAATTTTATCATTTACATCATGGTTCACTCTTGGTTTTGTGTATTCTCTGGGTTTTGACAAAGGTATAATGACATGTATCTACCATTATGGTATCATACGGAATAGTTTCACTGCCCTAAATAGCCTCTGTGCTCGCCTGTCCATCCATCCTTTCCTTCAACCCCTGGAAACCATTGATCTTTGTACTTTGTCCATATGAATCTACTTTTTCAACTCTAAATCCTACGAAGTTTAAAAACAAATCAAATATTTCAATGAAAGTCTAGCATTTGAGATATATTTTAAATGTAAAATATAGATCAGATTTTGAACACAAGTATGAAAAAAATGTAAAATGTCTCAATCATTTTTTAATGCTGATGACATGTTGAAATGATAACAGTTTGGCTACATGAAAAGAAATAAAACATGTTGTTAAAATTGATTTATCTATTTATTTTTTTATTTTTAATGTGGCTGCAAAAATTTTAAATTACATATGTGGCTTACATTATATTACTGGACAGTGTTGCTTTAGACTTATGATAGCTGAACTCCAGAAATATAATTAACTGGGAGATGAAGCATTTCTCAGACATTATGAGTAAACTGCCTTTTACTCTATTTCATTAAGTTCATATTAGCTAAAAATTTAAGAAATTTGCCTGCATAAATATGATTAACTATTGACTAGGCTAAATAATCATCAGCTGATATGTGGGTGTAGTGAAGCAATATGGGGAAATTAAACATTTTAACCATAAACATATAACACAAGTCCCTGATTTTTGTATGATATCCATGGGCCTTATAACCACATAGCCCCATTTTGCCTGCAAACACCATGCCACACAGTGCCATCAATCAACTCTTTGATATACATCTTTTTCCATGTGGACCCTTGATCTGGTAACAAATGCAGAATTTTCCCAAGAAAATAGATAGAACTCGCTTATTTTTATCCCAGGCTGACAGCCTTTTCTCTTCTTTCTACCTTGTCATACATTAAATATGAAATCAGAAGGAAGGAGGGAGAAGAAGGCACTGCAGAGGGTTTTTGGAGAGAGAACAAGTGGAGGGTTACACACCTGCACTCTCCTTTTTCTCAGCTCTTAGATTCACTGATGCTTAAAAGGGGAAATTGCACTTAAAAGTGCTATATTGGTACTGGCGCTCAACCCAGTCTCCTCTCTCATCTGTGCTTCCACAATGCTGGGGGGTGCAGGGCAAAGCAGGGACCCAGTCTTTCAAAGTGTTCTTTTCATGCTCACTCAGTGCTTTCCCAGTTCTCGGATCCCACATACGGCATGCAGAAGGACGTGAAAAAGCATTGACTGAATTCCGAATGGCACATGATTGTTTCGGTTGCAGCACACATTCTAGAGCAGCTTTGTTTCAGCTCCCAAGTTAGAGGGTTTTCATTAGATAGTTGGATTAATCTACAATAAAATAACAAATCCATTTGTGGAGTGGGTGCAGGGGTATGGTTGTCCATGAAGAGGGAGCTAGGACGTGTACCTCACAGTATTTATAGCATGATGCTGAGAGAAAGCAATAAAAGTTTAATCATCTCTAAATACCCCGACCTTCAGGGTAACTTGAAGGTGCCCCTTTGTTAGATTTGCAAGTTACCCAAGCTTCTACATAACACATAGCACGATTCAATACCTGTCTCAGTGACTAGACTATAGAATAAAGTAAAGAGGCTGTCAGCTCAGAATAAAAATAAGCTCCAGGAGGGAAAATATGGGTCTGGACTTTATTCCCAAAACCTAGCCTAGTTCCTGGCACAGTATGCACTGAATAAAGATTTATTGGGTGAATGAATAAATAAATGCGAGAATGAAGAGGTTACATTTCATGTTCATCAGTAATGCTTTACTAGAAAGGATATTTGGGAAATAGACCACAAGCCCATACATATGGAATGATAGAAATCAATGAATAGAGTATCTCACTCACTTTTCAATATAAAGTGCTCCAGTATCAAAAGTCTGTACTTGTTCTTTAACCAGCTGCTGAGATATGGCATTGTAATTGAGGTAGATCATCATCTATATACGAGGATGAATTTTTTAAAGTCTAAAGCTAATAAATCAAGTGTGTGTGTGTGTGTGTATTTAAGATATACTATTAACATCAAAAGGGGGGGAGGCGCCTGGGTGGCTCAGTTGGTTGGGCACCTGACTCTTGATCTCAGCTTGGTCTTGATCTCAGGGTGGTGAGTTTGGGCTCAGATTGGGCTCCACACTGGGGATGGAGCCTACTTAAAAAAAAATTAAAGGGGCGCCTGGGTGGCTCAGTTGGTTAAGTGTTTGACTCTTGGTTTCAGGTCAGGTCATGATCTCATGGGTCATGAGATGGAGCCCCACATCAGGCTTGGTGCTCGGCAGGAAGTCTGCTTAAGATTCTCTACCTCTGCCCCTCTCCACCCCCCATTCTCACTCGTGTGTGCTTTCTAAAATAAATTTTAAAAAATATTTTTTAAAAAAAGAAGCAGAAATGATTAAAAGCAGTTGATTCTGAGGAGTGGATCTTGGAGTCCTTTAAGTGACTATTCCCGTATTTGTAAGTCCTTCTGTATTTCGTTAACATATTTGTATTTTTTTGATGAAAAAAGAAAAATCTCTCCCTATCCATTTGCTAATAAGTCTGCTTCATAGTCACAAATTTTGCACTTAGTATCCTTTGTTTTATAATACTAAATATATTTTCTGAATTAATTTATAAGATTCTTGACATCACATTCATGTCACATACATCTTTATACTTCTCATAATATATAGTGCAACATGCTCTATATAGTATATATTAATATCTGTTGATGATTAGTGAAGATTGGAGGTTATCATTTCTAACTCAAATAAGTCATGTTTTTAATTTAATTTTCATTTATTTTTCCATACTGTCTAAAGAAGCCCATTGTTGTAAACAACCTTACAACAATGGATATTGTCATATCTATTTTTTAATTAAATAAATATTGTAAGAACATATCATAAAGATAAGGAATTAATATATGACCTTTCATATAGTAACAGCCTAAACATATTGGTGTCTCAGACCAGCAACATGATGACATTTCCAGATGAACATTCAATGCTAATAATAATAATAATAATAATAATAATGTTACAGAACTTTTGACGATATCTCAATGATTATCCATGAAATGGTTTACTATAGAATAGTACAACAAAGTCAAAATAAAATAATGTTTGGGATTCTTTTTTGAAAGCAGTAAGTGGCTGGGAAAAAAGTGATGAAGTTTTAATCATCTGTAAATCCAGAGAAATGTCTGTGTGATCAGGCTATTTAGAATCATAGTACGTAATCATATAATCCCAGGGTTGAAGAGACCATAAATGGTCATTTTTCCCATTTTCCATCCAGTGCCTTTTAACTTCGTGCTAAAACATACCAATGAATAGGTATCCTGCGTGGCTAAATATTATTTCCTAAGGAGAGTCACGGTGACTCTAAAATATTCTAACTTTTAGAAAATTTTCCCTTATACTGAGGTAAAAAAAAATCTCTATGTATAACTGATTCAATGGGTCAGTATGATCCATTAAGGCCATCCAGAATGAATCCAATACTCACTTCCTGCGAGAGACTTTCAGACACTTGAAGAGTAGTTTTTGTCTTCTCTTTCCTCATCTAGGTAGGATGTGCCTCCCCCCCCAGTGCTGGAGCCTGCTCATAGAAACCATGTCCACTGTGTGTATTCCTGTAATTACTATGGCATTTCTGTCTTCCAGAATCTTGGTTACTTTGGGTTAAACTTTAGAGAGAAACATGGAAAGATCTAGAAAATCTAACATAAGGATCCTGGTAATAGTAGGAAGCCTAGGGGAAAGAAATCTGAACATTTGTTCTTGGAAGGAAGTCCCAGTGTGAGGCAATGGTTTTCAAATCAAGAGTTTAAAACAAACTCAAGAAAACATTTACCATTCTTCCAACTACACTGGTGTTAAGGAATACATCCTACATCACAGCGGCTCTGAGTCACCCTCCAGAGCTATGGATACAGGATCTACAGTGGCAGGATGTGGAACAGACAGGCTCTGTTTATACCACCTTCTTTTTTTTTTAATCTTTGCCATTGCGATAGCTTGATTTTTATTTCCCTTATTGCATGACTTAGTTGTATTGTGTAAGAATACCATGTATTCTTGCTCATTTTTATTCTGCACAGATGCAGTTTTGACCTTCAATGTCTGCTCCTCAGGCTTTGAATGGCAGTGACACTGACATCAGCAACATAACCTTTGTCCCCTGTCTGACATGTTTGCAACTGCACTGGGCCAGGGGTCTTATTAATACATTTTCCTTCCAGTATTTTATTAATAGCTGGCTTTCATTAAACTACTCTTATCACTTCAAGGCAAAGGGATTTCTCATTGAAATAAGAACAATATTTTGAGTGCTCATAGAAAACTGAGTTTAGAGTTCCATGCAATTACATTTTTACTCAGCTAATATCATTATCCTTACCCTGAAGGTAATCAGTGTGAAAACTGTCAAAATCTTTGCTTTTTCAACTTCTAGCTTTCCAAAATTATGGTCTTCCACTGAGGACACTTTAAAGTAAGGGATTCAAATTTCAGGTCTTCTAAGATTTAGGGAATGCAGAGGGTTATATGGAAAAATCAGTTATTCCTTGGACTTTCGTTTCTTATTTTGTTGGAAGCAACTCAGATATCCTCTCAGAACTGAGGTCATTAAAATGGGTAAGAAAAAATATGTGAGCACTCCTGGAAACCTTGGACTAAACCAAAAGTGGGAATCAAATTGAAAAGTGACATTGATGTCCTTCTTGCTATGACCAAATTAAACTCTAAAATTTTATTATTCCCAAGTCGTCATCTGTGTGTTCATGTCCATTTTATCATAACCACATTCTAGGTAATTGTCAAATTCCAATTTGGTTTAATTTTTCAGCTGGAGGAGAACTGTATCAAATTTCAAACTCGTGAAGTTACTTGGGAAAGGCAGAACTATCTTTGCCTGTTGATCAGGAGAAAAGTGTGCAGAGTTTAGAAATATTTCTATGCTATTGCCCTACCCAGTAATGTGAGAGCAAACAGTGCTGACCATCAAGAAAGTCATTACAAATCTCAGGTCTGCTTCTCAGAATGCGGCCCAAAGAGTCTGCACCCATTTTACTGTGGGAGTTTGTTAAAAAATGCAAATGACTAGGTCTGCTCAGCTATGTTTGAGAAGGAATCCACTAAAAAAAAAATCTAAACCTTCAAGCGTGTGACACCATATAAAATTTCACCATGAAATTCTAGGCATACAACTCCCTTTATAGAGTTGGTCATCTACTAAATCTTTCCTTCTCTATATTTTATACTCAATACTTCAAGAAATGATTTATCCCCACTCCTCTCACATACACATCTCAAAGTCCCCATGCAGGCTGCTATGCAGATAACAACACAGATGTCAGTGACTTCCCTTAAAAGATCTCAAAATGCAATTCATCAAAAGGCACATGCCCTGGGTTTCATTTCATGTTAACAGATTCATACATTGTAATTCCTGACCCAGATTAGCATCACAAAGTCTATGATGTATTCTTCCCACTCTCATCCTCTGCAAATTCAAGTGTTTTCCACTTGCTTTGCAATCTGCAATCCACTCCCTTTCCACTGCATCTTACTGTTGTTTGCATCTTTCTGTTTTTTGAAAATAAAAAGTACAGTTGTTGATTGAAGTAATAAAGCTCCCATAAAGTAGAGACTTACTGACTGATTCTCACCATCAGCGTTCAACACTACTGCTAAAGAGTCACTTCTATCAGTTTCTAAGTTAGCATAATTCAGCCTTTGAGTTCCCAGGAATTCATAAAATATCCAGAAGAACTTAACATCTCTAGATCTGTACAGTGTCTGAAATTGTGCTTTTGTGGACCAATCAGAAAGAGCTAAACCCACCACTTAAAAGGAACTAAGCCCCAGTCATCCTAACCTGCAACTCCAAGTCAGGATTTGCTCAAAAATGTCTGCCCACAAGCCTGACACCATTTTTTAGAGGCATTCTTTGGAACTAAGACATTATCACAATTTATTCAGATTCTCATTACATTGCAAATGGTGGAGATGGCAGGTCACCCATACGTTAGCATGTTTCCAGATTAGCTTGTTGTCACCTTGAGCTACAGAAGAACTGAGACACAGGACTGGTTGATTTTAGTAGGGTGTGAAGGCACAAATAATCAGTTTGTAAACTCTTTGAAGAAGCGAATACATGTCTTTGAAATTGCCAACATATCTAGCATATCATTGGTCTTTATACTTGCTAAACAATACTTGGTGCAGAGAGCACCAAGAAGCAAACTGAAATCATTTAATGTGCTTGTAGAAGGCTGGCTCTTCTTACCTTGGCTTTTGCTGATAAAACTGTTAACTTTGACCTCAGCTTACTGCCCACTTATATGCCGGCTTATTTCCTTGACATCTCTGCCTCCGTGTTCTATATGGGTGAGTTTAGATTTCCTAAAGTTTTGTTTCTGACCGTCTTATCCTGGAGATAAAGAAAGAGCAGATATGAGCCTCTGTATATTTGTGATTGTGCTGGTGCGGAGGAAGGAGTTCTAGAAATATTATTTATGATCATCTCACCTTCAAAAGGGAAGTAAAAGTTACTCATAATATGTGTAGGTTCAGATATTGAGTATGCTTTATTTAGTATGGATAGTACTTATTAGATAAGGCAAAAATAATTTTATTCAGATCAGCACACCCCAGTATGGCATTTAAAAAAAAATTCTAGTATGATTTAATCTTTACTATTTAATCTAATATGATTTAATCAAGTTAAAGAAGACGGTCCATTAATTAGATGGCAACTTCTTTCAGGGGCTTTAGGAGTAAATACACCAATAAAATGAAGCATCATTTCCAATGCATCAGTGGGGAGCTGACTGTGTTTTGATGGGGACAGGTGGGGAGCAAGTGCAGAAAGAGAGAGGAGAGGACACTGCCTGACATTAAATAAGAACCACACCTTTTATTAGGGGATGGAAGGAACTGCTGCAGGCAGCCACTTCCTCTCAGAGGATGTGATGAGACCCCGCTACCCATTTGTCTTTACATTTGTTTGGTTGTTTGTTGTTGTTGTTGTTTTCTGAAAGCATTGTAATAGCTTATTTTTCTTTAACTCTGGTTACTTTTTTCCCCCAGGCTTATTGAGGAATAATTGACAAATAAAAAATGTATATACTTAAGGTGTGCAACATGATGGTTTGATATAAATATACCTTGTAAAATGATTACAGTCAAGTTAATCAGCTCACAGAGTGACCTTTTTTTCATGTGATGAGAATACTTACTATCTACCCTCTTAGCAAATTTCAATTATACAATAAAGTATTATCAACTATAGTCACCATGTGATATATTAGATCTTCAGAGCTTATTCATCTTGTAACTGAAGGTTTGGACCCCTTTAACAATCTCTCCCCATTTCTCCAGCCCCAGGCCTGACAACCTGACAACCACCATTCTACAATTTTTTTTCTATGAGTTTGATTTTCTTTTTTGTTTTTTTAAATTCCACATACAAATGATACCTTGCATTATTTGTTCTTATCTTTCTGGCTTAGTTCACTTAACAAAATGCCCTACAGATTCATCCATGTTGTCACAAATGGGAGGATTTCTTTCCTTTTTAAAGTTGAGTAATGATCGTGTGTGTGTGTGTGTGTGTGTGTGTGTATCTCCATTCATCCAGTGACTGACACTTAAGTTGTTTCCATATCTTGGCTACCATGAATAATGCTGCAATGAACACAGGAGTACATATATCTCTTTGAGATAATGATTTTGTTTCCTTTGGATATGTACCCAGAAGTGACACTGCTGGATCATATGGTAGTTATATTATTTATTTCTGTTTTCCATAGTAGCTGTACCAGTTACATTTCCACCAACAGTGTACCAGGGTTCCCTTTTCTCCATATTTTTACCAGCATTCGTTATCTCTTGTCTTTTTCATCATAAATATCTAAAGAAGTATGAGGTAATAGGTCATTGTGTGTTTGATTTGCATTTCTCTGATGATTAGTGATATTGAGCCCCTTTTCATGTACCTGTTGACCATTTGTATGTCTTCTTTAGAAAAATGTTTATTCAGGTCCTTTGCCCATTTTTTAATCAGATTGTTTTTTTGCTATTGAGTTGTATAAGTTCCTTGTATATTTTGAATATTAACCACTTATTGAATATGTGGTTTGCAAATATTTTCTCCCATTTCATAGGTTGTCTTTTTATTTCATTGATGGTTTCCTTTGCTGTGTAGAAGCTTTGTAGTTTGTGTAGTCCCACTTGTCTATTTTTGCTTTTGTTGCCTATACTTTTGGTGTCATGCCCAAAAAACCATTGCCAAGACTAGTGTCGAAGGGCTTGTTCCCTATATTTTATTCTAGGCTTTTTATGCTTTGGGTCTTATGTTTGTCTTTAATCCATTCTAAGCTGATTTTTGTGTGTGGTGTAAGATACGTTTCTGATTTCATTCTTTAGCATGTGGATATCTAGTTTTCCCAGAACCATTTACTGAACAGATGATCCTTTCTCATTGTGTATTCTTGACTCCCTTATCATAGATGAGTTAACTATATATGCTTGGGTTTATTTCCGGCTCTCTATTATGTTCCTTTGATATATTTGTCTGTCCTTATGCCAGTGCCATACTGCTTTGATTACTACAGCTTTGTAATACAGTTTGAGATTAGGAAGTGTTATGCCCCTAACTTTGTTCTTTCTCAAGATTGCTTTGGCTATTCAGGGTCTTGTGTGATTCCATACAAATTTTAGGATTGTTTTTCCTATTTTTTGAAAATGCCATTGGAGATTTTATAGGGATTGCATTGAATCTGTAGATCACTTTGTAACTCATTTTTCTTTGAATGGAGTGAAATTGGATAAAGCTAGTCAAGAAATGGCTAGAGAGATATCCCCCACAGTAGTCCCATTACTATCCACATTTGTTCTAGAGAAGAGAATGCCAGGATACCGAGATTATCTTGTCTGCTTAAAATCCTTCCCGTGTTAGACTGTGAGAGAACAGAAATTTGGCCAGTTTATGCCATTTCCTTTTTTTGTCCACAACAACAATAATAAACAAATATATTATTGAGTAGTTACTTTGTGCTTGGGACTATGATAACATTTACATGGATTATCCCTTTACTTTCCCATATGTTGTGAAAGAGGTACTATTTTTACCCCATACAGATAAAGAAACTGAGGCTTAGAGGGAAGTTAAGTATGTTACACAGCTGCTAAGTACTGAGGCCAATATTTGAATTCATGTACTGCTGAATCCAGAGGTTACATGCTTAATTCCTGCAGAGAACCGCCTTTTAAAGGGCCCTCTTCCCTGCATAGAACCTCCTTTTAAAGGGCCCTCCTCCTACATTGTTTAAATCCCAGATTTCATGTGCTTTATTTGGTTCATCTGAAGAAGTGAAATGGGGACAACAATGGGCTGTTTACTTCCAAAGCTGCCTTAACAGCCATCTGGAATCATTATGTACTGCAGGAGGTTATTTCTCAAACTATAGATCTTAGAACACAGGGGCCAGGCCACTAGCAGACTTGGGGACAACAGATTTTGAGAATGGGTGTGGAGTAGAGCCTATCTCAGATCAGCGAACCTCAATTTCTACATAAGAGAGAGAAATCGTAACAGCCAAACTAATTTAACTGGATATAGGGGTGGGTAGAGATTGGAGACTGGAAAGGCATGCTTGTTGTATCACCCTTCTGAGATTTTCCTGAGTCTCAGTTAATTTTTGATGAGTGCTGGAAAGCAGTCAATGGGAGATTGAGTTCTTTAATGAGTTTTTAAAATCAGGAAGGAAAGATGGCAGAGGAGTAGGGGACCCTATTTCAACTGGTCCCCGGAACTGAGCTGGATATCTACCAGACCACTCTGAGCACCCACGAAACCAGCCTGAGATGTAAGAAGATCTGGATCTCTACAAGCAGAATATCGCAGGTGGTTGGTTTTGAGGTACAAAGCAGGGAGCCCTGATTCTGCGGGCAGATATCGGAGGATAAATGGCAGTGGGAGGGTGCCTGGCCATGGGGATCCTACACCGCCGGTGAGTGACAGCCTCGTGTGCTGGGGACAGGGCACAGACTCGCAGACTGGTAGTGGTGGAGAAAGGACTTTAGGGCAGCCCCCGAGGCAGAAACCCAGAGCGGCGGGATTGCGCGGGTGAACTGGGAGTGGCTGGCAGTTTTAGGAGCACAAAGACCAGAGACATGCCCCAACCTGGGGGCAGGTCTGAGGGCGCTGCGGAGGGGCATACAACCCAAGCCGCTGCAGTTTATAGCAGCCCTGATAGAAACGGAGGCAGTGTGGCCTGGAGAGCTCACTGAAGAACAGACTGCGATCTCTCTGCTCTGAGGCAGAGGGTTAGAAATGGTCTCTTCCGCTCTGACCCGCAGAAGAGACACAGAAAGCTGCCAGGGAAAGCCGCCAGAGGACAAAAGCCCCAAAAACTGATTCCCGCTGAGCCCATCCCCCACCACAGGGGGGCAGGGCAACTCCGCCCAAATAGGGTTGCCTGAATAACAGCACGGCAGGCCCCTCCCCCAGAAGACAGGCTGGGAAAACAAGAGGCCAGCATCCCTAAGGTCCCAAGAAAACAGGTGCATCTTGCTTGGGTTCTGGTCAATAATTTGGACTCTGTACATTCCCTCAAACACCCATCAAGAGAATGACTAGGAGGAGGAACCCACAAAATAGAAAAGACTCAGAGATTATGATTTATGCCGCAGATTTACAAATGGATGCAGATATAACCAAGATGTCAGAGATGGAATTCAGGCTAGCAATTGTGAAGACAATAGCTAGAATGGAGAAATCAATTAATGCCAACATAGAGTCTCTAAGGGCAGAAATGAAAGCTGAATTGGCAGAACTTAAAAATGCTATCAATGAGATCCAATCTAATCTAGATAATCTAATAGCTAGGGTAAGCGAGGCAGAAGAACAAATTAGTGACCTAGAAGACCAAATAATAGATAAAAAAGTAAAAGAGGAGGCCAGGAAAAAACAACTCAGAATCCATGAAAATAGAATCAGAGAAATAAGTGACACCATGAAGCGTTCCAATGTCAGAATTACTGGAATCCCAGAGGGATTGGAGAGAGGGAGAGGACCAGAAGATGTATTTGAGCAAATCATAGTTGAGAACTTCCCTAATCTGGGGAATGAAACAAACATTCGCATCCTAGAGGCAGAGAGGACCCCTCCCAAAATCAAGGAAAACAGGCCAACACCCCAGAATGTAATAGTAAAACTTGCAAATCTTAGAACCAAGGAAACCATCTTAAGGGCAGTTAGGGGGAAGAGATTCCTTACATACAAAGGGAGGAACATCAGAATAACGTCAGACCTATCCACAGAGACCTGGCAAGCCAGAAAGGCCTGGCAAGACATATTCAGGGTACTAAATGAGAAGAACATGCAGCCAAGAATACTTTATCCGGCAAGACTGTCATGTAGAATGGATGGAGAGATGCAGAGCTTCCACGACCGGCAGAAACTGAAAGAATATGTGACCGGTAAACCAGCCCTGCAAGAAATATTCAGGGGGGTTCTATAAAAGGAGAAAGACCTCAAGAGTGATATACAACAGAAATTTACAGGGACAATCTATAAAAACAACGTCTTCACAGGCAACATGATGACAATTAATTCATATCTTTCAATAATCACTCTCAACGTGAATGGCCTAAATGCTCCCATAAAACAGCACAGGGTTGCAGATTGGATAAAACCACAGGACCCATCCATATGCCGCCTACAAGAGACTCATTTTGAACCTAAAGATACATCCACACTGAAAGTGAAGGGATGGAGATCCATCTTCCATGCCAGTGGACCTCAAAAGAAAGCTGGGGTAGCAATTCTTATATCAGACAGATTAGATTTTAAAGTCTGTAATTAGATACACAGAATGACACTATATGATTCTTAAAGGGTCTGTCCAACAAGAAGATCTAACAATTGTAAATATCTATGCCCCAACATGGGAGCAGCCATCTACATAAGCCAACTGTTAACCAAAATAAAGAGTCATATTGATAACAATACGTTAATTGTAGGAGAGCTCAATACTCCACTCTCAGCAATGGACTGATCATCTAAGCAGAAAATCAACAAGCAAACAAAGCTTTGAATGATACATTGGACCAGATGGACCTCATAGATATTTACAGAACATTCCACCCTAAAACAACAGAATATTCATTCTTCTTGAGCACACATGGAACTTTCTCCAGAATAGACCACATACTGGGTCACAAATCAGGTCTCAACCGATACCAAAAGATTGAGATTATTCCCTGCATATTCTCAGACCACAATGCTGTAAAACTGGAACTTAATCACAAGAAAAAATTTGGCAGAAATTCAAACACTTGGAAGCTAAAGACCACTCTGCTCAAGAATGTTTGGGTCAACCAAGAAATCAAAGAAGAACTTAAACAATTCATGGAAATCAATGAGAATGAAAACACATCGGTCCAAAACCTATGGGATACTGCAAAGGCGGTCCTAAGGGGGAAATACATAGCCATCCAAGCCTCACTCAAAAAAATAGAAAAATCCCAAATTCACCAACTAACTCTACACCTTAAAGAACTAGAGAAAAAGCAACAAATGATGCCTAAGCCACTAAGCATTAGAAGAGAAATAATTAAAATTAGAGCAGAAATCAATGAATTAGAAACCAGAAACACAGTAGATCAGATCAATGAAACTAGAAGTTGGTTCTTTGAAAGAATTAATAAGATCGATAAACCACTGGCCAGACTTATCCAAAAGAAAAGAGAAAGGACCCAAATTAATAAAATTATGAATGAAAGGGGAGAGATCATGACTAACACCAAGGAAATAGAAACAATTATTAGAAATTATTATCAACAACTATATGCCAAATAAACTGAGCAATCTGGATGAAATGGAGGCCTTCCTGGAAACCTATAAGCTGCCAAGACTGAAACAGGAAGAAATTGACAACCTGAATACACCAATAACCAGTAACAAGATTGAAGCAGTGATCAAAAATCTCCCAAAAAACAGGAGTCCAGGGCCTGATGGATTCCCTGGGGAATTCTACCAAACATTCAAAGAAGAAATAATACCTATTCTACTAAAGCTGTTTCAAAATATAGAAACAGAAGGAAAACTTCCAAACTCATTCTATGAGGCCAGCATTACCTTAATCCCCAAACCAGGCAAAGACCCCATCAAAAAGGAGAATTTCAGACCGATATTCCTGATGAATATGGATTCCAAAATCCTCAACAAAATCCTAGCTAATAGGATCCAACAATACATTAAAAGGATCATCCACCACGACCAAGTGGGATTTATCCCCGGGATGCAAGGGTGGTTCAACATTTGCAAATCAATCAATGTGATAGAACACATTAATAAGAGGAGGGAGAAGAACCATATGGTCCTCTCAATTGATGCAGAAAAAGCATTTGACAAAATACAACATCCATTCCCGATTAAAACTCTCCAGAGTACAGGATAGAGGGAACATTCCTCAAGTTCATAAAATCCATCTATGAAAAACCCACAGCGAATATCATCCTCAATGGGGAAAAGCTGAGAGCCTTTCCCTTAAGATTAGGAACACGTCAAGGATGCCCACTCTCGCCACTATTGTTCAACATAGTACTAGAAGTCCTGGCAACAGCAATCAGACAACAAAAAGAAATAAGAGGTATTCAAATCGGCCAAGAAGAAGTCAAACTTTCTCTTTTTGCAGACGACATGATACTTTATGTGGAAAACCCAAAAGACTCCACCCCCAAAGTACTAGAACTCATACAGGAATTCAGTAATGTGGCAGGATACAAAATCAATGCACAGAAATCAGTTGCTTTCTTACACACTAACAATGCAACTGTAGAAAGAGAAATTAGAGAAATGATTCCATTTACAATAGCACCAAAAACCATAAGATATCTCGGAATAAACCTAACCAAAGAGGTAAAGGATCTATACTCTAGGAACTACAGAACACTCATGAAAGAAATTGAAGAAGACACAAAAAGATGGAAAAATATTCCATGCTCATGGATTGGAAGAATAAATATTGTTAAAATGTCTATGCTACCCAGATCAATCTATACCTTCAATGCCATCCCGATCAAAATTCCAATGACATTTTTCAAAGTGCTGGAACAAACAATCCTAAAATTTGTATGGAATCAGAAAAGACCCCGAATCACCCAGGAAATGTTGAAAAAGAAAAACAAAGCTGGGGGCATCACGTTGCCCGATTTCAAGCTATATTACAAAGCAGTGATCACCAAGACAGCATGGTACTGGCACAAAAACAGACATATAGACCCATGGAACAGAATAGAGAACCCAGATACGGACCCTCAACTCTATGGTCAAATAATCTTTGACAAAGCAGGGAAAAACATGCAATGGAAAAAAGACAGTCTCTTCAATAAATGGTGCTGGGAAAATTGGACAGCCACATGCAGAAGAATGAAACTCGACCATTCTCTAACACCATTCACAAAGATAAACTCAAAGTGGATGAAAGACCTCAATGTGGGACAGGAATCCATCAAAATCCTAGAGGAGAACATAGGCAGTAACCTCTGTGACATCTCCCACAGCAACTTCTTTCAAGGTACATCTCCAAAAGCTAGTGAAACAAAAGCAAAAATGAACTTTCGGGACTTCATCAAGATAAAAAGCTTATGCACAGCAAAGGAAACAGTCAACAAAACAAAGAGGCAACCCACAGAATGGGAGAAGATATTTGCAAATGACACTACAGATAAAGGGCTGGTATCCAAGATCTATAAAGAACTTCTCAAACTCAACACCCAGAAAACAAATAATCAAGTCAAAAGTGGGCAGAAGATATGAAAAGACACTTCTCTGAAGAAGATACACAAATGGCTAACAGACACATGAAAAAATATTCATCATCATTAGCCATCAGGGAAATTCAAATCAAAAGCACATTGAGATACCACCTTACACCAGTTAGAATGGCAAAAATGGACAGGGAGAGAAACAACAAATGTTGGAGAGGTGGAGAAAGGGGAACCCTCTTACACTGTTGGTGGGAATGCAAGTTGGTACAGCCACTTTGGAAAACAGTGTGGAGGTGCCTCAAAAATTTAAAAATAGAGCTACCCTATGACCCCGCAATTGCACTATTGGGTATTTACCCCAAAGACACCAAAGTAGTGAAAAGAAGGGCCATATGCACCCCAATGTTCATAGCAGCAATGTCCACAATAGACAAACTGTGAAAAGAGCCAAGATGCCCTTCAACAGATGAATGGATAAAGAAGATGTGGTCCATATATACAATAGAATATTACTCAGCCATCAAAAAAGATGAATACCCAACTTTTACATCAACATGGATGGGACTGGAGGAGATTATGCTAAGTGAAATTAAGTCAAGCAGAGAAAGTCAATTATCATATGGTTTCACTTATTTGTGGAACATAAGGAATAGCATGAAGGACATTAGGAGAAGGAAGGGAAAAATGAAGGGGGGAATTGGAGGGAGAGATGAACCATGAGAGACTATGGACTGTGAGAAACAAACAGGGCTTTAGAGGGGAAGGGGGAGGGGGGATGGGTTAGCCCGGTGATGGGTATTAAGGAGGGCACGTACTACATGGAGCACTGGGTGTTATACGAAAACAATGGATCGTGGATCACTACATCAAAAAACCAATGATGTACTGTATGGTGACTAACATAACATAATAAAACTTAAAAAAAAATCAGAGTGTTTTGTATTAATATTCAATTCAATTAAAATTCATGGTATTGAATCCTTATCGAGGAAGAGCAGGTAATGATTTTACTTTTGTTTTGGGAGTTCTTGTTCTAAGATCAGTGCCTTGCATATATTATGAGAGTCCCTTCTAAAAGGATCTTTTCTCTCATCTACTTAAAATTCTTGCATGCCTTCTAATTTTAGTTAAAAGTCCTTGCCAAGGCTCACAGAGCCTTCCTCTTCCCAGTCGTTTACACAGCCCCCGCAACTCTGTACCACGTAGAACTATTTGCAAGTCTCAAAACCTGCTTCACCTTCTGCGCCTTGTGGGCATGCATCCATACTGATTCTTCTGCTCCCAAAATGATTCCCTACTTGTTTACCTGGCCAGTACCACCAACTCAACCTCAAATATCAATTTGTATTTCCTCACTCTGGGTCAAGTCTCTGAATGGTCTCACCCAAGCTCAATGAAAAGCGTGGGCTAGCATTCTCATCAGTGTCTACAGCCCAGCAGGCTGTCAAGAACTCATTCTGCAGTCATACAGCAGGGTTCGAACTATCCCTTACCACTTAATAGCTGAGTCAACTTAAAGCAAGTTATTGACTTCTCCGTACCTGTTTCCTTGTCTAGAAGATGGATATTAATAGGACCATACTCAAAGATTATTATAAAGATTAAATGACAACATAAAGAACTTAGCACAGCACTCATTATAAATTCTCCACAAATGTTAACTAATAATCCCTGATCAGTAACACTACATTGTTTTAGCATATTTATTGTCCTATCTCTCACTAAACTGTGAGCGATTTAAGGTCAGTAACTGATCTTTTGTCTTGGCTTTCCCTTGTGCTTAGCACATAGTAGGTGCTCCATAAGTGTCTATTAAATGAGTGAAAATTAAGTATCATGAAGATGACCAATGAATGAACAAGATGCTCATGCTTAAATATGCCAATTGATTATTGTGTTAAACGTGTCTAGGGGTCTTTAAATTCTCCAATGGTGTGCTCACCTGGTGGAACTTTGACTTGATGCACTACACATAAGTCACATCCATAACATGTGAGCATGAGAAAGTGGCCTTTATCAAAACAGTATAAATCTATCTGATATGCAGAGAACAGCTTCAGGATTAGAGCCTCCAGGTGGAAAGAGATCATTATGATCCTGGTCCCCAATTCTTTTCCCCTCTCCCCTGCCCTATGTGAGGTTGTTTCTGCTGCCACCAACCAGCATGTAGGGTCCCCCACCTGAAGACCCCACTACCTCTTGTAAACACCGACCTCAGCTATATACTGAAATACCATTCTTTGCACACTCATAATAGCTGTCCAAAATGACAAAGAATATAAAAATGCCCAAGTTTCTCAAGTACAGGTTTATGATAATAGAACAAAGAAGTCCTAATGTCTAGTACCCTTTGCCATCCTGTGGAAGCTGTGGTCAATTGGTTATTTCATTCCATAGCTGCTCTAATTTCCATCTACACTACAGAAATTAGGAAGGTATGAATTATGTTTCCCAAATGCTGTTGCCTCTGGGTTACAGACGTGACTAAGGTTCTCCAGGCACTTTCATGAATTCAGTGCGGGGAGGGTGGAGAGAGGGAGTGGCTGGGGCAGTGTCCATTTTGTCTGCAAGGTTAAAGCTCTCTCATGCCTAGAAGCCAGTATTGGGGCTGGTAGTGTTCTAAGTCCCTGGCTCTCTAATGGCAACATAGCAGTGTTATTTCTGCCACATTGTGTTGAGAGTCATTACTAGGGGCCCGGTAGGGAGCCCACTTCCTTCAGCCCAACCACACTTCTGTAAGCATCTAAGTCCTGGGATTAAATTCTTTTCTGCTTAAAATAACTAGAATAGTATGATACAATCCCCTTGGCAGCCTTTCCTTACAGCTTTGTTGTTGCTATGGTCTTGTTCTCTAGCCAACATCTTCTCCCTTCCTGGCTCTCCTTCCTTTTTCCTCCAACCCTACCCATCCTGTACTAGAAACTGACTTAATGACAGTGCCAGATTCCAGATATCTCTTGGTTCTCAGTTCCCAGTTAAGGTTATAACCCACTGCACTCAGTTTGCTTTCTAGCCCAAAGGTTCACCTTCTCATTAGGAAAGACACTGCTCTTTACAGTTTGCACACACTCACCAAGTCCCAGGGAATAACTTGCCCCAGGGAGGGCTTCTGGATCTACTCACTTTGGGAAAAGTTTTTCCCCTTTTCATGGTGTCAAATAATTTCACCCACTACAAATCCCTCATAGAAGAATACACCACAAACACAAGCCTAAAGGATATTCCAAGAACACAAACTCAATCACAGATAGTGATAACTGCCACACATAAAACTACAGGTATTCATAGGAATTGAGCTCCAGTTTTTTGCAGGTTACTATGTGTTTATTCATACATGCGAACACCAAGGGTCTTTTGCTTTCTCCTCACATTTTACTCTTCCCACTCCCTTCCTAAGAGGAGGTTTACTCTCTAATGCTAAGATCACATTTTGAGAATGCTAAAAAGTTACACAGCCAGGATGTGAGCACTTTGAGAACAAGAACGGTCTTAACCATGTTTCCATCCTCAGTACCTAGCATTGAGCCTGGCCCAGAGTAGCCACACGCATTCCCACAACAATTCTGTAACACCCACTGGATGTGCTACAACTTAATTAAATACTGACACTAACTCCTCGGAGTTCACACAGACCCCACAGGTTAAGGGCTCAGTCCCATAAGACTGCCCCAATTTCAGGTACCAGTCAAAAGTCTCAGGTGTCTACAACATAACCCGCACTGCTTCCCATCCAGCTACAAATTCGAGCACTCTCACAACACCCTTCAGATTTGATAATTCACTAGTGATTTACAGAACTAACTGAGGACACTACACTTAAAATTAGCATTTTGTTATAAAGGATATAACTTAAGAACAGCCAAATGGTAGAGATGAGCAGGGCCAGGTCTGGCAAAGAAGAGTGCAGAACTTCCATCCCTGAGGACTTGGAGGGTGCCACTTCCCTGGTATATTAATCAATATGTTCACCAATCTGGAAGTTCTCTGAGCTTTACTGTTTGAGTTTTTATTGAGGTTTCACTAGGTGGGCATGACTGATAAAAATCACTGGCCAACCATTTGAATTCAATCTCCAGTCCCTTTCTCTCCCTCAAGGTGTGGAGCTAAAAATTCCAACCCCTTAATAAAGTGCATAGTCTTTCAGGCAGGGCCAGCCCCATCCTTGAAAGATCCAGGGGCTCACCTTGAGTCATCTTATTAGCATAAACTCAGGTATGGTGGAGAGGGGCTGCTTAGGAATAACAAAAGGCACTCCTATCAGGAAAATTCCAAGAGTTTTTGAAGTTCTGTGACAGGAAGCAGGGACAAAGACTGATATCTTCTTTATTATTTCACACCATCTGAGACACATTTGCCAAATTGAGTTGAGTTGGCTACTTCCAAGTTCCCGTTAGTCACTTTATACAAATTGAATGAAAGGGTCTTCAATTCTAGGATTAAAATGCTCCCATTGGAAGTAATGGTCTTTAAGCTCTTCCTTGAATATTCATTTAAAACGCAGTTTAAATAATCCCCAATTGAAAGCCTGAATTTAAGTCCCTTTTTAACTAAGATGATAGGAGATGAATTCCACCACCCCAGATGGGCATTTAAGGCTTTAGAATATTTACTACTAGCATTTTTATATCACCTTTGAAGTTGCTATTGTAGGGATACCAGATAACTTTATGGCCAGATTCTGGGTGAATATACAGCCCTGCCAGCCAGAGTAAATATCAAGCACTTTGAGTTTTATCAGGGTAAGCACACAGTAGAATAAAACATTTCTTTGTGTATCTGACTAGTGTTGTTTTTAGCAATGAAAATGGAATGAGGATAGAGATGTACAGTTACTATGCTTCAGGGCTTGTATTGCTTTGATTAGAAGACAGAAAAGCTGCCAGGAAAGGTTTGCTTTTGTATGGAAGGAGAATTTTAGATAGATGATAGGTAGATCCATAGGTAAATGATAGACAGACATTTATATTTATAGATAGACATATATGTGCATATATATATAAAGGCATGTATTTGAATATACAGGGAGTCAGTGAACTTTTTTTCTACAAAGGGACAAATAGTAAATATTTTAGGCTTTCTAGGTCATATGGTGTCCATCGCAATTACTTAACTCTGCCATCGTAGTGGGAAACCATCCACAGACATTACATGAAGGAATAGTCATGGCTGTGTTCTAATAAAGCTTTATTTATGAACCCTGAAATCTGGATTTTATTTAATTTTTATGTGTCACACAAGAATATTCTTCTTTTGATTTTTTCCAACTATTTAAAAACATAAAAACCTATTTTGCTCTCAGGCCATTGTTGCAGGCAATGTATGATGATGTCTCATTGCTCTGGTTGCATGATCTGAGTGAAAACTGCATGACCTGGAGCCTCTTCTTTTTCCCATTCTCCCTCCTCTATCTCATTCTTGAAAGACAAGATGGGCTTAATGGCAAATGTGCCCCAGATACTTCCAACATTGACTGTTCATGCTATTAATATCAAGGTAACATAGCTGGTGGCAGCTTCTTTCATTGATTCATAATTCATGTCCCCGTTAAAGGGTATCTGATCTGATGAGTTATACATATTTCACTCTGAATATGCTAATGGTGTCAGTTTATATCAAAATAAAACCACAACTTATTTCTTTCTTGACTAGGGAATTAAGGGAGAAAATGCCTCCATTGGGGGTGGGTGGGAAATCCCAAGGCCTGGAAAATACCTCTGACTCTGAAAGATCAAATCCTGTTCAAACCACAATCAAACTGCCTCTTAGAGATTATGCCCAAGTCAGTGGTGGGTATCCTATGGTAATATGGCAGTATCTCTTATGTACCAGCTTCATAGAGTTTCAAGCTTTGCAAATATATTTCAGGAAGTGGTTGTATTTTTTAAAGCAATTTTTAAAATTCTCTGTTTAAGTGAAGAGTTTCATCAATCAGAAAGCCCAAAGTCAGGTGAAAAAAAGGGCAATTTTTTATTGTTATTAAAGTAGGTGAAATAATATCTCAGGCCTGAGGCTCAATTTGTGAAGAGCATGATCCACGGGACTCCTGTTCAAGGTAGGCGGCTGCTGAGATACTTCAAAAGATCATCTTTATTGCAGAACAATTGCCTGACCCAGTTTCCTGGTCAGCAACATGCTTTTGTAGAAACTTCAGGAGCTGATGAAAAAGCTCAGCAAAGTTAGCATGTGTACTTTCATCTAGGGCTACTGGGAGGAGAACTATGAAAACGTTTTCAGGTCCCTTGGATTTAGCACTGCCAGGCTATGGCCATAGGAGCAAAGAATGAAACAAAAGACATGAGCCTGTTTTAAAAGACGGTGTCTAATTTCTTGGCAAATGTCCTTGCTATTAGGGTTTGTAGGACACAGAGGTCTTTCTATATTCCTAGTCTTTTGCCTATCAAAACATTTTGATATTGTAATAAAATCCTACTGTAAAGTACATTTTGACCATTGACTAAGGATTCACTGCCTTGGTATAAAAAGATATTCTTCTACCCAGTCTTATGTCTCCTTGAAAAACAATTCTTGGTGCAAAAGCATCTAAACAATATTTAATTTGGAATCCCGACATGCATCATAAAACTAACATAAAGAGCAACAATGTATGTTTTAATGATTTCAAAGGGGAAAACACATTTCCACAAATGGCTCTAAGTTAAGTTCCATTCATTGCATTCTGGAAAATATGACATCTTTAAGCAAAGAGCTCTTTAGCTTTTTATTTTAAGCATCTGTGTACTTACATTTATCAGCAAAAAGAATCTTTCAAAAGAGCTATTCGGTTTTAGAATTTCCTCTTTCAGTTTTTTTTTTTCTTCCTTTAGGTTCATTTTAGAGAATGTCATTTTAATTCATTTTTAACCCTACTTTTTGTAGTATTAGTTTCCTAGGCTGCTGTAACAAAGTACCAAAAACTAAGTGGTTTAAAAAAATGGAAAACTACATCTCACAATTCTAAAAGCTTAAAATCCCAAATCCAGGTATCTGTAGGGCCATGCTCTCTTTGATGACTCTAGGAGATGATCCTTCCTTATGTCTTCTAGCTTCTGGTGTTTTCCAGCAGTCCTTGGTGTTTCTTTTCTTGTAGATAGCTCAGTACAGTCACATGGCCATTTTCTCCCTATGTACCTTCACTTGGTCTTCCCTCTGTGCATTTTGTCTCTGTGTCCAAACTCCCCCTCTTTATAAGGATGCCAGTCATATTGAATTAGGGCCAATCATAATGACTTGATTGCCCCTCTAAAGCCCTATGTCCAAATAGGTTGCATTCTGAGGTACAGGGAGTTAGGACTTCAATGTATCTTTGGGGGGGGGGGGACACAATCAACCTATAACACTTGCATTGTTATGAACATAATATAATGTTAAATAACAAAAATAATATTTGCAGAGTGTGACTGAGAAAATTCAGCAGCACTAAAGAAGGTGACAGGGTCCTTAAGTCATTTCCAGCTGTCTTACGCCTTCACAACTTGGGGTGTCTGCTCACAAATATAGCTTAGTCCAGCTCATCCCAAGCTAACTGTAGGAGGGGATGGAGGGGATAGGTCTGGATCTCTTTCTGGCAGAACTTTTCCTCAAGGTTCCTAATAAAATATCTGGACATTCATTCTGACCCTCTGAGAATTCACTTCAAGGCCCTCCAGGTCCACCAGCCACAGTGACCCTACAAATGAGCTAGCACCAGTGGAGTAGAGCAGTCCACACTGCAACTCTTCTATGACTCCTCTGATGAGGCAACACTCCTAGCCCGTGCTGGGGCAGTGGGAGACACTATGTCCCACAGATCCATTAAGCCTTTGGCATATGAGTGTTGGGAAAATTTGTTTCAAACAGAGATAAATATCAGAGCCTAGAGCAATGGTTTTCAATTTGAATCACCTGTAGAGTTCTGAAAAAGATCTTGGTTGCTGGTCTTCACCCCCATGCTTGTAACTGGGTTGGGTTACTGTGCCATCAGAGCCTGAGCATTTTAAAGCCCCCCATATCTTACTAATGTGCAGCCAAAGGTGAGAACAGCTGATCTAGCAGTGTTCCTCAGACATTAATATATCTAGGAATCACCTAGGGATCTTGTTAAAACACAGATCTGATTCCATGGGTCTGGGATGGGGCTTGAGTTTCTGCATTTCTCCCAGGGGATGCCATTGCTGTTGACCCACTGACCACACTTTGAATAGCCAGGATCTAGAGAGCTAGTTCTCAAACTTGGCTGCACAATGGGGTATCCAGCAGAGGTATACAAACTACTGACACTTGGGTTTCACCTCCAATGATTCTGATTTGGTCAGGGGTGCTGTATGAGCTTCAGGGTTTTTAAAAGCTTCCTATGTCATTCTAAAGTGCAGCCCAGTATGGGAACCACTGTAATTGAAAAAGAAAAGTCTTCAGCTGTTTCTGGCAATCCAACAGTGTGAGTAGGTGGGCTACATTGGGCATCACCTTCAACAGCAGGATCAGCAAACAGATACACCTCCCCTCCAAAGCTATGAACACAAGTGTACCCATGCTAGGCAAGGGAAGGTCAAACCAGTGAGTACCAAGATAGGTGCCTAGATAATCCTGATGTTCTACTTTTAGGTTTCTACCCAATATTCATTCCCTTCTTACCATTGCTATATGCTCATTAATACACTGACAACTGTCCTAGTGATGTCAAGCATTCTCCCTGAGTCATGCTTAGGGTCCGTTACTAATTGCCTTTCTCTTCCATGTCCCCGCTTCCCTCCCTCACTCACCTATGGGCTCTCTGCAGGGAAGAAAGAAAGACTGGCTAAGTTCCCAGGGAGAGTGGCACCTAATGGACCAGTTCACTTGTTGGACACATAGAAAGGTGTCAAAGCGTGAGAGGTAAAACTAGTGAGAAAGGAGGAAAGAGAATAGTTTAAAGTGATTTTATTACACTGTGTTCACCAGTGGGGTGAGTGAGGGGAATATTAGTCTCCAGGGGAAATCTTTAATAGAATTGATAAGGATCACAAATGCATTCATGGCAAATGCAAAGTGCTCCTAAGCCTGACTTCAAGGCTTGTGCAGCATAAAAACAAAGGTTGTACAAGGAACCAGGAATTTGTGCATAACATATTTTTTAAAGTTCTTATTCATTTATTTATTTGAGACAGTGCGAGTTGGGGGAGGGGCAGAGGGAGAGGGAGAGAGAGAATCTCAAGCAGACTCTGCGTGGAGTGCGGAGCCTGATGGGGGGCCTGATCCCAAGACCCTGAGATCATGCCCTGAGCCCAAATCAAGAGTCAGATGTTTAATTGACCAAGCCACCCAGGTGCCCCTGTGCAAAACAAATTTTTAAGGACAGGTGATGGGGTATCAACAGGCAGAGGTGAAAAAGCAGACAAGGCTGGTTCTGGGGGATGGTGTTAAAAGAGATTAATTAAATCTCCTTTATCGTGGTCAGCCAAGGGCTTCTTTAGTTGAAACAAGCTTTTGTAACAGCAGTCAGGACTGCTGGAACAGACCTGACCCCCAGTGACGAAGGCTGAATACTCCCCACCACCAGCAGCACCACCAGGATGGCATGGCCATATATCCAGTCCTAATTTACACATGTTGTCCCAACATCTGGTGCAGTTTGGCATTTTAGCACTCTCATTGTGTTTGGGTTTGGACAAGAAGTGGTCACCCGTCAAATGGTAGACTATATGTTACAGGCCAAATTGTGTCCCCCTAAAATTCATGTGTTGAAGCCTCTGCTTGAGTCATGTCTACTAACATCCCATTAGCCAAATCAGGCCACAAGATCAAGCTCAAAGTCAAGGATGATTAAATATACTCCACCAACCACAGCCATGGTAATGGTGTGAATATACAATAGTATTTAAAGGGGAGTGAAAAATTACATTAATTATTTGATCTACCACACTTAAGTTCTATCAGTGTATTTTTAGAGGTTGACTGGCCATGGACTTAGTCTTAATAAGTGAACTTCAGACTAGGGACTTACCATTAAGCATATCTAGAATAATTGTCTAGACAACATACTATGAAGTAGTCACTTCCCATTGCTGAGCCTTAGTTTCCATAAAAAAAATAAATCTTCTAACTAGATTGGCAATTATAGCAACCACTTGGCCCAGAAAATGCTTTGTTTATTTGTTTAATTAGTTGCACATATTTCAAAGAATTTCACATTAAAATCCAGTTTCTCTCAATAAACTGGAGACTCTGACAACAATGTGCATCAAGACAACAATCACCAGGACTAGAGTTGCATTTCCCCCTTTAGATGTCTGCCCTTTCCTAATGCCACAGTCCCCACCAGGCAACTTCTGTCAGTTAGGCTATGTGCTGACCTTCTAACTGAGCTTGGAACCCCAATCTAGAGTGTCCAGCTACAACATTCTGAGATTCTAAATTGAGACAGGTTATACTCCCAATACGTGCTCTTCCAACAGTCTCTGTGTTTGGCAGTGTTTAAGTTTGGGGTGAAGTTCTTACTACAACTTTAGCCTTGCACATAAAAATCTATTCTTCACACCCTTTATTCAGTCAGAAGGGAATGCTTTCTGAGTCACCAGTGCTCCAGGTTTCTGTGCAGGGATGTTCTCTTAAGGGTTGAAAGCTGTGTGGCACTAATGGCATCCTGTTTGGGGACTAGGTGGGAGCTTATCCTGAATAGAAACACAGCTTTTCTTCCCACACAGCCTCCTCCATCCATTGGTTGTTTCAAAAGAATCATATCCAACCAGCTGCCCTACCACTGGAAACAGCTTGGGTCTTCAGGACCAGCTACATTGATGAGTGGGCTTTTGGGTATGCTCTGCTCCCCCACACTTTATCACAATGAGCAAAGCTCCTATGAGGGGTGTCTCCCACAAGAGAACCTCAAAGAAAAGTTGTCAGAAGCTGGAAATAAAACAATAGACAAGAACTCTGTGGCAAAAGTTGAGAGATTGAAAGATAGGTGATTTTGTTATGGTTGTTTATTGGTTTGGCTGGGCAGCTGCCCTAGAAGACTGAAAGGAGCAAATGAAGAGAGTCCCAGGAGCAATACATGAAAGAGAGCATGAGAACTATAGAAAGTGAGAAACCTAGGAAAGCCAGAAGTACCATGAAAAATAGCTAAAGAAAGAGATTCCATCCATCTTTCCTGCTTTGACCCATTTGAACACTGAAAAGTATCCTTAGGTGAGGGCACCCTTACTGGGGCTTGAAATAACATTTGCAAAGTCTTTTGTAGTTAAATACATTCATACATTTTTATCTCATTTAACCTTTTTAAAATGTCTGATCTTATTATTATT
Organism: Mirounga angustirostris; assembly: GCF_029215605.1. Classification (NCBI taxonomy): domain Eukaryota; kingdom Metazoa; phylum Chordata; class Mammalia; order Carnivora; family Phocidae; genus Mirounga; species Mirounga angustirostris. The sequence goes on from NW_026991723.1 coordinate 23,968,345, forward strand.
ATTTTTTTTTGTTACTCCTAGAAAATCCTATTTTTGGCTGGACTCAGACTTAGATATAAAAGCTCTCAAAAAGGACAGCTATGTCTCTTGGCAATCTCTTCCTGGTATTTTTCTTTGGCCTCCCTCATTCTCTTGTCCAAAAATTTATCAAATTCTGCAGCCCTGCCCTTATTTTTCTTAGTACACCATTTCTTCAGAGCAATTTACTGACGTTTGTGTTGTAGGACAAGTGGAGTAACAAAACACTGAATCTTGAACAGCTTAGCCCTGGGTTTCTTACCTTCTTTGTGCAGGGGCTTTCTTTTCTTTTTTTTTTTTTTTTATCCTTATGTTAATCCCCATACATTACATCATTAGTTTTAGATGTAGTGTTCCATGATCATTGTTTGTGCATAACACCCAGTGCTCCATGCAGAACGTGCCCTCCTCAATACCCACCACCAGGCTAACCCATCCTCCCACCCCCCTCCCCTCTAGAACCCTCAGTTTGTTTTTCAGAGTCCATCGTCTCTCATGGTTCGTCTACCCCTCCGATTTCCCCCGCTTCATTCTTCCCCTCCCGCTACCTTCTTCTTTTTTTTTTTCTTAACATATATTGCATTATTTGTTTCAGAGGTACAGATCTGTGATTCAACAGTCTCACACAATTCACAGCGCTCACCAGAGCACATACCCTCCCCAGTGTCTATTACCCAGTCACCCCATCCCTCCCACCCCACTCCCCACTCCAGCAACCCTCAGTTTGTTTCCTGCAATTAAGAAATCCTCATATCAGTGAGATCATATGATACATGTCTTTCTCTGTTTGACTTATTTCGCTCAACATAATACCCTCCAGTTCCATCCACGTCATTGCAAATGGCAAGATCTCATTCCTTTTGATGGTGTGCAGGGGCTTTCTTACAACACACCAGTGGGCATCATCCTCTTTAGAGAGATTGCAAATTTGTAAATTCTGCTAGTTCTTTTGGGGACCCAGTGACAAGGCACAGTATATCATAATATCAGTCAGTGCAGGGATAGAAATGTTTTTTTTTTTTTTTTTTTTTAAATAATAACCAAGCTGAGAACACTCAGATTGGTATCTACAATGAAACCTTGGACAGATTTGTGCTTCCTTTCTCCAGTTCTCCTTGGTCTACAATAGGAATGCCCCTACTCGGTGATAAGCAGTTGTAGCTATGGTCAAGACAGCCTACTTCATGGGGAAACCTTGTTTGCTGATCTGGACCATATATTCTTTCCACTCTTCACTAGAGCATCAGCAACTTCTGTGTCCATACCTTTCTCATAAAGATATGAAGTTCGCATTCATCATCCACTTCAATGAGTTTCTGGCAGCTGGTGACTGGGAAGGAGATTTTCAACTTCACCCTGAAACAGCTGATCATCTCCAAGATGCCCTGAAAAGGAGATGGTCCCATTTCATCTTTACTACAGTCCTTTACTGTACATCATTATCTCTCTTTATACATGAGAAACAGAAGCAGACAGAAAGATTTTTCTCAAAATTGTTCATTCCATAAATGGTAGAAACAAGATTAGAAACTCTTTCTCTGCTGCCCCAGACCATGCTCCTTCCACTGCATGAACCTGCCATCTTTCGACAAATGGGTGGGGATGGAACCAAGCCTAAAACTGTTAAAACACTTGCCAAAATTCACACAGCTACTAAAGAGCAAAGCCAGGATTTGAAGCCAGTCTTTCTGACTCCAGGCCCTAAATTCTTAAGCACTTTGATGACTAGGATTTCTAAATCTTTCCACATAGGTAGATATCAATCTGGAGCTTAAATATATCCTGGGGAGGGAATTATATACATTTATAACTATTGAGAGAAAATAAAGGAAGAATTATTAATATTCCTAATTAAAATGAATCCTCCTGGCATACACAGCCACTAAGTATGCAGGTATAGTTTAAGGAAAGAGCCAGGAGCCTCTGTGTGTACTCCAACACTCTGTGTGTGTGTGTGTTGTATGTGGTATTGTGTGTGTGTGTGTGGATGTGGATATAGGAAGGGAGCTGAGGTGCTCTGATGGAAATAGGGGTGCTGAGGTGCTCTGATGGAAATAGGGGTGCTGAGGTCAGGAGACACACCTGGGTCTGATACCTGATGGACAAACACAGGCAGGTCAGATTAGTGCAGTAGAAAGGAAGGTCCAAGGTCCATTAAGATCAGAAACCAAGAACTAGGGTATAAATTTATGATCATAACCAAAGTTGGAGAGAATGCTCTACGTACTATTTTGTAAACATTTTGTTTTCTACTTTGTGGATGAAGAAATTGAGGTTAAGAAAATGTAGACACGTCGCCCAGTGCCAGAGTCAGAACGTGGCAGAACAAAGATTCAAACCGCAAATGTCTGGGTCTTCAAGTAGCAAGATGAAGGCAAGGCACTTCCCTGTGCAGGAGGGTTCAGATGAATCTAGGCTATTAGGAAATTTACCAAGGCTCAGTGAAGGCAGAGGGCCAATTTCCCTTAGCATGGCCTTCAAAAGGAAATACATCCAGCATCCTACAGTCACATTCTGGGAGAGGAGAGAGTACTTGTTTTTAAATGAAGCCACTTACATTTCAGGATAAGAAGACACAGAGAACTAAACAGTAGATTAAAAGCTTTACTATCTTGGGGGGGAATGTTCAAACTATTCAGGCAAAAAAAAAAAAAAAGAAGGAAAGAAGGGAAGGTGTGGGGGAAGAAAAGGAGCAAGCAACAGTGAAAGGGAGGAAGAAAGGGGTAAAATGAAGGAAAAAAGGAAAAGATGGACAGAGAAAAGAAAGGAAGGAGGGAGAAGGGAATGAAAGAAAAAGAGTGAAATGTTAAAGGACATGGGGCCACCATATATTAGAGCCCTGAGCAGTGAATCTATAGACAGCTGTCACTGAAGGTTATTTTCAGATACTGAAATTAAATATACCCTTATCTTTTGTGCCCCTGTAGATCATGAGTTCTGGAGATCATGGTCTACAATACATACACAATTTTGATAATTCTCCAAGGACTTAGAACAACACTGTGCATACAGTGGGTGTTGAATAAATAAAAGGTTGACATTGATTGATAGTCTCTTCCCTAAAGGAAATTGATCTCCAATTCAAATCTCCAGCATAACACTGAGCAAGGTTAATCTTCATATCCCCAAAGATGGAGACTAATGGGATAGGCCTAAGTAGGCAGAAGTGCATCAGGAAACCAAATTGGGAAATGATAGCTATTGTCACCCAGGGAATTGCCAAAAATGGATGTCACTCATGGCCCCCAGCTCTAATGTCTGAACACTTTTTTCCCTGCAGATACAAACAGACTGGTGAAAGAATCCTGACCAAAATGAAAAATGCATATAAACAAAGTTTTAACAAATTATTGAAAACTGACTTTAGGGGCACCTGGGTGGCTCAGTTGGTTAAGCATCTGCCTTTGGCTCAGGTCATGATCCCAGGGTCCTGGGATCCAGCCCCACATCGGCAGGCTCCCTCTGCTTCTCCCTCTCCCTTTGCCTGCCCCTCCCCCTGCTTCTGCTCTCTCTCTGTCAAATAAATAAATAAAATCTTAAAAAGAAAAGAAAACTGACTTTAGCAAGTTTGTCACAAACAACTTTTAGTTATGAAAAATCTTAGTTTCTGAAAGATGGCAGCTGCCAAAATGCTAAAGGAAGGTGACGGGCACTTCCTCTTCGCCATCCTCAGACCAAATCTCAGTCAAAACACTGCCATACACGCACACAAGTATTGAACAAATGCACATCAGCAAAGTGGTTCAGGTCCTCTGTAAACAAACATCCATTAGCAGGCTGACTCTAAGCTCATACCACCTGCTCTGTAAACTTGAAGAAGCCCTAACTCTTTGTCCTTTCAGGGACTCCTGAACACTTTAGCCAGTCCGCGCATCTTAATGATCATTCATTTCACCAATGAGAGCCCATTTCTAATACCCAGTATGCTGACTAGAAGTTGCCAGTTTCTCCAAAAAGCATTTATTTCTAATATTCATTATGCCAGTTAACAAATAAGGACATAGTATCCCTATGCCCCATGCCTTTAATAGTTACCTCTGAAGTGTGGCTTTTGTTATATAATGTTAGATGATCACCCCTGAAGTGTGGATTCCTATTTATAACAACTGACTAACCCTTGAGTAGTAAGACCAGCACTCATGTTTACATTATACTAGCTTTGTGTTGAATACTTTACAGTATATAACAAACAACATAACATAAATGATGAGCCATATTAAAATACTCTCTTTTTCTCTTTAAAAATAATGATTTTAATAATTAGCAAGTAAAATACATTCCAATATTCACAATATATATCTTAATATTTTCTTTTTCTTGAATGGGAGAGAATATAAAAGACATAATTGCCTATTATTCATATAAACACAAGAAAACCCAACCCAGCCACTCCAAGATAATTTCATACCCTGTGACTTATACATTTTGAGCAGCAACTTTCATGCTTGTCTTTTCAGTTGAGGGAACACACATCAACGGGAGTCACTCTGCTTTCTAATTTCTAGGTGTGGCTCAATCCCCAAGTCCACAGGCTGAGGAAAGTCCATAGTCCTCCACAAGACTGTTGTAAACTCCCATAGGGCCTTATAGTTTTATGTCCCCTTAGGCTCTTGCAGGTACATGAAGCTGTATGCCTGGACTCACTGTAGTTCAACTTATGGGTCTCACCCACCCATGTATCCCAAACCTTTTCTCATCACCTGACCCTAAAATGGAAGTCAGCTCCTTTCACTGATTTTCAGAATATGCTCACATGCATTTTCTTATTTACTCACTCACTCATTCATTCACTCACTCACTCATTCAGTGTCTTTACTGAAGGTTTGGTAAAACTGACATGATTTATTTCCAAATACAAAACTCTAAAATTTAAAAAGAAAACTACTTATTTTGGCTATTCTACCACACAGACTGATGTCCCACATCCAGTTGCTTACTGATCCTCTGCTATAGTGGAATTACTGGTTTTATGACATATTAGTTACATTATTTTGTAGAGCAGGGTTCCATACTGTCCTTCAAAGTCTGTCTTCCCTCAACCCCAGTGCTTTCAAATTTTGCACCTTTGGGTGGTTTGATTTTTCCAATAACACAAGACTTTTCACAGTTGGGAGGAACAACAAACAGCAAAGGTCTTCAGCATAATGGCCATTTTAAAACCATATTATGTGTGAGAAAGAAATACCAGGAGCATTCAAATCACAGGACAATTATCTAGAAATCTCTAATACACATTTTTTCTTTTTTTTTTTTTAAGATTTTATTTATTTATTTGACAGAGAGAGACACAGCGAGAGAGGGAATACAAGCAGGGGGAGTGGGAGAGGGAGAAGCAGGCTTCCCGCTGAGCAGAGAGCCCGATGCGGGGCTCAATCCCAGGACTCTGGGATCATGACCTGAGCCGAAGGCAGATGCTTGACTGAGCCACCCAGGCACCCCTCTAATATACGTTTTCTAACTTTCAATCTCTAAGTCATTTACATAAGAACTATTATCCAGGAAGGGTCATTTCTCCATTCTTCTCCTCTAATGTTGGAAGAGTACGTTATTATTTTTTCCACATCTAATTTTGTGATACATGACCTTTCTTCAGTTTTCTAGAGAAGAAGAGATTATTTTATTTCCTACATGATGGAGATCTTATTCTCCCAGAGACAACCTTTCTCATTCTATTCAACTCTCTGAAGATGAAAAACTAACCCTTTGAGATTATAAAAATAATCCACAGGTATGTTTATATTCCCCCTGGGGTCTGGATTATAAGGTGACAGAGAAAGAGGTTGGCATATTTATTACCAATAAATTTCTCATGTTTGTTCCCTTTATTATTATAAAAAAGATAAATCTGAGGTCCATTTGCCTATCCAAATGCAAATGAGGGAAATGTGGGTGGGCCCCTGTGTCTTCTGATGCCTGAGTACTGCAGAAACCAGAGAGCTCTAACCCAAGAAGCATGGGCAAGCATGTTTGCTTCCAGAGCAGTCCTGCCCAGATGCATGTGAGAAGTTTGGGAAGCATGAGTTGCCTAAAACTGTATTTTTGACTGTGTAGGAATATGTTTTGTGAAAGATAAGCAGCAATGAAATAGCAAATGTATAGCAGCACTACTTCTCACACTCTAATGTATAAAGGAATTAGCTGGGATCTTATTAAAATATAGTTTCTGATTCATCAGGTCTAAGATGGGGCCAAGAGTCTGCATTTCTAACAAGCTCCCAGGTGATGTCAAATGCTGCTGGCCCAAGACATTAGAAACAAGTGGAAATCCTTGTATGGATTCCAGAAGACATTCTAAATACAAGATATCTTGATTTTTAGTTCAATGTTACTAAAGACCTCAAAACTATATATATATATTTTTAAATGTCTGGATGAAGTCAAACTGTTTTAAATTTTTTTGTGGAAGTAAATAGCATACCTAAAGAGTGAGGAAATCACGTTTCATGGATTTTTCACAGAGCCATTTAACCACCATCCAGACAAAAAAAGAGTGCATTACCAGCATCCCTGAAGCCTCCTCACACCCACATCTAAATCACTACTCTTCCCCTCCCCCTTCTGGAAGGCAACCACCATCCTGACTCCTGTAAGCAAGATTGGTTTTGCTTCTTGTAAACTTTAGAAAACAAAATTATGCACTAAGTACTCTTGTTTCTGGCTTCATTCACCATTATATTTCTGTTATTCATCCACAATATTGTATGAGGTTTGTTAGGTTTCATTCCTCTGTGCCAGGGTTCAGCAAACTTTTTCTTTAAAGAGCCAGATAGTAAATAGTTTTAGTTTTGACTGTCGAAAATACCCAACTCTGCTACTGTAGCATAAAGACAGCCCTAGACAATCCAGAAACAAATAGACCTGGCTCTGTTCCAGTTAAACTTTATTTACAAAAGCAAGGTCATAGTTTACTGACCCTTCCTCTATTGCAGTCCATCCTAAGTATTTATCATAATTTATGTCTCCATTTCCTTTTAATGAGCATATTAGTTTTCTATTGCTGCTGTAACAAATTATCACAAATTAAGCATCTTAAAGCAAAACAAACTTACTATCTCCCACTTCTGTAGGTCAAAGTCTGGGGGGGCTCAACTAGTTCCTCCCCTCCAGGTCTCACGAGGCTGAAATCAAAGTATCAGTGGGCCTGGGATCTTATCTAGAGGCTCTGGGAAAGAAATTGCTTCGCAGCTCATTCTGGTAGTTGGAAGAAGTTGGATCATTGTCTTCATAGGACTGAAGTCCCTGCTTCCTTGTTGGCTGTCAACTGGAAGCTGCCTTTAGCCCCTCAAGGTCTCTCTTTAGTCCCTGTACACGGACCCCTCCATCTCAGAACCAGAAACAACACAGCAAATCTTTCTCACACTTGGAATCTCTCTTCCAGAGGCTTCATTTTTTTATGATTTACATTTAAATGTATAATCTTCCTCAACTGGTTTAGGGTATGGTATGAAGGAGTAATGAAGAATTACTCTTTTTTTTTTTTCCCGTCTGGATATCCAACTGACCCAGGATGTTTATTGATAAGATTGTCCTATACTCCACTGCTCTGTACTGTCAAACTGTAATAAGTCAGTGGCCATGTATACGTGAGTTTATGTTTGGACTACTTGTTCCATTGGTCTAGTTCTCTATCCTTACACTACTAATGACTATAGCTTTATTATAAGCTATCTGATAGTGTAAGTCTTTGAATTTTGTTCTTTGAGATTGTGAGTCTGGCAGAGTTTGACCTGAGACTGATTTTGATTGGCATGTGCCACCTGGTAGGGAGGCTGTGAGCGTGGCTTCCATGTGCCTCTAACTACTGGAACTACCAATGCTCACTGTAAAGAACCTAGGACTCACTGTATGAATTAATTAGTTTGCTATGCATTGCTAGGTAATTTTGAACTTTATCCTGAAGGCAAACAGGATTCAGTAAAACAATTTATGCAAGCAATTAGATTTTTAATTGCTTTTTAATAAAGAAGTTAGGTGAGAACAACATGGTTAAATTTTATTTTAAACAAATACACTAATAATCATAAAGAAGATGGGTGGTGAATCTGGAGTTTATTGAAGTGGTTAGGTCTAGAGATGACAGGACCCCGAGATGGGCTGGTGACAGTGGTGGTATAGGAAGGTGGTACAGGTAAAAAAAGATTTAGTGGATGCTACTTGGAGATTAATTATAACTGGAGTGTTGACTCCAATAATGAGGGACATGGTACCTAGCCAATACTACTGACAAAGAATTCAGGAAAAGTTATGTATAAAGATAATGGGTTGAGTATTGAGTACATAGAGATTAAGTTGCCTGCAACCTATCTAAATGGGAACATTTATCAGAGAGAAAGAGGGGCTGGTGCTCAGCAGAAAATCAAAGCTGGAAATAGGTTGGGGGGAGTTTTCTGCATTTAGATAATAATTGAAGCTATGACTAAATCAGATCATCAAGCAATGTGTACAAAGCAAGCAGAAAAGAGTCCTGTGAATAGAATCTTGGTGAATTTCAACATATCTGTCAGACACGCTAACAGAGAGAGAAAGAGAATGACTTGTTTTAGAAGTGGAGAGGGAATCAGGAACAGACAATGATCTTAGATCCACCTCCTGTTACAACTTACTCTACAATAATAGAACTATTGCATCTCTACATAGCAACTGCTCTACTTAAAATACATAATATTGTATAGAAAAAATATTGACCTTGTCTTTGTCCTTTCCAAAAGAATTCATTAAAATAGTTTTTCTGTAGTTGAAGCATTACCTATGATGTTAATCAAATTATATGACCACACCAGAGATTAATTGATGAGGAATGATAATAATTTTTGTGATGCAGTGAGGTAGCCTCATTTTAATTAAAAACCAATAATGACAGAGAAATGGGGAGGAAAAATTTTCAGCTGGAATCATGTGCTCAGGACTACAAAGAATAACAGAGACTTTTCTTGGAGCATGGAGATAGTTAAGGACAGATGGTTAGACTGAGAGGGAGTTGGTGTATCCTTATCTTCAATCCAGGATTCTATTTGCACGTATTGGTAAACACTGGATATTTCCAGCCTCTGATGATGATGTTGGGAGTTCCTAGTGATCCCCCTGCAGTTTCCTAGCAGGGTCCCTACTATGAAATGCCTGTAATGTGGATAAAAGTGAAAAGCAAGGCATGCTGGGACAGGAAAGCCACTCTGCCAGCCAAGCTGTCCTCAACCTGTGAAGAGTCTGTTGCCCTCTGGGCTCATGAACACAACAACCAAAGGCCATCAGTTCATGGGTTCCATGTTCATTTCATCCAGTAAAGGAGTTGCTTCATCCACAGGGCAGCAAAACAATATAAAATTAGAGAAGGGAATCAAAGCAATAGTCAGTCCAGCAGGAGACAGTGAGTGTTCTCCTTTGAGCTGTTAGCAGGTGCTGGGTGAATACAGATAGGTTGATAAATGGCTGATTCGATAGACTGGTAGCAAACACATGCTTTGCCAGAGATGACTTTTTAAGTCACCATACATCAAACAGACAGTGTCAGCCTTTGAGGATAAACCTGTGAAGCCTTGTTGTGCTCTTTGAACTACCTCTGAGACCCAGAGACTGAAAAGGGGCCTGAGTGTTCCTCTGAATCCATTGGGAGGATTGAGAGCTTCAAAGAGGAGCGCCATCATATCCAAGGGGAAATACATTGATTGAAAGAACCAGTGTGAAATAGTCTTTAATAATTACCAGAAAGCTGGAATCGACTGGTGTTTTGCTGAGCTATATTTTATCTTTATTGGATTAACTGTGACACAGTAGGTTATGTCAAAGGGAATCTGCATGAATATTAAAAGTAAATGTGGTGTGAATAATAGATAACTTACATTAGATGCACCAGCATGCAGTAATTTTTATTCACCTACATAATTAGATTAAAACAGATCTGCTGAATAAAATACATTGTCTTACTATAATCTGGTTTGAAAATATCCAAAAGTTATGGCCATAAGGATGTTTGCTGGTATTTTACATATAAATACATAATTCACCCTAAGAAATGTTTTCCAAAAGGTCCCTGGTAGCTACAAGAGTGGGTGAGAGTGAATATTAACAGTGTGAAGCCAGTAAGAAATACCCTTAAGGTCAAATAAGACTTCCACAATGTTGATACCAGAGTAAAATCACCAACATATAACTTTTTTGTTCATCTCTGGGAAACTATGAAGAATAGTAAATTACCTAGGAAAATTAACCTCCAAAAGCCCTTATCTGCAAACTAAAAGACCGCCATGATTATTTTCAGATGCCTATTTTCCTTTGTCTAACTCTAGATCTGCAAGATAAACTTATTTTTAAATCAAGCTACATTCCTCTTTTGGGCTGGAGAAAGCTGGCGTCAAGGTTTTTCTAGTAGATCTCAAAGCTTCCTGGTCTTTAAGCTGGTAGCTTCCCATCTTCCACCATCATCTCCCCAGAGGCTGTTTTCCATTGCTGAAGAAAATCAGCTAGAATCTGTTGTTAACAAGAGGCAGGTTCCAACACGGATTCCACCTAACTGTGGATGCTGGGGACACCCCCACCCATCTTTCTCTCTGCTCCTGGAGACTTCTGAATATCCTGGGCCATTGAAAAAGAGTGTCCATGTAGGGGCATCTAAATGTGGCTCAGCAAGGTATGCAGCAGGAATGGACATCACTTCTGCTGGTTATGCTGGCAGATGTAGGTAAAAGGCTCTCCCCAGAGGGCCACATGGCTCATCAAGCAGGTGATAAGTGGGGTTTACGCTCATGCTGGTGGTTGGGCTGCCTGTCTTCACTGGTCCCCACAGCTCTCCAGTGTGGCAAGAGATGGTGTTGGGCTCTTTCCGCTGATCTTGCTTTCCTCCACGTAGTACCCCAGATTTCAGTTCCCTCCATCGTCCAGCTCCTCTTCCCCCTTCCCAGCCCAGTGCACCTTGGCTAGATGGCCACATGACCTGATTTGTCTGAGTCATGTCCTGGCCTACTCATTTGGTCCCAGCATAAAAAATAATAATGCCTCCTTTCACCCTCATCTTTGACCTGTGTGGGCATTAAGTGATGTGGTCACCCTAATCTTGTCCAGTCTTGCCAAGGAGGTCATTGTCTGGGTCCCCAGTCTTCCCTTGCAATCTGCTGTTACAGCACAAACTTGATTCCTTGTTTCTTGTGGGGTCCTATGCTTGGATTCTTAAGAGCCTTTTTCCCCACCTCTTCACAAAATCAACTCTTGCAAATGAACATTTAGGTATCAAAGTTAGGTTTCTGAGGCTGGCAGCACAAACTTATTGTGGAAGTCCAAGATGGAACATTAACTGCTTTGCTCTCTCTTTATAGTCCTACCACTCTAATTCACCTCGAGGCAATGGAGATGGTGGATAGTGGAAAATGTCATATACAGAAAAGTCCAGAAAGGAAGCCCCAAGGGTTCATATTAGAAGCTATTTTCTCACTATTCTCCCACTTCCAGGCCCTCATTCTTGTCACACTTTCTGTGCCTGGTGTAAGTTGTGGGGAAAAAAATAATAATCGCTATTAATTCTTGAGTATTTCCTAGTACCCAGCACACAGGCAACCTCAGGTACTTGCAGTAACCCTGCAGGATGGGTATTATTATCATTATCCCCATTTAACAGATGTGACAGCTGGTGCAGAGAGAAGCTAACTCGGCTGTGAAAGGTTATGTAGCTCGTAAGGGGTTGAGCCAGAAGCTAAGCCTGTGCAGTCTGACTCCAGAGCTCATGTGCTTAAAACAAAAGGCATTCCTAAAGACACAAAACTTGCAGATCTATAACTTGGCAGATTAATCAAAATGCAGTATAAACTTCCATTCCTGAGAGAGAAAAGGATATAGGAAGTGCTGTCAGAAACCCGTTTTCACTTGTGTAGTTTCCCCCAAATGACCCTAAAATCCTCCCAAGAGCAGCTTCCAAAGAAGCCCTTGCCTATCTTCTTCTCTGACAGGATGGGCCAAAAGTCTTCCCCCAAGAATTGCTCTCTCCTCATAATTATTCAAATCTGTGTGCATTTCGGCTCAGAAGCAAGCTCTCTGCATGGAAAGGGTCAATGGAGGAGACTGGTTAAAAGCACAGCAAATCTCGCCAAAGGCAGGACTCACAGTGGCACCTGAGCTCCACCTACTGTGCTTCTTGAGGTTGCCTCAAACCCCAGAGCCCAGCCGGCCCAGAACCCAGGCGCCACTCTGCTCCCCAGGGGCCCATGGGCTGCGAGGACCCCACTCAATGAAAGAGCCATCAAAGAGGCTGCCAGGATCAGACTCCTCCAGTTGGCTTTCTCACAGCTTCTCCCAGGAAGTGAGAGTTGAGGGGAATGGACAGAGATAAAAATCTGCAAATGTAACCAGTATTTAAAAGATGAGTAAGAACAAATGACTCTGTTCTGGAAATCTAATTCAACATATATATGCATCCGAGCAGAAATCACTGAAGCCAGGCTCTCATGAGAGTTTATTATAGCACGTAAACAGCTAACTAGCCATTATTAACGGAGAGTGCTTTAGGATTGTCAAAGCAATCACACCGAAATGACCCCAGCGCTATCTAATCTCCATCAGACATTCAATATATGTGCGGACCTCTATCGATCAGAAGCTATTAATATCTCAAAGGCAAGGTTGTTTTTTTCCCTGATCGAGTTAGGTGTTTTTCAGTGATGGATGAGGTCAAACCGTGACCAGCAGAATTTGTCAGAACGAACACAGACATTCTCACATGTGGTGCTTGGGTTGCGATTTTCATTTGTGGCTTTTGTTTCCTTCTCAACATTTCACAGCAGTGGCACCTGTTTCCCAAGTGTGCACCCCACACCCCTTGTACTGTGTTACATCCCTTTGCAGAACAATTCTGGGCCAGGCCATCCCAGGAGGTTACAGCTAGTGAATCTTGTATAATTTTTTTTCCTTGACCAATGTAATGTATGCATGTAGTAGAAACTCAAGTAGAAGAGACTAGCTTATAAAATACAGTGAGTGCCTGTCAACTGCCAACTTCCCCGTCTACTCTCCAATGGCAATCACGTTTATTTCTGTTTCTCCTTCTTCTGAGAGTCAGACATGGATCTGAATAATTTGTTTTTAGGGCTAATTCTTGATGTACAAACTTTATGTATTTCCAGTCTAACTCCCTGCCTGCTGTGATTGAAAAGGATCTTGTTTACTATCACCTTCCACACCCTCTTCCCCTTCCCTCAATTCTCAATAGTTTTATCACTGTTTTTAGTGCTTTTCACAGTTATGTTTGAAACTGCAAATGAAATACATAGCCCCTGATTGCATGTTCCATACAATTTTGATAATAGAGAATGAATCCAGGGCACCTGGATGGCTCAGTCAGTTGGGCGTCTGCCTTCGGCTCAGGTCATGATCCCAGGGTCCTGGGATCCAGCCCCGGACTGGGCTCCCAGCTCAGCTCAGAGGCTGCTTCTCCCTCTGCTCCTCCCTGTCCCCGTGCTCACATAAATAGATGAAATCTTTAAAAAATATACAGAATAAATCTTCCCAAGAGCAAATTTGTAAAATAAGAATTTTAAATGTGTCTATCCTTCCCTCTCTCCCACCCACCCTCCCACTTCCCAATCTATTTTAAACATTTAATTGTAGCTCTTGTTTTGACTACAGGTTGGTTACAAAAGTTTACAAGCATGACTGTAACTATATAAATATTGCTCATTGTGAAGTCAGAGCATGGTAGAGTTAAACTTCATTGTCTGAAGTTCCTATGACATCACCCCCCCCTCCTTGTTTAAATCACAATGCTCCTAGTAACAAAGTCCCTAGTAAAATTTCTCCTTTCTTTCCCTCTACCAATAAATCAAAATCATGCCATATTTTGGGTTGTTTTGTATTTGGACCATGAGTTTTATTTTTTTTTCTGGGCATTTCTTATTGCCTTTCTATTTTTTATAGTTGAAAGAATTATATCTCTTGATCATGTGTCAAATGTTTTACAGACTCTCATTCTCTTTCACTTGATATACATCCCTATCTCTTGAAGATTTGGATCCCACTAACCCATGTTCTAATTTGGACTTTTGTAAGCTTACTACTCAACTACTCTCCTAGAATTTTATTTTATTAGATTTGTAATGTCACTAAGTTCCCTCCTTTGGGTGCTGGAGTATATCCTCAAGTAATTTCCTCAGATACGGCAAATAAGAAGTAAACATCTTGAGTTCTTGCATATTTGGAATGATTTTGTTTCGCTCAGAATGTGATTTGATGTGGGTTAGGGTTTTTTGTTTGGTTGGGGTTTTATTTTTTTAAATTCATCCTGCTTATTGGTTACTAATTTCTTTTATTGCAAAGACTCCTTGTTCTCCATAGCTTTGGGGTTTTTGTTGTTGTTGTTGTTGTTATTCTCTTATTTCTTTAACACTTTCCTCCTCTCCTATACATTCTCTCTGCTTTTCCTCTCTCTGGATATCCTATTAGACAGTGGTCTGAACTTCTGGAATGATCCTCCATATCTTTTATTATTCATCTAGTATTTTCTTTCTTTGTCTTTTTGCTTTATATTCTGAATTCTTCCAAATTTTCTATTAAATTTGTTATTATGGAAATCATGTTTTCAATTTCCAAGAGTACTGTGTCTTCTCTGATGATTTGTTTGCAACCTGTTCTTTTTTTAATTTTATTTTATTACGTTAGTTAATCACCATACATTACATCATCAGTTTTTGATGTACTGTTCCATGATTCATTGTTTGCATATAACACCCAGTGCTCCATTCAATACGTGCCCTCTTTAATACCCATCACCAGGCTAACCCATCTTCCCATGCCCCTCCCCTCTAGAACCCTCAGTTTGTTTCTCAGAGTCCATAGTCTCTCATGGTTCGTCTCCCCCTCCAATATCCACTCGCTTCATTTTTCCCTTCCTACTATCCTCTCTCTCTTTTTTTTTTTTTTTAACATATAATGTATTATTTGTTTCAGAGGTACAGGTCTGTGATTCATCAGTCTTACACAATTCACAGTACTCACCATAGCACATTTGTTTGCAACCTGTTCTTTTATAGGTGGCATCCCATTTTGACTCTGAGAATTCCAATCACATTTTTTCAAAAAGTCTTTTGTTAATTGAAACATTTACTGAGATCTTTGGGATTCACATGTAGTTGTAAGAAATAATATACAGAGATCCCAACTGTAACTCAGTTACCCCTAAAAACATTTGTGAAACTATAGTATAATATCACAACCATGATAATGACAATCCACTGATCTTATTCAGATTTCTCCAGTTTTACTTAGACTCAATTGTGTGTTGTGTGTGTTTAGTTCTATATGATTTTATTATATGTACAGGTTTGTGCATCTGTTACCACAGTCAAGGTATTGACTAGTTATCACCATAAGGATCCCTCATGTTTCCTTTTTACCTTCCACTACCTTTCCTACTCCCTTCATCTACTAGATAACCACTAATCTATTCTCCCATTTCAATAATTTTGTCATTTTAAAGTGCTATATAAATTAAATCATATAATGCGTAACTGCTTTTTTGACTGCATGAATTACCTAGAAATTCATCCAAGTGGTATTTTTATTGATCTCTTATTTCTTTTTATTTTTGAGTAGTATTCCATGATATGTATATAACACAGTTTAACCATTCACCAACTGAAGGACATTTGGGCTGTTTCCAATTGGGAGCTATTATGGATAAAGCTGCCATGAAACATTCATGTATAGGTTTTGTGTGAAAATACCTGTTTATTCCTCTGGGATAAATACCCAAGAGTGCAATTGCTGGGTCATATGGTAGTTGCATATTTAGTTTCATAAGAAACTGTTGAACTGTTTTGCAAAGTGGCTGTGCCATTGAACATTCCCACCAGTAATGTATGAGTGAGCTGGTTTCTCCATTATCTTTACCAGCATTCTGTGTTCTCACTTTTTTCTTATTTTAGCTGCTCTGATAGTTGTATACTCATATCTCATACCTTTAAAATTTGCATTTCCTTGATGACTAATGATGAATATCTTTTCATGTGCTTATATCCTCTTTAGTGAAATGTCATTACATATCTTTTGCCCATTTTCTAATTGGGTTCTTTGGTTTTTTCCTGCTGAGTTTTCAGAGTATTTCATATATTGTAGATATTAGTTCTTTACTGGATATGTGGTTTGTGAAAATTTTCTCCCAGTCTGTAGCTTGCCTTGTCAGCCTCTTTATATGGGTGTTTACAGTACAAAAGTTTTAAATTTTGATGAAGTTCAATTTATCAACTTTTCCTTTTCCCTCCCATTTTTTTTTCATACTTTTTGTGTCAAGTCTATGAAATGTCTGCCTATCTTTAGGTCCCAAAGACTTTTTTTCCTATGATTTTATTCTCTAAGATTTTTATAAATTTACATTTTACATTTAAACCTATCATTTATTTTGAGTTAATTTTTTTTTAAAGATTTTATTTATTTATTTGACAGAGAGAGCGCGTACAGCAGGGGGAGCAGCAGGCAGAGGGAGAGGGACAAGCAGGCTCCCCACTGAGCAGAGAGCCCAATGTGGGGCTTGATCCCAGGACCCTGGGATCATGACCTGAGCTGTAGGCAGATGCTTAATGGACTGAGCCACACAGGTGCCCCTATTTTGAGTTAATTTTTATACAAGGTATGAGGTTTCAGTCAAGGTTCATTTTTTTACCTATGGATATCCAATTGCTCTAGCACCATTTGTTGAAAAGGCTGTCCTTCCTTACTTTGGATCTTTGCCCAAATCAATTGGGCATATTTGTGTGGATCTATTTCTGGGTGCTCTTTTCTGTTCCATTGATCTTTGTGTCTATCCTTCTGTCAATACCATACTGTCTTGATTATAGTAACTATATAGTAAGCATTAATATGTGATACAGTGACTCCTCCCCCTTTATCCTTCTTTGTCAAGGTTGTTAGCTATTCTACAGCTTGTGCCTATCCATATAAATTTTAGAACAAGCTTGCCTATGTGTATAGATACACCTCCTGGGATTTTGATAGGACTTGCATTAAGCCAACAGATCCACTCAGGGAAAATTGACATCTTTACTATGTTGAGCCTTCCAATTCATGAACACTGCATGTCTCTCCATTTAGGTCTTCCTTGATTTCTTTCATCAGCATTTTGTAATTTTCAGCATACAGATCCTATATATGTTTTGTTAACTGTATACCTAAGTATTTCCATTTCTTTGGAGTGATCGTAAATGGTATTGTGCTTTTTATTTTGGTTTCCACATGTTCATTGTAGTATACAGAAATGGGATTGATGTTTTTGTGTGTTGATCTTGTATACTGTGACCTTGCCAAACTTATTAGTTCTAGATGTTCTTTTACAGATTCTTTGGAATTTTGTATACAGAATCTGTGAAAGAGACAATTTTATCTCTTCCTTTCCAATCTGTTATGCTTTTTACTTCATTTTCTTCATTTCAGTAGCTAGAATTTTCAGTACTGTTGAGTAAGAGTGGTGAGAAAGGACATCCTTGCCTTGTTCTTGATCTTGGAAGGAAGGCATTCCATCTCTCACCACGATATTAATTGTGTATTTTTTGGTAGATGCTCTTTATCAAGCTATGCTAATTCTCAATTCCTAACTTGCTGAAATTTTTATATCATTAATGTGTGTTGAATTTTGTCAAATGTTTTTTTCTGCCACAATTGAGGTGATCATATGCTTTTTTCTCATTTAGCTTGTTGATATGGTGGATTACATTGATTAATTTTTTAATGCTGAAACAGTCTTCCATACCTGGAATATATCCAACTTAGCCATGGTGTATAATTCTTTTTATATATTATTAGATTCAAATTTGTTGAGGATTTTTGCATTTAAGTTCAGAAGAGATATGAGTCTATAGTTTACTATTTTTTTGTACTGTCTTTAGCATTGGTATCAGGGTAAGGGGGTCTATGCCATCTTGTTCAGACTGGAAGTCTTCAATCACATGTTTAAAGTTCTATTCTGTTACTTATAAATTTGCCTAATTATATGTTTATTTTTGTCTTTCCTCTCCCATACTTCAGGATTTCTTAAATGTGTAGTGATTCTTACTTTTCTATTCATATTAAGTATGGAGTATGAGGCAGCCTGAAAAGAAGCTCCATGCAAGTGGGTGGGGCTTGTCTACTTCACTTTATCACATATAGGCAGAGAGCAAGCCATCAGTATATGAAATACTATTAACAACTTTCTGAAGGACAGAAGGCTATTTTAAAACTCAGAAAGAACAGAACAGAGATACTGCCCCAGGAGTATACACAAGGAAATCTGCTGATTAGAAGGAAAATGAGAGTTGTGAGCCACAGCAAGTAAGATGGAAAGGAGAGGTGAGAAGTGGTAATGAAAGCACAGGATTATTTCAAGTTTTACATTTGCAGTTGTCCACTTTTCCCACCTCTTCCCTTACTGTCTTCTGTTTTATCTGCAGATAAGGTCTTCTCAAAGTAAGGTGACAGTATGATTGACAGAACTTAGGGCAGCTACCTTAGTGGCTGGGCTCAAGAAAAAATTCTACTTCATTACAGCTTTATAGATACCCAGATATTAAATGGCTGTCTCCTAGCTTATACACTCATGTTTTCAGGTTGCTATTTTGAATCAAAGTCTAGTAGAATATGTTATTAAATTTCTCTTAGGAAATATTGATCTACCCCAATGCCTGAAGAGAATGACAGAGTTTTTATCCAGTTTTTCTCTTTATAGCAAGAGTAGGAAACATCCCTCTGATTTTAAAGCACTAACCAACTGGCAAATTCTCCTACTTTCTCATCTATAAGTAACATGATACTTAAAACTCTACCTTCAATCTCCAATCTTAAGGTCCCCTTTCCACGCTCACCTTTGTGATTCTAGTTCTGTAAGGCTGGAGAGTGCCCGGGATGGACAGCTGAGGCTATCCAAGCCTTGACCAATAACAGAATGAGGCTTCAGGTACGGAAGATGCTGAAACCTGAGAAAGGTCAGAAACAAGGTTATCAAGCACCAAAAACTATATCCATCAGGTAGGTTTACAGGACAGGAAAAACACAAAAATGTGATGCCTTTGTTGTTGTTGTTGTCATCGTCGCAATGAAAGGGTTTTTTACAGCCAAGCAGACCCTGGAATTCTGCAATGGCTTTAGGTGTATATCAAAGAGCAGTGCTCTTGGAGATTGGAAAGGGGTCCTCAGATGTCATCAATATCATTGCTGACAGTCTGATTGGATACTTCCAATGGCAGGGAAGTCACTATAGTAGGAGTGACTTCCTGATGCTCACAGCATCAGAAAATATTTCATAAATAGTTCAACACATACACCTCCCAAAAATAAGGGTGGCTGGATGTTTTGGTTTGCCCAGAGCAGTTCCATTTTATACCTATCATCTTGATATGATTATTAAGTGTGCTACCTTTCATTTTCAAAAGTCTCCTGGTCATCTGCCTACAATTGCCATATTTTAGTTCTAGTTTTGTCCCTGGAAGTACAGAAAGTTCTCAATATATGAAGATAATCAGTACCCAAAAAAGAAGACCACCTAAAGTGAATCCACTTTAAATGGGAACCAAAATCTCATGGTGAAAAATGAAAAAAATGTTTGACTGGGCCAATACTTTGAAAATGAAACTTAACAGTATAGAAAAGAAGTGTGTGAAACTTAATAGTATAGAAAAGAAGTGTGTTTATCTTGTGCCACTAATAGAATTTAGGTAAGAAATGCATCTATATGCTAATTCCTAGAATTAGTTTTTCTGAAGAGGCAAAAAAATTCAGATATAAAATATTGATAGAACAGTTATCACATCACATCTTACTTTTACAATATTACTAAAAAGTGGGTAATTTTTGCAAAAGTACTCAAAGGTTTCAACCATTTTCCCAAGGGGTTCTCCTAATCCTTATTATTATACTAATTATTCTTATTTGAAGTATCACACAAGCTGACTTTTCATCTTACCTTCTTCAATCTTCCTTTGGACAGCCATGCTTTTCAACAGCTTCACACAGAATCTAGTAGTCCTCCAACATCACTTTCATCAATTCTATAAAATCCTGTATGGTTTGCAAGGTAATTTGCCATTTCCCCATGTGGTAAATTACATTGATCTGCATCAAAGGATGTGGGAAAATAAAAGACAAAAATAATTGATGTGATAGGTATGGTTTTATGTCAGTATTAAGCAGAAAAGGCATTTTATGCCTGAGCTTTTGAAACTGTCAGAACTTAATTAAAATTCAGGTATGTGCTCTGTCTACTTTTAATAACAGTAAGTACCATTTTTGAACAATTACTATATGTTAAGCTGTTTGTTAGGCAGTGTGAGTACAGAACTGAATATATATTCTTTAACATCAAACAAACAACTTAAAGCAATTCAGATAAAAGACAAGGATCTAGGCAAACACAATGCAATGGGATGTACAGGTAATCAGCAATTTCCTAGCGGGTGGGATATTTGATGAGTGAGTTAGAGTTTGGCCATATAAAAATGTGAGGTGGGAGAAGGTGGCCCCAGGCAGAGGGAGCCTGTGAACCTATGTGAAGTTTAAAGATGAAAATAGTAGGGAACTTTCTGAGAACTGCATTGACAATTTTTCAGAAATGGATGGAGCATGGCATACAAAGGAACAGTGCCAAGGAATGGGACTAGAGAGGGTGACATGACCAGGCATTAATTGGCCCAATTAGTGCAACAGAATAAAACCAAGTTACCGTGGATGAATAAGAATTGAGAAGGAGAAGCCCACTCAATCAGTATTGCCCTAACCACCACCTCTAAACTATGATACTGAGGCACTTTCTTAAAGTTTTCTAACCTAGTGTTTTCTCACAGTGTATTATTGTGTTGCTTTCTCACTAGCAATAGTTATGTTAGCCTAATAAAAAAAGGGTATAAATACATGCAAAACTAGATAGATTAGATTAGATAGACAGACAGACGCACAAATAGGTAGACAGAAAGGCATTTTTTTTATACTCAAGATTTTTAAGTGCTCCAATTTGCCTTCCTTTATTTGCTAACACCTGCAGAGTACATCCATAGTCTTTGACTGTTTCCAGTTCTTATCTTCAATCAACTAAGATAGGCTCAGGCCCACCTTTCAAATGTAAAATTATTCTGGCAAGTTATTTGAGCTAAAATTTTCATATAGCAGGGTTACAGCTAGCGAAGAAAACAAGCATTCTCAAATATGACCTTGAATATGACAGATTATAAAATATGATATTAAAAAACCCCTTTTAAATCATAATTTTGACTTGTCCTGTCTTTTGAGAAAATGAGAAAATGCCTTTTTTACTGTAAAACTACGTAAATCTCAGAAAATAACCTACCTTGTGTAATTGAGTGTCATAGGTCAAATTCCCTTGAGGCATACTCTGTGACAGGGATTTGAAGATGCACAATGAACTGAGGTAGTGCTCTTGAGAAAAAGTCTTATAAAGGAGGAAATGAATCAGGACAGAGAAGAGGTAACAACTGAGCAAGGATATGGTCTCACATCTACAAGAGCTCTGGAGGATAAATTATACCACAGTGCTGTATTTCCTTGAGGCAGGAGCTTATGTACTCTCCTATCACTCAGCCTTTGGCTATGGGCCTTCCTTGGGATGCAGGATGATATGTAAGAACCCACCAAATAAAAGCAATTTCTACAAAGTAGAAAGTCATCTGTGAGCATTTATAGCATCCTGCTAAAGAGGATGGGGTGGGGCACCAAAACAATGTCTAATACAGTCCACCCCTTGTACTGCTCAAATGTACTTGTTTCTCATATTCCATTCACTCTATCCAGCATCCAGGTGCAGCTACTCCAGGTTTCTATGGCCATAGTTCCTAGGGAGATTTACAAAAGGGAATTTGTGGGTCAAACTACCATACTTGATGTTGCATTTAAATCTGAGACCATGTTGTTATTACTATTTCCATCCTTTGCCATCCAGATTTCTCTCACTCTTAGTTCATAATTCTGATACTCTAGGTACTTATCTGATGGGAAGACCGAGATCCTTGCCCCTAAGGGATCTCAGGCCCTTATATGGCTATGGTTGCCAAGTGACTGAACATAAGAACACCAAGACATGCCCTAGTGGATTACTTTAATACCAAACATATTCTTTCCCGCCCCAGTATATGGCAGCATTCCTACTACTTATGATATTCAGAGACAATTACCCATGCCAGTGGGGTAACTCATTTCTGTGCTTACTGGTCTACAGGAGCTCAGACTGATCAGGTGGCAACCTTAACTTTAAATTGAATGAAATCTGACTGTGTTTTCTGGTGGAAGTGTCTCTCCGAGTCGGGGAACTGGAACCACGAGACTGACAGTCTCCAGTCTTGGGGATGGAAAGCACAAATTCCCCCTTACAGTCTCTGAGAGTAATAAAGAGCAGGACCTTTTCTACTTCCACCCTTTGGTTCCCAGATCCATGTAATCTACCTATTTGGAACTCAGACCCATATAACAGTCACCCCTCCACTTGTGTCTCAATGTTCTAACAGCCAATGGTATTTAGATGTAGGGGAAACTGAAAAGGTGAGTATTTTAGACTGATCCCTCCAAAACAGAACTTGAGATAATCATCCAAATACAAGGGGCCTATTTGGTGATAATTATAGGAAGCCCTCATGGAGGAGTGGGGAAATGAAACAGGAAAGAGAAGAAAACCCATACACATGCATTAGTGAACAGGTTACTGCTGTGGGCAACTCTGAATCAATCCCAATAGGAACCTATGGAGAGATTGTGAAATACACCTTAGTTTTCCACCTGAGGGGCTAGGAAGCTAATGCACTTATTTTTCAACTCTCATCCATAGTTGGCTAAGGGTTACTCCATTTTGCCCTCTATGTGGGTGAGAGAGCCCTCAGGTTGAGAGTTGTAGAAGTTGGCAGTAAGACACTATTGGCATATATGGGAATGGTGAGTGCCAAGAAGATATGATGGAATTTACTGGTAGGCATCCTAAACACCATGAAATTAAGTTCGTAGTACCCAGTAGATCAGGGGCTTGTAAGAGATATTTAGCCAGAGTTACCTAAGGGGAAATACAGTTACATGTCTTAGACTGGATTTTGTAGATGAACATTTATATACCTTACAATTACATTCATAGTTCACTTTGATATGGGAAAATCAATTCAAAATGTTGCTATGTACACCATCAGAGCCATGAGAAGAACAACTGGTCTGGAGTTGAGAATTTGCATTACAGCTCCTAGTGGGCCTTGCCTTCTCCCTTGGTAAAAAGGCAAACACCTAATTCCAAGGAGTTTAGTTTCTGTAAAAAGCATTAAAGTTCTGGGGTAAGAGGAACTATAAAATGACGCCATAAAGTTGACAGATCTCAATTTACTGATAAAGAAGTACAAATGGCACATATCAGAGCTACGTTATGCAAGACCCTATAATTACAGATATTTAATAAAATTAATTTAATGGCCAATAATTCTAAAATGGCCAAAATTTTAAAAGCACATGTGAGAATCAAATAAAATGGAATAAAAGCAGAGTTCATCTTAGACTTTTAAGGAAATTATGGACTAATGATTTCTGCAGCAACCTTACAACAAAATAACTCCAGACGTCATTAATACTAAACAAAGTCTGAAACTCTAAGGCAAACCAGATATAGAATCTTCCATGTTTAAGGGCACAACAGTAATTTTGATTTACTTATTTGAGAGGAGTAAGCATAAAGAGCTCCAACAAAGATAGTAATATGGTATAGTAAAATGAATATAAGGTGTTAGAAGATCTGGGTTTTAGTCTTATCTTCAGCACTTACTTGACTGGAAAAACCTGCAAGTTTCTAAGCTTTGCTGAGCCTGTTTCCTGAAAGCAATCATGATACCTTTCTATACACATTATTGCAGGGTTATATTAACTGAGATAATATATAAAAAAGTACTTTGTAAATGACATATGTTCAACACAATTAGGCCTTAGTTTATGTTTCAGTGATAAAAATGCAGAGCAGAGACAAACAATTAACCAGATTGAACAAATAAAAACCTCCTACTATGCAATTATAAAGAAAAGGTGGATGCTAGGTAGTAAAGGTAATTTTGTGTAAACCATTGAAAAAAGGAAATTTTGTAGGTAGGACTTCCTAGTCCTCACATTTATCTCACCCTCTCTCCTCTGGTACATGTGAGAGGATTGATTACCTTTCCCTGCCACTTTGGAACTGGGCAGAGCTATGTGACTACTCTAGGCCAACAGTCTGTTAGCAGAAGTGATACCTGAATCCACAGGGCCAAAGCTCTAATAGCCACTGCAAAGCCCCCTGTGCATTTCCTTCACCTACCAAGATGACTGAGGAGGCCTTAGTTGAGATGGTGGAGCCAAAAGATCCAAGCCACTTCAGTAAATGAGGTGGGAAAATGAGGAACATTACCCTGGAGAGTCACCTGGACCCACAGTAGATTTTGCATGAGCAGGAAATAAACCTCTATGACACTTTGAGTTTGTTTTGTTTATTGATTTTTGTTACCACAGAATAACTCAGCCTATCCTGACTGGTATAATCACTGAGATAATTGTCAGGGGTTTCTATGTTCCTACAAATAACACAACCACAGAGTTCTGCTGATGTTAAACTTTAAACATCAGAATCTCCTAAGTGCTATTAATCAAGAAAACTTTTTTGAGTATTATTCAAACCCTTCAATTTACTAACTTGTCTTTAAGCTGCATTTTAACAATGCTAGAAAAATTGGTTGGCTTAGTAAATTCAGAAAAAATAAATTACTTTCCTTCACTCACGAGTATGCTTCCAAAAACATGTTTAGAGTCACTACTGAATTTTTCCACCATCCCAATTTTAGTTTATATTATTTATAAAATATGTAGTAGAATGCACCTGGCTAATTGCAATAGATTTCCAAGACATGAGGTTGGAGATGATTTTGTTATATTTATTTATGATCCCACATTCTTCTAAAAGGATTTGAGACTTAAATGACAAATTACTCTCCAATTTCCTTAATTGGTCTTATTCCATAGCAAAGTGCATTGCTTTGAACCAATCACAAAAGGAATAGAAGAGTCTCCTCTCAGGAATTCAGCTGGATAGGGATCAAACCATTCTGAACACCCACAAACTCAACAGGAGATTGAAGAAAAGAAGAGCAACAACTCTCTCATCAGAAAAGCGACCACTTTCTGGAAGGTAGGACGTGCGGAGAAGTGAATCTGAGGCGATATTCAGGAGGATAGACAGTGGGGGAGGGGCCTCCGTCAGCTGCTTCTGGCAAGTGATAGAGCCGCGGAGCACAAAATCAGAACTTTTAGAAGTCGGCTCCGCTGAGGGATGTCGCTCCGGAGGCTAAGTGGCGGGTGGAACCCTCATGGGACAGTGTGGTCTCAGGACCCTCGGGGTCACAGAAAGACCGGGGTGCCTGAGTGTGGCAGAGCTCCCAGGTATCAGAGCGGGGAAGCCGGCTACAGAGACAGAGCCGAGGCGTGGGCTCTCAGCTAAGGGTTGTCATAAACCGTGATCCGTGGCACAGTCGGGCCACTGCTCCTCCAGCAAGGAGCCAACGAGCAGCAGATCCGGGGAGACTCCCCTTCTTCCCCCGGGAGGAGCTGCGCGGGAGTGCACCACAGGGATCTGCTGGGTTTGGAGACTCCACACAGGGTCGGGTGCCAGAGACAGAAATGCGCAGTCGCAGGCCGGGTGAGCACGGAGTGTGGCCAGAGACCGGGGAGACGGGACTGATTGACTGCTTTTCTCTGGGGGCTCACTGAGGAGCGGGGCCCTGAGTTCTCGGCTCCTCCAGGGTGGAGATTGGGAGGCTGCCCTTTCACTCTCGTCCTCCAAAGCTGTACGGAAAGCTTGCAGGGAAGAAAAGCTCCGGAGAG
Organism: Mirounga angustirostris; assembly: GCF_029215605.1. NCBI lineage: Eukaryota > Metazoa > Chordata > Mammalia > Carnivora > Phocidae > Mirounga > Mirounga angustirostris. Next base: position 23,994,178 of record NW_026991723.1, read on the forward strand.
CAAACCCAAGCAGATTACTTAGCCCGGACGGGGCAAGGGCGGGGCAATTCCGCCTCCGGCAAAGACATTTGGGAACCACGGCAATAGGCCCCTCCCCCAGAAGATCAGCGAGAACAGCCGGCCAAGACCAAGTTTACCGATCAATGAGAACGGCAGAACTCCAGCGCTAGGGGAATACTGCACATAGAATTCATGGCTTTTTTACCATGATTCTTTTGTCTTTCAAAGTTAATTTTTTTAACTCTCTTTTTTTTGTTTGAATTTTTCTTTGTCCCTTTTTCAACCAACATTTTATCAATCCCTTTTTTAAAAAACATTTTTATTTTTCATTTTTAGAGTCATATTCTATCCCTTCAGAGTAGTTACCCATATTTTTGGCATATATATGTTGTTCTCTCTTTAAAATTTTGAGATAGTTTCTTCTAACAGATCAAAATATACCCTAAATCTCTAGTGTATGGTTTTTTCCTACTCCCTTGCCTAATCACATTCTCTCCTTTTTTTCCTTTTTTTAAAAAATCCTCCTCTTTCTTTTTTCAAACAACATTCTTATCAATTCCTTTTAAAAAATTTTTTATACTTTCCATCTTTACAGTCATATTCCATCCCTTCATCATATCAACCCTTATTTTTGTACATATATAAGTTTTTCTTTCTTTAAAATTTTGGGAGGCACTTTCTTCTAACACACCAAAATATACCCAAAATGTAGTGTGTGGCACTGATCTATATACCAGCCTGATCATAATTGATCACATTCTGTTTTTGTTTTGTTTTGTTTGTTCTGTTTTTGTTTGTTTTTATCTTTATCTTTATCTTCTTCTTTTTTTTTTCTTTTTCTTTTTTCTCTCTTTCCCTTTCTTTTCCCACTGCTTCAGGTCTTTTCGGATTTGTTTAGAGTATATTTTCTGGGGACGTTGTTACCCTGCTAGCATTTTGTTCTCTCATTAATCTCTTCTCCTCTGCACAAAATGACAAGTTGGAAAAAATCACCTCAACACAAAGAACAAGAGGTAGTACCGACTGCCAGGGGCCTACTCAATATGGACATTAGTACGATGTCAGATCTAGAGTTCAGAATCATCACTTTAAAGATACTAGCTGGGCTTGAAAAAAGCATGGAAGTTATTAGAGAAACCCTTTCTGGAAAGTGAAAGAACTAAAATCTAACCAGGTCGAAATCAAAAAGGCTATTAATGAGGTGCAATCAAATATGGGGGCGTTAACTGCTAGGATAAGTGAGGCAGAAGAGAGAATCAGTGATATAGAAGACCAAATGATGGAAAATAAAGAAGCTGAGAAAAAGAGAGATAAACAACTACTGGATCACGAGGGCAGAATTCGAGAGATAAGCGATACCATAAGACAAAACAACATTAGAATAATTGGGATCCCAGAAGAAGAAGAAAGAGAGAGAGGGGCAGAAGGTATAATGGAGCAAATTATAGCAGAGAACTTCCCTAATTTGGGGAAGGAAACAGGCATGAAAATCCAGGAAGCCCAGAGAACCCCTCTCAAAATCAATAAAAATAGGTCAACACCCCGACATCTAATAGTAAAACTTATGAGTCTCAGAGACAAAGAGAAAGTCCTGAAAGCAGCTTGGGAGAAGAGATATGTAACCTACAATGGTAGAAACATTAGAATGGCAACAGACCTATCCACAGAGACCTGGCAGGCCAGAAAGCACTGGCAGGATATATTCAGAGCACTAAATGAGAAAAATCTGCAGCCAAGAATACTGTATCCAGCTAGGCTGTCATTGAAATTGAAGGAGAGATAAAAAGCTTCCAGGACAAACAAAAACTAAAGGAATTTGCAAACACGAAACCAGCCCTACAGGAAATCTTGAAAGGGATCCTCTAAGCAAAGAGAGAGCCTAAAAGCAACATAGACCAGAAAGGAACACAGACAATATACAGTAATAGTCACCTTACAGGCAATACAATGGCACTAAATTCCTATCTTTCAATAGTTACCCTGAATGTAAATGGACTAAATGCCCCAATCAAAAGACAGAGGCTATCAGATTGGATCAAAAAACAAGACCCATCGATATGCTGTGTGCAAGAGACTCATTTTAGACCCAAAGACACCCCCAGATTGAAAGTGAGGGGGTGGAAAACCATTTACCATGCTAATGGACACCAAAAGAAAGCTGGGGTGGCAATCCTTATATCAGACAAATTAGATTTTAAACCAAAGACTGTAATAAGAGATGAGGAAGGACACTATATCATACTTAAAGGATCTATCCAACAAGAAGATCTAACAATTGTAAATATCTATGCCCCTAACATGGGAGCAGCCAATTATATAAGGCAATTAATAACAAAAGCAAAGAAACACATCGACAACAATACAATAATAGTGGGGGACTTTAACACCCCCCTCACTGAAATGGACAGATCATCTAAGCAAAAGATCAACAAGGAAATAAAGACTTTAAATGACACACTGGACCAAATGGACTTCACAGATATATTCAGAACATTCCACCCCAAAGCAACGGACACGTTCTTCTCTAGTGCCCATGGAACATTCTCCAGAATCGATCACATCCTAGGTCATAAATCAGGTCTCAACCGGTACCAAAGGATTGGGATCATTCCCTGCCTATTTTGAGACCACAATGCTTTGAAACTAGAACTCAATCACAAGAGGAAAGTTGAAAGAACTCAAATACATGGAGGCTAAAGAGCATCCTACTGAAGAATGAATGGGTCAACCAGGAAATTAAAGAAAACTTAAAAAAATTCATGGAAACCAATGAAAATGAAAACACAACTATTCAAAATCTTTGGGATGCAGCAAAGGCAGTCCTAAGAGGAAAGTATATAGCAATACAAGCCTTTCTCAAGAAACAAGAAAGGTCTCAAGTACACAACCTAACCCTACACCTAAAGGAGCTGGAGAAAGAACAGCAAATAAAGCCTAAACCCAGCAGGAGAAGAGAAATCATAAAGATCAGAGCAGAAATCAATGAAATAGAAACTAAAAGAGCAGTAGAACAGATCAACGAAACTAGGAGCTGGTTCTTTGAAAGAATTAACAAGATTGATAAACCCCTGGCCAGACTTATCAAAAAGAAAAGAGAAATGACCAAATCAACAAAATCATGAATGAAAGAGGAGAGATCACAACCAACACCAAAGAAATACAAACAATTATAAGAACATATTATGAGCAACTCTATGCCAGCAAATTAGATAACCTGGAAGAAATGGATGCATTCCTAGAGATGTATCAACTACCAAAACTGAACCAGGAAGAAATAGAAAACCTGAACAGACCTATAACCACTAAGGAAATTGAAGCAGTCATCAAAAATCTCCCAACAAACAAAAGCCCAGGGCCAGATGGCTTCCCAGGGGAATTCTACCAAACATTTCAAGAAGAATGAATACATATTCTTCTGAAACTGTTCCAAAAAATAGAAATGGAAGGAAAACTTCCAAACTCATTTTATGAGGCCAGCATTACCTTGATCCCAAAACCAGACAAAGACCCCATCAAAAAGGAGAATTACAGACCAATATCCCTGATGAACATGGATGCAAAAATTCTCACCAAAATACTAGCCAATAGGATCCAACAGTACATTAAAAGGATTATTCACCACGACCAAATGGAATTTATCCCTGGGCTGCAAGGTTGGTTCAACATCCACAAATCAATCAACATGATACAATACATTAACAAAAGAAAGAACAAGAATCATATGATCCTCTCAATAGATGCAGAAAAAGCTTTTGACAAAGTACAGCATCCTTTCTTGATCAAAACTCTTCAGAGTATAGGCATAGAGGGTACATACCTCAATATCATAAAAGCCATCTAAGAAAAACCTACAGCGAAGATCATTCTCAATGGGGAAAAACTGAGAGCTTTCCCCCTAAGGTCAGGAACGCGGCAGGGATGTCCACTATCACCACTGCTATTCAACATAGTATTGGAAGTCCTAGCCACAGCAATCAGACAACAAAAAGAAATCAAAGGCATCCAAATTGGCAAAGAAAAAGTCAAACTCTCACTCTTTGCAGATGATATGATACTTTATGTGGAAAACCCCAAAGACTCCACCCCAAAACTGCTAGAACTCGTACAGGAATTCAGTGAAGTGGCAGGATATAAAATCAATGCACAGAAGTCAGTGGCATTCCTATACACCAACAACAAGACAGAAGAAAGAGAAATTAAGGAGTCGATCCCATTTACAATTGCACCCAAAACCATAAGATACCCAGGAATAAATCTAACCAAAGAGGCAAAGGATCTGTACTCAGAAAACTATAAAATACTCATGAAAGAAATTGAGCAAGACACAAAGAAATGGAAAAACGTTCCATGCTCATGGATTGGAAGAACAAATATTGTGAAGATGTCAATGCTACCTAGAGCAATCTACACATTCAATGCAATCCCCATCAAAATACCATCCACTTTTTTCAAAGAAATCGGACAAATCATCCTAAAATCTGTATGGAACCAGAAAAGACCCCACATAGCCAGAGGAATGTTGAAAAAGAAAAGCAAAGCCGGCGGCATCACAATTCCAGACTTCCAGCTCTATTACAAAGCTGTCATCATCAAGACAGTATGGTACTGGCACAATAACAGGCACATAGATCAATGGAACAGAATAGGAACCCCAGAAATGGACCCTCAACTCTATGGTCAACTCATCTTTGACAAAGCAGGAAAGAATATCCAGTGGAGAAAAGACAGTCTCTTCAACAAATGGTGTTGGGAAAATTGGACAGCCACATGCAGAAGAATGAAACTGGACCATTTCCTTACACCACACACAAAAATAGACTCCAAATGGTTGAAAGACCTCAATGTGAGACAGGAGTCCATCCAAATCCTAAAGGAGAACACAGGCAGCAACCTCTTTGACCTCGGCCGAAGCAACTTCTTCCTAGAAACATCGCCAAAGGCAAGGGAAGACAGGGCAAAAATGAACTATTGGGACTTCATCAAGATAAAAAGTTTTTGCAAAGCAAACAGTCAACAAAACCAAAAGACAACCGACAGAATGGGAGAAGATATTTGCAAATGACATATCAGATAAAGGGCTAGTATCCAAAATCTATAAAGAACTCATCAAACTCAACACCCAAAGAACAAAGAATCCAATCAAGAAATGGGCAGAAGACATGAACAGACATTTTTCCAAAGAAGAAATCCAAATGGCCAAAAGACACATGAAAAAGAGCTCAATATCACTCGGCATCAGTGAAATCCAAATCAAAACCTCAATGAGATACCACCTCACACCAGTCAGAATGGCTAAAATTAACAAGTCAGGAAATGACAGATGTTGGCGGGGATGCGGAGAAAGGGGAACCCTCCTACACTGTTGATGGGAATGCAAGCTGGTGCAGCCACTCTGGAAAACAGTATGGAGGTTCCTTAAAAAGTTGAAAATAGAGCTACCATATGATCCAGCAATTGCACTACTGGGTATTTACCCCAAAGATACAAAAGTAGGGATCCGAAGGGGTACGTGCACCCCGATGTTTATAGCAGCAATGTCCACAATAGCCAAACTGTGGAAAGAGCCAAGATGTCCATCGACAGATGAATGGATAAAGAAGAAGTGGTATATATATACAATGGAATATTATGCAGCCATCAAAAGGAATGAGATCTTGCCATTTGCAACGATGTGGATGGAACTGGAGGGTATTATGCTGAGTGAAATAAGTCAAACAGAGAAAGACATGTATCATATGACCTCACTGATATGAGGAATTCTTAATCTCAGGAAACAAACTAAGGGTTGCTGGAGTGGGGGTGGGGTGGGAGGGATGGGGTGACTGGGTGATAGACACTGGGGAGGGTATGTGCTCTGGTAAGTGCTGTGAATTGTGCAAGACTTTTGAATCTCAGATCTGTACCTCTGAAACAAATAATGCAATATTTGTTAAGAAAAAAAAAAGAAGAAGGTAGCGGGAGGGGAAGAATGAAGGGGGGAAATCGGAGGGGTAGACGAACCATTAGAGACGATGGACTCTGGAAAACAAACTGAGGGTTCTAGAGGGGATGGGGGTGGGAGGATGGGTTAGCCTGGTGATGGGTATTGAGGAGGGCATGTTCTGCATGGAGCACTGGGTGTTATGCACAAACAATGAATCATGGAACACTACATCTAAAACTAATGATGTAATGTATGGGGATTAATATAACAATAAAACATTTTTTTTAAAATGGGAATAAAATAAAGTATAAGGATGGATGTGTCCATTTATATTATAAATTATGGATTATAAATCCATAGAATGAGCACCCACAAATATATCTGCCATTACCACAAAATCTCCATGACTTTGGGCAAATTATTTATAGTCTATTGCCATTTCTATGTCTATGAAATCGGGAATGTTGACCATTCCAAACATACTATAATGAGAGAGACAGGTAGCCTTAGGGAGAGCAACAAAACATTCCAAAGGGCACTCAACTCATTAGAAAGGAGACTTACAAAGTAAAATTAAAAAATATATTTATTTTTTTAAAAAGATTTATTTATTTATTTATTTTAAAGAGAGCAAGAATGAGCAGTGGGGAGGAGTAGTGGGACTAGCATACTCCCCACTTGAGTGAGGAGTCTGATGCGGGGCTCGATCCTAGGACCCTGGGATCATGACCTGAGCCAAAGGCAGACGCTCAACCAATTGAGCCACCCAGTAGCCCCAAGAATATTTAATTTAAATTGCAGTGGCTCATCAAGTATATAGTTGGTTTTTAATTTCTCTTTTATTTTGAAAGAACTGACTAGAAAAGACTACCTGACACTTAGAGTGGAGAGGAGTCGGTCATGAGATAGATTTCTGAAGAGGACACTTTGTTTCCTACATGACTTTGGATTAGTCTCTTAAATCTAAATCAATGTCACTAACCTCTGAGATGTGTGGTTCAGTGATTTGGAGTTTTGTTACTGATCCTTATTATGTCATGGTTGTCAAAGTATGGTTACCTGGACCAGCAACAGAAGCATCACTTGGGGAATTTTTAGAAATGTAAACTTGGCTCTACCCCACCTATTGAATAAGTACTTAGGTGGGGCAAGGCAATCTGTTATAACAAGTCCTGCCTGTGGTCATTATGCACGCTGAAATTTGAGAAATATTGGGCAAAAGGGTCTTTCCTTAGAAATCTGCAAAATGTACCGTGATGCAATAAATGTATTCTAGCATTCAGAGATCAGATATAAATCAAGCACCTGTAATACATTTTCTACCAGAGAATCTATATTTTCTGATTCTTTTAGATTAAGATCTGACTCCCTAAATTTCAAAATGGAGCCAGTTTTTATGTTTAAGTAATAAACCCTTGAAAATATGCGATTTATATTGGAAGTGCTGACACAATCTTAATGATAGCATTGCAAATGGCAATGCTATAATTAAGGTTCGATCTCCTTTGGAAAAAAAAAAGGAGAGAGAACGTGAAGAAGGAGGTTACTGTTCAATGAACTGCTCTGTCATTTGCCACAGTGATTCTTAATTGTGTCTCATTACGGCAAGATGATCATTACTCTACTTGTCTGTCTGATTTAGAGACCACTAAAAGTGTCTTGTAACACGCAGCCATCTCCCTCGCAACAGTCCTTTGGCTCTCACCCTCATTACTCAGAATCTGTCCAATTATTTGTCATTAAAGTAATAAAAAGGACTGCAGCAGAAAATGTGGGAGGTAACTGTTGGAGGTCTGCCCGGGGAGGAAGAAAAAATGCAAACTGTTTTCAAGGCACTGGGAAGGTGACATCGTTAATTAAGTGTTAGGGAATATGCAAATCAGTCCCACTCTCAAGAGACTGTAATAAAACTGAGAAAACATTATTATCACTGCAAGTAAGAGAAGGCCGTGTCACCCCATCTGGAAGACTATGTCATTTTCTAGTGGAGACTCAGGCAAGGAAGGGAGGGGGCTGGGAAAGAGATGAAGAAGGTGGAGTTGTTCAGGGCCATTGAGTGTGCTCAGGTTGTTAAGAGTTCAGAATTAAGGTGTCAACACAGAGGGCCAGTGGATTACAACTTTTAATGAGGGGTGTTTGTCTAATCACAGGATTTGCACACCCAATTTCCTTTGCAAAATGACTTACAACTCATCAGCAGGCAGTGTTTCTGTAGGTGAAAGAAAGGGGAAAGGAAGTGACGGGGAGGCTGACAGCTGGCATAGTAGGCATCTTGGGGGTTGTTCCAAAGGCGGTAATGAAGCAAAGCACTTAGAGGTATGTGGACACTTGCTTATTTATTAAAAATATACTGAGCACCAACAAAGGCCTCTGGGCCTTTGCTCAAGCTGAAACCTCTCCTGTCCTCCTATAACTTGTTGTCTTGGCCAACTCATTTCTCATCTTTTGGAGTTTGTAGTTAATGTCAATTCCTTGTGAAAACTATCCCTTATTCCCATCTACAGATAAGTATACCAAAGCAAAAAAAGTATGCTTGCTATGCATACACAGATTCAAGGCAAATTCTCTTGCTTCCTTATTCCATAGTTTCAGATATTTATATGAAACCTTCCTATATGGAAATATTGGAGCCATACCTGACCCTAGAGTTTCCCAGGTGGACTTTATTTCATCACAAGGAAATTAAAGTCTTCTCGATAACTTTTAGAAGTCATCTTGCATACTGCATTAGTTAACGACTGCTTCATTTAGATGCTTAATTAAAACTCAGAAGTCTGTATGTCAGCTGGGCTTTCTCATGAGCTTTGGTCACCTGGAGTTTGGGTTAGGTGACCCTGCTATTGAGTAGGCTGGGCTTGCTCACATATTTGGCTCTAAGTTGGCTGAGGAAGGCCTTAGTTTGGACAGCTGGGCTCTTCTTCCCGGGGTCTCTAATCTTCTAATAGGCTAGCATATGCTTGTTCACAGGCTGGGGATAGGGTTCTGGGAAAGAGTGGAAATATGCAAGAGGTTAAGGCATAGGCTTGGAACTTGTGTGCTCTCACTTTTGTCCCATTTTATTAGCCAGAAGATTAATTCTAGAATCAAAGGATGGGAATTCACTCTACCACTTAATGAGCTACACTGTAACACTTCAAAGGGCTTAGAGGCAGGCAGGGTTGAAAAATTGAGGTACTCAGTTCCTATTTGCAGGTGTGGACAGAGCTGAATGTCCTGTGCTGTACAGATCATGTGGGCATGGGGGTATCTTATTTATGCCAAAAACCACTTTCAAGAGATTGTAATAAAACTGAGAAAACAGGTTCCTTCCAAGCGCAGAATGAACTTCCTTGTATTAATTTCCTAAGGTTGCTGTAGCAAATTACCATGAACAAAGGGGATTTTAAAAAGGTAAATTTATTTCCCCACAATTCTGGAGGGTAGAATCCTGAAATCTTCCTCTTCTGTCTCTTGTAAGTATATCTGTCATTGAATTTAGGGCCACCTGGATAATCCAGGATGATATTCTAATTCCAGAATCTTTAACTATTATCTGCAAAATAAAGTAATATTCACAGGTTCTGGGTTTAGGAAGAGACATACATTTTCAGAGGTCACTCTTCAGCCCACTGCCACCTACTATCTGGCCCCACTCAAAGTATGCACATCATTTCCATGTGCAAAATACATTCACCTCATCTCAAGATCCCTGAAAGTCTCAACTCATTATCGGCATCAACTCAAATTTAATTTCTCATTGTATATCAACTCAAAAGTGAAAAATCACATCAAAATCATCTAAATCATGTCTGGGTGAGACTCATTATGATCCATGCTGGGATAAAATTCCTCTCTATCTGTGGACCTGTGAAATGAGACCACAAGTTACCTGTTTCCAAAACCCAATGCTGGGACAGACATAGTGTATAACAGTTACAGACATTACCATTCAAAAAAAGAGAAAATGGAAGGAATAAAGGAGTCCCAAGCAATTTTAAAATCCAGAAGGGAAAATTCCATTAGGTTTCAAGACTGAGAATAATCCTCCATGGCTCAAGGTTCTCTCCTCTGGGCCAGAGGCTCTGCCCTACAGGCCTGTGGCAGCTCAGTTGGCTTCTGCACCTGCGCAGCTCAGTAGACCTGTGCCTCTCGACCTATCAACCTCTTCAAGTCATTCTGCTTTTTGTTTTTGTTTTTGTTTTATTTTGTTTGAAGAGCACAGACTGAGCACTATAAACTAAGTAGCTCTATGAGCTTGTTTCTTTACTGTAGACTTTTGTGAGGCCAACAGACCACTTTCACTTTGTCCTGTCTCTGTCCCCTTCAAGGTTTCCCCTCAGCTAGCAGTGTTTCTGCTGATACAACATTCTCAAAAACCCTTTGGGTCTTCTGTGTATGTCACAGGGATCCACACCAATAGACAAGAGGGTTCCCCACACATCTTTCCTGGAAAACCTCAACTCTATTTCTGGATTCTGCCGAGATGATTATATCCATGAGTCACATGCCCAACCTCCTAAGCAAAAGATTGTTCAGACACACCCTTGGTCTTCTCTCCAAGGTACATTTTCCTAACAGTGTATCTCCCAAGTTTAGCATCTTTTGCAATCAGAATATGCTGAGAGTTTCCCAAATAATCAAGAGATTGCTCCTTTTTACTTAACAGTTTCTTCCTCAATTTATCTCTTTCCCCTTGCATTTTACTATAAGAAGAAGAAAACAAGCCACACCTTCAACACTTGCCTTGGAAAACTCCTCAACAAAGTATTCAAGTTCATCACTTAAATGTCTATGTTCTACAGATTTAATGCAATCCCTATCAAAATACCAACTGCATTTTTCACAGAACTAGAATAAACAATCCTGAAATTTGTATGGAACCACAAAAGACCCTGAATAGCCAAAGCAATCTTGAAGAAGAAAAACAAAACTGGAGGCATCACAATTCTAGACTTCAAGTTACATTACAAAGTGGTAGTAATTAAAACAGTATGGTACAGGCATAAAAACAGACACTTAGATCAATGGAATAGAATAGAGAACTCAGAAATAAATCCACACTCATATGGTCAATTAATCTTCAACAAAGGAGGAATGAATATGCAAAGGGAAAAAGTCTCTTCCAAAAGTGGTGTTGAATGAAAAATGAAGCAGCAGAAAGAGAAATCAAGGAATCAATCCCATTTACAGTTGCATGAAAAACCCTAAAATACCTGGGAATAAACCTAACCAAAGACATAAAAGATCTGAACTCTGAAAACTATAAAACACTGATGAAAGAAATTGAAGATGACACAAAGAAATTAGAAAACATTCCATACTCACGGATTAGAACAAATATTGTTAAAATGCCTGTGTTACCCCAAGCAATCTACACATTTAAGGCAATCCCTATCAAAATACCAACAGCATTTCTCACAAAACTAGAACACGCAATCCTAAAATTTGTATGGAACCATAAAAGACCCATAATAGCCTAAGCAATCCTGAAAAAGAAAAGCAAAGCTGGAAGCATCACAATTCCAGACTCCAAATTATATTACAAAACTGTAGTGATCAAGACAGTATGGTACTGACACAAAACAGATACATAAATCAATGGAACAGAACAGAAAACCCAGAAATGAACCCTCAATTATATGGTCAATTAATCTTCAACAAAGGAGGAAAGAATATGCAATGGGGGAAAAGCAATCTCTTCAACAAATGGTATAGGGAGAATTGGACAGCCACATGCAAAAGAATCAAACTGGACCACTTTCTCACACCATACACAAAAATAAACCCAAAATGGATTAAAGACCTAAATGTGAGACCTGACACCATAAAAATCCATGAAAAACACAGTCAATAATTTCTCTGACATCAGTCAAGCAACATTTTTCTAGATATGTCTCCTGAGGCAAGGCAAACAAAAGCAAAAATAAATTATTGGGACTACATAAAAATAAAAGTTTCTTCATAGCAAAGGAAACAATCAACAAAACTAAAAGATGGGCACCTGGGTGGCTCAGTTGGTTAAGCGACTGCCTTCTGCCTTCGGCTCAGGTCATGATCCTGGAGTCCCGGGATCGAGTCCCACATCGGGCTCCCTGCTCGGCAGGGAGTCTGCTTCTCCCTCTGACCCTCTCCCCTCATGTGCTTGCTCTCTCTCATTCTCTCTCTCTCTCAAATAAATAAATAAAATCTTTAAAAAACAAACAAACAAACAAACAAAACTAAAAGGCAATCTACTGAATGGGAGGGGATATTTGCAAATGACATATCCAATAAAGGATTAGCACCCAAAATATATAAAGAACTGATACAGCTCAACACCCAAAAAACAACTAATCCAATTAAAATGGGCAGAAAACATGAACAGACATTTATCTAAAAAAGACATACAGATGGCCAACAGACACACAAAAAGATGTTTAACATCACTCATCAGGGAAATGCAAATCAAAACTACAAAAATAGCACCTCACACCGGTTAGAATGACTAAAATAAAAAATACAAGAAACAATGTGTTGACAAGGATGTGGAGAAAAAGGAATCCTTCTGCACTTTTTATGGGAATGCAAACTGGTGCAGCCACTATGGAATACAGTATGGAGGTTCCTCAAAAAATTAAAAATAGAACTACCCTACAATCCAGTAATCACACTATTGGGTATTTACCGAAAAAAATACAAAAACACTAATTCAAAGGGATACATGCATCCCTATGTTTATTACAACATAAGCTACAATAACCAAACCATACACACACACACACACACACACACTGGAATATTATTCAGCTATAAAAAGAATGAAATCTTGCAGTTTGCAACAACATGGATAGACCTAGAGAGTATAATGTTAAGCAAAGTAAGTCAGAGAAAGACAAATACCATATAATCATATTCATATGTGGAATTTAAGAAACAAAAAAATGAGCAAAGAAAAAAAGAGAGACAAACCAAGAAACAGACTCTTTTTTTTTTTTTTTAAAGATTTTATTTATTTATTTTGAGAGAGAGAGAATGAGAGAGAACACATGAGAGGGGATAGGGTCAGAGGGCAAAGCAGACTCCCTGCCGAGCAGGGAGCCCGATGTGGGACTCAATCCCGGGACTCCAGGATCATGACCTGAGCCGAAGGCAGTCGCTTAACCAACTGAGCCACCCAGGCGCCCAAGAAACAGACTCTTATCTATAGAGAACAAACATGGTTACCAGAGAGGAGGTGAGTGGGGCGATGGGGGAAATAGGTGATAAGGATTAAAGAATATACTTATCATGATGGAAAAAAAAAGTCTGTGGTCTACACAAGTATAGAAAACAAGTCAGCCATATTTTCTGTTACTATATAACAAGGATTGTCTTTCCTCCAATTTCCAATGACATGTTCCTTATTTTCTCCTTAGCCCTCACTAAAGACTGTCTTTAACATCCAAATTTCTTCCAGCACTCTATACAAGGCAATTGATCTATTTATCATGCATCTCAAGATTTTTCCAACCTCTACCCATTACCCAATTTCAAAGCCACTTCTGCATTTTAGGTGTTTATTTATAGTAGCACCCCACTCCTAGTACCAAAATCTGTATCTATTTCCTGCAGCTGCTTAACAAATTACCACAAACTAGATGGCTTAAAACTAAAGAAATGTATTCTCTGACAGTTATGGAGACTAGAAATTCAAAATCTAGCAGGGTCATGCTTCCTCTGGGGATCTTAGGGAGAATCCATTTCTTGCCTCTTCCAGCTTTTGGTGGCTCCAAGCGTTTCTTAACTTGTAGACACATCATTCCAATCTCTGTCTCCATGGTCACACTTGTCATTAGATCTAGAGTCTACTATGATGATCCCCTCATCTCAAATTCCTTAAATTAATTACATTTGCAAAAACCCCTTTTCCAAATAATTTGACATTCACAAGTTCTGAGGAATAGGATATGGACATAGCTTTTTCAGGGCTACCAACCAGTCCATTACACTGTCATCACCTCATTATTGTAGCTGATTCAGTTGTGAGGCTAGTAACAGCTCTGGTCACACATGCCCCAGTTCTCACCAATCCATGTGAATTTCTTTTTAGTTATCTACTATTATATAACAAATCAACCCACAACTTAATGTCTTAAATAATATTATCTAATGATTCTAGGAGTTGACTACATAGGTCTTCTATTTCACTTCATGTCAGCTGGGGCACTAGGATGGTTGGAAAATCCACATGATCTAACTCGTATGGCTGCCACTTGGTACTAGCTATTGGCTGAAGTTCAAATAGGGCTGTGGCTGGGGGCCACAGTTCTCCACTGTGTGGGCCTCTCCTTGTGGTTGTTTGGGCTTCCTTAAGCATGGTGACTTGATTCCAACAAGGAGCATCTCAAGAGGAAAGAAGGATAAGTTGACAGTTCTTTGAAGGCCTGGGCTTAGAAATATTAGGCTAAATATGACAGAATTCTATTGGTCAAAATAGAAGACCAACCTGTATTTAATGGAAGTACATCATGAGTATACAGAAATGGGGTCAAATGTTGACAACTATCTTTGGAGGCCAGTTACCATAGACTTCCTTCGTTTACCCCACCAGCAAATCTACCATGAGTGTTTCACAAGCATGTCTGGCTGAGTGCATAAATGAGAGTTGAAATCCAGCTTATGCTCCACTTGCCAAACCACTTACCTTGGCTAGAGCAGGGCTATTTCCATTCACAGGAAAGGATGCTTTTCCCACATTTTCCCTATGGAATAATGGTAGCTTTGTCTACCAACAGACCCAGAAGTTAGCACTGTAGCTTTCACTATGATTACTCAACAAAACCAAGATTGCTAACACAGGGATTTTGTATTTGAACCAAAAGTATGTTGATCTTAAAGTTGGAAGTCCTTTGTTTGAGGCTGGCACCTGCTACTTACTAGCTAAGTTGACCCTAGACAAGTCACTTAACTCTCTGCGATGGAGTTTCTTCATCTGCAGAATAGAGACAATAATTCTTGCCCTTTATCACTCTCACAGTGTGGTCAGGGTCAAGTGATAATACATGTGAGACTACTGTGGAAAATACAGGATACTATGTAAATTTAAGTCTTCATCCAGAGAGTATGCTCACTCCAACCTAGTCTTGCAGATGCCAATCCCCTTTCTTCATTTGGGAATTAGAGCACAAAGGGCCATGAAACACTGGCCCACAGAAATCTAACTAGAGAAAATTAGTAAGAATAAGGCATTTTTGTGATGACAAGAACTTCATATTGGAACAAAGATCATCAGATATTATCACTCCTATACCTCATTTGCCAGGTCCTCTCAACTATGGAACATGAGGAGCTAAGAATCAGTCCAAGTTCCTACAGTATTCTATATTTATTTTCCAAAGCCCTCCAGGAGGAAGACTATTACCTGCCCACTTTAAATGAGTGCAATGCATATTGAAAACACAAGGCACTAGGTAAATGATAGATAATTACCAAGCACACATTGACATTATGTAAAACACTCTGCCATTTTTCTGTGCTGTGATCCATTGAACTGTATCGCTTTGATGACCAAATAATGAGTTACTGTCCATTTATGAATGCACTGTGTGTTTAATGCTAACCTTCTCCTATGTCTCCTCAATACCTTGACCATGACAACTAGTGCACACACAAGGTGGGTGTGAATGCATCAGATTTCTCATTTTTATAGCTAATGAATATGCTTTTCAGACTGATGCCTCCAAGAATAATTTTTATACCCAAGTTTGCCATGCAAAAAGGATTTATCTGCAGAGTTGCCTTTTTACACATTTGCGTGGTAGAATGAATTCAGTGTCAACAGATAGCCACAGTTACTCTTGGGAGTGTGAATAGAATCTATCCATTGTCCAGCATCATATTAATGCAACAAAATAGGACTTGATATACTGTAGTGTTGAACTTATTATCACTTACTATTGATAATAAGCTGTTACTTACTATATGCCAAAGTCTGTGACAAGTGCACTATACATATTTACTTACTTAACCCTCACTCTAAACCCTGCAAGGTAAGTTTCTCTATCCATGTTTTATAGATGAGGAATTTGAGGTAAGAGTTTACCTAGCCTGTCCAATGTTACTTAGGATAATAAGTGTTGGAACTGGGGTTCAAATCCAGGTCACATTACCTCCAAATCCCAGGCCCTTAGATGGCACTGGCTGGCTTCCAGGAAATGTTAGTTTTTCCAGGAAGCTTCTTATGGATTTGCGAATTCCATAGTCTTTGGACCAAACGAAGTAACAAGTCCCATTCAGTTCTATCACTCCATACCTCATCTCTACAGGTGAAGTCCTGGGTTCTACCTCTCATCTGAATTTTAGTGAGTCTATGTGATTTAGACTTTCCAAACTCAAAAGTGCAAAAAATTCTTCAGAGAAGTAGAGAATGACTCAAATGTGCCAACTCATTTGAGGAGTCTTTGTTTAAACTACTCAAGCCCATTTTGAGGCTCAGTAGTGCATAATAACCCAGAACAAACAAATCCAACTCTGAAAGCACTGGCAAGTTGATGCTAATTTTAGTAATTTTTTATGGGATGGAGAGAATTCACATCACACACCAGATGACCTTAACCGAGAACAATTTTACTAGACATCTTTGTTTTCCCAGAGTTCCCTCCCCTTTATCATCCAGTTTCTGACTTGCTTCTCCCTCTTTCTCTAGTCTCTTCAAATGCCCTTTTGTCAATTTAGTTCCTCCCTCAGTTTGAGTACCCAACTCAGTAAAATAAGGCCGTGTTAAAAAAGGAGAGTTGGCTACTAAATAATAATTTTGATTTCTTCCCTCTCACATAAGTTAGTGATGATGTCAAGGCATTCCAGAAGGGACATTCACATTTTGGGGGTGCATGCTATATATTTAGTTGATTTCATGTACATAAAGAACTGAAAATTAAAATTCAAGATTAATGTTACTATTCTCATTTTTACATAGGATGGAATTGAGTCTCAGAAATTAATTGATTTGTCCACGTCTACACAGTTAATAAGGTTGAAGAACCAGGTCAGGGCTCCAATCCACATAAATTTTGCTTATTCCTGACTGAATGGCTTGAAACAAAGTCCCCTGTAGATACTCAAAATATTAACTGACTAAATGTATACTCAATACAGATGAATTTATACCTGCCTCAGGGTATTGCAAACAAGACCATCACTTCTGTAACTTAGTGAGCACTTAAGGACAGTAAGAAAAGCTGCAGTCACAGGGACAAACTGTGTAAGTCACTGATGTATGCAAACTCCCTTGAAAGAAACTGGAAGCCAGAATTTCAAGGGGAAAGAATTACAACACATTTTATATTCCCAGAATAAAGTAAAAAACATAGTCCTAATTCCTAAAACGTCTGAGGCAAAGCAATTATCTTTGGCTTTTCCCTATCACTGACAAGAGACAAGTTCTATTTCCCTTCTTGGGACACTGAAATAAGAGTTTAAAACTTGGTGGGGGGTGGGAGGGATGGGGTGGCTGGGTGATGGACATTGGGGAGGGTATGTGCTATAGTGAGCACTGTGAATTGTGTAAGACTGTTGAATCACAGACCTGTACCTCTGAAACAAATAGTACATTATATGTTAAAAAGAAGAAGAAGAAGAAGAAGAAGAAGAAGAAGAAGAAGAAGAAGAAGAAGATAGGAGGAAGGGAAGAATGAAGAGGGGGAAATTGGAGGGGGAGACGAACCATGAGAGACTATGGACTCTGAGAAACAAACTGAGGGTTCTAGAGGGGAGGGGGGTGAGGGGATGGGTTAGCCTGGTGATGGGTATTAAGGAGGGCATGTATTGAATGGAGCACTGGGTGTTATATGCAAACAATGAATCATGGAACACTATATAAAAAACTAATGATGTAATGTATGGTGATTAACATAACATAATAAAAAAAATACTATTAAAAAAAAACTTACTAAGGTAGTGTGGCAGAGAATGTTATGTGTTCCTCAATTCTGGCTTCCTTTTCTTCATGGAAACACAGCTGTGTGATAGTGCTCAGCACCCTCTGTGATTGGATTCTGGCCAACAGAATATGGGCAGCAGGGATATCTGCCATTTCCAGGTCTGACCCATGGACATCTCCCATACAGTCTTCTACATTCTTGCACTTTCTTGGAAGATTTCTTGCAAGACCCATAAGATAGAGAGAGAACTTATATGCCTGAATATCTTAGTTTGGGTTCCCCTGAAAGCAAATGACTCAGGTATAAATCATTTATTGGGACAGTGATCCCAGAAAGCAGGATGAGGAAGCAGATATAGTGAGATAGTGGATGAAGGAATTTATTTAAAGGGTGAGTTATTCAGATCATTGATGTGAGCAAAAGGAGTGTATTTCCTGGTATTTCCTGAGAGGCCTGCCAACTGTCCCCCAGGATTATCTGCCAAAGGTTGGGAGGGGGGAGCACCTGTGCATCAGCTCTCATCTGTCATCCTCCCATCAGCCAAAGGCTGCCTTCAAGGGTATTAATACCCCTGCTGTTCTAAGCTGCACGAGTCTAGGGTTGAGTGATCTCCCACACAGTCCTGAGGCCACGGAGTTCAAGGATCCCCAGGGAGAGAATGAGGACAAAGAACATGGTACAATGCTGGAGGTGAAATGCTGCCAACAAGAATTGTTCATACCTGTCACAGTTGGTAAAAAGAAGCAAGGCCCAAAGGATGGAGCTGGGGGCCATGATGTGTCTGCTGAAAGACAGTGGAGCAGAGCTCTCCCTCCCCCACCAAGCCACCCACATTGAACCATGACATGAGTGAAAAATAAGCTTTTATTGCGGTGAGTCTCTGAATTTTAAGGCTTTTGCTTTGTTTTGTTTTGTTTTTAAAGATTTTATTTATTTTTTGACAGAGAGACAGCGAGAGAGGGAACACAAGCAGGGGCAGTGGGAGAGGGAGAAGCAGGCTTCCCACAGAGCAGGGAGCCCGATGTGGGGCTCGATCCCAGCATCAGTTCATGGGGTCATGACCTGAGCTGAAGGCAGATGCTTAACGACTGAGCCACCCAGACGCCCCTTGTTTTGCTTTGTTTTGTTACATTGTCTAGGTTACCCTGATTAATACAGATGGAAGAGCAGACAATCTAGAACCTATATAGCTTTTTATTTTGTCTTAGCCATGATGAATGTTTAATCATCATTATTAGTTAAGTGACAGAGATTCAGCTACATTGGAGGCAAACCATGATAAAGTAAAAATTATTTTCCTAAGCCTCATTAGAAATTGAAAATGCAGTATAAATTTTAATTAGACTAAAATTTTCAACTTTTAAATAATCAAGATTTTCAAAGAATAATAATATTCACAATATTGAAAAGGTGACAAAGTAGTTCTGTACAATAAAATCATTGGAAGTATGAACAAGTAAACTTTCCCATTGATTAATTTGTATCAATAATACATATTAAGTATATTCTAAAAATTCCTAAGCTTATATTCTTAGATTCTAAAGCTTCTAATTAATTTACTTATTTGGGTCTTGCCTTACCCAAGAAGGTATTCAACATTACTACTTTGAGCCTTCCAGAAAGCATTTCCAAAGGATATAGTCATAAATGCAAAGATTTAAGGCACAAGGAAATAATGCCTCATTATTTATAATGGCATACAATTGGAAGTGAACTGATGTCCAACAATTGGAGATTCATTAAATTATGGCACATCCATATAATGGACTATTTTGTGTTTATGCCTTCAAAAATATTTAATGTCCTCAGGAAGTGTTCATGCATAATGTTAAATGAAAAAAAGATACAAATTTGATATGCAATACAGTGTGTAACACAAAATATGCATATATAAATTAAGAACTGGAGAAAAATATATTGAAACATTAACACTATATCAACATTTTAACAATATGCCTGCTAGCAATAGGATTATGGCTAATTTTAATTTTATTGCTTTGCTTTCTTTATTTCCTAAATTTGCTATTATGAGTATATATTTCCTTTACTATTGTAAAGTTATTAAAATGTTTTAAATTGCATTTTCCAAGTGTGTTTTATATAGAATGATGGAAGGTGTATTAGCAGAGTCGTCCTGAGACACATGGAGCTTTCGCTAGCAAACTTAACAACTGGTGGACAAGGTTGTGTAGGGCATGTTATATATAGCATTTAATTAGGGCAAAAGTGCTTAAATAGGAATGCTATCATGTCACTCTGTGGCTAAAAATTCCACAGCTCCCCTGACCCCTTCCTTCAGAATAAAGCTCCAACCCCTTAGCATGGCACAGAGGCCTTTTCTAATCCAGCCCTTGCTTGTCTCAACAGCTGACCTCTCATCTTATCCACAGGTACCTGCTCTCTAGCCACAGTGATTTCCTGGAAGTTTGGGGGTACATAGTGCTACCTCTGGTCTCAGTGCCTTCAGACAGCTGTTTGCTGTGCTTGGAAGGGAAGAAGAGTGGGTGAGCAGAAAGCGTGAGAGAGGGAAGGAAGAAAAGCCAGCGTATGGTGCCTTATTACAGTTACTGCTGTGAGCTAAGGAACTCAATTCACTGGTACCTCCTGAGAAGCCTCCCAGATTTCTCTACCCAGAGGTCTACAGTGAAGAGAATTTATCCACCAATTCTCATCTTCTGTTGGTTAAGAATTGCCCCTGGGGCATTAACTCCTTTACATGTCTAAAGTGCATACATACTAGGGCTGCCTCTCCTCCCCGAGCCCCCCTGACTTATTTCTGTTTACCCTTCAAGATTCATTTCATAGTTTCTTTAGAAAGACTCCCCTGATCACCCTCCATACCAAACTCTTAGAGCTACCTCAGGTACCCCTAATCCAAGCACCCTTAGCATAATGCTCTCCTGTAACAAAAATAGCACTGATCACACATCCTGTCATCATGCCTCCTGTAACTAAGCCTTCTCTCCCACTACTGGTGCCAAAGGGGCAGGGAGCAGATTTTTTTTTTCTTCCATTTCTGTATTTCCACCTGTATTCTGTACCCACGCAGGATCTGGCAATAGTAGGCATTTAATAGGTAAATGTCAGTTGATTGGATGCAGCAGATAGTGATATTCTTTTAACAAAGCATAAGCATACGGTAATATCCCTTACACTGTTTTCAGATGCCAACTGAATCGTTTTCCTCCTATGCCATATCTCTATAACCTCTACTCCTATGCCAATTCTCACTAAAGTTTCTGATAAGCTGCAGAAAGCAGAGCTATATGAAAGCCCACATCACCTGTTGTTTGTGTATCAGAAGACATACCAAACCCAAAGAGAACTTAAACAGTATAGCATGTCATGGTAATAAATTATTCCAATTCTGCCCCCTTCCTAGCTTTACAGGTGCTCACATGTCCTTCTTCCTGTCAGCCTAAATTTGTTTTCTCTGTCGGATCCTGTCTGACCTCATCATTAAAGATTTCTTTAGAGCCCCAAATCCTCAATTCTGACTTTTAGAGAATACTTTCTTTTTTAACCTGCTGGCTTTCCCTAAAATCTGCAAATAGGCTGATTCACTTTATCTTCCTCAATATATTTTACATATTGTGTTTTATTTTATTTATTAGATATGCCAAGGGGTACTTTCCATGTCACATTAATTTTCTATTTGTACAATGGCACAAACACAAAAATATACATAATGATACTGGTGTTTTACCAAGTTATTCAGTCATATTCTCAACAAAATTTAAGTACCGCTGTCAAGATTCTTAATGGGGTTGTCCTGTTTCCCTATTCCACCACACAGCACTCAATCTCTCTGATAAATACATACTGAAAAAAATGGTAAAAGAATATATATTTGAAAGGACAACAAGTGAGTAGCTTTCCTACGATACCCACAGGTTGTGAGTCCGACTCTGGACTTTGTACCATATTTTTAGTTTGTGTTTTTGGTTAATTCATGCTTCTTCTATATAGACAGAGGCTTGCCTAGCACAACTGTCCCTAATCTCAGATAGCTTATAGGTAGTCTGTTATGAGTTACAGGGGGCAATTGGAAGTATCAAATGGCCTCAAGAGTTCTTGAGCAAATCAGACCAGAATTGGAACCACTGAATACTAACGATTTTCTTAAGCTGTTAAACATTCTTTTCTCATAAGCAAATGAATACAAAAGACATTCTGTAGTCTAGGCCAGAAGTCAGCAAAGTTTTTCTGTTAGAAGAACCAAATAGTAAATATTTTAGGGTTTGTGGGCCATATGGTCTATCTCAACTACTCAACTCTACGGTTGTTGTGCAAAAGCTGCCACAAACACTATGTAAACAAATGGGAGGGGCTGTGCTCCAATAAAACTTTATCTATAAAAACAGATGGGGGGCCACATTTGGCCCATAGGTTGTAGTCTGCCTATCCCTGGTCTAGATAAAGAAGTATTATTCTCAAAAATCTAAAAAGTTCAAAGGAAGACTACTCCTTTCCATAATTAAGCTCTTTTTTGTCAGGACAACAGTGTAACTAATTCTTTTATCAAAGCCAAAGCACAGAATTGACTCCCTTCTCTAAGATAGGTTGGTCACCAAAATGCAGCCCTGAGGCAGCTTGACTCTTATGGAGTCCTCCTGATTGAGCTCCAGGTTTTGTTTGGTTTTCAGCAGTAATCAGCAACTCAAAGCAAAGTGTATGCTAAGCAAGTAATTATGTTCAATAATCAGAATCTGTATATTTTGATTAAAAGTAACAGGAAAAAGCTAATTTGATTTCCTAATGTGATACACAAAGACAAACTTCCTGTGTCAGAGACTCCCTGGTAATCCTGCTGAAAGGCTCCAATTTGACATCTGCTTAAAGGAGAAGATGATGATCTTGGAAAAATGCAACTGGCAGATTTTGTATCTGCCCACATCCACTTTCTTTTGTCCAGGTAATTTCTTGATGAAACTGGATTTATACTGATTAGAAGTTTATAGATTATAGTTTTCAGAGAAATCAGGATAGAGGTTACTATGCAACCTTATAAGGAAAAAAAAAAAAATCGATTCCCTATTCAGGGTTTAGTTTCACCTGAAGAGAAGAAAATTAAACTATGACTCAGAGGAACTGGAGTTCATATAAGAGTTATTACAAAGGGACTGCAGACCCATGATAATGTAGTGTTTCAAGACTTCGTTACCCGGAAGTAAACCTAACCACTGATACATTCCCTCACTGAGCAGCTCCTCTATGCCAGTTGCTTTCAGTGGTAGAAATCCATTGGCATCAGTCCTGCTTATGGTCTTTTCCGACAGTGGTATGGAAGAATTGATCTTGTATATCAACTCACGCTCATTACCAGTTTTCAGGGATAGCTTACTTTAAACAGAAATAATGCATTTGACTCTATTAGCATAATTAGGTCTTGGATCTGTATTTTAAGCTAGGGGTTTTTAACCTTTTCATGCTGTGGACCTCTTTGGCAGTCTACTGATGACTATGGATCCCTTATCAGAATAAGGTTATTAAATTCATAAAGTAAAATACACAGAGTCCATGTGCGTGCAAAGGAAAACCAAATTGTCAAGGTTTTTTTAACCTCTTTTTTCGCTGTCTCTTCTTTTTCTCTGTTTCTTCAAGTCCTTGTCTTTTCCTCCTCTTGGCTCTCTGAGTAAGTAAAGGTTAGGGAGCCAAAAAGCAAACTTTTAAAGCCAAGAGCCTCTATCTTTCTAAGATTCCAGGCAGCTTTGAAGTAAACCTATCAGTAACAGAGGAATGCTAATGATCTACCCAGCTAAGAAAACAGCAAACTTACCCATGATTCACCTCATCCATGGCATGGGATGTGTCTATCTAGTTTAGAGAGTAGGCATCATTTTCTGACTCGAGCAACCAGCACCCCTTACATGAGGAATCCTACCCGTCATTCAAATCTCAGCTTAGTTCATTCACCACTTCTTCTGGGAACTTGCACTGACTCCCAGGATTCTGGGCAAGGTTATCATACTTTTCATGCCAACTGCACACTGAATACCAGAGAATTCATCAAGCCATGTAATAATTTCCTATTAATATGTTAACATGTCTATCACCTACATTGGCATCTTTATAGTGCCTGGTACAAAACTTTGAATACACAGGGACTCAAAAGAGTATTTGTTGGAAAAAATTCTAACAAGGCAGGCCCACCATCAGCTCTTCATTATTCTTCTTTGCTGCTATACCAAACCTAGATATTCTCCAAGAAAGCTCTATAATGTGGATGGCATAAGGCATAAAACACCTCTTTAGGATAAGACAGATTTCAGACTAATGATTAAGTTGCAAAATTTCTAGTTGAATCGCCAAGATTTTCTTTTGTAGTATGCGATAACCAATAATTGTCCTTATGCTAAAGCTCGAGTATAAGATTTCAAGTACCCAAAAATCCAAATGGAAATGTGTCCAGATACTCACTAAAAGACATGTTAGAATGTTCGTGTCAGTACTACTCATAATAGCCCCAAACTAGACACTACCCAATTGGCCAATAAAGGTAGACTGGATGAATAAAATATGATATATTCATGTAGCAGAATGCTAGAGGTCCATGAGAATAAAGAAACTACATGCAAAGATATGGATGAATCTCACAATACAATTTTGAAAGAAGGAAGCCAGCAAAAAATGTACATACTAGATGAGTTCATTAAAAATGGGTGATTTGGGAATGGTTTTTTCAACAAATGGTACTAGGACAACTAGATATCCACATACAAAAGAATAAATTTGGACTCCTACCTCATAGCATATGTAAAAATTATATCAAAATGGATTAAAGATCAAAATATATGCATAAATATTCATGATCTTGGATTAGGCAGTTTTTATGTGTGATATCAAAAGCACAAGCAACTTGTATCTAGAATACATAATGAATTATTACAACTCAGTAATAAAAAGACAATCCAAATAAAAAGTGGTCAAAGTGTCTGAACAGATAATTCTCCAAAGAAGATATACACAAATGGCCAATAAGAACTTGAAAAGATGTTTAGCATCATTAGATATCAAGGAAATATAAATCAAAACCACAATGAGATACCATTTCACACCCAACAAGATGGCTATAACTGAAAAGACAGACAATAGCAAGTGTGGACAAGGATGTGGAGAAATCGGAATTCTTATACACTGTCAATGAGAATGTAAAATGGTGCCCCTGCTTTGGAAAACAGTTTGGTAGTTCCTCAAACATGTTACCATAAGATCTAGCAATTCTACTCCTAGGAATATGCCCAAGAGAAATGTAAATATATGTCTGCACAAATACTTGTACCTGAATATTTACAGCAGCATTATTCATAAAATCCAAAATTCATAAAATATGGAAACAACACAAACATTCATTTGCAAATGAATACATAAATAAAATGTGATATATTCATACAGTGAAATATTATGAAGCAATAAAAAGAAATGAAGCACTGATACATGCTATAACATGGATGAACCTTGAAAACATGCTGAACGAAGGAAGCCAGTCACAAAAGAACACATATTGTATGATTCCTTTTATATGAAATGTCCAGAAAAGGTAAATCTATAGAGACAGAGAATAGATTAATGGTTACCTAGGGCCAGAGGATAGGAACAGAAGAGGATGTTTAGGTGTAATGTTTAAAGAGTATGGGGTTTTTGGTTTTTTTTTTTTGAATAATGAAAATGTTCTAAAATAGATGGAACTCTTTGAATATACTTAAAGCCATTGAATTGTATATTTTATTTTCTTAAAAGATTTTATTTATTTATTTGACAGAGAGATAGACAGAAGAGCACAAGCAGAGGGAATGGCAGAGGGAGAGGGAGAAGCAGGCTCTACACTGAGAAGGGAGCCCGATGCGGGACTTGATCCCAGGACCCTGGGATCATGACCTGAGCCAAAGGCAGACGCTTAACCATCTAACCATCTGAGCCACCCAGGCTCCCAAATTGTATACTTTAAATTTGTAAATCATATGGCCTGTGAATTATATCTTAATAAAGCTGTTATTAAAATAGATGAAACTAATCCATGGTGTTAAAAATCAAGAGAGTAGTTATCCCTGAGAGAGGTGGCTTGAAGAGCACTCAAGAGAGACCTCTGGGAAGACAGAGATGTTCTGTTTCTTGATCTGAGTCCTTGTTAAAAAGTTACATGGGGGGGCACCTGGGTGGCTCAGTCGTTAAGCGTCTGCCTTCGGCTCAGGTCATGATCCCAGGGTCCTGGGATCGAGCCCCGCATTGGGCTTCCTGCTCGGCGGGAAGCCTGCTTCTCTCTCTCCCACTCCCCCTGCTTGTGTTCCCTCTCTCACTGTGTCTCTCTGTCAAATAAATAAATAAAATCTTTAAAAAAAAAAAAAGTTACATGGGTATATTTATTTTGTGAAAATTCATTGAACTGTATGCTAATTATTTATGTGCCTTTTAGTGTCTATGTTTTAATTTACTATTTTTAATCTGGAAAAAAAAAAAACCTAGCTGGATGTGGTAGACAAGAAAATATTCCCCGAAACAGTCTACATTCTAATCCCTGGGAACTTTGCATGTCTTATCTTATATGGCAAAAGGAGTTTTAGTTTGCAGATGGAATTACAGTTGTTAATGAGCTGATCTCAACGTAGGGAGATAATCCTGGATTATTTATATGAACCAAATGGAATCACAAGGTCCTTAAAAGTGGAAGGAAGCAGAAGAGAGGTCAGAGTGATGTGATATGATGTGAGAAGGATTCAACTTGCCAGTGCTGGCTTTGAAGATGGAAGAAGGGGCCACAAGTCCAGGAATACAGAAGCCTCTAGAAACTGGATAAGGCACAGAAGTGATCCTACCCAGAGCCTTAAGGAAAGTAATATAGCCCTACAAACACCTTGAATTTTAGTTCAGTGATACCCATGCCAGACTTCTGACCTTCAGAACTGTAAGATAATAAATTTCTATTTTTTAAACCACTAAATTTATTTGTTTTGGCATAGAAAACTGAGAGACATCAATATCTAAATACCTATTTAAACAGAATTGAGTCAATTTTTTTTTTAAAGATACCCTTTAGGCAACATGGAAGAATTCTGGAACAAAAATCCCCCTAACTAGGCACAATAATCTTGCATGTAGGCACAAATCCAGTACCGGTGCTAAACTCTCATGTGTCTCATCCATGACCAGTGGCAGCAGATCCCAGTAAAGAAGAGAGTGAGGGACTAATGTGTCCCTAGATGACCCAAACCCTGGCAGGTGGCCAGCTTAATGATGTGTTAAGGAGATCAATCTGGATAGCTATTAAAGGAAGTAGTGCCAATGAGAAAGAGAAATGAATGGGAAAGTCTTGAAAGTTTTCAAACTTACATCTTATGACATTTGGTTGAGCTGTGTTCTGTAAATTTGTTGGAAGTTTCAAAGCTTGAATGCCTGATCCAATTCTGAAGTAATAGCCAAATTCTGTGGTCCAAAACCACAGAAAGCCAAATTGAAAGGAAAATGGGACAGGTAATTCTTGGAGCACAAGTAAATTAAAAAGTTTACTCTAGTTTCACTTTACATGAAACTAATGACTTAAGTCAAAAATAGTAACAAGTACAAAATGAGTCTGAAAGTATGGCAAGAAAAGGTAGTAAGATGGCAGTCATGAAAATGATTCCTTTATCATAGTCTTGAGTATATTCAAACAATGCCCCTGAAACCCTAAAACTTAGAAAACATGACCTTTGCACAATTTCCTTTCCCTTTAAATAGGAAATATTCAGGGCGCCTGGGTGGCTCAGTCGGTTAAGCGACTGCCTTCGGCTCAGGTCATGATCCTGGAGTCCCGGGATCGAGTCCCGCGTCGGACTCCCTGCTCGGCGGGGAGTCTGCTTCTCTCTCTGACCCTCCCCCCTCTCATGTACTCTCTCTCATTCTCTCTCTCTCAAATAAATAAATAAATCTTTTTTTAAAAAAAAGGAAATATTCAAATTACCCAATGGAATAAAACTTGTTTCATTCTCTTTCACTCACAAAACCCAAAAAGAAAACGTCTGAGTGCAGGCATGTGTTCAGCCTCCTCCTTGATTTTAATAGTTCTGACATTTTACCCAGAAATTATATGGGATCCTATATAATAATCTCATTCTTAGGACAAATAATACTGTTTCTCCCCCAATTCAGATTAAAATACTCCTTTCATACTATGAACGTATTCTCCTAGCTGAAGACGTAGTATTCAACTGTAAAATCAATTTCTAGATCCAGAGAGTAACGTTGATTCCTAATGCTACCCTAATGCTTCCATGATTCCATAAGAGAACAATTCAGTTCCATCCTGAAGCTCTGGGCAGAGATCAGAGCAAAGGTCCTGGAATCATAAACATTCCATCAGGGTCAAATCCCAAAACTCAAAGGAAGAAAGAAAGGCCTCTGTGCTCCTTCCCAAAGCTCATCAGAGTCTTTTCTTGGTTGTTCTGGGGGATAGAAATTGCTTCCCTCTGTGTACTCTTTAATTTTCTATCCTTATATTCACCATGAAGAGGGACCTGAGAAGGTTAACTGAAGAAGGTTAACCCACACACAATATGCATTACCCATTGCCCTTTTCTGATTTCAAATTAAGTATATAATTAGTAAAACAGGAAATCCATGCCTTCTGGTGGTGAAAAATTAGGAAATCAATAGGTGGTTGCCTCTGCAGAGACTCAGGGGACTTTGGGGTCTTTAGTTGAAGCTGCCAGTTCTAATATCTGAATGGCAACACAGGCATCCTCTTCAGGCCTCAAAGCACTGAGCAGATGCCCCACTTCTGGGCTGGCTGGCTCTGAAGATTTGCAAAGAGAAATGAAAAGAAGAAATTGATCTGTGAAAATGTAGGTAACAATGTAGAAGCAATAAAATTGCTCTTAATACTGTCAGAAACCTTCAAAAACAAAAGATTTTATACATTTCTTAAAATATTAAAATGAAGAGATATTGTTTTCTTCTCCACCCCTCCTCCCAAACTGCTACAAATGATGCATTCCTTCCAGCGTTGTCTATTTCAAATGCCATGTTTTAGAAGTTGCTATGTGGCTGCCCTCTTAGGTGTTGGAGGATATATAACACTTTTTACCCTTAATTGTGTGTTGCCTTGATTTTATGGCCTGCTTGCACAACCCAGCATTCTTTTAGTGCTGTTTGGGGGGTGGATACATTTATTGATGTACGGAGCTTTCTGTGTTCATAAACTCCTGCATATGGAGACTTGAATCAACCTTTCTGTGTAAATTTTTTTTGGTGACACTATCCTTTTCTAAACACTAGTAACCCATAGCCAACTGAAGAAATAAACAGTCAGGTTCGTGTATTTATACTCAGTCTATCCCCAGCCTTGTAAGGTGCTGTGTAGCGTACAGTTTCAGCAGTACATAAATAAACCATTGTTGTATTCATTCGCTTAGGTTTATGAACAGTAAAATCCCAGAATTGTTTTGTTTCATTCCAAGCCTCAATGATTGCTTTTAGAGAAATATACTCTTTAATTAGCACCACTGGATTATTCCCCCCAAGATAGATGTAATGCCTCATGTAGCAATTAGTATTTTGGAATTGTGTTATAATTTCTGCAATGCAAAATTAACCTAGATTGAGATCACAGGTGTTCTTCTGAAATATTTTTAACCTGGTTTCTTTGAAGTAAAACATAACTGCTATTCCTTTTCCTTTCCAAAAGTCTACCAGGAAAGTCTCCTTCTTCAGATCTAGCTGAGTTTTTAAAAGCAGGGGCTTTGGAGGGAGCTGGACTTAGAATCTACTCTGAGCTCATTCTGCATGATCTGTCTGGGCCTCGATTTCACTGCTTATAAAAGAGAATTATTCATTCCTACATTTTAAGGTTGTCGAGAGGATTGAATGTATTAGACTTTGCCACTAGCCTGACTCATACTCCTCCTCAGCTCTCAGACTTGTCTAGGAAGCCTTTAATGATCCTCTAAAATGTCCATTAGACATTTTATTTCCTTTATCATACTGCTCTGTATTTTTTGTACACGTGTCTGAGTCTATTTCCCACCACTTTCCCTCCCCTTCCCCTTACCATTCCACACACTGCTGACTATAAACTTGCTGAGAGCTGAACAAGATCTATATTTTTACAACTTGTGATAGTTACTAATGCTATTCACCAAATATGTCCATTTACTTGCCCTTCTGGGCACGTGATGGGATTGTACTTCCTGACACCTTGTGTGTGGAGTGGGCCTGTGTGACCATTTGATCAGTGAATCATCAATAGGAATAACGGGAGTCACTTTTAGGACAGAGTATTTAGTTGCTGGTTTGATTCAATTTTTCCTTTGGTAGATGGCAACACTCAAGATGGTGGTTATCTGATGACTCAAGATGGTCAGTCAGCATGAGAGACTACAATGAGCAGGGCCCTCCATTGGTCCATGATGGACACACAGAATGAACAACAAATAAACCTATGTTGGTTTATGCTACTGAGCTTTTGAGGTTATTTGTTACTGTTGCCTAAATCCGCCCATCCTGATTGACACACAGATGTACTTCCAGTCCTTGACATAGTGACTAGCCATGGTAGATTCTTCATAAACTCTTAGTACACAGCGTTTTTCATCAAACATAGTGCTACTAACCAGGAGATACTCTCAATAGTATGGTTCGTGATATAGCATCCATACTTTCCTTGCCCCCTATAATCATTATCTGTAGAAAATATCTTCTGTGGCCTGCCTTCAATCTTGTGGAAACAAATCATATTGGATAAGAAGTTGTGCCTAAGACAGTTATAGATGAACCTCCAACTGCCTCTGGTGATATAAACTAATATTTCCTAATCTTTATGTAGTGAGAGGGGACCTCCTGGCCAAAGTTAAGAAATGAATTCACTAGTGTCATTAATAATTAGAGCTGAATAATGCATTTTCTTCAAAAACCCAACCTGTCATAGGTATATAAATATTTTTTTTTCCTCTATTGCCTATTGATTCAAGGACCTCCCTGAGTCTTTAAGCTCCTTGAGTACTTGAGGTTTTTGAAGATCATAATATTATTGTTAATTATGGAAACAGTGATTTTTTTTCTTATTCCTGTTTCAAAGGTTTTAGAGACCAATAGTTGGGTAGATAGATGGAGCACTACCTCCATGCAAGAGACCTTTGGACTGTGGTCCTATAAGGATGGCCAGGTAAGGGAAGAAAGTGAAGAAAATAAAAAAGAGAAGGAATGAAAACAAGAAAAAAGTTCAGGAAGAGAGAGAGAACACATTAGGTTCAGAATATATATATACATACATACATATGTATGTATGTATATGTATGTAATGGCTTGGGAAAACCAAAACAGCAGTAAATTTGGTAATGAAATTATTAAACAAGTGAGCAGTGAGATGGAGAAGGAAATGAGACATATCCTTTAAAAGTGAATTATGTTGAAGGCATCAGTTCATTATAACAAATAGGTCAGACAAGCAAAGTACAGAAAAGAAAACCATATGACCTAAAGGCCAGGTCTCAAAGACAGAACAAAGAGGAAAGAGATGGGAAGTATTGTAACAATTCATATTAAGAACCCATTTAGAATGGTAATTAAGGCAAAGATGGAAATAATTTTGCATGTGCTGTATTGAGAATTTCCTTTATTATTTGGTTTGACCAGTGTAAACCTAACCCCAAGCTGTAGGTACCCCTCCAACACAACTTCCACCATCTAACACCCAGGGTTCTGGAATTACAAAATACATCTTTGTTATTTTCTACTGAAGATGAATTTTTTGCCTGTGACCTTGGAATTCTTGAAGCTCATTGTTTGCTGACAGATCTAAATTCTAGCTCAGCTAAAGAATCAATTGGGAAAATAAAGAAGAAAATAGCAGGATACAATGAAGACCACACACATAACATTTGGCTGTTATATGTTGTTTCCTGTTTTGGCCACTTTTAAAGATTCACATGCAATTACAGGGAAATAATACAACCAGGATATTTGGGAAATACTCAGACTCATGCACTCACCAGGAGAGTGAGGAAGATGAAGAGAAACAAGACAAGCCAATGATGGCATCAGTTAAATATATTCCCCTTGAGGTGTTCCAAGAAGGGAAGTTGTTCAGCCATAGAACAAAGACAGCTCATCTTCATGCATGATTATTCCTGAATAGACTAGAGCATTTTTCAAAATCTTTGAAAGAACTTCAAAAAGAAGGAAGAAAAGTTCTTAGAAAACCCAGTCACATTAAGTCAGAAAATGTATGAAGCTGAGATAGAACTGAGGAAGGCTTTTATGCCACACAAAAGGTGGTTGAAATTAAAATATTGAACAGAACAGCCAGTCTCAGGCCCTAACTAGTAGAAATGGTAAATGATTAGGTTGGCTCAACCATCTATATTTATTATTTTTAATAAGAAATTAAAACTAATTTTCAATGCTTTTTTTCAAAATAGTACTTATACATAATATATACAGTATACATATACATACATAAATCTCATACATACATATGTGTATATATGTATGTACACACATAACATATACATATATATTGTATACGTACTGTATATATATATACACATGTGCAATTTGTATATGTACGTGTGTACATATATATACATACATATATGTGTGATTTGTGTATACATGTGTGTATGCCTTTTTTTTTTTTCCCAAATAGAAAAGAGCTGTTCAAAGAGCTGTTCTTCCAGGACTCTGAGTAACTTACTTTACCTAGAAAAAAACATTCTGGAAAAGGTTAGATTTAGAATTCATAAAAGTTGACTTGGTAATGTAAGCTTCCTGCAGTCAAGGACATTTGGGAGCTGGCACCAGCTAAGTGCACAATAACTGAATAACTGAACTACAAAGTTATAAAGGGAAGGACTCATTATTATAGTTATAAGCTGTGTGTGTATTAAAGAACTTCAGTGATTTCAGAAGCCTTACTTTGCTATTTTTATCTTGTAGTAAAAAAAAAAAATAAAACAACTGTCATATTTCTAGATGAAAAGGGAAAACTCTATCCCAGCAAAGAGAGGAGAAAAATCAAGGGTTCAAAACTCTCCAGTATCAGTAAAGCCCAGAGATGTAGTTTCTGATGCCTGCAACTATATTCTTTGTTCCATTCCTCCTCTGCTCCCTCTTGGCACTAGACCTGCTATGTAACCTCCCTGAACTTGACTTCCCATCTATAAAGTAAAATTGGTGAACCCCACCTGCTTCATCTCTACAACAGCCACACAAGAGAAATGTCAAAAGAAGGAATTAGATGGAAGGGGGCTCAGAACTCAGGGCTGAGCAAGCTGAGTCTACACCATTCACCCCAAGCAAAATCTGCCAACTGTGACCGTCAGATAGGATGTTAAAGGTTATAGAGCCACATCACACATAAAATATTGGGTGGATAGGGGGAGGCAAACTCACAGAAGAGGCAAAAGAAAGACCTCACAAAAATATCTGAAGGGATATCCTTGTTCTACCCTTTTGAGTGAAAGGCAAAGTACTTCTGCTCTAAGGGAACAAAAAGATGGGTCCAATATCATTTCTGCAATAAGATGTTAAGGGACATCAGATACATTTGTGGATAATGGGGCCAATTAGTGGCAATCAATCAAAGACAATGTGCCAAATATGCTGCTGGCATTCTTGTTAGAGATCACACTCTGAGGGATGGACAAGGTGAAATCAGAGTGAGAGTCAGAGGGGTCTGGGATCCATCATGGTGGGCCTCAAAAGGGAGCATGGATTCTATAGATGCAGATGGGGGCTAAGGATGCTATTTCAGGCAGAATGGACAGAATGAGAAAAGGCAATAAAGTGCAGATACCTTTGCCCTGTGCTGTGAGTAGTGTGTGAATGATCAGTTCTTTTGGAACTCATTTGCCATCCGTGAATGGAATAGGCAGAGATAAGGCTTATTGTGGATGATCTCAATGCTGAGGTGATTAATTTATTCTTAATTGGTAAGGAAAAGTCAAGCCATTGAAAGTTCTCATTGACAAACTCTAGTCCTTATGCCAATAACTAGATTCAGAGTAATATACCTGGGACCTATCTATATTAGTTTTATCTACACTATTACCTTGAACTACCCACAACCCAAAATGTGAAATTTAGAATTAGCCCAAGGGCAATGTGTGATGGCAGCATCCTAGGTTGTGAAAATAAATCTGTGGAATACGAACCTACAGACACATTGAGTTTTTTTTAAATGGATTAATTTTCATTGCAAATAGGTATGTGTTACAGTATTACTGTTTGGTTCAATTCTAGAAGTCAGTTTAATAGAACAGAAACTAATAGATCCCGGTTGACCGTGAAGGCATAAATTGGCATGGGGAGTGGCAATGTCACAGGTGTGTCATCTTTTCCTCCCCCATGTAAGAAGGTACAATTACACTGACAAATGAATGAAAGAAAAGAATGAATGACTTGCCCAGAAAGATAAACCAAATGTTAATTTTATGTAGTCTAAGATGTATGAGGCTTGTAAAGTGTTTTCATTTTCTCCAACTAGAGCTCTTAAAGTCAAACTTCAGAGGGTGAATTCCAAAACTGCTTAGAGCACTGATGCCCTCATGTGGGAAAATAACAGTTAACAGAAATTTCAACCTCTGAGAAGTACAAGACACCTGGGGAAATTCTACATAACACTAGAGGAAGGAGTGGATGGCTCATAAAATAGTTATCGCTATACATTTAGAATTTCCTTGTTCTCATTAACGTTCTTTAGGCATCTTTGTTTAGCACTAGAAGCTGCTAGAAATCAGCTGGAAATACATGGGGTGGCAATAAGTCATTTTTCTTGTAATAATAGCTGTAAGAATTTTTCAGCTAATTTCCAGTTAACATAAAAATACATTAAAGCTCCTGAAAAAAACAGTACTAAATGTGTTACTTGAGGTATTTTATTCATTATATCTGTCTAATATTATCAGTTCCAAGATGCTGATTTACTAATGTAGAACTATATGTAAGCACAAAAGCACTGCAAACCTCAAGCTAAGCCACAGCCCAAAGTTTCTGCAGTTTTATATCCCAGGAGAAAATCCACTTGCAATTAAGAAAATTCACCCTAAAATTCAACCTGTTCTCTTTACTGTGCAAAAGTACTACTCCAATTTGCTTCATTGGAGTATATTAACATTTAGAAACCTGCAAGAAAATGGGGCAGCAAAGGAGCCCAAGAAGGGGCAGTTGGAAGAGTAGGAAGAAACCCAGAATATATCTAAGTCACCCCATTTTGCTATAGATATTCCCACCCAGTCATATTCCTCAGAATGGAAAAATCTAGAATATCATACCAACTTTTCAGGCAGCTATTTCCCCCAGGCCAGCGCTCACAGACTCAGACATAACTTCGAAAGGATCATCTAAGAAGGTACACAGCCAACGGGAAGTTCACTACCTGAAGTCCAGTTGCAGCCATACAAGAAATACATCATCTTTGTTTTGATCACAGGGCTGTTGTAAGGCCACACATTGAATTGTGAGATATCAGTGCTGTCAGTTTTCCTCTCCTGTGTCCTTTCCCCCTGCTTCATCATCACCCTTTGTCCCCTCTATTATTTATCTATTCCCCTCACCATATAAAACACACTATCCATCAATTCCAAACTGGTATAAGGAGAACAGAGTGTTTTATTGCACAATACAATCACTGACCAATTACTAACAGATGTCAGCAGCTCTGTGTTGAGAAGGATTCTGAGGCGGTGTCTAGGTTCATTTGGAAAATGTATGGGAACTGAAAATAATGTCTTTCTTGAGTTTGTGTATGTGTGTGCCTTTGAGCAGTAGGTCATGGAAGGGCCAGTGCAGCATCAACACAGTTTAGATTTTCTTCCTCTCCTATATACATGTTAGGCCCCCTGAATTCCTCAGCATTCTCTGATGATACCTGAGTCTTCCTGCTTCCTAGTATCTACTCTTCCCTTAAATGATCAACTCCTATTCGCTCTTCAGGACTCAGCCAAAATGCCCCTGCATCAGATATTCCTTCCTCTTTATAAAGTTTATAAAGTGTATTTTAGCTCAAACTAGTGACATTAATGTGCCAGTAAGTTGTGTGCTACTTGACAGTGTGAACTTTGTTTAATGCAAGTTTTTATCTCTGGAGTCTAGAAAATGTTCATTGAGTAATAGAGACCAGTTCTTCCAGGAAGAAAGGAACAGAAAGAACGGAAAGGAGAGGGGTGTTCTCTCTCCCAGCAGTCAGTGCTCCTCTGCTTGGTATCTGAGGAGCCAAAGTTTCACTTCCTATGAAATCAGGGATTTCAAGCTTCAAAGACAGGGTGGGGTAGCTTCATGAAAGAAGCATCTTCTCCACTTTGCCCATACTCACCAGGTGTAATACTCCAGCCCCTTGATCACAGCAAGACTTGGTCTTTCATTTTTAATTTTCCTCAAGTTTCTGGTGAGCCTTTGTGTTTGCACAACTCATTTCTGTGTGTCACATTTGCCTCTTTGCCCTTGGATCCATTCTCTGCCTTCCCCTGCTTTGGTCTGAACTCTAGGGGACTGATACCAAGAAATCACATTTTCTACTGGGTTCAGCCAATGGCAGGCACTTGCAGGAGATATACGCAAGGGAGAAAGAAAATGCCAGGGTATTTCTCCCTTTCTTTTCCTCTCTGCTCTGGGCAATCTACCAGTGGAGGCTGCATCTCCTCCATAGCCCCTGCTTCCCCTGAGCAGTGCCCCGTGGTGTTTCCAGCTCCCCAGGGGTGAGCTCCCTCTGGCACTGACCAGGACAACACCCCTTCTTCTCTTTGTCTTCCCATCTCTAGCAGTGAGAGCAATTCCCTG
Organism: Mirounga angustirostris; assembly: GCF_029215605.1. Lineage (NCBI taxonomy): Eukaryota > Metazoa > Chordata > Mammalia > Carnivora > Phocidae > Mirounga > Mirounga angustirostris. The sequence goes on from NW_026991723.1 coordinate 24,030,724, forward strand.
CAGTTGCTAATCCCCCCTGTTGGCTCTTTCATCGATTCTAACACTTTTGTTACTAATTCCCCACATTAAAGTCCACTGAATAAACTACCTGGTGTAGATTCTGTTTTCCTGACATGGCACTGACTGATGCCCTGTGCTAGAGCTGTTCATATATGCTTTGAAACGGTGTATATCTTCTTCAGATCGAATGGGAACACAGAGCATTATAATATTTGCCATCCACTATGTAGAGTATATCATGATAGGACTATAGAAACATGGTGAGAGGTACATCAGAGGGAAGAGCACATTGAAGATTCTGTCCAGAGTCTTTATTAGGTATTGGACCAAGGGGAAAAAATTAAAAGGATGTAATTTATGATAGGCTTAAGGACTAAGATGCAAGGAAACTACTTATAAGTATAAATATGTATTTATAAAATATCTTCTCATACCCTCTAGGAGAAGTAGGGGAAAATATATTCATGCAGAAACTTTTAATGGTCCCATCCTCCTGCTACAACCTTAGAAATCACTGGCTTACTGCTATACAAATTAGATCAAATGGGGAACGAACTCCAGAAACATCTCAGATCTTTCTCGCTTTGTTGTAGAGAGCAGTGGAGCAGGCCACAAATTGAGGAAGGAAGTCCTTTATATGTTTCACATTTACCTGCATGGCTTCAGACCCCAGGGCAGAGATCCTCTCAATTGCAGGTGGGATGGGGCAGAGCCCATTGCTGTGCAGAGGCTGCAAAACTGATGGAGAAAAACCAACTAGGAGTTTCTTCCAACCCCCATCTCAGTTGGTAGTTAAGACAGGGAGGGAAGAAGAAAAAAACCCACAGCAGACAGCCTGTGCCCTGTTTTATTCCTCACAATTGGGTTTTCAGCTGAAGGGTGGAGTCTGGAAATGAATGTAATTTGCAGCTGCATACCAGAGGTGACTGAAAGGCTCAAGCACAAAATGAAAAGCTCAAAAGCTTTGGGGCCTCATTCCAAGTCAAATCATTACCAAAATTGCCAACCGATTCAGGAGCAGTGGAACAAAGTAAATCAGAATGACAGAAATTTCTTTATCTTTTGAATAAAATTTCAACATCCCATTCCACAAGGTTTATTTTTCTTGTTTATGTTATCTTTATTTCTTATAGAAATTGTAAGCATTTTTATCTGAAGATTCATTCTTTCATTAAACCAACACCTTTTCTCTTATATTTTTGAAATTAGTTTTGGTTCACCATTGGTCATTGTTTTCTTTTTCAGACACACCAAATATACAAGTTGGATTTCTGCATTTTGTTCCTTATAATCTATAATTTCCTCTGAAATGTCTTGTATTTCTTTATCTTCTTCCTGCTTTTCTTTCAGATTTTCTTAAGCTTGTTCCCACTTGGCTGATTTAGATTTCTGCCGTATAGATCCTTTTACTGCTTCTAATTCATTTTAAGTTCTGTGATGGAGTTCCCTTTATATCTTACTCTGCTGCCTTTATGCTATAGGAGTTTTCATATGTTTCTTTGTCATTATTTTCTGATTAGTCATCTTTGAAGGAATTACATTTTTGCTGGATCTGCTATTTGCTATAAAAAATCTAACAAATAGGAAAATAAGGATATTTTTTCAAGTTGATATACGTCAAAAAAAGAGCCATTAACAGCAAAAATAAGGGAAGGATGTTAGCTTTCATCATCATCACTTTACATGTTTCTACAATTGCTAGCCAATACAATTAGTTAAGAAAGAAAAAATTATTTAATTTTAGAAAAGAGAACACAAGGATATATTATTTTCAAATTACATTATTATATGCATAGAAACCCCCTAAGGAAGCACCCAAAAAAGTAATACAAACAGAATTTGATAAGATGCCCAATTACAAAAAGATTACATAATCACTATATAGCTTCCCAACATATTGAAAATACCCACTTAGTTATGAGAAGGATCATTATTTCAATCAGAATTTAATAGTAGGTGAAAGGAAAAAAAAACTTTAAATAATAATGAGAATTTGTTGACCCACATATCCAAAATGTCCAGAGGTAGAGCAGGCTTTATATGCTCAGTTCAATGTGACGGCACAGTGTTAACAAATATGCTATTTCTGTTAGTCTCCCCTTTTCTTTTATGTCCTGCAGGAAAGATCATCTCTCATCTAACTGCTAAGTGAAAGTCCTGGATTTCTCTCTCATTGGCTAATCTTAGGCCACACACCTTCCAACAAGTCATTATGATGAAGGGTATTCCATGTATTAATTGGCTTTGGCTTAGTTCATATAGCCTCCAGAACCTATCATTGTAGCAGTGGGATGGAATTAACCACCTTTGGAGTTGGAGGTGGGCACAATCCCAACCAAACCTGTTCATTTAAAATGGGGTAGGGTGAAAGAGATATTAAAAAAGGCAACCACAGGGAGTTCTTGGCTGGCGCAGTCAGAACAGCATGTGACTCTTGGTTTCAGGGTCATGAGTTTGGGCTCCACTTTGGGTGTAAAAATTACTAAAAAAATAAACTTAAAAAAAAAAAGGCAACCACAGTTGATAATGATGATGATGATGGTATGATAATAATTTGATAATGAGATAATGATGATGTTGACAGTAACAACAAGAGCTAAATATCCTGTGTATTTAACAAGGACCAGTCACTTTGCTAACCTCATTCTTATCAGATTTAAATGCATTAACCTCATTTGGTTCTTGTGTAAACTAAATAATACTAAAGAGCTTGTTACATAATAATAAAATAATAATTATTATTATCATTAAAGGAATAGCAATAGGACGAGGAATAATAGTGGTAATAATATTAGTGGCAGTGACAGTATGGGGTAGGTAGGTGCTGTTATTCTAATTTTATTGGTGAGGGAACTGACACTTAAAGAATTTACATAATTATTTTACCACAAGTGAGGTTACATTAGTTTAAGGTAAGTTGCAGAGCTAAAATTCTAATGCTAGTCTGTCTCACTCAAAAGTTAGTCCTAAAAGAAATATATAGGATTTATATATGAAGAAAAATCAAGAAGCAAAATGGTTTGAAACAAAAGAATATCAGAACAGATGGAAAGTTATACCTTGTTCTTGAAAAGGAATACCCTATATTTAAAAGATTAAAATATGATTTTGCTATGGTCACAATGAAATTCCCAGTGGGAGTGTGTGTGTGCGTGTGTGCGTCTGGTGGTGTTTTGCTTTGTGATTGAAGACAGAGACAGTAATTTTCACAGAGCATTTCATATACTCCTTTATACACTCAACTCTCCTGTACTTAGGCAGGACTAGGTGACTGGTTCTAGACCTGTGCTGTCCCATGTCATAGCTACTAGCCACATGACATTATATAACATATAGTTAACTTATTTTTTCCCGAAACTTAAAATTCAGTTCCTCAGTCATATTAACCACATTTCAAATGCTCACATTTCATTAGTTACAAATGGCTAACAGCTACTGTATTAGTGCAGATTACAGAACGTGTCCACTATCATGGAAAGGTCTGTTGGACAGTGGCATTCTAGACAATGAGTGGGGAAAACACGTATCTCTGTAGCTCCCACAGTCCTCCAGCTGCTCTCCGTCCACTCCGGTGGCCAGGGGGCTGAGGCAGTGTAGCTATGAAGTGTTGGAGCCACAGTCGGCCTGGTGCCTGAGCAACTCTGTGGAGCAAATCCTTTCCCCTGCCCCACTCACACCAACCCACATGGGACGTACCCTCGGAGTAAGAAATGAACTTTTGTTGTGCTAACCCCCTGAGATTTGGAGGTCGTTTGCTACCCTAGTTCAACTACCCATTCATGACTAGAACTAAGGTGGCAAGTGCTAGTGACAGATGTTATAAGGAGGAGGGGATCCTTGACAAAGAGATTCTAAAATGCAAATGTAAAATAAGCATAAGAAACCACTTAGTAAAATTCTGGAAAAGATGGGTAAAAAACAAGCTTGTGATAGTTTGGACATTAAAATATACTATAAAGTGACAACAATTGAGAGAGTACAGGAACAGGCAGACAGATCAATGAAAGAGAACAGATGTGAGAATAAATTAAAATTCAGTGTGAAATAAAGGTCTCATTTCTAATTACCTGTGTTCACTTCTATCTCCCTGTGGTGCTAACCAGGGTCTTGGAGTTTGACATGGAGGTGCTTTCTCTATTTTTCTCAGAAGGCTTGCCCCTGATATAAAGCCATCTAGCAGCCTGGTCCACTAACACAATGTGCCTTTATGATTTTATAATCCCTTGGTCCCATCTTCAATGAAGTTCATCTCCACCCTGTTTTCTCATTAATTGTAATTGCCTGAGGCATTCTGCTAACTTATTGTCTGTTAACATTTCAATTCCTCAGAGTCCTACTCATAAGGCCAATCTTCTTATCGCCCTCACAGTTCATATATTTTGAATGAAGATGGAATTTATGCCTCGCTTGGTGCGATGCTCTATGAAACTTACAAACTTATATTTTACCCTCTGAATCCTTCTGTCTGTGGTTGCTCACCTCTTCCCTGTACTGCCAAAATAGTTATTACATTCCATATAAAACATGCTCTGCATTTCATCAATCTCATCAACATTTTATGATATCTAAATTTGATCTCTTCTATTTCTCTATTCATGAGCATATATACCTAATATAATAATAAATATTATATACTAATAGAGTCCCCACTACCAGGTAAAATTATGCTCACAATCTCAGTGATGATGTTGGCCATCAATTTCCTTTGGCATATTCTACTCAAATCTGGAATCATCTACAAATGTAATCATATTTTTCAGTCCAAATAATGCCTGAATATCCACCTGTCTTTATTTTTCCAGTGTTCTATGGAGACAAACAAAATGGCTATGCTTCAGGTGAAAACTTTTAGATTTTCACATTCTACTGTATGCCAAAACAAACACTATATATATCAATTTGAATATTAAAAAATAACAAAATACCAGTTATCAGAAGCATAAGGGAGAAAAATTGTTTTTAAAGATTTTATTTATTTGACAGAGAGACATAGTGAGAGAGGAGAAAATATTTTTATAATCTAGAGAAAGGCCTTTCCACCTGTGACACAAACACTAAAAACAATAAAGGAAAACACTGATAAATTTGACTGTGTAAACATTAAATATATGAAGAGCCCTAGCTAAAACACCAACCAAAAACTGCATAAACACATAACATGTTTTAGCATAAAAGCTAAGGGATTCTGAATAAAAATGAGGTAACTCCTTTAATGTAATAAGGTTTAGATACTTTTTAAGGAACACTTAGAAAAAGATGATCACTTTAGTAGAAATCTGGACAAAGGATATAAATAGTTATGTCATAAAAGAAGAAATACAAAGAATGAGAATATATGTATATATTCTCTCTATATAAGTATATATATAAAAAAGTATTCAAACACCCAGGTAATCAAGGAAATGTAAATTTAAAAATGCAAAGACATTATATCCAGCTTCTCCCATAACACTAAAACTTTACAAGAAGGACTAAAACCCAGGGTTCAGGGAGGGTGCAGAAAGACAGTCACACTGGTGATAGGTGTAAGATGTTACAACTTTGAAAAGAACAGTTTTTAAAATATGTGTTAAAGTTTAACAGAGATTTCATGTAATAATCGTAGTACTTGAAATTTATGGCAAGGAAATAATCCCAGAAGAGTGTTGCGGTGTTATTTATACCAGCAGAAATCTGGAACTGCTCCATCTATATGGCAAGAGGAATCTGGATAAAAGGTGGGGTAAAGACTTATAATACAATACTTACCAGGCACCTAAAGTGGTGATGCATTTCTATATTCACTGACATGGAAAAAAGGTCTGGGTCCTATTACTGAGGAAACAAAAGGGTTGGGTCCTGTCTGTATATCTGTATGTATATGTGAACCCATTTATGTAAAATTACACATTGAAAGCTATGTGTTATAGATAATGCATAAAAAGGCACGTGCTGAATGGAGCACTGGGTGTTATACACAAACAATGAATCATGGATCACTACATCAAAAACTAATGATGTAATGTATGGTGATTAACATAATAAAATTAAATTAAATTTTAAAAAGTCCAGAGTTAATCCAATAAAATGTTTCAGTAACAATCTAAAAAAAAGGTGAATAAAAGAATGTTTATTGAAATAGCAATTATTATCCCTAGTTGGTGGGGTTTCAAATGATTTTTAATGTTTCTTTTGTACCTTCCTGGATCATATTTTATTAAATTTACAATGTATCTGTGTCTGTTATAATAAAACTCATTCATGTAAATAGAAAATAAGAACAAAGACAATTATGAATGCTAAATAGCAACAGGAAAAATGTTTATGATACTTATGAGAAAAAAAATCACAATGGAGTTGCATCTGCACTATGTATATTAAAAATAGGTGGGTTTACTGGCAAGGAATAGAAAAGAATTTTTAAAAAAACAGGAGTCAATAACGAATATGTTCTTGAAGTGACACAATTGATTTTTCTTATAAAGATGTCAGCTTTGTTCTATTACTTGCTCAATAAACATATTTTAATTAAATTTAAGTATATTAATAGAATAGGTAGAACCTACATAAAGGAAGAAAGGCAGATGCATAGCAGGTGCTGCTGGTTTGGTGAGAAAGAAAAGTGATCAGAAGAGAGTTACAAACTGCAGGAAATTTGGAAGAGACGTGGCATAGTTATAAAGTATATAACCTCAACCACACCCCCAAATCAGTCTATGGGGAAATTTCCTTCTGGGGATATTTAAAATAGCATTGATATAGAGATGAAATGGTGAAAGAAAATAGCAACCCACTTTGTACCCTTTATCTAGGCCTCTTGGTCGAAAATATTTCCAATAATGATGCCCGCAGAGGAAACACAGCATATGTTCATTTAAATTTGTGTCAACACGAAGCCCTTCAACATAGCCTTGGTCTCACAGAGTTGCCTGCAAATTAGTTATAACTCACTATGGACTTTTCCAGTCTAATTAAACAACCCTGCCAGACCAGCCCCTTCATATGTCCATACCTGGGAACTCTGTTAATGAAATATCCACTGAATGTCCACACATATCTAATAGTGTTACGAATGCCCTACGGTCATAGGCCCCTTGGGAGGGAAGGAAGGGCTTCCAGGTCCTCGCTGAAGATTATCCTGGGGTTTAACAGACACAGCCTTCAGAGAGACTTTGTACCAGACATAACATTTTCTGCATATTTCAAGCTTTTGAGCCTAGGAGAATCTCTGAGAATTAATCGGATGGAATCCCAGCCTCCAGACCCAGAAGGATGCTTCTGGTTTCATAGGGACCGAATGCACAGCCACTGTGAGCTGAGAGCAAAATGCATTTATCTCTGACAGCTCAGGCTTTTGCCTCCAAAAAGGAGAATCCGGCAATTGCAGAATGTTAGCTGTGGAAGCTAGAGAGATCATACAGCCGCCACAGCCCTACAAGCTGCCTCAAGGGCAGTTGCTGGGAAACTTTTTGGAATTTGGGTGAGTGATTGAGGCAAACTGACAGGAGCTCATGGACCTCTCACTTCTTCCATCAAAGCAAACAAAGGTCAGACTTCCCACAGGACTTGGTTTGAGGTGTGGGGGGAAATTGTGACAGCCACTGAATTGGACCGAAAAATCACTGGGCATCTTCAGTTAAAAACAAGGTGTTGTCTAACACACCCTCTGAGTTATCTGATTCTCTGGGGACTCTGGGCCTTTCCTTGTCTGTGATCTACTTTGTAATTTGGAGATAGCTGAGAACACTGCAAAAGACCCATATCCCCAGACCTGTAAATTCTGTCCAGGAGGAACAATTGATCCACTCTCCCCTAAAAAAGGACAGTTTTGTATCTTTTTGTAAATTAATTTCCACATTCCTGATTCAACAATAAAAGTGTGGTAATTCAAATTCATTGAACCAGTTCTAACATCTTACTGGTTCTCTCATTACTTAATGAGTTAAATAGATTCTCTGACAAGTGTTCATTTTGTATTTGTATAAGAGTCATGATTTTACACTTAAAAAAAATACTTTAAAATAAAAAAGACTATTGAAACTGAGTCTAGCCCCAATCCCCACATTTCATATGTGAAGGAACTGAGGCCCAGGAAGGTGAAGTGAGGAGCAAAGAAATATCAGCTAAATTTTCCTCACCAAAGAAATCCTTGTTAAATGTACACAATGAACATGTAATGCTGTTTACTCACTTATGCTGTGGAGAGATGAATCAGTCGTACCACTCCATATTTTATGATATATACACGCCAACATGAAGGCTGAATTACCAGCAGAAGATGCTGGAATCATATGGACTAGATTTAATGCCCAACTCTCCCACTTCCGAGCATGACCCAGCCAAGTCACCTTTTCTTTGCCTTGGCTTCCTTATCTGTAAAGTGGCGATAACAACAGTACTTTCCTCTTAGGACTGGTATAGCATTAAACTGGATAATGCTTAGTAAGCTCCTGAAACTTTGCCTGGCACATAACAGGTGTTCTGCAAATGTTATATGCTATTACCATCCACGCTCGTCGAAGGTTTGCTTTTGGAAGAGTTATCATATTGAAATGCACTAATATAAAGTACAGGGATACCTGGATTTATCTCTTAGGTGTCATTGTGAAAAGTTGTAGCTAAACTAAAGTGTTATACACTGAATTCTATTTTAATGCTATTAAGGCACCTCTTGTTTACAGCAAAGTGTGCATTAAATTACTTGATGAAATTAAAAAATAATTTTGTAGCACTTATAGCTACCCTCTGATTTATTACTGGATTTTAATAAATAGTTTCAAGACAGACCCAACCTACATACAGGAGTACATTGTTATTGGCTGAGGACACCATTTCTAGGGATATCTACGTATGGTTAATACTATGGATTATGTGGCCAAATAGCCTGATTCTAATGTAATTTTGGCAAGAATTCAGTAAAATAAAAAATACCATTAGCAATGAAAATTTGTTTAACAAATAGGGAATAACATACTCTCAATTTCACATGCAATTATGATATTTAATCATTACATATTTGACTATGTTTCTCAACAGCATTTTACTCAACATCTTAATAGTCCCTTCTAAGCATCCACCCCAATGTTTGTACATAATGGATGTTTAACAAATGTTGTTAAATGATCTATAAGCTACTGTATATTGTATTTTATGTCCTACTGGTAATATATGCAGCTGTGACCTGAACATAAGAAAAGGAGCTCAGCATTTGGTCTTCCTGTGCACAGGGATGCTTCTTGTTCATTTTTTTGTTCTCTCATTATTGTTCTCCCCTCCAAACTCCCCTTTACTGTGCAGTTTTAGGATGCTCTATAATTAGAAGCCAGCCAGGCATCAACTACTTCCTCTGGGCAAGTTTGTGCCTTAACACCTCTCAGTGACCTTCCATGCTAATTAAACTGCGTGTGAGAATAAAGAACATTGGTACTTAACTGAAATAAAAAGCAATTAAGTGGAAACATTTGGAGATGATTGTATGTTAATAAGAAATCTTAATCAATGTGAATACCTATGAGACTAACAGATGCACCTTTGAAGAATTCATATTTTCTAATAAAAAAATACAAACTTCCTTGTTTCCTAACATGTGCACAAGTTCATAAAAGTCTTTGATTTGTTTCACAGACCAAGGGGAAAAAATTACTCTCTCTTTTATTTTCTTTGTAGTTTTCTGGAAATTGCTAAACTATCTCTGAAGCACAGTTTACTTTCTCAAATATAGTAATTGAGAGTACCCTAAATTTTATCCAAGAAATCTAAATTTGGGTTTCTTATCTTTCTAAACCCTGGAAACACATTAGTAATGTGCACTGTAAGTGCAGAAATAAAATAGATGAAATGAAGAAAGTTTAGATCAAGGGCAGCAAACCATAGTCACAGGCCATATTTGGCACTGCCTCTTTCTATATAGCTCATCAGTTGGGAATGGATTTTACATTTTTAAGTGGTTTTTAAAAAAAAAAAAAAAAAAAGCACAGGGCGCCTGGGTGGCTCAGTTGGTTAAGCGACTGCCTTCGGCTCAGGTCATGATCCTGGAGTCCCGGGATTGAGTCCCGCATCGGACTCAATATCTATTATATTGTTTATATTCAGTTTTCAATGTGTACAGTATGCTAGAATTGTACAACATGAAAGAAGTACTTCAGGCCTTCTGGAACCTTAGAATCTACTGCAGGAGGCAAGTAATAAATATTCCTTTGATTCTAAGATTACATTTTTTAATGTTATCATCTCAAATTGGGGTATGTCATACAGTTGCTGTTGACCAGGCTAAACTCAGGATGTAGCTGTCATTGCCCAAACATGCTCAACACTTGGTCGTCTTTGTTCATATTTTCATCACTCCAGTTAAATCATGTGCATGGTTGGCTACATGGAGTGAGTATAATTACATTTAGAATGTCTTAAAAATATTACCCTGTGTAAGGGGCGCCTGGGTGGCTCAGTTGGTTAAGCAGCTGCCTTTGGCTCAGGTCATGATCCCAGGGTCCTGGGATCGAGCCCCGCAATGGGCTCCCTGCTCACTTGAGAGCCTGCTTCTCCCTCTCCCTCTGCAGCTCCCCCCCTTCTTGTGCTCTCACTCTCTATCAAATAAATAAATAAAAATCTTTTTAAAAAATATTACCCTGTGTTATGGCATTAAAATGAAAAATCTCTGCAATGCATAAAAATGCACTGAAACTAGACAAATTTTACACAGATTAAGCAAATAATTGTTTTTGGGAAAACTCCATACTTTTTTTTACAATTCTACATTTTATAATAAAGCAAAAACTAAATATGTTATGACACCTCTAAAAAGGAAAATATTCCCAAAAAGGTAAATGTGTGTGTGTGTGTGTGTGTAAAGGATTGCCTATTTTATACCACACAATGCAAATAAGAGCAGGAGACATTGCCAAATCCCTTAAAATAGATGAAAGAAATTTCAAAACAGGAGGCTACCATGACTATTGTTAAGAAATTGTAGAATGCATAGTTTAACTGGAAGTATTTCCTTCTTTCTTTCTTCCTAACATATAAAATAATGCTCTGTCTTGGAAATCAATGTCATCTGAAATATGATGAAATACGGTACTTACAAAACTAGTAAATGGCTATGCGAAGCAGTTTGTATCAAAACCGAAATGAATGGTTTGGAGAGTGCAGGACTTTGATAGAGGCCTGGGAAAGCTTTCAAATGAAAGTAGGAGCTGAGTTTTGTGGTAAAGACAAGTTGGAATTTAAAAGTGGGAGTAAAGGTGAAGGTGTTCCAGCAGGACAAAGATTATAAGCACATATCTGGAATGAGATCAAGTCTGGTATATCCAGGAGAAGGTACAGACGTAGTTATAACAAAAAATAACATTTTGAGAGTTGTCACAGGACTAGACCTGAAGTTTCCTAAAGGTCAGACTGAGGAATTCAAGTCATACACCATAGTTAATGGGGATCATATGATCATTATTTCTCCTTCATTTGGTTAGAATACTAGGTTTTGAATTCTAGATTGGCATTTTTTTCTTCCAGTAGTTTAAAAGTACTGTTCCATTATATCCTAACTGCTGTTTTTCTGAGTTTTGTTTTTTGGGGTTTTGTTTTTGTTTTTTTTGAAAGTGAGATCACAAGTAGGCAGATCGGCAGGCAGAGGGAGAGGGAGAAGCAGGCTCCGCACTGAGCAGGGAGCCCAATGCGGGACTCCATCCCAGGACTCTGGGATCATGACCTGAGCCTAAGGCAGATGCTTAACCGACTGAGCCACCCAGGCACCCCCTAACTGCTGTTTTTCTGTTGGGAAGTTATCAATACATTCTCCTTGATGCTTTGGAGGTAATGTAGTTTTCTTTATGTTTATCTTGCTTGATACTTGCAGGGGTTTTTTTTTTTTTTAGTATTTTTTAAAATTTTATTTTAGAGAGAGAGCATGAGTGTAAGTAGGGGGAGTGGCAAAGGGAGAGGGAGAGGGAATCTCAAGCAGGCTCCCCACTCAGCACAGAGCCCAACAGGGGTCTTGAGCTCAGACCCCAAGATCATGACCTGAGCTGAAATCGAGTTCGCCCCTTACCGGACTGAGCCACCCAGGTGCCCCATATTTGTAGGCTTTTTAAAATGTCACTTGAAGTCTTCAGTCAGCTTTGGAAAATTATTGACCATTACCTCCACTTCTGCCAAAATCTCTTTCTCTTTTCCTTCTGGGACTCTAATTACATGTAAATTGGACCTTTCACTCTGCCTCACAGGTATTTAACAACTGTTTTATTTTCCCCTCTGTTTTTCCTCTGTGCTTCAATTTAAATCTTTTGTCATGACCTGTCTTTTAGTTCACCAGTCCTGCCTTCTGGTGTTTAATCTGCTTATTAAATTCATTAAATTCTTAATTGGGGATATTGTATTTTTCAATTCAGCAAGTTCCATTTGATTATTTTGCATAGATTACAATTCTCCAATAAAATTATTCATCCTGCGTTCTGTTGTCTTGGACATCCTAATCATAATTATTCTCAAGTCATTGATAATTCCAATATCTAGTTCACCTGTGAGATTGTTTACACTGTCTGTTTTGTTCTTGTTATTGTTCTTGTCTCAGTTTTTGCTTGTATAACCCTATTATTTAACAATCTTAGTAGCTTTGGTTTGAGTGCTAGACATTATTTATAGCAACTGTAAAAGCTCTGGATGATGTTATCATTTTCCCATCAGAGTTCCATCCTTTCTTTGCTGAACAGAGTAAGGGTGAACTCTCTTATTCCAATCAGGGATTGAGCCAAGTTAAGGCTGCATTGCTCTTAGGAAATGCTCAGTATATTTGTGGCTTGCTGTTATTCCTAAGGTCTAGTGTGTTAGGACTTTCAGCTGAGAACATGATCGGTTCACCAAGCCCCCAAGCCCTGGCAGGCCCTGAAATCTAACAACTCTGTTCTGTGAAACTGAAAATTTCTAGTCTACGTTTCAGGTATTTTCAGAATTAATTTGTAGCACAGTGTAGCTTCAGAATTTGGTAAATGTCTTGGGAACAAAATTGGTATGTGTTTGAAAATACTCAAGATTCTAGTTTTGTGTCTTCGGTCATTTCAGATTGCCAAATGGTATGATGTCTCTGTCCTCCAGAGTGGCCCTTTGCCTGGGCAAATCTTATCTGTTTTCAGCCTCTTGCTATGTCAGAATCTGGTAACAAATTCTGGTTAGCACTGGTTATAGATCGTTTGCTCACCTCTCTATGACTCACCTCTCTCTGGAATCTTAGATTCTTTAGCCTGACTTCTTCAAAAGCTCACTGATGCCTTTAAATTCAAAATCTTTGCATTTTATTTGCCTTTTCTATTTATTCTTAAAAAGATTGTCAGTTTAGGGGCGCCTGGGTGGCTCAGTTGGTTAAGCGACTGCCTTCGGCTCAGGTCATGATCCTGGAGTCCCAGGATCGAGTCCCACATCGGGCTCCCTGCTCGGCAGAGAGTCTGCTTCTCCCTCTGACCCTCCTCCCTCTCATGTTCTCTGTCTCTCATTGTCTCTCTCGCAAATAAATAAAATCTTAAGAAAAAAAAATTAAAAAAAAAAAAAAAAAGATTGTCAGTTTACAGAAAACTAATACATTTTACCTAGATACAGAATTCTCAAATCTATAGGTCCTTAAACAAGAGACTGATATAATAAACTAGCTATTCCCTAGAGGATAAAAGAAAATAAACTGGGAAAGATGGAACAGACCTGACAAAGGTGGTCATGGCAGAAATTGAAAGGAAACTTGGAACTCTGAAAGCATTACTTCTGCTTTTTATAACACCTCCAAGGTAGATATTCTTGGCCTCACTTTACAGATGAACCAATAAAAAGACTTAGACATCTATTATTATATTTTCTAGCCCCAAAACCTATACACTATTCTGTATGGCATAGTGGAGTTTAGTCCAAACTGGCTCTGCCATCACTAATCCTCAATTGTTTGACCTGTCAATGGGAACAGTAATATCTGTTTCACAGAATTATGGTCAATGAGATAAATACATATGAAAGCACTTCATTAACTATAAAGAAGTAAATGTTTTAAAGGAAACTGGAATTTGTTTTATCAGGTATGGTAAGACACACACACACAGAAATGACTTCATGAAGAAAGAAGTTTTTATATTCACAGATCCCAAGAAACTGGAGGCATAGCAGTGGGGAAGCACCAAGTTTGGTCAGGAGGCAGAGAGAGCGAAGGGAGAATCTGGGCAGGAGCCCTTGTGATAGTTTCTCCAGGAAGGAATGAGTGAGGCTGGATAAGGAGGTTTGGGATTGGCTAGTCTGAATAATTTCAGTGGGCTCTGGGGTATAGGGTCTGTCCCTAGTTGTCTAGTACCTGGCCCTGGTGTGATGAGGGCAAGTGGATAGTGGTCCAGAGTGTGAGACCCAAGAAAGGAAGTGGTTGGGGGTATGGGCTCTAGATGTTTGTTTGCATATGAAAAACACACTCCCAGGTGAGTTCTTTGCTATCTTTAGGAATTAGCTAATCCTGAGAGAGGCAGTCCCTCCAAGGTAAACAAGGCTCCAAGATGTCAGCATCACAATGAAAAAACAAAAGATTTTATTAACACAGTATATAAATAACAGTGACATTTATCATTCTCAAGCACCAATATTCTGCTAACTCTGAACTCATGAAGAATAGTAAAATATTCTAAAATTTTAAAATCCTGCCTGGGCATGTTGTCTTGATGACATGTGTACATAGACCCCTGGCTTCTCATGGAGACTCCCATAGCTCAGGGGGAAAAAAAGGAATCTCTGTTTTCCCTTGAGTAAACAATATAATGGCATCAGTGATATTTTACTCATTAATTCAGTGCTGTTTATAAAATCCCTAAAATGTGATGTTGATGTTAAACTAATAAATTTAACATTCTAAGTTTATTTTCAAGCAGCTGTTACTTGTTATATGAGTAAATTATTTTTTAAGAAAAAAATCATACCAGAAGCATATTTTTAAAATATACCATATTATACAGATTATCTCCATTGTTTGTTTTTATTGAATTCTCTACCCTGATTATAAACAGGGTACAAGCAGTGCTCAACAGTGTTCAAACTAACAAATTAGCTTCCTTCTCAAATACAAATGTTTGTGGGGCATTTTTTGCAGTGTGGGAGTCTGTCAGTTTCAGATCTATTAAGAGAAGAAAAGTCCCCATACTGTATAATTTTGTTTTCCTAAAAGGTGGGCAATTAAAATGAACAATTTCTTAATTGTATAATTTATTAGTCCAAAACCAAAGTATATATCATAACAATCAACTCCAAAATCAAAGGAATTTCATTCCAATTATTGGAATAATTTATTTTTTACAAAGACAGTATAAGTACAATGTATTCCATAATAAATAAAATTATCCTTTTGGCAGAGGGAATAGAGCACACATTAATATCCTTTATTTCTCAAATCTTCCCTTAAAAACTGTATACTGGGGGGAGATGGTTCTTATCTTATGTTTCCCCCACATAAAGAAAGTTCACTTAGTGGAACTCCTTGCCTCCTCTGTCCTTTCCTTATTCCATCTGGGAGAGGTTGAGGGTCACTACACTGATGGATGCATTTGGAAATAACACCTGGGTATTCTTCTCAGCTCAGCACTCCTCCTCCTTCCTCATGGTGGTGAGCAGACTGACAGAGAGCAAAAGTCCTCTCTGCTCCTTCATACCATATATCCTTCCTGGGCCAGCCACCTTTACCAGGAAGACCTGCAACCACATGTGGTAGGCTGCCTAATTCTGAGTTTATTAATCAAGCTAGTCTGGTCATTATTGGTAATAAAGATGATGTTTTGGGGGCACCTGGGCAGCACAGTTGGTTAAGTGTCTGACTCTTGTTTTCAGCTCAGGTCATGATCTCAGGGTCATGAGATCAAGCCTCGTGTTGGGCTGTGTGCTCAGTGTGGAGTCTGCTTGAGATTCTTTCTCCCTCTCCCTCTCTCTCTCCAAAATAAATTTTAAAATCTTAAAAGAAAAATAAAGATTATATTTTGACCTCCATCTTTATTCTCTTATTTATCAAACTGTTTAGAATCTGGACAGAGGAGATGGCACTGTTCACCTAGAGACCTCCACATTGAAGAATCCAGTATCACTCCATTTCCATCGTATTGTAACATTAACACACACTTCTAGTGCCTGTTTCTTCTGTGCCCTGTCATTGAAAAATGAACAAATGATACAGATTTATTCCGTTTCCTTTCCACTATTTGTTAGCTTGAATAATGGACTAGGGATGGCTTGTTACAGCAGCAGTTTGTTATTGGGTGTCTTAGAAGACCTGGAGACCTCCAGAGTTTTCAGATGTGCTATAGAAACTGTGTTGAGTAGGGTGTGGGGTTGGGAGGTGGGAATGTTGGAGAAACTAGACTGAGAAGATCAAGACTCCAGGAATCTCACCCCAGCTTCAGAAAGAACCGTTCAACTCTCATCTGTTTAATACACTAAGTTGCCATAAAAGCATAAGTTTGAAGAAATTTTCCATTTTAAAATGGCAGATTAAAACCTACTATCTCCTACCATCTTTCCTGATTAGGTAAATATTTAGCAAGATACTGTTACAAATCATTTTGTACTTGACAAAAAGCTATCTCCTCTGGAGAATTTTCCCTTCATACTTAGTATGGGAGCCATAACCTGAGCCATAACACAGTGAAGGAACGGTTCCCTGAAGTCAAGTCGGGGACTAGCATGATGGGGACAGAGTACTTCTTGACACAGATGCTCACTCTAGAAGTTCAACTTTTAGTTACTTTTGCTTTTGTTCTTCTTAGAACTACTGAAGTCTGGTCATGAGAGAACCTGGGAACCAGTCTCCGGCACCCAAACTGTAATATATAAAGAGATTTATATTGTCTTAAACCAGATCCACTGATATACAAATAATTATAGGCCAAATGCTGAGTGGAAATCTGAATGATAAAAAACTCAGCAGGACAATGTTTGCTGTCTGAGCCCTCTCAGAAGTTGCCTTTGCCAGGTTCAGAAACCATACACTCTAGTTGTTCATCTGCTAGCTAAAAACTGTAACACATATTTTGTAATCTTCTATAGGTCAGACATTATGTCTTAAATCCTACTCTCCTGTGCCACAAACAGCAAACAAACACCCTTTTGGCTTTGTAGTGGCAGCCAAAATTGTGATGTTTATGAGTTTACTATCTTGTAAACCGAATGAGGCAGTTGGAAAAGAAAAAAATAAAGTTCCTGGCCAAATATCTCTAGGAAACTAGCTAAAGGAAATGTTAATTATGAAGGGACTTTGTCCTAATAGCAAGGAAGGGCTAAGTTCCAGGTAATAATCCACTCATAGCACATAAAACCAATTCCTAAGAATTAAGAAGTATTTTTGCTTTAATTTTTTTATGAATACTAATTGACAAAAATAAAGCCCAAGCATAGTATCCCTACATTCAGGACCAGCTATGTAATCTTCAGGGCCTTGTGCAAAATGGGAGCGAAGGGTCCCTGCCTATACTCACATGCATGAGGAAAACGTGAGGGACCATGTTATGATACTGAAAATCCACAGTAAAAGGCTTTTCACTGCCTTTCACCAGACCTGTTCCTGAAACAGACACGATGAAACTATTTCCTATCTCACTTTCTTACTTCCGTATCTAGTGTTTGGGTGAACATCTTCACAATCCTCATCTTAGCCACTGCCAAATTAGGCATTCCATCCTTAATTTATCCAAAATTTCTATTTTGCATAAAAGAGCAATGTCTTTGTTCTCTTCGTGCTAGTCATGAGAACTAGCAACTGGCTCATTGTTCAGGGCCAGCCACAAAGCAGGATGGCTCTTCATTTTCATGGACAAGTTGGTGGGTTTGGGGAAGCAGAACTGAAGGTAAATCTGAAATGAGCACAACTGCTCTACATGAAGGGGGAGAAGAATTTGATGTGTGAGGAGTAATTCAGGAAGGAAAGAGCAAGAAGAGAAGGGAGAGAAGATTCAGGAAATGAACTTTGAGATGTGCAATTAGATTCTTTTTGTTAATCCCTAAGATTATCAACAAGATCTGTGTGACTGGCTATCTATGAAACTCACGAGAAAAAAAGTGGACTGCCACCCTGGATCTCTATGTTACAGAACAGTGGCTACTAATGTGAAAACAGAACCAAACAAAAACTGAAGGATGAGTAGGGAATCTTGACAGCATGAAGAACTTTGGAAATTAGACTCTTAGAAAGAGGAGTGGGGAATTTGGACTTCCACGGGCTTTGGAATTAGGGGACTGGAGCCATATTTTCTAGTTCCAGAAGCAATGGGTGTTCCAAGTAATGAGAATTTTACTATGTGCCAGCCTTCATGGGCACTACTTCCATTGTATCAGCTCATGTAATCATCCCAACAACACTATGAAATAGGCATTATTTTGCAGATGATAAAAATAAGATACAAAGTTGTTATGAGATTTTCCCAGGATCAGACACTAAGTATTAGAGGTAGGACTGGAAACCAGGCAGTTGGCTTCCAAAACCAAAGACACTGACTACTCTAAAACTCTATCTTCTGTACTGTCCCCTGTGGTCCAGGAAAGTAGATACTACCATTCAGAATCTACAAGTGAGGTAACTGAAGTCAGAAATATTAAGTAACTTATCCAAGGGAAGCTAGTCAGTGGCAGAACTGAGATCAAAGAGGATGCAGCTGATTCCACATCCTTGCTTTTGCCCTAACCCCTTTTGGCTCATCTGGACATAGACCATAAGGTTCAAATTCTAACTCTGCTCGTCACTGTCTATGCAGCCTGAGTAAATCACTTAATCTGCTGGATTCTTTGTTTTCTCATCTGTAATGGTGCAATTATAACTACTTTGAAGAGTAGTTCTAATGGAATATGAAGTAACACATGTGAGCTGGAATTCATTATGCAAATATAAGGTATATTTACTGCCATTGTGTTGGAATGAAAGGACAGTACTTCCCATGATGCTTGCACTTTCCCACTGCTCAATATTCACAAAGGAGAGAAGGAAGAGATCTATCTTTTGAGCAATGTTAATTTCATCCTACGGCTTTTGATTTCATCCCTCTGAGTGATCTAGTCTCATTATATTCAGTCATTCACTCTAAATGCTTGGCAGGCATCCAAATAGTTATTTGTCCAACTCAATAATCTAAGTTTATTGTCTTAAATAAATCACACCTGACAAATAACTCACACTTCCAAATGATCTTTAAAAGTGGGTGCTAAATGACATATCAGATAAAGGGCTAGTATCCAAAATCTATAAAGAACTTATCAGACTCAACACCCAAAGAACAAATAATCCAATCAAGAAATGGGCAGAAGACATGAACAGACATTTTTCCAAAGAAGACATCCAGATGGCCAACAGACACATGAAAAAGTGTTCAACATCACTCGGCATCAGGGAAATCCAAATCAAAACCTCAGTGAGATACTACCTCACACCAGTCAGAATGGCTAAAATTAGCAAGTCAGGAAATGACAGATGTTGGCGGGGATGTGGAGAGAGTGGAACCCTCCTACACTGTTGATGGGAATGCAAGCTGGTGCAGCCACTCTGGAAAACAGTGTGGAGGTTCCTCAAAAAGTTGAAAATAGAGCTACCATATGATCCAGCAATTGCACTACTGGGTATTTACCCCAAAGATAAAAATGTAGGGATCTGAAGGGGTATGTGCAACCTGATGTTTATAGCAGCAATGTCCACAATAGCCAAACTGTGGAAAGAGCCAAGATGTCCATCGACAGATGAATGGATAAAGAAGAAGTGGTATATATATACAATGGAATATTATGCAGCCATCAAAAGGAATGAGATCTTGCCATTTGCAACGACGTGGATAGAACTGGAGGGTGTTATGCTGAGCGAAATAAGTCAAACAGAGGAAGACATGTATCATATGATCTCACTGATATGAGGAATTCTTAATCGCAGGAAACAAACTGAGGGTTGTTGGAGTGGGGGGTGGGGTGGGAGGGATGGGGTAGCTGGGTGACAGACACTGGGGAGGGTATGTGCTCTGGTGAATGCTGTGAATTGTGCAGGACTGTTGAATCACAGATCTGTACCTCTGAAACAAATAATGCAATGTATGTTAAGAAAAAAAGAAAAAGAAGATAGCAGGAGGGGAAGAATGAAGGGGGGGAAATTGGAGGGGGAGATGAACCATGAGAGACGATGGACTCTGAAAAACAAACTGAGGGTTCTAGAGGGGAGGGGGGTGGAAGGATGGGTTAGCCTGGTGATGGGTACTGAAGAGGGCACGTTCTGCATGGAGCACTGGGTGTTATGCACGGTGAATCATGGAACACTACATCAAAAACTAATGATGTAATGTATGGTGATTAACATAATAATAAAAAATTTTTTAAAAAGTGGGTGCTAAAGTGACATTGTCAATTCCAAAAATCATAGATGATTCTAAGGCTTTTAACAAAACAACTTAAAAGTTTGACATTTTAATTTATTGCTGTACTGCTTCCTATAACTGTACTTTGATTGTTTCCGACTACTTCCCAAGTAGTAACTTTTTCACATGAAATATAATTTACACTTTTAGACGAAATCAGATAGGAACAGTGAAGGCATGAGTAATGTAAATATAAACCTCTTCTTAAAAAGCCAATATTCTGCATTATTTAATTTTCTCATTTTAAAAATGTTAATGTCAGTAGCCACAAACATACAAAGAGCTGGATGTATTTAATTTCCACAAAAAGATATTGGAAACTCATTTGTATAATTTTGGAATCTCACTGAAGAGTGTGAAAAATAAATTTGTTACTCTATGTCATAAAAACAAAAGAAAAGTACACTAACAGTCTGATCCCAAATATCACAAATGTTGGACTTCAAAAGCTACACTAAGAGACAAAGTAATGAAATAATGTCTAATCAATATATTTGAATAACGTAAGATTAAGATCATTAAGTAGTCGGTTAATGTTTATCATTTCAATCAAATCAAAGTTATGTTTTAATGGAGGGAAGTATTGGCATGAGTGAGTAACTCAGAAGAATATATCATCAAACAATTTGTATTAAATATATGAGTACTTTGCTCTTTATTTGAATGTAAATTCTGGGAGAAACTCAATTTTGTATATTCATGATATTACAACTAGATAATGAAATGTGCTGAAAATGTCCAACTAAGGAGAATTGGTAAAACTGATGCAATTTCTTATTGTTTTTCCCAGCTCACGGCTCAGCATCCTCTTCTGTAATAGGACAGAAAACATGGTATGGTTAATCCGAAGCGCTAGCTTAAAAGGAACCTGGCTTCTACCCTAGACTGCTTGTTAACCATTCCTTTACCTGGTCAGAAGAGGTCAATATGAAACTAGGTATGTTAATTTAAACAGTTCTCCCTTTGATCTGTCCTCAAATAATCATCAATGTTATGCCCAGAAAAGACAGAAAGAAAGCAGATTAAGTAGCAATATAAATACACTGGAAACAAGATATGCTGTAATTTATGTGCCAGCAGATAATTGATAATAGAATGCTTTGTAATTAAACATAATACATCCCATATAAACACAGTGTTATGTTTCAGTAACCATATTTCTGGAATACAGTAACTAAATACAAAAACAGAGAGCCATTAAATTACTTAGAGTGAAACCTATTAACAATATTGAACTTTTCTGTCAGGATTTAGATTGTGATAAATTGACTTAGAGTTTATATTATTAGTTAAAAATAAAATATTAATGAAAAAAGGTTTTCAAACACTTTTGCTCGCCAACATTTGCCTCTAATAATTAAAATGCCAGCTTATTCAATGCTTATATCATAAAAATAACAATTGGGGGCGCCTGGCTGGCTCAGTTGGCAGAGCATGCGACTCTTGATCTTGGGGTCATGAGTTCGAACCCCATGTTGGGCATAGAGCTTACTTAAAAAAAACACAATTCAATATTATTTTTAATACCATATATTATAATTACCATATATTGACTATATAACTTGTTTTCATGTTCAATCACCTGCAGGGATACCTATATTTCTTCAAAAGGAATAAATGCATTTCTTTCACATAGGGATATGTCAGGTCACCCTTAAGAAGTCAGACTTTATCAGATGACATGGTTACCTGGTACTCTGGGGACTATTCACACAGAAAATCCAGGTAATTTAGACAAGGATATGGGCTTCCTCTTAAAAAAAAAATTAAAAATCACCTTTAAATTATAGGGTCAGCTGAGTGCAAAGTCCTAAAGGCATCAGCTAATTAAGTAATGTTCTGCTGCCCTGGGGCTGTCTACAGATTGCACTTAAAAAGTAACTGATAGATCAAGTTACAGAGAACAAAACACACACACACACACACATGCCCATGCACACATGATACACCTGAGTACACAGTAAATGAGTGCATATAAAGATTGGTGAAAAATGAAGAAGATCTGGAATCAAGTTAATAGTGTTGTATTAATGTCAATTTTCTCATTTTGATATTGTACTACAGTTATGTAAGATGTCACCATTTGAGAGAAGGACACATGGGACTCTGTGTACTATTTTTGCAACTCCCTGTGAGTCAATAATTATTTCCAAAATAAGAAGTTTTTTTTAATAATCCCATGATAATATGCCCCAGTGAAATGACATATTGCTAATATGTAGAATGCTGGATCAGTACCACAGAAAAAGATCTAAATGTAAATCTTTTTTTAAATGGGGCATTAATTTGCTGTCATTTCTACCACTTTTTGATCCAAAGCTTTAAAAAAAAAAAACAAAACTAAGTTTAGGTTAGGATTCGGGTCTTTATCAGAGGTGTGCTGGTAAATGTTTAAGAACCAGTTCTTGAGAAGGGAGCTCTAATTTGTAGCATTTGCCATTTTCCATAGTGTAAATATTCCACCATGATCATTTTAAACTACAAGTGTAATAACCAGCTCACAAAATTCCTGAATATTTAGCAATCTATTCTCATATGAAACCTGTTTCACCAAGAAAGAAAATGGGCTCTTGGCCCCTTGGACTGTTTGTCCCATGGAGAGGGTGCAGCAGGACAAGGGCCAGAGTGATTTAAGGTCCCCCTTGTCTGAATTAAATCATCATCCCATATGCCAACTTCATCCACCTAATTCTCTCTTGTTATTCACTTTATATCTGAAAAGGATTTAGCCAAGATTAGAAAAATCTGATAAAATTTGGAGAAGACATACTTACTAAGTATTTCTTTGTGGGATAATTCCTATTTCAATAGTCTTCCTGTCACATCACATATCTGAACCATGCCACAGGCTGTAACCAATTTGTTTATAACTGATTTTAGAGAATCAAAGCACCCTCTCTTATTAGTACACAATAGATTCCAGCAACCACTTCTGCGAAGAATGATGAGAGCTTCTTTGGAGATTTTGTGCTCTTCACTTAAAATTCATTTCTCTTCTATCAGAGAGAATCATGGTCTTTGATAAAGTATGTGTTTGTTTCCCGCATCTTCTCTCCTCTTCTTCTTGAAGATTATTTGGAGAACTGATTTGCTTTTCGTCTTTCTAGACAACATTCATTAGACAAATTATGAGTGTCCTTATTCCCTGAGAGGGGATCCCACTAATTTTTATAACCTGTCTAATCATTTTTAATCACTCAAATTAAAATCCCCCAAAAGTGTGTTAACCTGGCCTAAGATCACTATGGAAGTTTTATATTAATTCAGTTCATCTCTTCCTATGATTTTTTATTAGAGTAAAATAAAATCCAAGCCCATTTCCATGGCCTATAAGATCATACATTCATTCTTTTTCAGACTGCAGATAAAATTAATTTAGTGAATTATAACTGACATTGCGTTTTAATGAATGGCATGGCACAACATGCCACAGTACAACATAATTAGAATAGAATAGAATAGAATAGAATAGAATAGAATAGAATAGAATAGAATAGAATCCATTTATGAAGTATTATATGGGAAACTATCACCCAGAGTTGCAATCTAAAAGTTATTTTTTACCTCTAGTAATAATTTTAAAAATCAAATTCCACAACCCTAAAGGCCCTGCCCTCCCCTGTGCCCTCAACCTCCTTCAATCCTCTCTCTCACTCATCGCCCACACTGGCCCTCTGGGTTTCTTAAATACATCAAGTTCATTTTGGTCTCAGGAACTTTGCCATTATAACTATTTCCTGATAGTTCTAAGAATGAAGGCAACTCTTTGCAGTTCTAGTTTTATTTTCCCTTATATTTCATGACAATGAGCACCTTTTCACATACTTATTGCTCATTTGGATATTCTATTTGGTTAGGTGCCTGTGCAAGTCTTTTGCCCATTTTGTTTTTGAGTTGTCATCTTCTAATGAATTTGTAGTTCTTTATATTTTCTGTGTATGGATGCTTTGTTCAATATAGGTATTAGAAATTTCTTCTCCTAGTTTACCTTTTGTTCTCTTTTTGACATCTTTTCATAAAGAAAGCCATTTTATTTATTTATTTAGGTCAGCACTTTGGCATTTTGTTTCAGAAATCTTTGTCTACCTAAAGGCATAAGGATTTTACCTATGTTTTCTACCAAAATTTTTGTTTTGCCTTTCTGTTTTAGGTCAATTATATATGTCAAATTACTTTTTACACACAGCATGAGGTAAGGATCAAGGCACATTTTTTTCCATAATATTTCATTGCTCCATCCTGTCCCTACTTAGCAGTTTCATCTCTGTCTTACCTTAAGTGACTATATATGTGTGGGTCTATTTCTAGACACCCTATTCTGTTCCATTGGTCTATTTTTCTGTCTCCATATCAACACCACTCTATCTTAAACACTGTAGCCTTATAGTGATTCTTCAAAATATTGGTCTTTAGCAATAAAAAGGAATGAGCTACTAATAATATGCAATAACTTGGATGGATATGAAGGAAATTATGCTGAGTGAAAAAACTATCCCAAAAGGTTACATGCTGTATGGTTCCATTAATATAACATTCTTGAAATGATAAAATTATAAAGATGGAAAACATATTAGTGATTGCCAGAAATTAGAGATAAGGGAAGGAAGGGCAGGAGATGGGTTTTATAAAAAGTCAGCACAAGCCCAAAGAATCCTTGTGGGAATGAACTATTCTATATCTTGTAATGAGGGTGATAACGTAACTCTCCCATGTGTTAAAATTACATGGAACTAGGGACGCTCAAGTGGTGGAATTGGTTAAGTGTCTGACTCCTGGTTTCAGCTCAGGTCATGACCTCAGGGTCATGAGATTGAGCCCTGTGTCAGGCTCTGTGCTCAGCACTTGGGATTTTCTCTCCTTCTACCTCTGCCCCTCCCCACCACTCCCCCCACTCAAATAAATAAATAAATCTTTAAAAATAAATAAATAAAATTACTTGGAACTAAATACATAAATGCACACACATTTGAGTGCATATAAAACTGGTGAAATCTGAATAAGGTGTATGGGTTGTATTAATGTCAGTTTCCTGGTTGTGATGTTGTACTACAGTCATGAAAGATGTTACCATTGGGGGAACCTAAGTGAAAGTTACATGGGGTATCTATATCATTTCAAACAATTGTATATCAATCAATAGTTATCTCAGAACAAAAAGTTTAATGAAAAAGTATTGAGTTTTCCAATGAACATAGGATAGCACCCCATTTATTTAGATCTTTTAAGTTTTCTCTTGGATGTTTTGTATTTTTCAGTATAGAGCTGTTGCACGTTTTTGTTAGATTTCTAGGCATTCTAGGTGTTGATACTATTTTAAATGACACCACTTTAAAATTTCATTTTCCAGTTATTCATTGCAAGTATGTAAAAATACAACTGATTTTGTATGTTGATTTTTATGTCCAGTAATCTTGCTAAATTCACTAACTGTAATAGTTTATTTTTACCTTATTTCAGATTATTTAATAAGCATAATCATATTTATCATCTGTGAATAATAATTTTACTTTTTCTTTCCAAATTTTATTTTTTTATTTCTTTTCTTGATTTATTGCACTAGCTATGATCTCTAGTACAATACTGATTAGAAGTGGTATTATTGGATATCCTTGTCTTATTCGCAAATTCATGGGAACATGTTCAATTTTTCACCATTCAATATAATGTTAGCTATATGTTTTATCAAATGTTTTTACCCATCTCTATTTTTCTCATTCTGTTAGTGTGGGTGCTGCACAAATCTCATATTTTGTTCTATTCTTTCCATTCTTTTCTTCTTACTGGAGTTCAGTTTGAATATTTCCTGTTTTTTGAATTTGATAATCCTGTCTTCTGCTCTGTCCAGTCTGCTCTTAAACTCATCCAATAAGTTCTTAATCTAACAAATTAGGTTTTGCAGTACACAGTTTTTTAATAAACAGATTCCAATTCTCTTTCAAAATTCTCAAATATTTATCCATTTTGTTCATGTTTTTCTCTATTTTTTTAACATACATTTAATAGTTATATTTAAATACTTGTCTGGTAACTCCAAGATTTGAATCATCTTCTGTTGCTTGTTATTTCTTTTGTCAGTCATATCTTTCTCCCTTTTTTGTACCTAGTCATCTTTTATTCTATGCAAGAAATTGTGAATAAAGGAATCATGGAGATTGGAGTTGATGCTATTTTCCCCTGAGAGAGGGTTCACTCTTCTGCTAGGCAGATGGAGTGAAGAGATGTTTATCTTATTCCAGTGAAACGCTGAGCTGAGTAAGGATGGATTGTAATGTAAGATAGACTCTCTCCAGTATCTTGAGCATGAGATCAGTCTTTGTTGCAGGCCTCTCTCTCTTAGTGGACCAAGAGACTGTGGGATGTTTGACTCAGCCCATTTAGTCTTCCGCCCAGCACCCCACCATGCCCCAGAACTAAGGAAATTTTTCCAGAGAGAAAATAAACCAAATGTCTAGGGTCCCTTTGGATTCTAGTTCATAATGCCAATCCACGTTAAAATATTCACTGGTTTCTCTTTCTTCCATTAGAATCTCTATGCTTATGGAAAGCTCAGTCCTTAGCCTGAGTAAATGCCCCCAGGCATGCACATCTCAGCTCATCAAAGAAGGGCTCTTCAAACACCTCAACTAAAAAAATGGACAAAGCACTTCAATAGGCATATCTCCAAAAAAGACATACAAACAGCCAACAAGCACATGAAAGGATTCTCAGTATCATTTGTCATTAGAGAAATGCAAATCAAAACCATAATATGACTGATACTACTTCAAGCCCCGAGGATGGTTCTAATTTTTTTTAAAAGGGAAAATAACAAGTGGTGAGAATGTAGAGAAATTAGAGTCTTGGGGCATGTGGGAATGAAAAAATGGTTTAACCACTGTAAAAAACAGTTTGGTGATTCCTCAAAAAATTAAACATAGAATTACCAGCAATTCCACCCCTAGGTATATACCCACATGAACTGAAAACAGGTACTCAAATAACTATTACATGCATGTTTAGAGCAGACTATTCACAATAGACAAAATATGGAAACAGCCCAAATGCCCATCAACTGATGGATAGTATATAATCCCATTTATATGAAATACTCAGAATAAGTAAATCCATAGACACAGAACACAGATTGGTGGTTTCCAGGGGCTGGGGAATAGAAGAAAGAGGAACAACTGTTTAAAGGGTATGGAATTTTCTTTGGGGAATGATGAAAATGTTTTGGAACTGGATAGAGGTGGTGGTTGTGCAACAGTGAAAATGTACTAAATGCCACTGAATTGTTTATTTTTAAATGGTTAATTTTTATTTTTTGTGACTCTCACCTCTATAAAAAAGAGTTCTTTCTCCTAGGGAAGTTTAGGTTATATACTCTTTTTATAAAATTATTTAAAAATGTATGCACTTCTTTCTAGTCATTACAGTGAAAAGAATGGCCTACCCAGAAGTAAACCTCCACATGTTACATTTTTAAATAGTTTGAATCATTTATTACTTTCTAGAATTATTGTGTAGATTTACTTATTTCCTTCTCTATGATCTATCTGTGGTGACCTTTAGCTCCTGTGCCCAGATTCCCCTTTAGATGCTCTAGCAGAGCAGGGACCTTGTCTGTTTTTCTCACTGCCACATCCATACATCTCATAGAAGGCCAATCCACAATAGGCACTTAACAAATAACTCCTGAATGCATAAAGTGTTTCCATGAAAAACAGAGCAATAGCAGTTTTCTTTTAATATTAGTTCACATAAAACTCCCATCTATCTTTGTACCTGAGTTAATTGATAAACCTGCAGTTACCGGGGTGGTGGAGGGGGGAGTTATATTACTATTGCCTCCAAAGCAAAAATCAGCAGGGAGGAATGGGAAACAGTTTTTTCAAGTCAAGGACACAGAACGGGTCATTAAGGGAGATTCATTAACACCAAAGATTCACATACAAAACAAGGAAGCTGAACAGTTATCAAATGCAGCTGCAGCAAAGGCAATTTTGCTCTTGCAATCCTAGAGTATCGTAAGCTCCTTGCGGCCTGGGAAACTTCATAAACTAGGCCCCAACATGAAGTGGCAGAAATTAAAGCAGTCAAATCAGGTGCCACATTGTCAAGAAGTTCCTGAGAGAGATCAGAGAGTGATAGAACATATTTGCTTACCTGATCTCAACTGACTGGTCAAGGTCTGAAGTACCAAAAAAAGACCATCGCAATCAATGAATCTGCTCTGAGCGGTGGCTCTCAAGGGCTCCTCAGCAACCCTTTAGGTCCATCTGCAATATGAAAACAGCACCAAAGATATTCACCCAGCCTTCCTTCATTAAGCGTCATTGCCAAATTTAGATCTCACTTCAAATGTGTGCGCTCTTAGGTTTCCAACCAAGCTTGGCAATTTTGGAATTTATGTAACAAGTTCCATTGACTTGGTGGGAATTCAGACTTAATATTTCTAAATAAATAGGACATAGCGGGCAAGAAAATGGTTAATGAGTCTTCCCAGAAATCAAATAGCCCATTTGGAAAATGGAAACAGCTTGTTGCATGGATTAAAATCACTCTTGAAAAAGTAACTGCAATATAAAATCTGGCTTTTTCCTGAAATAAAAATTCAAGTTCCTGGTGTTTATTCATTCCTCTATCTTGTTCATCCAATGAAAGCTTAACCAAAAGCTGAGGATTTGAAATTGTATCACTGCATCTTCCAAGACTTGATTTCTATGTAGCTTGCAATATATATTTTTTTATTTTCCCATGCCAAATTCATTCATTTCAGGTTTGTTGTACCACAAATATCTAGCAACATGTTCACAATAGTCTGTAAATAGATTTCATGTGGTGATTTCAATCAGTAACTATTATTTTAGAACACGTGTGTGTTGCCTTATATGTAGCATTTTATATAAAGTATCTATAGAAGATCAAATGAAAGTGTATATTAAAGCATGACAGTAATATGTTTACCCTACCATTTAAATAGCATTTATTTCTTTGTAGAGTCTTTATTAATTCTTGGTAAAGCCGGGATTTTGGCACATCAATAATACATAGGACAATTATATCAGTTTCTATTCAGAGAGACGAAGTTCAATTTCTGCACAAGCTATGAGCCTGACTGACATTCAGTAAGCTCTTGGAAACTGAAAATAATAATAATAATAATAAATTGTTTAGCTTGTTTTTCCTTTTTTCAAGAGACCCACATCTAATTGCTTCCCAAAATAACCCTAACGTCTTGGTATCAACATATCTGACTTATAGGTGATCTCAAACCTTATTATTTTAAATAAAAAAGTACTTTCCTGATACTAGTGTGCTATTTTCCCTTTAACTCCCATTTTTACCTAGTAATCACTGTGTTAGAAAAAGGGATATTAATTTTATCTACAACTTCAAAAAGAAGTGTTTGTAGAGTCCTTCATTTCAATCCCCCTTGATATATGTTCCTCATTTTATTTATAAATGATGTCTTCATGTGTATGCATTTGGAAGAAACTGACGGCAAACACTGAATACTCCTGGTGGCTACTGGTAGAAAGAGATGACTTTATTCTTCTCATCCTTTATAGGACATTAAGTCTCTGGCCATGGGTACCTATACAGTCCTAGCTCATAGCCTGAGATTGACATCAGCTCCCAAATACAGCTTTAGGTGAACAGGAAACTTTCTCAGGAGAGACATTTTTCACTTCAAGTTGTACCTAGCTGAGCAAATGCTGCAGGACAGGAGTTGGCCATCAAGAGGCCATCAGGAGAAGGCCATCAAGAGGCCACTGGAACAGAAGAAACAACCATTTCTGTAAAAGAGCATGGCACTGGGTTGGGGGACTCACTGACCCCAGGCAGTAATTTTTTCAGGTGAATTTAGAGGTCTGTAAAAGCCAATGTGTCCTCTCTCATGAAAAACAAACTTACTTCTTAGGTGCCGGGGGCAGTGAGTGCTGAAAATTATAGAAAATAGTTCCTGAGCTGCCCAGTCATGAGCCTTTCAACAGCTTGAACTGCTGGAACTCACCACCCACCCCCCCGCCCCTTTAAACACATGAGGGGTGTCTTTGTGCCTTTAGTTCATCTATGGAGACTGTTTCCTTCCCAATTTCACTTTTTCTAATGAGGTTGATCCAGAAACAACTCCTGCTCCTGCTCTAAAGCATAAACTTTTTATTCTAATTTCATTTACATAAGCTCTTTTCCTCATTTCCGATTATCTATTTTTGTGACTATCTTTCTATATAGAAATAGCAATATGCTTGATAATCAGGTGCTTCCCCAGAGTTCCCTGGGGGTGCTAAGTAAGATATGTTGTATCATGTCTAAAATTGGAAAAACTATGAATTCCAAGAATTTAAGATTAGCAGAGCCTTCTGTGGGCCTGTTTTAGCCATGTAGACTCAGCAGTAAGTAAACTTTTGGTGTGTTCACTGAGACATGGGAATTGTTTATTATATATTCCCTGGCAAACATAGTCTATGTTAAGTAATATGCGTTACTCGTTAAACAGGATAAAGTTTAAATCTATCATTAAGTCATTTTCATTAAGTATCTATGAAATAAATCTTAAAATTGAAAATCTTAAAATTTGAAATACACTGATTCAAAATACTTTTAATTAAAATGGTAAGTGATTGCTTAAATCTCAAAGAAGATTCCTCAGATGGTGTGTTACTGGGAAAGAGATTTACAGGAGAGTCCACGGTCCCAATGGCTCCTTGGGAACGCTGGTTCCTATAATACTGCTTTTTGAAGAATGCCCAGGGCAGAAGCTGCCGCAAGGGCCTCTAATCTAAGAGAGGATGTAGAAGAAAGCAAGTCCTGGAACTCTAGCATCATTTTGGTTGAATCTTGATAATTTTGATTTCAGTAATCTGCCAATGCTGCATACTAGTTCTTATGAAAATTACTACCTGCCTCTGCTTACAGCACACAGAAAATTTAGAAGTAAAAGGACTCAAAGTTTCTCTGCATGAAAATTTTACTGCTAATACAAGCTGTATTTATTTATTAGGAAACATTATCATTGTTCAAGTTTAACTACTTCCTTGCCAAAGTGGCTACCCTGAATTAGGACTCCAGCTTCCAACTGCTTGATCAGCAAGATAAAGTGTGTGGGAAGGTTCTCTGTATAATCAGGCCGAAGAACTGTGAGACCAGAGGGCCGTTTCAAGGCTCAGAAGTACTCACCCACCAACTTCCACTCCCCTGGGATCCCTACTACCAGACTTATAAATGTAGGTCTCACGTGGTGTTGTATCAGCTCCTATACTTGCCTGGCTCTAGCTAGTTGTTATGGGGATTGCCAAAAAAACAGAACAAAACAAAAAAAACATTTAGAAGGCAAATTAAATTTTCATTAGGTATCAATAGACATGAAGTATTCGTAACTACACAATTCCACCAGTAGGAATTTATTCAAAATAAATAATCATAGATACCACAAAGTTTTTTCTATTAGAATGTTAATCATAGTTTTGTTTCCTTTTTAATAACATCAGTGAAAAAATTGGGTATAACCTAATGTCCAAAAATGGGAAACTGTTTAAATTAATTTGATTATAAAACAAACATAGTCAATGATGAGTTAAGAACAAGGCTTTGGAGCCACTTATACTAGGATTAGAATTACAACTCCACTCTTAACTAGTTGTTCAATCATGGGCAAGATGCTTAACTTCTTTTTTTTAAAGATTTTTTATTTATTTATTTGACAGAGAGAGAGACGAGGAGAGAGGGAACACAAGCAGGGGGAGCGGGAGAGGGAGAAGCAGGCCTCCCGCGGAGCAGGGAGCCCGATGCGGGGCTCGATCCCAGGACCCCGGGATCATGACCTGAGCCGAAGGCAGACGCTTAATGACTGAGCCACCCAGGCGCCCTCTCTCTCTCTTTTTTTAAAGATTTTATTTATTTATTTGACAGAGAGAGACACAGCGAGAGAGGGAACACAAGCAGGGGGAGCGGGAGAGGGAGAAGCAGGCTTCCCGCCGAGCAGGGAGCCCGATGCGGGGCTCGATCCCAGGACCCTGGGGATCATGACCTGAGCCGAGGCAGACGCTTAACGACTGAGCCACCCAGGCGCCCAAGATGCTTAACTTCTTAACAACTATTTCCTCATCTGTAAAATGGTGATAACACCTACCTTACAAAAAAAAACCATAGGGGAATCATATTATGTAATTTAGACATACTATGTAGCACAGAGTCTAGCATAAATACTCATAAAATTAATAGTTATTGTTGTAACAATAAAACTGTATGTAAGTATTAAAGTCATGTTGTAAATGAGTATTTTGCAGGGCGCCTGGGTGGCTCAGTCAGTTGGGCAACTGACTCTTGATTTCAGTTCAGGTCAGATCTCAGGGTCATGGGATAGTCCCGGATTGAGCCCCATATCAGGCTCTGCACTCGGCAGGGAGTCTGCTTGAGATTCTTTCCCTCTGCTCTTCACCCCAACTTATGTACTCTCTCTCTCAAATAAATAAATTAAAAAATATTTTGCTCTAAGAAAATACTCATAATTTATTAAGAAAAAAATAGTAATGAAATAAAATATAGTGGATGAGTTTAATTTTTTCAAAAATCTGAAAAATATGTGTGTGAGTATAAAATAACAGGAAAGATACAATATACTTTAACAGTATTTATTCTTCGTGATAAAATTATGGGTGATTTTTGCTTTTTTTCTTGGTGTTTTCTTTCAATGATTATATTAAGTATTGCGAACTGAGTAAACAGGTTTTTTGCAAACATGTAGAAAGATGACTGCCGCCAGAGAATAATAATAATAATAATAATAATTTGCTTTAAGAAGTGGAAGAGATTGCTTCCAGCTAGGAGGAATTAGGGAAAGCTACAGGGAGGATATCACACATGAAAGGAACCCCAAAGTACATGCAAGTTTTGCTCGGGCATGGATAAGGAGGGTACTTTTGAGGAAAAAGAACAGAAAGAAGAGAAATGAAAACCTATAAATGTTTAAAAGCTGTTCAGGGAACAACACATGCAGTTCAGTTTCCTACACCTATATAGAGTGCCAGAAGGGGTTTCCTGCGTCTAGATCAGAGAGAATATGAAGGCCAAGGCTAAGAATTTGGGCTTTGTTCTAAGTCCAGCAAAATGTTAATAGAGCTCTTGGAAGAAAAAAAAAAAAAGAAAGATCTGTGGTCAAATACATTAAGGAAAAGCTTCTTTACCCTCCTCAGATATTCCCAGCATGATCAAAACCTCTGCCAATTGTACCTTTAAAAGACAGAAAAACACATCGTATTTAATCTTTTTACTCCAGTATTTGTATATAGATCAAAACACTATTTGCCTATGCTATCCTAAGAATGACATGAAGTACAGACAAGCTTTGATAAGGAAAAGGAAAGGAGAAAAAGTTCGGACTATGGGAGTCCTATTGGTATAGAAAAATCATGAATGAAACATTTCAGGGAGGCTTTTAGGAGCTCAAGAGGCAGACAGTTGGAAAGGAGCACACCAAGGAATGCAAGGGAGAATGCAAAAGACAAGTTTACCTCCTCCCAGTCCCACCTAAGCTGACCTCATCTGCAATATCAGGTAGGAAATCTTCATGAATCAGATGCAATGAGAAGTCTCAAGGTGGCGAGTCTAGGAAGAAGCACTCTTTGCTCCCATCCGAACTCATCATTTACAAATCCCTCGCTAACACAATGAAGGAAAGGAAGCGCAATGGCTCTCCAGCTGCTGACCAAGTAAAAAGGAGAAGCTGTGTCTGTAACATAACCACTTAGCTCTCTTCATGCCCCTTTCCAATCTGACCCTTTTTATGTCATTATCTTTATGTGTATTACCTTTATATGTGTTACCATGATAGTACTTTCAAACGTATCATTTCATCAACAAATATAACAACTCCACTGAAGCTGGTAGAGTAGATAATCCCATTTTACAAATGAAGTTTATTAAAGTTAACACTATAGTGAATATAGTTTTAAAGAGACCTCGGGGCACCTGGGTGGCTCAGTTGTTAAGTGTCTGCCTTCAGCTCAGGTTATGATCCCAGCGTCCCGGGATTGAGCCCCACAATCAGGTTCCCTGCTTACTGGGGAACCTGCTTCTCCCTCCCCAGCTCCCCCTGCTTGTGATCCCTCTCTTGCTGTCTCTCTGTCAAATAAATAAAATCTTTAAAAATAAATAAATAAATAAATAATAAATAAATATAAATATAAAGAGACCTCTATCACACTTAACCACAAGGCAACAAGTTAGACCACAAATTTCTAGAAGCATTTACTATGATTAACAAATACTAGCAAATATAAATATATAACATAAAAAATGCAAAATAAATGCTAGCAAATATAAATATTAAACAAGTAATAACTGTAAGTTGAAGATGCCAGTATTACATGTATAAAATATTCACAATGTGAAAAATATGAGAAAGTTTGGCCCACAATGGGAGGAAGCAGAGAAAACATGTGCATCCATCACATCGAAATCAACTGATTTCTAAAATGTGCTTAGTTAGGGCGCCTGGGTGGCTCAGATGGTTAAGCGTCTGCCTTTGGCTCAGGTCATGATCCCAGGGTCCTGGGATCGAGTCCCGCATCAGGCTCTCTGCTCCTTGGGAGCCTGCTTCTCCCTCTGCCTCTCTCTCTCTGTCTCTCATGAATAAATGAATAGGATCTTAAAAAAAAAAATAAAAATAAAAAATAAAATAAAATAAAATGTGCTTAGTTATATCTTAATGACAAAAGACACAGCAGAAAGGACCACTTTATAGTTATCCTAAATTATTGAAACACCATACATTTTAGTTTTTTAAATTATAGCAAGTACCATTGTTCTGACAAATCCATCCGTCTTTTTCATTGCATGACTTGAAAGGGTCAAAATCTATCTTAGAGAAAAAAAGGGGGAAAAGTGATCTAAGAAACAACATAGCAGACTTATATCCCATGCAATTTCCTTCTCCAGAGATAAACATCAATTTATCAGCCTCGTATGTAAACTAGAGAAACTGTATAGGTCCTCAAAGATTCCTTGTTGAACATTTTTGTGGAATGAAGTTGAGCCACTATTTTGACTAAGTCATAGGGGAAAAGAGAGTTTAAAGTTTGAACTCTGATTTGTTCAACTGTTAGATAATTGCTCATTGTTCCACAGAAATTATGAAGCAAGTTGAATTGCAGCCAATTATAAATTAAATTTTGCCAAATCCACTTCTAATACACTATATATACTGGCCCAGGTCAAGTGACTATAAACTAGAAACATTTTAGTAATGCTTAAAGATAGGAAAATCAAATTTATTGGGCCTCATCATAAGCATAGTAAGCACATTTTGCAATAATTTTCATAAAGAATGCACTACAGTTTAATGGACACTTCAGGTTGTGAATAATTATCTAACTTTGGGATCTGAGACAAAGGAAATGGAAAGCTCTCCACAACTAAAATGAGAATCAGATTTCTAGATTTTATCTAATCTCTAGATGTGTGTGCGTGTGTGTGTGTACATGTACATACGTATGAAGAGACAAAGAACAGGGAGAGAGAACTCCAAATTTAAAAATGTGTGGGAGCAATGGAGACGACAATTCTATTTATTTGCCTTCAAGATACTAACAAAAAATCAGAAATATATTTAACAGATCACTCATTATTCTAAATTTACTCCAATAATACTAGAAAACAGTTCCATAAGTGGGAATATTAGAGTATTCATTTTTGTCTGAGTTCATAGAATCTCATGAGGTTTTAAAAACTCATTAGCTAATAAAATTGCTCTAGATCTGGAAGTTCACTAATAAAATAAAATTCTCCAGTGTTTAGCAAAATTGTACTTGATAATTGGTTCTTTGTAAATTGCACTTCGATGGACCTTGTCCACAGCTTATTTCATGGAGGAGAAAATATATATATAAACCAATTAAAAATTCAGTGTCTATATATTCATACCAAGTAGCTAAAATACTGATCATTTCCCAGACACAGTAACTTTTTATTTTTTTTTAAAGATTTTATTTATTTATTTGAGAGAGAGAAGGAGAGAGAGAGAGAGAGCACATGAGAGGGTAGAGGGTCAGAGGGAGAAGCAGACTCCCCGCTGAGCAGGGGCCCGATGCGGGACTCGATCCCGGGATTCCAGGATCATGACCTAAGCCGAAGGCAGTTGCTCAACCAACTGAGGCACCCAGGTGCCCCACAGTAACTTTTCAAATAAAACAGGACTATATAGCACTCAAGTTTGCACCTTATATAAATATGTCCTTTAAACATTGGGATGGTACATATTTCTTCTCCTGATTTATATTTGGATAATTTACATCTTTAATATTTTGGTAAAGACCCAAATCCAGTGGAGTGAATCAAAATAGATCTGACTACATTCTCTGGATACATGGAATTTTCTCATGAAATCTGGAGATGACTCTGATGGATTTAACAAATTTTGGTGACCTGGAAAAAATAAAGCTACTTTTGCTGTTATAGAAAACTCAGTGGAGGGACGCCCAGGTGGCTCAGTCAGTTAGGCACCTGCCTTCAGCTCAGGTCATGATCCCAGTGTCCTGGGATGGAGCCCCGCATCAGGCTCCCTGCTCAGTGGGGAGCCTGCTTCTCCCTCTCCTTCTGCCACTCCCCCTGCTTGTGCTCTCTCTCTCTTTCTCTGTCAGATAAGTAAATAAAATCTTAAAAGAAAACTCAGTGGTCAGAACATGATTCCCACCCACCTGTAAAGTCTTCTTCTTTGACCTTGATTGTCTGAGAGATGAACAAGTCATTTCTGATTTGTGATTTCTTATAATGCATTCTATTTTAACTTGACTAATTTATACAGATTTACCACCAAATATTTTTAATCTGATTATTAAGAAACAGTCTTATCATGAAAAGGGAGGATAC
The DNA here is from genome assembly GCF_029215605.1 of Mirounga angustirostris. Classification (NCBI taxonomy): domain Eukaryota; kingdom Metazoa; phylum Chordata; class Mammalia; order Carnivora; family Phocidae; genus Mirounga; species Mirounga angustirostris. The sequence continues at coordinate 24,067,926 of NW_026991723.1, forward strand.
ATTCCTTCAGAACATGGACACTTAATAAAATTCATTGTCCTAATTTCCAACTGATTTAAGGAAATCCATCTGGAGAGAACAATATAACTTATGAGAAAATCCTATAGTTAGGAAAATCTGCCAGGATTGTCTTCTCTCAGATATTAATATATGTAAATAGTTATACTTTAATAGTTATGTTTGTACATATACATGCATGTATATAAATGTATATACAATAATAAATGTACTTTCACTGATTTATTAGCAATCATAGAATAAGTTTATTTTTAAAACTCTGGCAATTGCAAAGCTTTGTCAGAGAAAATGATAAGCCAACAATGACATTTCTTTTTTGCTTTTACTTCCTGTATGCAGGTGAGAGTGGTGGGTACAATTTGGGGAAGGGATGATGATAATATGGATATACTTGATATGTGTATTTAATTCAATTCAACAAGTACTTATTTAATGTCATCTACAATCACTGAACAATAAGCATTATTATTGTGGAATATACGAAGAAGAAAATGTAAAGATTGGCTATGCAAAAATCCTTAGGGAAATAAATCATTCTTGACATTTAGGATGGCTATAGTTTTACCTATTTAAGCTCACAAATATGTTAACTTTGATCATTTCCCTTTTAAAGTAAAAATAAAATTTAAGATTTTAGTTAACTTATTATAAATATACCATGTTGTAAGTAAAGTGATGTTTTCAGGACTTACTAATGCATTTATTATTATGTGGCTTTAAATTAAATAGCCCAAGACCTCTAGGATATTTGTATTTGTGTGTGTATACACTTCTTAAAGTTTTGCTGTTTCCTCTTTCACTTTCAACATAATTACCAGTGTGTCTGTCTATAGCAGTCCCTTTCCTGCTTTCTACTTCACTCCTATTAACTTATGTGGCCGTGGAGACCACTCAATCGGACTTGCTAAAGATGTTTGTAAAGTAAAGGTAAACAGGCTCCAAGTAAGAGCTCAATGATCTGTTTTGTGAAAAAGTGAGTGTTAGCACACGGGTTTTGAATCATCTATGTTGGGCGCCTGGGTGGCTCAGTTGGTTAAGCAACTGCCTTCAGCTCAGGTCATGATCCTGGAGTCCCAGGATCAAGTCCCGCATCGGGCTCCCTGCTCAGCGAGGAGCCTGCTTCTCCCTCTGACCCTCCCCCCTCTCATGTACTCTCTCTCATTCTCACTCTCTCAAATAAATAAATCTTAAAAAAAAAAAGAATAATATTGAATCATCTATGTTGATTGCTCTCAGTTCTGTTCTGGAGAAGTAAGATTGCTAACAGATTGAGTTCTGTTCCAGTGAAACACAGGAGCCTAATTAAGAAGCATTCTTCATCCCCAAACAAAAAGACCTGACAATATTTGACCAATGGAATTTCAAAATTGCTATGGGCCAGTGTGTGTTAGGTTCCTCACAATTTTCCCTTTTTCAAATGTAAGGGTTTACCCAGTCATCTTTATCCTGTTTTATTATTTCATGTTGGAGGTGTGATGATAGATGACTTGTTTTTAATTCAAAGGTTTCTGAATCAAGAGGAGCCACATCTGGACATGATATAGATCATGATATCCTAGACTTTGAGCCCAATACCTTGGATACCTTTGGGGAATCTGAGATAAAGATGACAATATTTTGCATTTGGATGAGTTGAGAATATATTGTGCTACAGTGGTAGATTGTATTGATGGGGATTTCATTCTTTATCCACCATGTATCCTTACATTTTGCCAAATCACTGCAGTACCTTAACTCCATGTGTGGGCTGATATGCCTTTTCAATGGGCTCAATCATTTGACTTGCTTTGGCCAATGAAATGTTAGCAGATATCACACGAAGAACACCTAGAAAAGAGCTTACTAATTGAGGTTTGCTGTCTTGTGTCGCTACTATAAGCACAAAAACAAGCCTAAGCTAGCCTGGTAGCTGGATCATGAGAATCACATGGAGCAGAGATGAATTGCCTCAGACTTCCTAGCTGAGTCCAGCATGAATCACCTGATAGTCAGTGGATCGCACAGACAAGTTAACAAGCTCAGCCAAGATCAGCCTAGTTGTCTAACCAAACCACCAACTGACCCCAGATATGCACACCAACTGACCCCAGATATGTACACCAAAATTCTTCATATTTTTGCCACTGAAATGTTTTTGGTGGATTGTTATGTGGCATTATTCTATAGAAAATGCCTGATAAAATTATATAATTCCCCTACTAGACATTAAAATATTGAGATAAAGGCCTAGTCTAATTAATCTTTGAATCTCTCATCCAGCAAAGTCTTTCATACACTTTTTAAAGTAAATTAATTTTATTTAGAAAATAATTATAGAAAATGTTGATTGCATTGGATTATCTTATTTAGAAGAACCTCAAAGAATCCTGCCCAGTTACCTAGCCACAAAATTTTAAAAATTAAAAAGAAAAAATAAAGTTGCTGCAAGCCAAAGAGGCTATTAGGACTGTGACAGAATTTATTACTGTGGGTGTTCCAAGGGAGAAAAGGTAAAGGTACCCAGCCACAGAATTAGATGGTTCAGTGAATTAAACTCTTGAGTAGTATTTGTTAGTTATGGGCTAAAAAAAACTAATGCAATTGCATTTCCTTCTTATCAGCAACACAACAGAGCTTTTATCACTATAAACTGAGCAACACCAACATCCCTACAGTAGCCCTCAAAATAACACTGTATATTTTATGAATTTATTGATTGCTCCCTTTATCTCAATAAAAGCCTTACTATCCACAACCTACAGAATGGGAAAAGATATTTGCAAATGACATATCTGATAAAGGGTTAGTATCCAAAATCTATAAAGAACTTACCAAACTCAACACCCAAAAAACAAATAATCCAGTTAAAAAATGGGCAGAAGACATGGATATTTTTCCAAAGAAGACATACAGCTGGCCAAAACACACATGAAAAGATGCTAACAGCATTCATCATCAGGGAAATATAAATCAAAACTACAATGAAATATCACCTCACACCAGCCAGAATGGCTAAAATTAACAACACAAGAAACAACAGGTCAGTTGGTGAGGATGTGGAGAAAGGAGAACCCTCTTACACTATTGGTAGGAAGGTAAACTGGTATAGCTACTCCAGAAAACAGTATGGAGATTCCTCAAAAAATTAAAAATAGAACTACTCTATGATCCAGCAATTGCACTACTAGGTATTTACCCAAAGGATACAAAACTATTAATTTGAAGGGATACATGCACCCTGATGTTTATAGCAACATTATCAACAATAGCCAAATTATGGAAAGAGCCCAAATGTCCATCGACTGATGAATGAATACAGATGTGATATATATATATATCTCAGATACACACACACACACACACACACACAAACATGGACTATTACTTAGCCATCAAAAAGAATGAAATCTTGCCATTTGCAATAACATGGATGGAGCTAAAGAGTATTATGCTAAGCAAAATAAATCAGAAATACAAATACCATATGATTTCACTCACATGTGTAATTTAAGAAACAAAACAAACATAGGGGTGAAAAAAGAGAGGAAAACCAAGAAACGGATTCAACTCTAGAGAACAAACTGATGGTTAACAGAGGGGAGGTTGTTGGGGGATGGGTTAAACAGGTGATGGGGACTGAGGAGGGCACTTGTTGTGATGAGCACCAGGTGTTGTATGCTAAGCGTTGAATCACTAAATTCTACACCTGAAACTAATATTATGCTGTATGTTAACTAATTGGAATTTAAATAAAAAACTTGGGAAAAAAAAGAAAAGCCTTACTACCCAGCTGGCTATGAAATGTTACTGGTGGCAAAACACCGTCTCCTAACTGCAAAGCTAAAAGCTTCATCATTTGTTCTTAAACCTTCCAGGGGAAAAAAAAAAAAAAAATTGTGTTGCTTTTCTCCTATCCCATTTTATGCAGTCTTTGACTTTTAGTTATGGCCAAGTAAAACTATGACTTGTCACTTACTTTCTCTAAGAATTAGCTTCCTCTATCTGGAACAACTTCACTAATGTTTCACTTACTAAGGCACTTTAATTGGATGACTGTGTGAGTCTTTTTATGTTGCCAAAAAACTCACTTTCTATTTCAATAATTTAAAATTGGGTATGGGCTAACAACAAACAGAAATGTGGTACATGGACTACCACTTCCAGCTGCCAATGAATGTGTCAACCCAGAATACTATATAGGAACAAAATATACTTCATTTGTTACCAAAACCCCAGCACTACAAAAAAAAAAAAAAAAAAGCCAAAGGATATTCTATATTCTTCTAGCTTAAGAGAATAAATTCCAGAAGGAAACTTGACCTATGGGAAGTAATGAAGAGCACAAGAAAAGCTAATAAATAAGAGGTAAAAAATAAAAATTAAAAAAAAAACACTGTGTTTCTTTTATTCTTGAAATTCCCTTAAAGGACTGTCCAAAGCAAAAGTTATAACTGATAATGCATGTGGGAATAAAAGATATGACAACAAGCACATAAAGGAAGGGGCAAGTAACTGAATTATACCATGTTAGGATATTATGTTATAGACCATGAAGTGTGAATTTGGAAGTAGAAATGGAAAGTGACAGGTGTGAAATGTAAAATTTTACAATATTAACACTAAACAGGCCTTGATAAGTTAAAGATGTGTATTGTTAGTACTAGGTGTAACCTCTAATGAAAATAATCAAAATTATACCTATAGAGCGATATCTATAAAGCCAATAAGGGACAGAACTGGAATACCAAAAAAATTTTTTTGATGAACCCAAAATATGGCAGGATGATCAGAAAAGAAAAACAAAAGGGATGAATGGAAAACAAATAGTAATATGGTACACTTAAGCTCATCTGTATCAAAAATGACATTAAGTGTAAATGTACTAAACATTCCAATTGAGATAGAGAAATTTCAGACTGGATAACAAAGCAAGGCCCAACTACATGCTTCTTACAAAAAATACATTTTAAATGTAAAGACGCAGGGTAAAAGTAAAAGAATGGAAAAAGATATACCATGAAACCAGTATGTATAAAAATCGTGGTAGGGTTATACTAATCTAGGATGGACTAAACTTCAAGATCAAGAATATGACTAGAGATAAGGAAGAATATTTCATAATGATAAAAGGGGGAATTCATCAGTAAGAAATAATGGTCCTAAATGTGTACACACTTAAATAATGAGCTTCTAAATATATGGGGGAAATACCTGGTAGAACTAAAGGGAAAAATAGAACTAAAGGGAAAAGAGAAAAATAGAACTAAAGGGAAAAATCAAAATATCCAAAATCATACTTGTAGATATTGAACACCCTTATTTTGGTAATTGACAGAATAAGTAAACAAAAACTCAGTAAGGATGTAGACAATCTGAACCACAGCATCGGCCTACTTACCTAACATTTATGGAACATAACCCCCAGTACCTGCAAAATGAACATCATTTTCAAGTGTGTATGGAATGTTCCATATGCTAGCCCATTAAATAAGTCTCAGTAAGTTCCAAGGATGGAAATTTTGCAATGTCCTCTGACCACAATGGAATTACAAAATCAACAACAAGGTGTATATAGTAATGTCCAAAATATTTTGAAATTAAATAACATCTCTGAATAAACCATGGATCACAAAGGAAATCATTACAGAAATAAGAAAATATTTCATACAAAATAATAATCAAAACACAACATGTGGGGATGAAGCTAAAATACTGTGTAAGAAAATACAGTATTTTTTTTATTATGTTAATCACCATACATTACATCATTAGTTTTTGATGTAGTGTTCCATGATTCATTGTTCGTGTATAACACCCAGTGCTCCATTCAGTACTGCCCTCTTTCATACCCATCACCAGGCTAACCCATCCCCCCCCCCCCAGAACCCTCAGTTTGTTTCTCAGAGTCCATAGTCTCTCATGGTTCGTCTCCCCCTCCGATTCGATTCCCCCCCCTTTATTTTTCCCTTCCTACTATCTTTTTTTTTTTTAACATATAATGTATTATTTGTTTCAGAGGTACAGGTCTGTGATTCATCACTCTTACACAATTCACAGCGCTCACCATGGCCCATACCCTCCCCAAATGTCTATCACCCAGTCACCCCAACCCTCCCATCCCCCACCACTCCAGCAACTCTCACTTTGTTTCCTGAGATTACTTATAGTCTTAATAGGCTATATTAGAAATAGAAAGTTTAAAATAAATTATTTATATTTACACCTTAGGAAGCTAGAAAAATAAAAGCAAATTAAACCAAAAATAATTAGAAAGAATAACATAATAAATATAAGAAAAACCAATGAAATAAAAAGTATATAAATAACAGAGGCAAAGTTAATTCTTTGAAAATATTAAGGAAATTGATAAAAACTTTAAAATACTAATCAAGAAAAAAACACATTTTCAATATCAGTAATGAAAGATGGGATATTACTATAACTATAGATCCTAATTATACTAAAAGGATAATAAATGAAGAGAACAACTTTATGTCAGTAAACTTGATAATATTGATGAAATGAATACATTATTTGAAAAGCATTATTTATTGTAGCAAGTTCAAAAATAGAATGACAGTCATATATTTATTAAGGATATTATATCCATAATAAAAAAAGCTTCTTTCAATAAATAAATCTCCAGGCTAGATGGTTTTACTAGTGAATTTTATCAAACATTTAAGGAGGAAATAGTACCAATTTTATATAAGATCTTTCAGATACTAGAGAAGGGAATGCTTCTCAATTCATTTTATGAAGGCAACATAAATGATAATAAACCAGAGATACCACAAAAAAGTAATATTACAGACCACTATCCATTGTAAACATATTTGCAAAAATCTTCACAAAATTTTAGCAAATAGAATTCAGCAATATATACCAAAGATAATACTTCATGATTCAGTGGGTTTTATCCTATGAATGCAAGGTTATTTAAATCTTCAGAAATCAATCAGTGATGATCACCATACTAACAGAACAAAGGAGAACAATCAAATGGACATCTCAGTACTTTCAGAAAAGGCAATGGATAAAATTCAAACACCTATTTATAATAAATACTCAACAAGCCAGAAATACAAGAGAAATTTCTTTTTTTTTTTTTTAAGATTTTATTTGTTTTAGAGAGACAGTGTGTGAGTGGGAGAGGGCCAGAGGGGGAGGGAGAGGGAAAGGGAGAAAAACCCAAGCAGACTCCATGAGGAGCGCAAAGCCCCATGGGGGCTGCAGGCGGATCTCAGGACCCTGAGATCATGACCTGAGCCAAAACCAAGAGTCAGAAGCCGCCCAACCCACTGAGCCACCCAGGCACCCTGAAGAGAAATTTCTTAATAAAGAACATACATAAAAAAACTTACAGCCAATCATCATGATGAGATATTGAGCACTAAGAGCACAAGCAAGGCAAGAATACCCACTCTTGTGGTTTCTATTCAATATTACACTGGGGTCCAGCCACTACAATGAGACAAATAAAAAAGAAATAAAAATCTTAAAAACTGAAAAGAATTAAAACTGCCTGTATTTTCAGAGGACATATTTATCTTGTTGAAAATGCCAAGGAATACACAAAAACATTTGACTAGAATTAATAAGTGAAACTAGCAAGATCACAGGATATAAGATCAATATCTGAAAATCAGTTATAAATTGGATATCATCAAAATTGAAGACTTCTTATCTTCAAGAGAAATTGAGAAAATAAAAAGTCATGCCACCCACATTGGAATAAAATATTCATAAAATATATATGCATATAATATACAAATAACCAAATAAAATAAAAACAAGAGACTTCTACAGATATTTCAAAAAAGAAGATACAACTTGGATAATAAGCACATGAAATCATGCACAGTCATTAGTCCTCATGGAAATGCCATTAGAATCAAAAGTGAGGGTGCCTGGGAGGCTCGGTTGGTTAAGCATCTGCCTTCAGCTCAGGTCATGATCCCAGGGTCCTGGGATTCAGTTCCACACATCCAGTTCGCTGCTCAGTGGGGAGCCTGCTTCCCCCTCTCCCTCTACCACTCCCCCCTGCTCATCCTCTCTCTCTCTCCTGCTCTCCCTCTCAAATAAATAAAATCTTAAAAAAAAAAAAAAAATCAAAAGTGAGATACCATTTCACACCCCCTAGAGTGACCAAAATTAAAAGCATGAAATTCTAAGTGTTAACGAGGATATGGAACAAACTGAACTCTCATATGTTCTTGGTGGGATTATAAAATGGTCCAATCATTTTGGAAAGGAGTTTGTAAGTTTTTATAAAGTTAAAATACCCTTACCACATGATTTGACAGTTCTGCTCCTAGGTATTTACCCAAGAGAAATGAAAGTATGTGTCTACAAATAGTAAGGATATGTCTAAAAAAAAAAAGTTCAAGAATGTCTTCATAAATTACCTTCAGTAATTTATGAAATAACACCTATTGTTACCTGACACTTGCCTTTGATTGGACCCCTACCATGGATTCCTGAAGGAAAACATACTCTAGACCCTTTCCTAATCAATATAGACCCCCAGCCCCAAGCAACAATGAGACTCATTCTCTTTTCCTTTCTGAGTCCTCCCAGACACTCCATCTGCTATCGTCTATCACTCACCCTATTCAAAACACTCTTTCCACTTTCTCCAACTCGCATTTGATATCCATCCTGCATGAAGCCAAGCACCCTCTTGGCTGGTCCTGTAGGACCCTCCCCAGGGTTCTCGGACTCAGCCTGCCTGCATCACATCAGGCCTGAAAATTATGGAAATCACTACTCCCAGATCATTATATCAGCACAAGAATGCTTCTTGAATGCTTGTATTCTGTAGTTTGAGCAAGTATCGTACAGTGGATTTGAAATGCATAACTTAGTCTATGGGTGAACTTAATATATTTTAATTAACATAATGGTTTTTAATGTGTTAAAAATAAAATTAAAAAATTAAAAAAGAATCACACCAGCTGTTATGTTCAAAATAGTCAGAGGGCAAGAGCAGAAGGAGAAGTATTCATGAGGTACACACTGTAAGATGTAAGGTAGTTTAGGGAAAGGATAATGTTCCTGTTACTGCAATAATGACTCTCCATTCCCAGATAAAGACTGATGAGAATAAAGACCATTTCCAAGAACTCAGTCCAGCCGTTGGTAGAACAGGCATTTTTAATTTAAAGAAGAAAACAGATTCTAAAGTGTAACGGGGTCCAGTCTTATTCCAGTAGGTACCCAGGTGGAATCATGGAAGCAGCAAATACTAGTCAGAACATTAATATGACCCATTGGTTTCACGGGAGTAGAATGCTATTTCCTATTTAAAAGTTATAAGGCTGTACAGATATATTTCCTTTTTTCAATATGAGTTTAGACTGAATTGTTCTAGAGAATGAATATCTGTTCTTAGGAGAGGTGTGAACATACGTGTTTAATTTTTTTTTTTTTTTTTTTTTTTATTCATGAGAGAACAGAGCGAGAGAGAAAGGCAGAGGGAGAAGCAGGCTCCCAAGGAGCAGGGAGCCCGATGCGGGACTCAATCCCAGGACCCTGAGATCATGACCTGAGCCGAAGGCAGACGCTTAACCATCTGAGCCACCCAGGCGCCCCATACGTGTTTAATTTTAAAGAAACAGATATTCTTGCAGCTCAAGCTGGAGGAGCCCTGGGCCTCTGGGGGACCTCTAATCTGGGGACTCTTGCAGTTCTGCATCAAGTGTCTCTTAACTTCACTCATCCCCTCTTCTGTGGATAGTTAAGAGTTTATAGGCACCAAGGATCTTATTTCCCAAAGTCTAGACCAAATAACCTAGATTTAAATAAGGAATATTTCCAAGTATTTAGTTCCTGTGGGTTTTGGCATAAGGACCCCAGGAAGGTGTGCTAAGATTGTCAGGAGATGAGAAGAAAACTCTTTAAAGACAAAGGCAAAAACCTTGGATCAGAGTAGCAAGTTAACAAATGGCTTGATCCCTTAAGCAGCTCCCTTTGGACTCCCCAGTAAGGCATATTTAACAAGAACTTTAAACTTGACCCCCTTGCATTGTAATTCCCATTGCAAACTGCTGCACACCTTCAGTGAATAACTATGTTAAGTTCCTGCAAAGCCTGATGAGGTGATCTTGGGGAAGCTGAAAGCAAAAGTCCTAAAAGAGAAATCTGCCCCTTCGGAACTTCACATGGCTTCTGCTAGGGGGCTTGGCTTAGATCTGATGGAGGGAATGGAGTTCCATGAATATCACCGCTAGTTCAGCGAGCCTGGAAGGAAAAATGAACAAATGGGGAGAAGAAGAAGAAGCAGGGAAGCAAAGTGCCAGGGTATTAAGAGGAGAAAGAGAAAAGAAAGATATTTTTAGGCAATAAAAAAAAGGGGTGAGGAATATTTCTTATGTACGAACTACAATTCACCTGATACTGCACCAAGGCCTTAGGGCATAGGGACTCTTGTACATGAACAATCACCTTAGGAACAGGTGTTACTGTTTTACCAATAAGGAAACTGATGTTCAGACGGTTCTAATAGATTCCCGAAGCTATGTAACTATTAAATAGTTGCATAGAGTCAGGATTAAAATTCAAGTCTGTATGACTTGGAAACAATAATTAGAACCAAAAGAGAAAGCCACAGAATGGAAGAGAGAAATGAACCAAAACTCACATTGCGGGAAGAGGGTGGACAGTTGCTGTGTTATTAGCACAGAACTACACAGAAACCTCAGTGAGAGGTAGCTGTTCCTTCTTGGACATTGTAAGTAGCTAATTAGCTGGTATTTACAGCTCTTCAGTGAGATCCTCCACTCTTAATCTTCAGACTGACTGGAGCTTTTCTCCCCTAAGTTCTTAAAACAGGGCCTCAGATTGACAGCATAGGCATCATCTTCACCTAGAAATCTGTTAGAAAGGCACATTCTTGGGCCCACTCCAGACCAGAAACTCAGAAACCCCAGGGGTACAGTTCAGTAAACGAGTTTTAAAATTTAATTTTGTTTTGACATGAAACTACACAGACTTATGATCTCACAGTTCTGTAGGTTAGAAGTCCTACACAGGTCTCACTTGGCTAAAACCAAGGTGTTAGCAGAGCCAAGTTCCTTTCTGGGGACTCCAGGGCAGGATCCATTTCCCTGCTTTTTTCAGCTTCTAGAAGCCACCTTCTTGCTTTCATTCATGGCCCCATCCTGCATCTTCAAAGCCAGCAGCAATGAGTTAGATCCTCCTGGCATGGTATCACTCTGACTTTCTCTCTTCCACTTTCAAGGAAATGATTATATGGGGCCCACCCAGATAACCCAAGATAATCTATCTTATAAAGTCAACTGATTAGCAACCTTAATTCCATCTGCAACTTTAAATCCACTTTGCCATGCATATTCACAGGTTCCAGGGAGTAGGAAAGGGACTATGTTTAACACTCCACCAGGGACTATGTTTAACACTCCACCAGGTGCTGCTGAACGCACCAAAGTCTGGCAGCCAGCACTATGGACCTCAGCATTTGCCATGGGCTTGGTCCCCAGGTTTCTCTGCACCACATTATTAGAGCCCCGGGTCCCCGAATCTGACAGAATTGACCATAGCTGAAAGACCTATGTACAGATGACAATTTCGTTAGGGTGAAATCACAACCACCAGAGACTGCAATGAACTTTTCCAAGCTACTGAAGCTTGTCACCTTCAGAAATATCATCATTAAGAACTTGGATGGAATTCAAGAGCTAATATAATTTACTAAGAATCTATTAAACAAGCCAGGCCTGTGGAGTTGTTCTGCCACATGAGCATTTTTCACTTTAATGATTAGACTGAGAAGAAAAGAAACCAGCATGGCTATCCAGATAGGCTGGCTGAGAGGTCTTTTCTCAGATGCTTCTCCCATGCTGTGACAAAAGCCTACAACTTAAAAATAATGGAAGAACTAAAGCCACAGAAAAGAATAATAGTGTTAATTGGGATCACAATAAAATATATCAAAAGTATAGGAAATGAATTATTATTAATTCATTTCAAGCTATTGAGGTCATTTGGAATGCCACGTACAACCAGTTGTTACTGCTTCTCATTGGCCAGCCCTATTTCAGGACTCCCGTTGAACTGGCAATCTGTCCTGCGGTATAGCCACAACGCACATTCACCCTGCCACACGCTCTTCTGTAATTATAGGCTTTCATTGGTGCATAATTGTACATTCAGTTTATTCAGCAACATACTGAATGCCCAGTTTGCTGGTTCATTCATTCGTTCATTCAGTCATTCATTCTTCTAGTAGGAGTTTAATATGCTATAGGCGTTAAATGAGGACACAATGTAAACTAAGACAATAAGTAATAAGTGATAGGTAAATAACCCTAGTTCATGGGTCTTTGAATGTTCCTTTTTTCCACAGAATTTGGAAATACGAGTAGCATATTGAGATCACTGATAATACTCTCAGTGAAAACATTTTTGCTAAAGATGCTGTGCTCATTTCCTCAATGAGATTTTTCTATTAAATTCTTTTGTACTTTCTTCCCCAAACTTGAACCTGACCTTACATTCACCTTGATATTTAGTTGATGGTGAGTGGCTTTTTTCTTTCTTTTTTAATATGCAGTATTCATAAGAACATGTTGTAAGAGTTAGATGTGGGCAAAAAGGTTAGTAGAGCCAAATTAAACCAAATTACAATAAGTAACAAAAGAGGAAATAAAATATTTCATTAAAATGATATATTCTTATTATGTATTATCATGTATTTAATACAGGACTTGCTATACATCACAAGTGTGTTATTGCTATGCATATTTAGGGTAGGAAAGTAATGAAAATAATATTTCATTCTGTTATAGTAAAGTGGTTTTATGGGCAAAATTTGAATGGAAAGCAGTAAAATCAAAAAGTAAACCTGATATTCTCTGAGATAAGGTTAGGCTGGGAGGGTAGGTTGGTGGGGGGAGCATGCTTGAAAGAAGTGAGGAAGGGACTAAGAGGGAGGGAAGATAAAGCATTCCAGTTTCGTGGCAATAGGTCTGAGTTTGTGAGGGCTGAATTCAGCCAGGGGCTTTGTGTTGTAGTGAACCAACATCTACTTCAATGGAGGAAGCAAGAAACAATGGAATACCATGGTCAAGACATTCACCACTTTCTTAGATGGAAGGAGGCAGCTGCAGATGGGAAATGTGCTACAATAAAGCAAGAAGGAAGTGGTAACCATCTTAAGGGAATGAGAAGTATGGTAGCCAGAAACTCCAGACCAAATGAAGATGCTGCAATAAATTCACCCCAAACAAAGGCACCTAAGCAAAGCCCATTCTCCTTCTCAAGCTCAGACCTCAGAGGGTTTCTTTTTCTCTGTGCACATTGGAATGGCCTGGAAAGTCTGTATCTCTGCAGTGGTACTTGCAGATTTCTTCTTACTCATGAGCTGAAGCAGAAGGGTACACTTAAAGAAACCATGATGCAAACACATTAAGGTGGTTAGGGATTGAGGGATGTGTGTGAGACAGACATAAACACACAGAATGTTTATGCATCCTAACCAAAATGGAGCAGTGTGTGACTCCTACTTTAAGGCCAGGGAAAAGGCCTTCATTTGTTCACTTTAAATGACTGGAGTATAATTCACTCTGAAGTTGCTATGAAGAAGGAAGGAGGATAGACTAACCTTTCGGTGCCACACCTGGTCCACGATTTCCCAATGTGTTAATGAATTTCCTGAGATGGGAGAGTCAGACCTGCTGGCAGTACATTAATCTGAGGGAACATGAAGCAATACATCTTCCAAACTCAAAGGTGGTAAACCAATCTAGAAAATGTTAAATCAAATCCAAGGCATTCCCTAAAGTCAATACCAAACTGCAAAGCCCAAAGACACCTGGAAAAGTCACTCCGGCACAACCTACTCGGTTTACTGCTGAATTTCTAGCCTTCCTTCTTTATCTGTGGAAAATAGGTATATGATCCTGCACCTCTCTGAAATTCCTTTAGAGTACAGATGCTTGTCAGGGGACCTATAAAAACAACAGCAAGCTATTTCTCAGATGCAACCACCCATGGGTCAGCACCTATTCTGTTCAATACTTCTGCAGAGGTACGTATTTTTGAAAGGCCATAGAGATAAATATATGTTTAAAATAATGATTTTGTCATTAAGAGTAACATACTGAGGGTGAGAATGTACTGGTAAGTAAGCATTTTAAAAATAATTTTAAGGGATCTTTTTATTGGTAGAGTTCAAAAATCTTTTTAAGATGGGTTGTTAAAAATGATAAGCAGATGAGGCAGAAGAGGGAAATGTAAAGGAATGTCATTCTAAAAAGGTTTTACTAAATTTAAATACCCAAGACGAAATTTAGTGTGATAAAATTGAAGGCTCACTTGGGTTACTCCAAATGATGACATTGCTCCAAAATCTTACTCCCTGGGGACAGGGGAGGGGAGGACAGTTTCTCCTTGTCACTCTATTCCTAAAACTGAGCCAAATACCTGGCACAGAGCAGGGGGTTGATAAATGGTCAGACCCACTCAGTATGATAACCAACCGTCTTGGGGTCATATCCCCCAGTTTTAATCTTGGTGTTTCCTTGGGTTTCCTGCCCCACTTTGCTCTAACACTTGTAGCCTGAGAGCCTGGCCTTCTTGGGAGCCTACATGCACTCGCAAGTCATCCTCTGTGTGAGCAGCAATAGACTGTAAGACTGCAGCTTTAATTTCAGGACATTATGTCAAGTTACTTTCCAAAAAAGTCCACAGCAATTCATATTTCACCAGAAGTTTATGAGAATACATTTTTCCCTGCTTTCCTACCTAAAATTATTATTCTCATTCATTTTAATTTTTGACAATCCGATAGGTATAACATGAAAGTTAATGGCTGCTGTAATTTATATTCTACTCACTGCTAGTGAACATGAGCATATTTTCATCTATTTATTGGCCATTTGTATTTGTTCATCTGTGAATTACTTATTCATTTTTAATCTATTTTTCTATTACATTGTTTGTCTCTTTTGTTTGTTTTCACCAATTTGTAAAAGCCCAGTGCACATGATAGATATTAGCTCTGTTACATATGTTCTAAATTAGTTTCATCTATAATTTGCCTGTTAATTTTGTTTACGTTATCTTTTGTGTGTCCACTGTGGTTAATTTAAGCAGAAAAGATGTTAATAAAAAATGTCAGCTATTTCATGTATTTGTTGGGGGGGGCGGTTGAGAAACAGACTCAAGGTTAAGTTTGGAGGAAGGATATCAACCCATGCTGCAGAACTGGCCCAGTGAATAATATTACTTCCAACACACGTGCCAACAACTAGATTCCCTGCAGCCATGACTGCTGCCACTGCCACGGTCAGGGAGCTGGACATAATAAGAAAGCCCAGCATCTGATGGTCACCAGTCTTAGGACAAAGCTGAACATGAGGCTGGCAGAATAGGCAGACACAGGAAGCATGGCACCCTTAAATCACACCTGAAACAATCTTGAAGCCCATCCTACCTCCGCATTTCCTGTTAAATGAAATAAAAAACATCCCTATCATTTAAGCTTGGTTGAGTCAGGGTTTCTAAAACTTGAGCTGATAAAGTGTCCTAAGAGATGTAGACACAATTAAGTTCTGATACCTTTGATCATGGTACATCTTTAAAAACGTTTTCTACTATAGGGGGAGCAAGATGGCAGAGGAGTAGGAGACCTGGATTTCGTCTCCTCTCAGGAATTCAGCTGGATAGGGATCAAACCATTCTGAACAACTACAAACCCAACAGAAGATCGAAGAAAGGAATAGCAACAACTCTCTGAACAGAAAAGCGACCACTTTCTGGAAGGTAGGACGTGCGGAGAAGTGAATCCGCGGCGATATTCGGGGGGATAGACGGCGGGGGAGGGGCCTCCGTCGGCCGCTTCTGGCAAGTGATAGAACCACGTGGCACAAAATCGGAATTTTTAAAAGTCTGCTCCGCCGAGGGACGTCACTCTGGTGGCTAAGCGGGGGGTGGAACCTTCCGGGACAGTGTGGTCTCAGGACCCTCGGGGTCACAGAAAGACCGGGGGTGCCTGAGTGTGGCAGAGCTCCCAGGTAACGGAGCAGGGAAGCCGGCTGCAGAGGCGGAGCCCAGGCGCGGGCTCTCAGCTTGGGGTTGCCATAAACCGTGATCCACAGCACAATCGGGTCCCGGCTCCTCCAGCAGGGACCCAACAAGCGGCAGATCCGGGGAGACTCACCTTCCTCCCCCGGGAGGAGCCGCGCGGGAGTGCACCGCAGGGATCTGCTGGGTTTGGAGACTCCAAACTGGGTCTGGTGCCAGAGATAGAGGCGCGCGGTCACAGGCCGGGTGAGCACGGAGTGCGGCCGGAGACGAGGGAGAGGGGAGTGACTGGCGGCTTTTCTCTGGGGGCTCACTGAGGAGCGGGGCCCCGAGTTCTCGGCTCCTCCAGGGCAGAGATTGGGAGGCCGCCATTTTCACTCTCCGCCTCCAAAGCTGTACGGAAAGCTCGCAGGGAACAAAAGCCCCGGAGAGCAAACCTGAGCAGATTACTTAGCCGGGAGGAGGCAAAGGCGGGGCAATTCCGCCTCCAGCAAAGACATTTGGAAACCACTGCAACATGCCTCTCCCCAGAAGATCAGCGAGAACAGCCAGCCAAGACCAAGTTTACCGATCAATGAGAACAGCAGAACTCCAGCGCTAGGGGAATACTGCACATAGAATTCATGGCTTTTTTACCATGATTCTTTAGTCTTTCAAAGTTAATTTTTTTTAACTGTCTTTTTTTTTCTTTTTGAATTTTTCTTTTTCCCTTTTTCAACCAACATCTTATCAATCCCTTTTTTTAAAAAAAACATTTTTATTTTTCATTTTTAGAGCCATATTCTATCCCTTCATAGTAGTTACCTGTATTTTTGGCTTATATATATAAGTTGTTCTCTCTTTAAAATTTTGAGATAGTTTCTTCTAACAGATTAAAATATACCGTAGGACAGATCGTCTAAGCAAAAGATCAACAAGGAAATAAAGACTTTAAATGACACACTAGACCAAATGGACTTCACAGACATATTCAGAACATTCCACCCCAAAGCAACGGAATACACATTCTTCTCTAGTGCCCATGGAACATTCTCCAGAATAGATCACATCCTAGGTCATAAATCAGGTCTCAACCGGTACCAAAAGATTGGGATCATTCCCTGCCTATTTTCAGACCACAATGCTTTGAAACTAGAACTCAATCACAAGAGGAAAGTCGGAAAGAACTCAAATACATGGAGGCTAAAGAGCATCCTACTGAAGAATGAATGGATCAACCAGGAAATTAAAGAAGAATTAAATAAATACATGGAAACCAATGAAAATGAAAACACAACTATTCAAAATCTTTGGGATGCAGCAGAGGCAGTCCTAAGAGGAAAGTATATAGCAATACAAGCCTTTCTCAAGAAACAAGAAAGGTCTCAAGAACACAACCTAACCCTACACCTAAAGGAGCTGGAGAAAGAACAGCAAATAAAGCCTAAACCCAGCAGGAGAAGAGAAATCATAAAGATCAGAGCAGAAATCAATGAAATAGAAACTAAAAGAACAGTAGAACAGATCAACAAAACTAGGAGCTGGTTCTTTGAAAGAATTAACAAGATTGATAAACCCCTGGCTAGACTTATCAAAAAGAGAAGGGAAATGACCCAAATCAACAAAATCATGAATGAAAGAGGAGAGATCACAACCAACACCAAAGAAATACAAACAATTATAAGAACATATTATGAGCAACTCTATGCCAGCAAATTAGATAACCTGGAAGAAATGGAGGCATTCCTAGAGATATATCAACTACCCAAACTGAACCAGGATGAAATACAAAACCTGAACAGACCTATAACCACTAAGGAAATTGAAGCAGTCATCAAAAATCTCCCAAAAAACAAAAGCCCAGGGCCAGATGGCTTCCCAGGGGAATTCTACCAAACATTTCAAGAAGAATGAATACCTATTCTTCTGAAACTGTTCCAAAAAATAGAAATGGAAGGAAAACTTCCAAACTCATTTTATGAGGCCAGCATTACCTTGATCCCAAAACCAGACAAAGACCCCATCAAAAAGGAGAATTACAGACCAATATCCCTGATGAACATGGATGCAAAAATTCTCACCAAAATACTAGCCAATAGGATCCAACAGTACATTAAAAGGATTATTCACCACGACCAAGTGGGATTGATCCCTGGGCTGCAAGGTTGGTTCAACATCCGCAAATCAATCAATGTGATACAATACATTAACAAAAGAAAGAACAAGCATCATATGATCCTCTCAATAGATGCAGAAAAAGCATTTGAGAAAGTACAGCATCCTTTCTTGATCAAAACTCTTCAGAGTATAGGCATAGAGGGTACATACCTCAATATCATAAAAGCCATCTAAGAAAAACCTACAGCGAAGATCATTCTCAATGGGGAAAAACTGAGAGCTTTCCCCCTAAGGTCAGGAACGCGGCAGGGATGTCCACTATCACCACTGCTATTCAACATAGTATTGGAAGTCCTAGCCACAGCAATCAGACAACAAAAAGAAATCAAAGGCATCCAAATTGGCAAAGAAGAAGTCAAACTCTCACTCTTTGCAGATGATATGATACTTTATGTGGAAAACCCAAAAGACTCCACCCCAAAACTGCTAGAACTCGTACAGGAATTCAGTGAAGTGGCAGGATATAAAATCAATGCACAGAAGTCAGTGGCATTCCTATACACCAACAACAAGACAGAAGAAAGAGAAATTAAGGAGTCGATCCCATTTACAATTGCACCCAAAACCATAAGATACCTAGGAATAAATCTATTACCAAAGAGACAAAGGATCTGTACTCAGAAAACTATAAAATACTCATGAAAGAAATTGAGGAAGACACAAAGAAATGGAAAAACGTTCCATGCTCATGGATTGGAAGAAAAATATTGTGAAGATGTCAATGCTACCTAGAGCAATCTACACATTCAATGCAATTCCCATCAAAATACCATCCACTTTTTTCAAAGAAATGGAACAAATCATCCTAAAATTTGTATGGAACCAGAAAAGACCCCGCATAGCCACAGGAATGTTGAAAAAGAAAAGCAAAGCCGGCAGCATCACAATTCCGGACTTCCAGCTCTATTACAAAGCTGTCATCATCAAGACAGCATGGTACTGGCACAAAAACAGACACATAGATCAATGGAACAGAACAGAGAGCCCAGAAATGGACCCTCAACTCTATGGCCAACTCATCTTCGACAAAGCAGGAAAGAATGTCCAACAGAAAAAAGACAGTCTCTTCAACAAATGGTGTTGGGAAAATTGGATAGCCACATGCAGAAGAATGAAACTGGACCATTTCCTTACACCACACACAAAAATAGACTCCAAATGGCTGAAAGACCTCAATGTGAGACAGGAGTCCATCCAAATCCTAAAGGAGAACACAGGCAGCAACCTCTTTGACCTCAGCCGAAGCAACTTCTTCCTAGAAACATCGCCAAAGGCAAGAGAAGCAAGGGCAAAAATGAACTATTGGGACTTCATCAAGATAAAAAGCTTTTGCAAAGCAAAGGAAAGAGTCAACAAAACCAAAAGACAACCAACAGAATGGGAGAAGATATTTGTAAAATGACATATCAGATAAAGGGCTAGTATCCAAAATCTATAAAGAACTCATCAAACTCAACACCCAAAAAACAAAGAATCCAATCAAGAAATGGGCAGAAGACATGAACAGACATTTTTCCAAAGAAGACATCCAGATGGCCAACAGACACATGAAAAAGTGCTCAATATCGCTCAGCATCAGGGAAATCCAAATCAAAACCTCAATGAGATACCACCTCACACCAGTCAGAATGGCTAAAATTAACAAGTCAGGAAACGACAGATGTTGGCGAGGATGCGGAGAAAGGGGAACCCTCCTACACTGTTGGTGGGAATGCAAGCTGGTGCAGCCACTCTGGAGAACTGTATGGAGGTTCCTCAAAAAGTTGAAAATAGAGCTACCATATGATCCAGCAATTGCATTACTGGGTATTTACCCCAAAGATACAAAAGTAGGGATCTGAAGGGGTACGTGCACCCCGATGTTTATAGCAGCAATGTCCACAATAGCCAAACTGTGGAAAGAGCCAAGATGTCCATCGACAGATGAATGGATAAAGAAGAGGTGGTATATATATACAATGGAATATTATGCAGCCATCAAAAGGAATGAGATCTTGCCATTTGCAACAACGTGGATGGAACTGGAGGGTATTATGTTGAGTGAAATAGGTCAAACAGAGAAAGACATGTATCATATGACCTCACTGATATGAGGAATTCTTAATTGTAGGAATCAAACTGAGGGTTGCTGGAGTGGGGGGTGGGGTGGGAGGGATGGGGTGACTGGGTGATGGACACTGGGGAGGGTATGTGCTCTGGTAAGCGCTGTGAATTGTGCAAGACTGTTGAATCTCAGATCTGTACCTCTGAAACAAATAATGCAATATATGTTAAGAAAAAAAAAAGAAGAAGAAGGTAGCGGGAGGGGAAGAATGAAGCGGGGGAAATCAGAGGGGTAGTCGAACCATGAGAGACGATGGACTCTGAAAAACAAACAGGGTCTAGAGGGGAGGGAGGTGGGAGGATGGGTTAGCCTGGTGGTGGGTATTGAGGAGGGCACATTCTGCATGGAGCACTGGGTGTTATGCACAAACAATGAATCATGGAACGCTTCCTCTAAAACTAATGATGTAATGTATGGGGATTAACATAAGAATAAATAAATAAATGAATGAATGAATGAATGAATAAATAAATAAATAAAAATAAAAACGATTTCTATGTTTCTGTGGCAATAGATCAACTGACCGACTGATCTGGGAAAATTTCAATTCCAATTAGGTTGTCAATTTAGGTTGCCTATGTCAGAGCCATTTTTCTTACACAGAAACCTACACTGTGCTACTTTTGTTAAAAATAGTAAGGAAAAGTCTAGAGCTCCACGTTGCTCAGATTTCTTGATGAACCCCAAAGCACTAAGGTTTCACAGAACACCACGTGACAGATCTGTACCTCTGAAACAAATAATACATTGTATGTTAAAAAAAAAAAGAAGAAGAAGAAGAAGATATAGCAGGAGAGGAAGAATGAAGGGGGGGAAATCGGGAGGGGGAGATGAACCATGAGAGATGATGGACTCTGAAAAACAAACTGAAGGTTCAAGAGGGGAGGGGGTGGGAGGATGGGTTAGCCTGGTGATGGGTATTAAAGAGGGCACGTTCTGCATGGAGCACTGGGTGTTATACGCAAACAATGAATCATGGAACACTACATCAAAAACTAATGATGTAATGTATGGTGATTAACATAATAATAAAAAATTAAAAAATTAAAAAAAAATTGCTATAACGCCAACACCACAGTCTAAGAGTAAACTGAAGCCCAGAAAGTTTACACTATAATTTAATTCTATTTTGCAGATTTTTAAAAATTTATTTTTGGACATGTAATATATTCACATGTTTTAAACACCAAAAATATAAAATGTTTTTCAGTAAAGCATATCCCTTTTTCCCTCCCATATCCCATTTACTCAGTTCCCTCCCTCACCACAGTGTTATTTCTATTTCCAGATAGGCTTTAAATTAATATATGAATGTAAAAATATTGATACTACTCAGATACATTTTCACACACACCTATGTCTTTATAGCTTTTGGACTGATGTAAACAAATAGCATTCTATATACATGGACATATATATCTATGCATGTATGTGCATACATGCATCTGTATGTATATGTGCATATATATTTTTAGATTTTTCTGCCATACTCTTTTCCGTTGGCAATGTATACTAGTGATCTTTCTGTATTAATTTGTAGAGATATTTTTCATACAGTTATAGCAACATAATGTTCCATTATAGGTATATAGCATGACTAATAAGTTCTTTATTGATGGCATTAAGATATTTTTATCTTTCTGCCTTACAAATAATGCTGCTGTAAATAATCTTATACATACGCCATTTCAAACTGAATGCGTATATCCATGGGATACATGCTGAGAAGTGGAATTTCTGGGTGACAGGGTAAGTACATTTGTAATTTTGATACATACTGCCAAATTGGCCTCTATCATAATTGTACCAATTTACATCTCCAGCAGTAACAAATGTATATTTCACCCACTGCCTCACCAACATCTTGTGTTATCAAATTTTTAGATTTTTGCCAATACTATAGGGAAAGAGAGCATGTCTATTTTTTTTATTTTTCACTTTTCATGAGTGAGATAGAGTGTCACTGCATATGTGTAAGAGCTATCTGAATGCTGTTTTCTGTGAACAACTGTTCTCCTTCTTTGTTTTTCTTTTGGCTTGATCTTTTTCCTACCAATTTCTAGAAACCCTTTTTATATTTGGGAAATTAGCTACTTTTCAGTAATGTGATTTACTGAAATTTACAATATTATTTGGTTTGTCATTTGTAGTTTGATTTACAGCATTTTTTGCCATTCAATTAGAAAAAGGGAAAGAGACATAATATTATGTTGTGAGTTTTATATACTCCTATTTACAAATCTTTTATGGCTTTTTAACTTTGTGCCAGCTAGAAAGGACCTACTCACTCTAAGTTTAAATAGAATTCTCCCTTTATTTTTACTATTATGGGTTTCACTTTTGATAGTTTAGCAACTCTGCACTTTTCATGCTGTACATTCTGAAATACTAGGGATGCTCACCTACTCCAATATTACTTCCTGTATAGTCCAGCTTTTCCACACTGATTTGAGATAAAACTTTTATCACACATAAGGAGACCATTTCTTGATTTCTATTTCATAGAATTGGTCTGCCTATTCATATTCCAGTATCATAATGCTTTTAATACCTGGGGTAATATGGTCTATTTTGAATGCGATAGCACTGGTTCCCCTTCTTGTTTTTCTTCTACAGTTTTCAGTTGTTCTTGTTTTCCTTTCTGTACTAAATTTAAAAATCAGCTCATCTATTGCTGATGTCTGAACATTGGTATTTCCATTTGTGTTGTGATAAAATTAAATCAAGGAGAATTAATGTTTTTGTTGTTGGGGTTTCATGTCCAAGAACACAATATGCCTATATACCTATTTAAGTTGGGGGAGAGAGGGTGCTGCGGGGGTGTTTTATGTTTTCTTCTCATTGATGGTGGTATTTATCATTAAGCTTATTCCTAGGTATTGTTTGATCAACTTTTTAATTTTGAGGCAATTATACATGGACATGCAGTTGTAAGAAATAATATAGGGAGATTTCATGTCCCCTTTACCCAGTTTCCCCAATAATAACATCTTGCAAAACTAGCACAGTATCACACGAGGATATTGACATTGATGCAGTAAAGATATAGGACTTTTCCGTCACCACACGAATCCATCATGTTGACCCTGAATGGCCATGTCCACTTCCTTCCCATCCTCATTCTCCCCATAACCTCCTGGGAACTACTAATCTGTTCTGTATCCCTATAGTTTTGTCATTTTAAGAAAGTTTTATGAATAAACATATAGTATATGCCCTTTTGTAATTGGCTTTTTTCTTTCACTCAGAATAATTCTGCAGAGACTCATCAAGGTTGTTGCTCATATTCATAACTTATTCTTTTTTATAGCTGAGTAATATTCCATAGAATGATTATACTATAATTTGTTTAACTAGTCACCTATTGAAGGACATCTGGGTTGCTTCCAGTTTGGGGCTACTACAAATAGATCTTCTATAAACATTTTTTGTATAGGTTTTTGTGTGAACAGTAAGTCTTCACTTGGGAGCATAAAGGATCAGGTGTTGCCAGATCATATGGTAGTTGCATGTTGAGTTGTCTAAGAAACTGTCAAGCTATATTCCAGAGTGATCATATCATTTTACATTCCTACCTGCAATGTATGAGCAATTTCTCTACATGTTTGCCAGAATTTGGTGTTGTCATTATATTTTTTTTTATTTTAGCCATTCTGATAAATATGTAATGATATCTTATTGTACTTTTAATTCGCATTTTCCTGATAGCCAGTGATGTTGAAAATCTTTTCATGTACACATGTATACATCTATACAGACCCTTTGGTGGAATTTTTGTATGTCTTTTTCCCATTTTCTATTTTAATTGTTTGCTTGTTTTTGCTGAGTTTTGAGAGTTCCTTATATACTCTGGATACTAGTCCTTCATCAGATATGTGGTAAACATTTCCTCCTGTCAGTAGCAGGTTTTGCCCTCCTCTCAACAGAGTTTTTCACAGAGCAAAGGATTTAATTGTGAAGTTCAGTCTAGCAATTATTCCTTTTATGGATCATGTCTTTGATGTCAAGTTTAAGAACATTTTACCTAGTCCTAGACCCCAAATGTTTCTCCTATCTCATTTTTCTAAAAGTTTATAGTTCCAGATTTTACATTTGAGTCCATGACCCATGTTGAATGAGCTTTTATCTAATAATGAGACTGAAGCTGAGGTTCATTTTCTTGCCTGAGGGCTCTAACCCCTTTTGTTCTAACTCCTTTTGCTCAAAAGGCTATCCACTGAATGAACTGGTTTTTCACCTTTGTCAAAATAAGTTAGGACTTCCAATTTCTGCTCTGATGTATAAAGAGCTTAGAGTTATTACTCCCATCCTCACAACAAGAAAAAGCTGAACAAACTGAAAATCAACAACTCTCTTAAATCTAGCAGACAATAGAGGTCACAGTGCAAAGCACTTTCTCTAAAACTGGAGAGACGGACTAATAGAGAATCACAGTTTACCAGGAATAGAAGCACCTAGAGCCAGTGCGGGTAAAAACTCTTAAAATGTAATTGAAGAATGGCTGGAAGCTCTTGTAGACTAGTTTGAGATTAAAAAAATCTGAAATTCTATTCTAGGGGACACACTTTCATGAGTTTTGCCTCCAGGAGCCCCACCAGGTACTAATGGTGAAGACTGGGCCCAAAAAATCCCCTCATGCTTTCAGCAGGAGAAAAAGTAACCATTTTGAAATATACCTGCAGCATTCTCTTCTTCCTTCTGTTTTCTGCAATAAAGGTCAGCCCTCAAGAGAAAGTATTTTGCCAAAGCCTAATCTGACCTGTGGGAAGGGCAATTAGCCAACTGCAGGACTCTGGCCATCCTGTCACACATTAATAAAAAAAAAAAGAAAAAGAAACAGCAAAGAAACTCTCCTGTCAAACCTTCTGAAGGTCACAGCCCAGGGACTCTGGCCATCCAAATCACAGAGATTGAGACATAAAACTATAGCAAGCTTACCCTCCCCAGTACCTTGCCCCACATCAACAGAGCTCCAGGACAGTAACTGTAACTATAGCTATAACCACCGCAAGCACTAAACACAGCCTAAGTCCTAGCCAGATGAGCATAAAACTTCACATTTAAAGCCTACTTACCTCAATTCCTATTATCTGATACATCATGTCTAGCTTTCAACAACAAAAATTACAAAGCATGCTAGAATACAAGAAAAAACAGCCTAGAGAGACAAGGCAATCATCAGAACCAGACTCAGATATGGCAGAGATTTTGGAATTACCAGACTGGGATTTAAAATAACTTTGTTTAATATGCTAAGGGCTTGGGGCGCCTGGGTGGCTCAGTCATTAAGCGTCTGCCTTCGGCTCGGGTCATGATCCCAGGGTCCTGGGATCAAGCCCTGCATCGGGCTCCCTGCTCAGCGGGGAGCCTGCTTCTCCCTCTCTCACTGCCCCTGCTTGTGTTCCCTCTCTCGCTGTGTCTCTCTCTGTCAAATAAATAAATAAAATCTTTAAAAAAATATATGCTAAGGGCTCTTATGGAAAAAGTGGAAAACATGAAAGAACAGATAGGTAATGTGAGTAAAGAGATAAAAACTCTAGGAACGAATCAAAAGGAAATGCTACAAATAAAAAACACAATAAAAGAAATGAAGAGTGCCTTTGATGAACTCATCAGTAGACTGGGCAAGGTTGAGGAAAGAACCAGTGAAGTCAGACATATCAATAGAAACTTCCAAAACCAAAATACAAAGAGAAGAAATAATGGAGGAAAACATGGAACAGAATATCCAAGACTATCTTCTAACTGTGAGATAATTTCAAAAGGTATACCATATGTATAATGGTGATACCAGAGGGAGAAGAAAGAGAGGAAGAAGTAGAAAAAAATATTTGAAGTAAGGAACCTGAGATTTTTCCAAAATTAATGACAGACACCAAATCAGAGAACCAGGAAGCTCACAAAATACCAAACATGCTGAATATCAAAAAAAGGCACTAGACATGTCAATATTCAAATTGTGTTAAACAAAAGACAAAGAGAAAATCTTGAAAGATGACGCAGGAAAAAAATTTAACTGAGAGAGGAACCAGGATACAATTTACACTGGACTTCAGAAACCATGCAAGCAAAAAGAAAAGCGTTGAAAGAAAAAAAAAATCACCAAAATAGAATTGTGTATACAGTGACATTATCCTTCAAAAGTGAAGACAAAATAGACCTTCTCAAACAAAAACTAGGGAAATTTGTGTTCAGTAGGCCAATTTTGAAAGAAATGTCAAAAGGAGTTCTTCAGAGAGAAGAAAAATGGTATAGGTCAAAAACTTGGATCTACACAAAGAAAGAGAAGTGTTAGAGAAGGAATAAAATAAAATAAATAAATAAAATAATAAATTATTATTGTTATCTAATCTAATAGATAACTCCTCTAAATAGTAATAGCAACAATGCATTAGGTCATTATGGCTTATAGGTAAGTAAAATGAATGACAGCAATGTTATAATGGATAAGACAAAGGAAGACAGTGGTAGACTGCACTACCCACTAAGCAGCATGTTATTATTTGAAAGTGAATTAGATTAGTTGTAAATGTATATTGCAAGCTCTAGGACAACCAATACAAAAATTTTCAGAGGTAAAATCAGTAAGTTAGGAAGAGAGGAATTAAGAGAGAAGAGAAAATTGAATCATATAAAATGTTCAATTAAATCCAGAGAAGGCAGAGAAGCAGGCAAAGAAACAAAGAACATGGGCAACAAATAGAAAACAGATCCAAATATGGTAGATATTAATCCAATCATATCTATAACTACTTTAAATATTAGTGATCTAATTACACCAAGTAAAAGACAGAGATTGGCAGAGTGGATTTAAAAACAAGACCCAACTATATGTCATCTATAAGAAATACATAATGATACAATAATTAAAAGAAAAGATATGGAGAAATATACACCATATTAACACTAGCCAAAAGAAAATTGGAATAGTACTATATTACTTCCAGACAAAGCAAATTTCAGAACAAGGAATATTATCAGGGATAAAGAGAAGAATTACATAAAGATAAAGAGGTCATTCTCCAAGAATATATAACAGTTGTTAATGTATATGAATCTAACATAGTGCCAAAATACATCAGGCAAAAACTGACAGAACTGCAAAGCAAAACAGAAGAGGGAAATTTAGGGGCACCTGGGTGGCTCAGATGGTTAAGCATCCACCTCTTGGGCGCCTGGGTGGCTCAGCTGGTTGAGCGACTGCCTTCAGCTCAGGTCATGATCCTGGAGTCCCGGGATCGAGTCCCACATCGGGCTCCCTGCTCGGCAGGGAGTCTGCTTTTCCCTCTGACCCTCCCCCCTCTCATGTGCTCTCTCTCTCTCTCTCTCATTCTCTCTCTCAAATAAATAAATAAAATCTTAAAAAAAAAAAAAAAAGCATCCACCTCTTGATTTTGGCTCAGGTCATGATCTCAGGGTTGTGAGATCGAGCCCCATATTGGGCTCCATGCTGAGCGCACAGAACTCCCCACCACTTGCTCACTCCCACTTTCTCTCTCATAAATGCGCGCACACACACACACAGTAGAGGATTTAAAAAAACTATCTTAGTGCAACTCTTGATCTCAGGGTCATGAGTGCAAGCCCAACAATGGGTGTAAAGATTACTTAAAATTAATTAATTATTAAAAATAACTATGTTTAATATGCTAAGGCTTTGATGGAAAAAGTGGAAAACATAGAAGATAAGTAATATAAGTAGAGATAAACCCTCTAGGAAAGAATCAAAAGAAAATGCTAGAATCCTGTTGTATTAGGGCCTCACCCTTATGAACTTCTTTAACTTTAATTACCTCCTAAAGGCCCTAAAGTCCAAATGTGGTTACCGTGGGGCTTAGGGCTTAGGGCCTCAACACATGAACTTAAGGGGGGGCAGGATTCAGTCTACTGCATCATGTAGGAATCAAATCTATCCTGTTGTGTTCTTTTTATGTTATTTGTGTCTCTTTTGGGGATAAAACAGACACAAATGTGTAGGTGTAAATTTCTTTTATCTTAGGCAATAGTTGTTTAATTACATCTTTTTTTATTTTATCATTTTTTATTTTATCATTTTCTTCTTAATAATGACACTTAGGTTTGTTTTGAGTCTTCTTTTCCTGCCTCTAGATCTACTGTTTTTAAATCCTTTAAAACTCTCTTTAATTTATATTTCAATTATTTTCATTTTTCTCAGTTTTTTCTTATATGTGTCTTACTATGTTTCCCACAATCCATGTCAGACTAGCCTTCTCCCAGTGTTGTCTTCTTTCACGATAGTTTATTGTTTTCATCTACTATTTCCTGAGCTACACTAGCTCATACTTTATTTCCTCTTACTACCTCATCATCTCTTCCCTAAATTTTTTGCTTTTGTTTTACTTTAAAGAAGCAACTGGATCATAAGGTTTTTAGTTCGTGTTAAAATCCTTATTCACAATTTCCATCTGTCTCAGGGCAACATTTTTCCTGGAGAATATTGTTTGTCAACAAATTTTACTGTGAGTTCCTCCTTTATATTTATAATAATATCTTCTTACACATGCTGTGCAAGTTCCTTCCATGTTGCTTATTATTAAATGAGTTGGAATTTTATGGACTGACTATTTTCTAGGACTTTCCATAGGTAGGAGGAGGAAAGGTAGCTTTCCAGGCTAACTGGTTTTTCATTGCAGAGGGTTCTGACTTCTTCTGCTTCCACAAAGCAAGGTAGTTTTTTGCAAATATAACTGGTCTGTGGGTTTCTGCTTCTGCCTCTCTCAACCTCATTGCTTCTCCAGGGTGTGCACACCCTCACTTGCCCTATCTCTCCATCTTTAGACCTATCCCTATTTCGGTCCCTGTCTCTAACATCTTTCACCTCTGCTTTTCCTGGCTCATTCCCAGTGTCTCGTGCATGAAACTAAACTTATTTTGGTACCCCTTACAAATTACTTCACATTCTATTTTCTAGTTTCTCAGACAATAATGTTTATGTTTTTGTTTTCACTTCTCTTTGTTGCTTGCCTTTGTTTTTTTGGAGAACGTGGAGATTGCTAAATCTATGTAGTCTTCATTCTAAAATCTTCTAGAAATTATGCCATCTACAATTAGGAGAGACTATACAGACTATGTAAAGCAGCTGCTCAGTTGTTCCCTGAGTATAGCACTGCTTTAGTCATTTCTGTAACTTTGGGACTACAGAAATGTGACAGCCTAGGGTATGACTAAGCTTGGTGTCGCTGAAAGAACCCCAGTCCAGAAATATAAGACTTGGTGTTCACCCTTCCCTCTGCCACCGTCCAAGGTAGAACAAAACAATGATCCATCTGCCTGGGCCTCCAGTCCTCCAACTGTATTGGATGTGATGATCGCCATTAGCCCTCCTCTTTTGAAAGGTCAGCAGTTTTTGCAAATATTATGACAAATTTGGGAATACATCAGACTTCAGGACATAGTTACCCAGATAATAAAGATTAAATTATATACTAAAAATAAGCGATTTATACTGAGTCAAACTTCTGAAAGAGTGCTTAGCCATGACACTTCCCTCCCTTCACTGTATCTCTTCTTAAGCCCAAACTTTTTAAATTTGGCTTTTCCAGCAAGTGTAATTTGAAAGTGTGGGGACATGTTTTCCCTTTTCCCTACACTTGGCATTTTAATTATTAAATGCTTTTCCAAGTTAAATTTTGAGTGCACAAGCCATGCCACTGTCTAATAATTTAATTTAGAAAACAAATTACATGTAATTTCCCTGACAATCTGAAATCTGTAAGCCACTAAAACGGAGTCAACTCAATGAGCAACATAATTAACACTCATAATAAAATAATTATTTTTTATTTTTTTATTCTTATGTTAATCCCCATACATTACATCATTAGTTTTAGATGTAGTGTTCCATGATTCATTGTCTGTGCATAACACCCAGTGCTCCATGCAGAACATGCCCTCCTCAATACCCACCACCAGGCCAACCCATCCTCCCACCCCCCTCCCCTCTAGAACCCTCAGTTTGTTTTTCAGAGTCCATCGTCTCTCATGGTTCGTCTACCCCTCCGATTTCCCCTGCTTCATTCTTCCCCTCCTGCTACCTTCTTCTTCTTTTTTTTTCTTAACATATATTGCATAAAATAATTATATTTTACCCTGGAAATGTCTAAAAATTCACAGTACTTCTTTATATCTCTTTCTGCTTATTGACATTAGGAAAACAGAACAATTTTGCTTCACTTCAAAAAAAATTAACTGAAATTTCTTCCCAGTAATCAAATTTCACTAAAAAAACTAAAGGTTCTTAGATAAAAATCTATAAAAAGAATTGTCTTTATTAATAAAATTGCTGAAGGTAAAATAGTTGTAAAGGCTGTAGGTCAAAATCTGACTCTCCCAAAGTAACCTAGATTTGGGGAGGTGGTAACTCCAGTCACTAGAGGACAATTTAGTGAGTATACACAACCCGGACATTGGTTACTAAATCCTACTGATACCCAGAGGTGCCTGGGTGGCTCAGTCGGTTAAGTGTCTGCCTCTCGGTTTCAGCTCAGGTCATGATCTCATGGGCCCTGAGATCGAGCCCCACATCAGACTCTGCACTCAGCAGGGAGTCTGTTTGAGGATTCTCTCCCTCTGCCCCTTCCCCCACTCACTCTCTCTCGACCTCTCTCCAAAATAAATAGATCTTTTAAAAAATAAAAATAGTAAAAACTAAATCCTACTGGTACCCAGTTTACATTTAGTTACCAGCTTACTGGCATCAAAGATGACTTGTTAGGAAATACAATATTGTTTAGTTTTGTTTGGGTTTCAATAAATAAAATGCTATGTTGGATTCTCCTTACAAAAACAGGTCCCATGCTAAAATGGAAACACACGTGATAAATATTCTTATCGTGACTAACAACCAAACCTAAAACCAGAAATGCACATTTTCTCAGCCTGCTTCTCTTATTGTTCATTTTAACAATTCAATTTAATGTTTGGCTAGTGTGCCTGACAAAATAGGTGTGTCACAGACACTACTGTGTCGGAGTTCCTCGACATTTGTTTCTAGTGCTTTCAAGGTGGTATGGACTGAATGTGTGTGTCCCCCCCAAAATTCATATGTTGAAATCCTAACCCCCAATTTGATGGCATCAGGAAATGGGGTCTTTAAGAGGTGATTAAGTCTTGAGGGTGAAGCTCTCATGAATGGGATTAATGCCTTTATGAAAGAGACCCCAGTGGGTTCTTCTTCTCTGTAATGAAGACACAATGAGAAGACCAGGAAGCAGGCTCTCACCAGACATTGTATCTGCCAGTGCCTTGATCTTAGACTTCCCAGACATCAGAACTATGGTATTTTTGTTACAGCAGCCTGAACAGACTAAGACACAAGGTAAACATAACTATCCCCTTTTACAGATGTGGGATTCAATAGCCAGTGATATTGAGGCAGGAGATAGGAGGAGTAGAGCACACACAGATTTCACTCTCGAGCTGCCTGATCTTTCCAGTCACCTTGGTATGTGCACCCACACATATGCATTCCTCTAGGAGAGCTGGGAAATGCCATGTTCCAAACTGCAATGCCATGAAAGGGAACCTGGTGAATCACACACATTTCTGCCAGAAGTGACAGGTGCCACTTCCCCTCATGTTTTATTCACCAAAGCAAGTCACATGGCCACACCTAGCTACCAAGTGTCCAGAAAGAGGGAATATTTGGCAGGCAGCACTGATGACTATGCTGTGTAGTCTGGAGGTTGTACCTGTGGATTATGAGGCTAGTGAGGTCAGTTCATACTTAATGTTGAATGACTCTGAACTCCATGTTCTAGGATAGCAGGAACCACTGATGGTTTTGAGCAAGAACATGACACCACAATGGGTTGAGCAGCAGTCGGAATTCACTAAGTAGACGTGGGCTGCTAGGCTGCAAGACCTGCTTCTCAATTATTGCTCCAAACCAACACAGTTATGCTTCCACTTACTCGTCAGAGCAGAGCCTGCTGCACACTTCTCAGACCAGCTCTCCCTCCTGAGAACCGCAGAAGGATGTGATCTTTTAACGTTAAAAGGAGAAACTATTATCTGGCACAAGGTGAAGAGTCTTGCTGACACCACTTCAGGTGAATTGTAGTTGTACATGGCAGGAAGGTGATGGAGAGCTCTCAGAGGAGAACGGCCTGCCCCCAGGAGCAGGTACAATCACATGGCTGTGCAATTGAACTTGCTCATTGTATTTAGTGGCAAAACTTTAGAGGCTCCCTCTCTGAAAAAGAAAATGTATACAAATACACACAGAGACACAAAAATGTAAGGCTTCACTATGGCTTATCTTATTATTAGAGGGACAAATTCCAAGATGTATGCTCATCTCTACAGAAGGAAGTTGTGCCCATTTCCCCAAGTCTAGTCAACAATTTGTAGCCATATTGCTGTCACTTTAGGTATTTAGAGGGACATCATTTATTTACACACTGGTTCTACATATGGTTTTTTTAATAATGTCTAAGATAGAACCATCTAAATTAGACATTTAAGACTATGAGACTATTTATACATATAAGGTACAGGATTTGAATACAGAATATATAACAAATCATACAACTAAAAAAGTTGTTATAATAAAAAT
Source organism: Mirounga angustirostris (assembly GCF_029215605.1). Lineage (NCBI taxonomy): Eukaryota > Metazoa > Chordata > Mammalia > Carnivora > Phocidae > Mirounga > Mirounga angustirostris. Next base: position 24,100,808 of record NW_026991723.1, read on the forward strand.
GGACAAAAAAAATGTAATCACTCCACAGAAGAAAATCTATGAATAGCCAGTAAGTTCACAAAAAATGCTCAATATTGTTATCAGGGAAATGTAAATTAAAACTATAATGAGATCCAGTCATAGCTACTAGAAGAGATAAAATTAAAAAGACTGGCAATATTGATTGTTGCCAAGGATGTGGAGCAACTGGGATTTTCATCCACTGCTGGTTAGAGTATAAAATTGTACAACCTCACTGGAACTGTTGGCAATTTCTTATAAAGTTAAATTTACATCTACCCTGTCATTGAAATATTTCACTCTCAGGTGATTATCCTAAAGAAATCAAAACATAGATCCACAAAATGACATCTATAAGAATGTTCTTCCTGCTTCATTCAAAATAGACAAAAACTAGAAATCCAAATGTCCATCAAGAGGTGATGGATTTCAATTCATCTTGATTTCAATTCAGATCATGATCTCAGGGTCATGGAATCAAGCCCTAAGTTGGGCTCTACACTCAGCAAGGAGTCTGTTTCTCTCTCTCTCTTTCCCTCTCCCTCTGCCCCTCCCCAGACTTGCACACACACACTCACTCTCTAAAATAAATAAATAAAAGAACAAATAATTGCTTCTTCCAGCAACATGAATGAATCTAGAAAACATCATCCTAAAAGAAAAAAGGTGGACACAAAAAGCTCATACTGCATGATTCTGTTTCTATAAAGTTCTAAAATAGGCAAATTAATCTATGGCAATAGAACTTGCCACAGTGGTTACCTATAGGTGGAGGGAGTGAGTATTGACTGGAGGGTGTGCAAGAGAATCTTCTGGGGTAATGGAAATGTTCAGTGTCTTGTTTTGTGTGTCAGTAATGCAGGAAATAGTGTTTGTCAAAATTAATTATGCTCTATGTTTAATACCTGTGCATTTTACTGTATGTTACTTACACCTCAAAATATTAAAAATAGACAGTTAGTTAATAACCTGGTTTGAATAATCTCAGCTGAGATTTCTTAGAAAAGCATGAACCCTGATATATCTGCCATACTTAGTCCTATTTTAGAAATTACCAATATACAGTATAGTATAATACATAAATCACAAAACTGAAAGTCTGCAGTAGACAATAACCAACATAAATCAGTGAAATGGTCTGGATATAACAGGAAGGAGTGGTGGGGCCCGTGGTGAACTACAGAGAGAATGCCACATCTTGTAGAAGCCATCAGATAGTGCTCTAGCTAATATTTGCTAACCCAGGGTTGCCAGATCTTGATTGTCAAAAGAAATCAGAAATCTGTATGTGAAATACATTGATACTTATACTTTGGCTATTAATTTATAGCTAATTTTAATTTGGCTATATATTTTGGGTATTATATTTTTTGAAATATAAACACCAAGCAAGCTGAACATTATGCTATATATAAATAACTGGAAATTACTCTGGTTTCCTCCGTCCTACGTCGACTGGAACCATCTCATTACAGCTTTGCTTCCCAAGATCAAAGGAAGCATGAAGAAATAATCATTGCTCAGAAACTCAACAGCAGGGCATGCCTTCTTAATCCAAGCATGCCCAGGTCCTTTCTGATTGGTAATGGAGGGAGAACATCAATGCCAAAGAGTGCCTGGATCTTATTTCCAACTCTTATCTTTCAAAATTTCCCTTCCTCTTGTAATTGCTCCTTCGCTCCTGCCATCTCCCTATGCCAGCCCTTAGGAGGCACTGCCCTGAAGTGGAATTTCTATGCCATCTCTCTCCTCTCTCTCCTTTCCGATCGCTCCCCCCCCCCCCCACACACACACAAAGTGTACGCACACATACCCAAAATAGCTGAGGCCAGGCTTAAATCCTTAAACCTGGCTTCACTAAAGATTATGAAGAAAAAAGAATGTACAAAAAGATAATGTAGTTTCAGATTTAATTATCTGACTCTATTCTGTTATTTTCAGCTTCTGATGTCCTACAGACCACTGTATCTTTGACTAGATCCTAGCCTGTCTTCATGGGTCACAGGTAGGATGATCCTACATTCCAGTTGTCTTGGGATGATCCTGATGTATGCCTATTTTCTTGGCATAATTATGAATAGCTTCCTGTTTCACTTGCAAAATTTCTCTGGTTTGAAAGATAAATTTTATGGTCACCCTAGTCAAAGGGCATCTTTGGCTTAAAGCTGGAATATGTAACTATCATATCTAGACTTTGAAGCCTATAACCAAGAAGGAAGCAAAGTTTTTTTCTAGCTTATCCATGGCTCATCTTTTAAGTCCCAGTTCCCTAGCCCAAGAACCTAAAAAATAACATGGAATTCCACTTCATTTCTGATTTTTAAATTCATAATAAAGAAAATAAATAAATATGTAAAGCTAATGAATGTGTGGTTTGCCCAAGATAGGCACTGTAAGAGAGATTATCTGAGTCCCTAAAACACTGATTTTAACATGACTGTAGTACACAGAATTAGTAGCATAAATAATGGATTTGGTAAGAAGACCTGATGGTATAAAAGCAAGGTCTCTGACACAGAGTTGATAAAATGGAGGAGAGCCAAGGGAAAGAGGGTGTACTGGAATCTTTGAGAAAGGATGCCAAGCCCCACCTACAAAGTCAAACCCTGAATGAAGTTTAAGGTCAATGAAAACCTTATATAGGTTTGGGGAGATACCAGATCAAGGGTCCTGTGCCTATCTCAGAGTAAAGCCAAAGCGGAGCTACAGGCCTTAGGGAAGAACCCTGCAGCCATCATTGTTGCGTACTGTAGAGCAACACTGGGTCCTGGGAGTTGGAGTTTTAGAGTGTCAAAGGTTAAGTGCAGACTCAAGGCAGGCAGATGAGGGCAAACTTTAAAGTCTTAGGCAACGCAGGTAGTGTGAACAGTACATTAGAAAATGTCTAGGACTCTACAAGAGGGACTCATTTGGCTGAGAGATGGCTCATTGCCAGGCAAAACCTCATGAGTGGTTCAAAAGGGAAACATATGGCCTAACATGTTAACCAGAGGCCATGGCAGATGGGGAGTCACAGTGGATACCAGTTTATAACACAGGACAATGAGCAAATGACCAGCCAAGATGAGATATACCTTTGTGGATCCCAGCAAGGGACCAAGGACAATCATGGACCAAGTGCCCCCTTCCCTTGATAATATCATGCAGCCCAAAAGACCCTGGGAACTTAGCTGCTACACTGAGGAGGAGTGGGAGTGTAAGAACACATTGGTTTTGACCATGTTTATCTTGAAATGTCTGAAAAATAAAGTTGACTGACTTTATCTTGAATCAGGGAAACTACGTTTTCTGCTTTGAAGCCCAAAAAGGGTGTAAAACAGAAGCTAAGTTTTATTTTTTGCACATCTGAGTCTGCAGCCTATGAAACTCATGCCCACTACACTATTTCCCCAGATGCTCTATGGTTTTTTGTTGTTGCTTTCTAACTTATAAAAAAAAAAAAAGGCATAAAATCTTAAAGAAAAGCAAGTTTAGTGACTAGATTTCACTGAAAAAAATGCATTCCAACTCCATAGAACACCCAAAGAAGCCATATATCTGGCCTACGTGTGTGGCTTTTCAACAAGTTGACTCATAATCCATGACAATGTTCCCACAATCAGAAAATCTAATTTTTGTTGTTCCAAATTCTGCCCCCACCAGAACTTGCACCTGAACTGCCAAGAATAACAAAATTGACAGATTTGTAATTCAACTCTCCATTTTGCCTTCCTGTTTGTTTGATGGATGTGTAGATTAGCAGTGAAATGGCCCAAGACTAGCAAGAAAATGAGGGGAAAATATCTGGTCGTGGTCTCATAACACAACTTTACCACTATACCCCGCCAACCATCTCCATCTATATCTTTGCTTTAAACATATGAACATGTACCAGCATGTGTGCATGGGTGCACACACACACACACCTCCTACCTCTAAAAAAGACCCAATTGTACCAATATTTTTAGATAAGGTCCATTCTTAACTTTAAAATAGGAATAAATTATTTATACCTTTAACTTTTTTTCATTTATATTCATCCACTTTTTGTTTGTTTGTTTTTAAAGATTTTTGCTTATTTATTTGAGAGAGAAAGAGAGAGAGCACGAGCAGGGGGGAGGGGCAGAGGGAGAAGCAGGCTCCCCACTCAGCAGGGAGCCTGACATGGGGCTCAATCCCATGACCCCGAGATCATGATCCGAGCCAAAGGCAGACACTTAAACAACTGAGCCACCCAGGCATCCCCATCTACTTGTATTTTTAAAAGTCTCAGGGAGATTCTTCTAAAGAATTATCCTCGGCCTCCAAAATCTTTTTCAACTATGCTTCCAAACTTTTCTCATAAATGCAATAGATGGAACAACTTCCAAGCCTCCTACCTTCATACAATGACCTCTCATCATTTATAGACCTCCCAACCAATTAGCTATCTTCTTTCTTTGCAAGCACCCACATCAATCACCAGCCTCAGAACTTTGCCATTTCCCTTGTATGTGATGGTGGATCTTGGAGTACAAAGGCCTCAAATGTTCTCTCTCATCTGAGCTCCCAGGGCACAGGTCCACTTCAATTCAACATATTTGGCCTGCTTACATGGCCAGATATTACTCACCATAACCTCTAGACATTGCTCCCCTCCAAGGTCTTCTGGACATTCCTCTTCTCTGACCATAGCTCATCTCCTTCCATTTTTTTTCTAATTTCCACACTCTCAATAACTCTACTTTATAATCATTATGACCCCTAAATCCTCGAACTCTGCCATGCCTGTTGGATAGGCAAGGACCTTCATTTGACTCTCTAACTGGCCTGGACCCAGTGACCAGTCATTTATCACAACCTTAGAATAATCCCTTACTCCCTCCTCTTCCCACAATATACCACTTTACCTTCACAGATACTCCAACCTTTTACTTTCCCTCATAATATGGCCCCATTATCAACTGCCAAATACTTCATGAAACACACTTCTACAAATGCAATTTTATTAACTTGAAGTGAGCTTTTGATGTTGCCTGGGGATCCTTTTGTTCCCTATTAGATATTTCTCATATTTCTCAAGCAAGGGGTTCAAAAGTTCTTCATTCTCCTAAACCCCCACCTCCAACCCTCTCCAGGACCCCTCAATTTCACCCTTACCAAGATCGATTCAATAGGATAGGACCTTTTTCAACTTCCTTCCAGTTGGTCTCAAAATACTTCTCTATTTTGCCACTTGATTCCATCTCCTCCCTGTTTTGTTCCAGAATTCTCCCTTCCTTGTTTCTCATTTTCAATCTCTCTCTCCAAGTTCTTTCAACCAAATTAAGCAACATTCTCAATTTTCTCATGTCCTAAAACACTGACCTCCACACTGACCAGACTATCATCATTCCATGTCTCTCTCCTCCCCCTTTTTATCTTCTTTTCAATAACAATTTATGGAGTAAGTATTCTAATTTCATTCCCATCTTTGGCTCTCCATCCACTTAACTCTCACCAGCCTTCCCTTCTCAGTGACCACATCTCAATGCCTACCCTCCATCCCTTTTCTGTAGTATTTGACACTGCTAACCCCAGCTTCACTGAAACTTCTCTCATCTCCACTGAAACTGGCTCTCCTCCTACCAATCAATCTCTGATCAATCTCTGCCCCATTTTTAGCTCTATTTTCTCCTGCTTCTCCAAGTATAGTCAGCCCACAAATTCTCTCCCTCTCTAGCCTTTTCTTCACTAAATGTGTCACTCCTAACATTTCCATTAAGTTTTCTAGGCGTCTTCACTTGAACATCCATTTGCATCTCAAAAACAGTAGTTACAGAGTTGAATATATCCTTTTCCCCCGCCATATGCCACTTTCTCCAGAAATTTCTATTTTTGTTAATATTCTTTATCATCCTAAACCTCAAAGTAGTTGCCAAGCCATACACCCTCCTTTGCTTCCATATTTGAGCTAGTCTAACAGCTAATATCTTCCAAATTCTATAGCTCTTTTTGAAGTAACACTTGTGATCACTTTATAGTTCAAAATCTTACTACCTTACATTGTAACTACTGGAATAACTAACTGGCCTCCAGCCTCATCCCTTTTTCCTCTGAGTCATCCCAGATACTTCCTTCTGAAGCACAGCTCTAATAATACCACTTCTCCTATTCCAACAATCATCCTAATAACTACAAACTCTCTATCCTGGCATTCAAGGACTTCTACAATATGGCCCCAGTCTGTTTCCCAACCATCTCTTCTACTTTTTCCTCATGCTCCTCATTTGAAGAAGCTGGAAGAAAAATCCTGAGATGGGTTAAAATGGAAAAATTTCTTTTTTTATCCTCCTTTATACTCCCTTTGTACAAAGGTTTACCTTATCACTTAAATTATCTATGTAAATGTCTGTCTACTCTTAGCAAACTATTTTAATTTTTAGTTGTTATGAGGAAAGATTGGGATGGGGGAGGAAAATAAATAAACATAGTTCTCAAGAAGCCAACACCCTTTGTTCTTAACTAGCATTTGAACAAAATCATGTTATACAAGAAACGTAATTGGTTTTTCAAAAATTCTAACACAACACCAGCATCAAATAAATTGTATTTATTGTTACAGCTATTATATAGTCTTCGTAACTCTGTAAAGATTACATTTAACTTTTATAAATTAATAGCAATGTGAAGGATTCTTATCCTTCGACATGCAAATTAAAATCCCTCCTCCCCCCAGCCAGTTTTGAATCCATTTGCAAATTCATTTCAATATTCCTGATCTGTAAATACACCTGTTCTTTAGATTGTCCTTTGACTGGTCCTAACATCTTATTAGTTCCCTCATTTAATTAATAAGCTCAACAAAGTTTTCAAGATATATTCATTTTATATATGTATGAGAGTCATGTTTTTACTTCTTTTTGAAAAGTATTCTTCAACAAGTACCTACACCACTGACTGCAATTACCATCAGAGAAGAAGGGTGTCAAATCTGTCTGCCACCCACACAGAACATTAGCAGGCACTCTGGAATTACAAACATAAAGCCTCACTTAGGCTTCTGTTTGCAAGTAAATGAGCTCCTATACTCCCCTTCATCTTTCCTCAGGGGTTATGGAGGGATTACATCAAGCTACCCTGAGGGTAAATACAATATTTAGGAGGACCCTAGCAATACCCTAAAGACTGTATCAATGTTCCATGAATTAGCATACACTGTTCCTGAAACCTCTAATGTGTGTCAAGGGAGTGACTTAGACCCTGGGAAAATCTGATTCAATATGAGGAAAGATTTTCTAAATAAGGAGAACTGAACTGCAATAATATGAAAGGAGTCTTGCCAACACTAAAAAACTGTCGGTATGAGAAATGGGGTAGCGCCGTGTGGCTGGGGGGCCCATTGGATTCTTGCTGAATGTGTAGGCCACATGCTGTACCTGAGCCACTCCATAGTCTAACTGAAGCTACCAAAGGACAGACATGGATGGAGGACCATCCATCTTTTCTGGAATGGAAATCTGCTGAGAAGAGCCACTGCTAAAGCTAAGAAAGTGTTACTCTATCAAGTCTGAGCAAAGGACAGTCTAGATTTAAGTGCTTCCCATTTATCAGTCAATCCATTATGGCTTCCATCCCAGCCCAGAGAAGCTGAGGGACCAGGAGATCCCTGTATGTCTCCAGCATTTCCTAAATATTTGGCCCAGAACTGGACGGAAGAGAATGCTGTGCATTGGCCACTTAACTCCCGTAGTCCTTACCCTATTAGGACAACAGTGCTCTGGGTACAGCCCACAAACATGCCCTCTTCTAGGCAGGGACAGCTGCCAAGGATGCTGTCAGCAAGCCCAAAATTCAGACGTTACCTCAGAATGATAACATCTGACTCCTTTCCCATTGTTTGTCTCTCAAAGTCACTTAATTTCCTCTTTTTCCTTATTAATTCACATTATAAAAACATTGTTCTAGTTTAGGTGGAATTCTTTTCTGCTTCATTACACGTGTCCTCCTTCCTTCCCTCCTTCCTTCCTTCCTTCCTTCCCTCCTTCTTCCTTCCCTCCCTCCCTTTCTTTCTTTTTCTTTCTTTCATTTTTGGACTTCCCTCCCCTATGTCTGCAATGACTACACACCGCCTCCCTCACAACCTCTCTGCTTTTAGCAATAATTTGCACATAATGGAACAGCCAGAGGGGGTTTGATCAATGACCTCTGTCTCGGAGATGCTGTTCCTAGGGAAACACATCTGCCAACATAAAGTATTGGAGCAATCACAGCTCAGTGAACGCAGTAATAAGCAACTGTTACTTTGGCGCCATCAGTCATGTTCAGTTACAGACCTGAAAGGAAATGGCACCTCAGGGAGCAATGTCCTTCCATAAATTTGGGCAACAATGAAGAATGATTTGCAATCAAGTAATAAAAGGCCCAAAAAAGGTCCACCATGCATACTAACATCCAGTACAGCTGACAAAGGAAATAAAAAACCTTGGCATTGTTTGCTCGTTATGTAAACTACACAGCTGTCCAAGCAATTAAGATATGATTTTGGGAATTCTCTCGTAAAAATTTGCTAACAGTGCTTCCACTTGTGAAAGTGACATTCTTCTTTATCAGTAAAGTGCATTTCATTAAGGTAATGCAATTTCATCAAGCTTAATAGTAGGAATTGCTTAACCTTATGGCAAGAGTACGTAAACAACATAAAATTAATGTCGCTTCTCATGTGGGGAAATAGATTTGCATTAGTGACAGTGCTGATCAAGTAATAAAGAAAGCCAATAGTAGATAGAGCCTTCATGTCCATGGGCTCTAGGGGCAAACAGCTGCTCTCTAACCCACATGTTGGGAAATCTGTGCCGGCGATAAAACAGTTAAGTGTAATCTCCATGCAAACCGTTGAGCTGAAAAGGAAGAACAGATCTGACTACTAAAAATTTGACTTGAGGACAAAACAAGACACCTGTCTTACTGAGAAGAAACACAGACTAAGCAAACAAGAGAAATTAAAGGAAAGTAACACTCTGACCCAGCACCAAATTGTAGCCCCTTCAACCTATTCTACACCCTTTGTGTCTTATATACTAGAGGTCTTTCCTGAAACTGGGTAGTGCCTACTAAAAGAAGTCTTCTCAAACCAGAGTTCCATTTTACTCTTCATTTCCACCAATTCCAGCTAAGCCAAATTTCCCCTCACAACACAAATATCATAGAGTTCACACAAAGGAGTTAGGGCTTGAAAATCATTGTCAGTGGAAGAAAGAGCCCTTCATCTTCTATACAGAGTCCTAAACCATGGTTATCCTTGAAAAGTTTCATCCTTCTCCTCAATATATGTTTTCATCAAAACTGTTCATGATAAACACAACTGATTCATTTCAAATCCCCTCCTCCATTCTCCCATCTATAGCCAAGGAGTGGGTGAAAAAAACAAAAGCAGAGTCTAAGTTATTCCCAGATTATACTATTAACCAGCAACGATTGCATATTCATCTTACAAGCCCACTCCTTAGCAATTGAACCCACAGTCACTGCTCACTGTGGACTGATTTCCAGATGTGAGAAAGATGGAGGCCCTGACCTCAGGGAGCATGTGGCCTAATGAGGAGGACAAGCATGCAAATAAATGGAAAAAAGGTAGAATGAAATAAGCAATACTTCAGCATTTGATTTGGTATTAGGAGCAGAGAGGAAGGTGGGTTTAATTTTGACAGTGGATTGGGATAGTGAGTCTTCATGAACAGGGTAACATTTATTGATAAGAGGGCCCTTCCAGAATATGACTCCACTGTGAAATCCTTTGAGGAGAGGGTATAGATTGTGAGTGAGACACACTGACAGATGTGGCTGGATTGAGAGTTTAGAGCTAGATAACGGAAAGACTTGAATGACTTGGGGTTCTTTAGGAGCCAGATGGCAAATTCAAAGAAGGTAATCAAAGAAAGTTTAATGGTAAGGATATTTACAGGGTGTGGGCCGGATTAAGTGAAATTCACCGAGAGTGAAATACTCTATGACTAGCAACAGCAGGGAGTTCTTATCACCCTGGAGGAGATTGGAGATGGAGGGGTTCAGAGAAATAAAGGAAAAGTGGTAGCTATAGCTATAGGACTAGGTCACCCAGAATGAGCTATGGTCTTAGGTAGAAGGATACAGTCAATAACAACCAAGAGGAATACAGTCCACCAAAGAGGAATGCAAAATGAACAAATAACTTTCTCTCTCTCTGCCAAAGGGCAAACCCAACCAGAAGCCAGAAAGAAAGGGAGCCCACTGATCCAGTCAACAAATGTCAGCCCCAAGGACACAGAACAGGGGGAAAAAGGATGGAGAATGGATCTAGGGAAGCAAACAGAAAATACCCAGCGAAGTCTAATCATCCTGATAAGAAATTTAGACAAGGGTTTGACCTTCTTGGTTACCATTTTGGTAATAATTCTATGTGAGTAGGACTATAATATTCCCACTTTAGATTATGAGCTACTTGAAAACATGAACTGTGTCTTTATTATTATTTTATCCTCTGCATCTAGCACAGGCAAGATACAAGTTGCAACATGAGAATATAAGTGTCTATCAATTAAATAAGATTGATGTGGTCAAACATCAAACGCCACAGAGATTTTGTGATTATGGTCTTTGGAAACCCACCCTTGTTCTCTCAATAAGAATAGCAGTAGATGGATGTCAAAATGTATGGTGTGCAACTTTTGAGATCTATACAATTTTCATATAGGGACCAAATCTTGAATGAGTCATCTACTGCAAAAGGAAACTTAAACATGATTCTTGAGGTTCTAGGACCACCAAAACTTTGCAATCTGTCATATGGTGTGCTGAGTGCAGGATAGGACCACAGAGGGATGATAAAGGCACAACACACTGGCTTCCTCTGCCTGCAGAGCTGGAGATACAGGCCACTTTTCCCTGGGAATGAAAAGGGAAGAATCAGGGTAGCAGCCTTGCAGTACAAAAAGTCCTGGGCTTATCATGAGCAGCCTGGGTTCAAGAGTCAGACATGCTGAGTGTGACCAACATGACTGTCAATAATTCTCTAAACCTCATTGATCCTGAGCTGTCCATAGGTCAGGTGAAAATATTTCCTATACCTCAGCATCAGCCTAGGTTAAAATGAAATTCCACGTGGAAATTTATATATAAACCGCAACACAAGTAAAAGGTGTTATTTTGGCTGCAGCTTCCTGGCGTTCAACAATTGTTTGGTCCACAAGGTACATGCTAGCCTCTGAAAATGGATCCTATACAACTCTCCTTCCTCCAGTAAGAAAACTGAGCAATTTGAGGGTTAAGAGGTTATCCTTAGACACTTCTTTCGTGACTTTTACAGCACAAAAGGAAGAAAAACCAGATTTTTAAATTTCATTTCATCTATCTATCTAACCTCAAAGGAAGCCTGGAAGAGCTTTTGTTTGTTGAATTATGTAGGATACCATGTCAAGCTTTGCTAAATTTTCTGTCACATGCACACAGTCACTGAATAGCTACCTCTTTTAAGTTGTGATGAATCTCTACAGCATGTTGTGACTCAACATCCTGCACTAAGATTCTCGGGGCAGTTCAGTGTTGGAGGTGGACGATAAAAATTTTGCTGTGGAAGAGAGTTACACTATAGAAAGTTTCAAGTATGCTGAATGATAAGGTGAACTAGAATGTTAAAGTGGAGGTAGCTCTTTGTAAGAAATCTTTAATCGATCATCTTAAATTCTCTCCCCTTCATATACTTCCACCACCACCACGACCTTAGCAGTCAACCCTTGATAATGGCCAAATCTGTTGGACTTGCTCTCTGCTTGTATCTCTTTTTAAGAAGCAGCATAATGTAGTCTTACTATCATGCTCCTTGGAGCCAGACTGCCAGGGTTCAAGTCCTAGCTCTGCCACAAGTTACATGACCCCTGGGAAAATGTATGTAACCTCTCAATGCCTTCAATTTCTTCATGTACAAAATGGGAATAATAATGAAACCGCTTAAAAAGCATAAAGATGAACAAAAATCAAAATGGCTGCACTAATGCTTCAGTGGAGTTCGATTTTAAAATAATCTTTTTCCTCTCTTCTGTAAACCCATTCTCCCTTCACAGCCTTTTGTTTCAGGAAACGGGCACCACCCTAAAAACATGACGAAGGAGGCTGGTAGCACATACACAATTCCCATCAAAACTAGCTAGATCCTGTCTTCCCCTATAAACCACCTCCCACCCCTCAGCCCTTTCCTCTGGACGGGCTTGCGGATTTTGAAGGCCATAGCCTGCTGCAGCCTCCTTTGCTGGGCAAAGCAATAAAGCTATTGTTCTTCTTTATCCCAAACTCTGTCTTCGAGGTACATTTTGGCTCTGAAGCATGGAGGTCGGTTTTCAACAACAATAACAGAATCAACCTCATAGGCTGTTACAATGCCTGGCCCGTGGCTTTATATTTTAATTAAAAAATTGCTTGTGATTTCAGAAAATAAATCTATTTGGCAGTTTTCTGGATTTCTGTGGACAGTTTATTTCTAAATAAGAACTTGGGAGACCTTTCTAAATCAACTGTTTAATGCACAGTTCTCCAGATAATGCTGCTTCTAAATCTGTTCATGGATTTTCCTGACCACCATGGAAAATTCTCTCACCAAATCTACCAACTCTTGTCAAGAGACCTATGTTCAAGTGCCAGTACCTCTGCAATAGGAAATTGGGTCACTAACCATTTAGGTTATATGGGAAATTCACTTAACTTCCTTACATGTGAATGTCCCCAAATTCAATAACATTGCAAGAGGAAGTCACAGGATTCGGAAACACAACTATTAGTGTTTTCAGGGATTAGGGTTTGTATGAAGGGGTTCAGAGAATCCAATGGAGTTTTGGAATTCTGTCATAAAAAGTCTAAAAGACATTTCTGCACAGCCTAACTCCCCTAAGTAGATTCACTAATTCTGCCTTGTTACACCCAGGAGTAATATAAGCTGGGCAGAAGGATGAGGAGAACGGCCCCCGATAGCACTTCCATTTCAGGGCCCGCAGACACTTCAACAAGCAATGTGAAATCATTAACAATGAGATAGATACCCCGAAGCCCCTCTTTGGGAATCCCTACAAATTAAAAGACTAGAGAAGTTACCAAGAAAACTGTAACTGCCTTTAATGATGGAAGCACTAATGTGGAAGAAATGCTAAAGCCCAAAGCAGAGGTTATCTCCTCAGTTAGGGGAGCAGCACCTAAGACACTTCCCACCACAGGCTCCTGTTCCTGGGAAGCTCTAGCAACCATGGTATAATAGGAAAGGACAGTGGACAGAGACTCAGAAGACCAGGATTTGAGGCCAGTCTCATAAATTCACATAACAGGAAAAGTATCTGTCAGAAATCTGGAGTGTACAAAACATGGATAGGCGGACTCAGGTATGAAGGTTATGTATCTGCTTAGTTCACAAATGTACCTGAGTGTCTGTGATCTTTGCTAGCTCAGCTTTATTCAGAGGAATTTATGACACTGCTCTTCCCATTTCCTAATCACAGGTGAGAGAGGCACAAAGATGGGGCAAACTACAGGCTGACATATTCACAGGTTTTGGGGATTAGGATATAGACATCTTGGGGAGACCATTATCCCAGCACACCAGTAGTGCATTTGGACAAGGAAGGACATTTAATGGCCTTCCGCAGAAAGTGACAGAGCACCACCCAGTGGGCTTCCTGCTGCAAGTCAGGCTACAGGCAGGAAATGACTCTCCTACACAAGTAGATACCAAGGGGCCCTCCCATTCCCACATAGAACCCTACTCATGGCCAGGAACACCACAGCAAAATATAAAGGATTCAGAGAGATCGATGTTTCAGAGATGATACATCAGGCAACTAGTCTTAGGAACACATATCAAGCTAAGTGTCCACGGAGCTAACTAACTTAAAGACCATCTTCCAGGAAATGACATTAGATAAGAGAATTGAGGAATAAAAGCTAGTCCATAATGGACTAAATTAAAGACTATTCCCTTGGCCACACTGTGTCATTGTTATCACCCATTACCCTAGTAAACAGAAACTATAAGGTGATATCAAATCGATGATCTCTTGTAGGGTCATTACAGTGTCAGAACTCAATACCTAACATATAAGATGTTAAACAAGAATACAAAAGATGTTGAATAAATGAGAGTGGATGCTATTCTGGAGCCTTTTCTCTCATAAATATACAAATGATTATAATATTTTATTTTATATATGGTATTTTAAAACTTCTAAAAATAGGAACTTGATTTTTAATGAAGATCAGTGGCCACTGTGAAGAACCCACAGGCTATATGTCAATAAAGTTATAGGTTCACATCATGGGATAATGCATATAGTTTCTGGGTGTGTGTATATACATATATGTTTTCATAGGATCATGATGAAGAACCAAGGAATGCCTAAAGCCTGCTCTGCTCTATAATAAATGGCAAAAATGTCTGCATAGAGACCAGAAGTTTTAAAATCATACACCTAGAGAGCAACAAATGCAGAACCCAGGCAGGACGGAAAGCGAAGTTGCTAAGTGAGTGTTTGAGAGCCAGGCCTGCAGTGGTACTTAATTCACAATGGACTTACTTCACGAGGTTGTTGAAAGGACTCGTAACTGTTTAAAATGCTCTGCTAGCCAACCAAACTAGCCAACAGAACACCTCCATGGACTTTACGACAATATTGTAGCTTCCTTACCCAGATCAGGAGAGAACTGCTGTCTGCAGTCCTCCCACCGACATTCTGTAATTCCAAAAAGTCAGGAGTTCCTTCCAAATGGAAACCAGGAGAGTTACAAGGGAAGCTACAGGACAGGTGATTAATTCTTTTAAAAACAGTAAACTGACAAATCTAGGAGAAAACAATCTGCATTGCCTAATGGCCTACCGCAAAAATGGTAGTGATCTAATATATGGGAGTAGAAGTGGAAAATAATGAAACTTGTTTTAATTATGACAATATAATTTCTACAAGGTAATAAAGACCATCAGATAAAACAATTATTGAGGTGTAGTGCATGCATGCACGTGCACAGAGTATCATTAATTTATTTAATGATACAGCAATAAGAATTATACTTTTGTTTTTGGAGGGGAGAGACATTAAGGGTTTTTTTTTTTTTTCTCTCCTGTAATTTTGAAATTCAGAGTATTTACAGTCCAGATTCTGAGTTTAAGATTTTAAATCATGGTCAATGCTTCTGTAAATTTTTCTATGCCATATAAACCATAAAATAAGATATTGACTGTTTTGGAAAATATGCAACTAAAGATCAAAATCTCCCTGGTCTGAGTATCTAATGAAAGAAACTGGACATTGAAGGGCTTCATCAATACTAATTTGCCCCCAAATCATTCATTCATTTACGCATAATTTTTGAGCTCCTACTCTGCTTAAAGAATTGAATTAAACCAAAAGGTTGATTTGCTTTCTATTACCAATTTCCCCCCACTATGTCTTTTCATCAGAGACAAACTGGACTACAGAAAAACTGAGACCACTTTTCATACACATTTGGTCTTTTGATGGTGCAGATCAGTTTCCAAAGGACTGTCCTTTAGGGTATAGTGAAGTGTTTTCAACTAATTTGGTATCTACTGAAATTTGGGGACTGTCTGTTGTTTCTCCTATGACAAAATAGCAAAGCTCTAAATAGGAAAGTTCTACAGTTAAGACCCCATTTCATAATATAGTGCCGAACACCCCCAGCCTTTGATGTGCTGCTACCCTGGGCACGTAGCTATATACAAAGTACAGCATTTGTAAAATATTTTGATTACTATATTTTTAAGTTTTCCACCACTAACTACTCATGACCCACCTGACCCCTGAAAAATGGCTTATCATGAAAGAAAACAAAAATAAAAACCAAAGCTAAAACAAAAGCCAGGAGTAGTCTGTTAGAAGAGGCAGTTTCAAAGACTTACATTTAAACACAGACACAAAACAAAACAATTAATACATCCGAGAATTCTGAGGGTTTTGTAGCATTACAGGGTTTCTCAGCTATAAAGAAACATATTGAATGTTTAGAGCACAGCCCATTCTTCACTGCTTCGGTTGTTTCCTTTTGTTTACAAGTCCCTGCCATCCTTCTTTGTGAATTGAATGCTAAACTATCTCTGGAGAGATGTTATATTGCTTACAGAATGCTTCAGCAGATGGTGCTTCCTGTTGCAACAGAAGGCCGTGATTATACCTGAACTCTTCAAGAACTCTAACACCGAGAAACAAGATAAATGAAAGTCTTGAAAAGTTTTATCTCTTTCCTCACTAGCCTGCTAGACTCTCACCCACCCACTGGCCCCACTCGGTCACATCACCAAATAGAAGCAACTCCCCCCGCCATCCCATCGCCCCCTCATCGAGGAGACCCCTGTTCTAAAATGGCGCAAACACCCTAACCGCAGAGTTTGTTTACGAATTCCTGAGATTATTGCTCATTCGGATTCCTGGTCATTGTGCACTTGGATATCTGAACGACCCATTACAAACAACGAAGAAAAGAGAATAGGTCTTCATCAAGAAGTGTCTATAAAAGTAAATTGAAATACTGAGAAGGACACCTGGTGCCGAAAGTTCAGGGTTATAGAGAAATTTATCTCCACACGTTTGGAGAGAAACTGTCCTTCTCAGAAGACCCTTACGTGCACCCTTTGCGGCAATGCTGTCATCTTTGAAGCTGAACAGCACTTCTTGGTGAGTCTCAAGGACCTGTCACTTTATCCCTTGAAGCTCTTTTCTATTTTTCTCTTCCTAAATGTCTTTCATGCATTTCCTTCCATGATTAGTTTAGTTCACTGTCCAAAGCAAAGGGTAATTTCTAATTTATCCTATTCTCCCTCTGTATGAAAAGGGAAAAAATGCCACAATATAATAGAAGAGGGGAAAAAAGCCCTCATGCACATACACACACAGTTACTTCATAGACATAAACTGGAAGATGGCAGACCTTCTCTTTAGCAGCCTCCTGTCATAGCATCCTGAGCATAAGGCTCTTTCTCTCTATGCCCCTCCAACCCCCAATGTGGCCTTCCATTGTCCCAGCAATTACCCAAGGAGCCCAAAACCCTTCCCCTACTTTCATACTTACCCTCAGGGTTCTGTCCCCTCATAGAACAAGGGATGACAAAGACTCAGGCAATTAGTAACTCAAGTGAAACACAACCTTTCAATGAAATCCATTACATGGAATTTCAGACCTAAAGACTACTGAACAATCATTTAATTCAAATCCTTCATTTCAGAGATGAAACTAAACCCCAAATTTTTCTGGTCTGCCCAAAGCTATATGGAGCCAAGACAGTTCTAGAACTTGAATCTATTATTAAATCTGTTATTAAACATAGTATCAGCCCCAGTCTTAAATATGCAAATCTTATAAACACTTGAATAAGTAAAACATTATAAATTTCAATGTATCTATGGGTTTGGCTATCTCAGTGTATCTAGCTACAACCTAATGTACTGGTAGTTAGAAAATCAACTGGCAGGCATTTATTTAGTGACTTTACTACCTGCTGTGCATCCATGGTCACTGTCAAGATGGCACTGAGGATATAGTGATAATCGTATTATTTATTAACACAGAATAACAACTTTTATTAATATGTTTATGTATATTTCTAGTATTTTGTTCTAAGCTTTTAGATAGGCTTTCTGTAAAATTTGGATTATATTATATATAGTCTATATCATTTCTTTTCTCTTTTAGCATTATATTGTGAGCATTTCCTGCATCTCAAAAATTTTCCCAGCTTCATTAAGGTATAATTGACAAACAATAATTGTTTGTCACATATGTAAGGTGGACATTATAATTTGATATACATATACATTGTGAAATGATTACCACAATCAAGCTAATTAACATATCCAGCATCTCACATAGTTATCTTTTTGTGTGTGTGGTGAGAACACCTAAGATTTATTCTCTTAGCAAATTTCAAGTATACAATACAGCATTATTAACTATAATCATCATGCTGTGCATTAGATTCCCCAGAACTTATTTATCTCATAAGTGAAAGTTTGCACCCTTTGACGAACATCTCCCCATTTCCCTCACCCCTCAGCCTCTGGCAACCCTCATTCTTCTTTGTTTCTGTGAGTCAACTTTTTTAGATTCCACATACAAGTCATACCATACAGTATTTGTCTTTCTGTGCCTGGCTTATTCCACTTAGCATCATGTCCTTCAAGTTCATCCATGTTGTTGCAAATGGCAGGATTTACTTCCTTTGAAAGGCTGCATAACTTGGGTGGGTGGGTGTGTGTGTGTGTGTGTGTGTGTGTGTGTGTGTGTGTGTGTACACATTTTCTTTGTCCATTCATCTGTCAATGGATACTTAGGTTGTTTCCATACTTTGGCTATTACTATGAGTAATGCTGCAGTGAACATGGGAGTGCAGATAACTTTTCTAGATAATTGTTTCATTTCTTTTGGATATATACCCAGAAGTAGGATTACTGCATCATGTGGTATTTCTGTTTTAAAGCTTTTGAGGAACCTCCACACTGTTTTGCATAATGGCTGTACCAATTTACATCCCCACCAAGAGTATACAGGGGTTACCTTTGGCCACATCTCTGCAAGCACTTGTTATTTCTTGAATTTTCCTTCAATCTGACAGGTGTGAGGTGCTATCTCACTCTGGCTTTAATTTGCATTTCTCTAATGATTAGTGATGTTCCCTAATAACCTTTTCATATTTCTGGTGGCCATTTATATGCCTTATTTAGAAAAATGGTCTATTTAGGTCCTCTGCCCATTTTTTAACTGGGTTATTTGGTTATTTGCTATGGAGTTGATGAGTTTCTTAGCTATTTTAGATATTAACTCCTTATCAGATATAATGATAATCAATTTAGATATTGTCACTGTCACTGTCCTTATGCAGCTTACATTCCAGTAGGAGAGACAGAAAATAAACTAGAAAACAAGCAAGATAATTACTGATAATGGTATAGTTCAAAGAAAGTAAAATTGTAGAAGAATGATTGGGGAATGGGGTGAAAGCAGCACTGAGGCTGCTTTAGCTGGAGTGTTCAGGGAAGCTTCTATGAAGGGACAACCTTCGTGTGGAAAAAATGGCAGGAGATGGAGCCACCCACGCAAAGATCCAGGATGGGATAGGCCAAAGAATCATTCAGTCATCCATCCTCCAGAGATGCAGCAAATTCTGAAGCAAATGTGCAAACCACCCACCCAAACTCTCAATAATTTCCCACAGGCTTATATATATAATTTATAATATATATGAATTTTATCTATAGAATGTGACAGATATCAACTTCCAACTTTCAGAGTCAGCTCCATCAGCACTTATGGAAAGAAAATGTGCAGTATATATAAGAATTTTTAGCAGCCATATTAAAAACTCCAAGGAATCAAGTGAAGCTGACATTAATAACATATTTTATTTAATCCAATGTATCTAAAATATTAATATTTCACTATACAACAACAAAAATTATTGAGATATTTTATTTTTTTTTTTTTTTACTAAGTTTTCAAAATCCAGTGTGATTTTTAGAGCAAATCTCAGGTCAGACTAGCTATATTTTAAGGACTCAGTAGCCACATGTGGTTAGTGGCTATTGTGATGGACAGCAGTCTAGAGTTTGAATAACATAGTGTCTAAAAGTTGTAATGTTTCTTTATAAGATGTTTCTTTAATGAGAAAAAAGCCAAAATATGTAATATCTGTGGGGGTTTGTTTTGTTTTATTTTTTGCTTCTCCCAATTTGTCCTGGCCTTATGCCACTTCATCCTTTAATACTATACTGAGAACATTTAAAAATTAAATCTTTTATTATTTTGTGGTACAGAGATTTTGCCTCCTCCTCATCACTTTTATCATTTCAATAAACTAAAAGGCTTTACATTTTTACTACCACACATTTTAAATCTTCTAACTCTTAAAAATGTATAGGCCCAGTGTGTGCATGTTGTCAGGCAGATTCTGTGCTGTTAGAGACTGAGCCAATAAAAAGAAAGTTTATTAATAACAAAAGGCAACGTGGCAGATGCGAGAGTCCAGGTTCATCCAACTTGGAAACTAAAGACCAAAAGGAATGTCTTATGGGGCCTATTGGAAAAATGTCTCCAAACTACATCAGCTGACTTCCTTCTGTTCCATGGTTCACCTGGGGTGCTGGCTGAATACAAAAACTCTAGAGCTCTTGGTGAACAAGAGCTCAAGTTAAACCATCCAACTGCAGGATTCTAGAACAAGATACTCTTAAATATTCGTAGAATGAAGAAGGACAAAGGGCATTGAAGAATAGTGACAGAAAGAAAGAAGGGGAAAGAGAGAGAAAAGAAGGGAATCAAAGGAGTTGTGAATTATGAAACAAATACATCTCTAACTTGATTCAGGGAAAAAAACTGTCTTTCCAGTACTGCCGCTAGGCAACTCGGGAACCAGCCTAAGCCCTGAGTATTTGGAGACCCTGATCTACCACTCTTTCAGCTGTTAATATTCTACATGGGAAATAGCCTATGGGTCCAAAAAGATAGCCCACTTGGAGCCTGTGCCTTCTTCCCTCTTCTAAACCATGCTGTCCATACCCAGAAACCTAGACGTCCCTGCCAGTAAGACCCTCACCTGTCTGAGGGGCTTCTGAGGGCTTTTTCCTGCGTCTCTACTTGTGATGATGCCCTGGGCCACATGAGGAATGGCCAAAGAGCAGCTGTTTGTGTGGAAGAATGTAAAGAGAACTGGACAATTGCAGGCTGGGATGTCTATCAGCATTACATAAAGCCTCTCAAGGTTTGGGAGGGAGTCAAAAGTGGGAAAGGAAGGGATCCTCTTGTTCTAGGCCCCACAAATATTAGAGGCTGGTGGTGTTTTCCATGTAAGACAGTCCATTCAATCAGATGGTAATTCTGCGTTTCATATTGGTTGAAAATATGTTGGATTAGGTCCTCCTGTAATATTCTTCATGGTGGTCATAGCAGGGTGTGTGTCTCTAATTTACAGTACATTATAATTAGTGGTTGCCTACCTGTGTTTCCTGGTTTAAACTTCAAAATAGGAAGAATGAGCACCAACGTCCTTACTTCTTTATTCATTGTTAGTGCTACAGTTTATGCAGAAAGGGTGAACCAAGCCAGGAAGCATTTCTAGTTTGAGAGCCTGAAATCACGATCACAGAGCTACCTGAAGTCTACATGGGTCCAATCACAGTAGCCATATCCTGCACAATGCCACTCAGAATGGAGCTGGAGGGGAAGAAAAGTCAGAAGTTTATGAGGCAAATCTGTAGAAACCACTTAAGAGATTCAAAAAGAGAAAGAGCTATCTGAATCAGTCTGAGAAAGTTTAAAGACCATTTCTACTTGGTGAGTGAGTTTGGCTTTGGGGATACAAAGGTAATCAGAAAAAGATGGAGTCTTGGTGATTTAAGCATATGGAGTCCTGAGACATACATTCATTTCAGGTTTCTTTCTCCCCCCCCAGTTTTGAAAAATTTATCCTCGAAATTGCTTTCTTGATGGAGACATGAATTATGCTTCCTGAATGGTGATGAGTACATTTAAAAGGTTCAGGGCTGAATGCATGAATACTCAGACAGTCGGCTTCTTCTTCCTAACTCATAATTCCAGCCTTCCCAACCATTAAAATCAAATGGGTAAGCTTGTAAGAATAGGTTTGCATAAAATATAGTCAAGACTTCAGTCCAATTTGGGTTAGGCCAGGTATATCACAAAATAGCTTCATAAAAAAAAGGATCAAGACAAAAGAGAAGCTCAAAAATATCTCAAGTTAATTAAGATCATTGGTTAGATTTTTTAAAAATAAGGCTGTTAACCTCTAAAAACTAGCAGTTAACTTGATCTGCATGATATTTTTTTTTTTAAAGATTTATTTATTTATTTGAGAGAGTGAGAATGAGAGAGAGAGAGTACATGACGGGGGCAGGGTTAGAGGGAGAAGCAGGCTCCTCGCTGAGCAGGGAGCCCGATGCGGGACTCGATCCCGGGACTCCAGGATCATGACCTGAGCCGAAGGCAGTCGCTTAACCAACTGAGCCACCCAGGCGCCCCGATCTGCATGATATTTAGTATGAAATAACTAAATATCGTTCTGCTTTATTTTACTTGTTTTTTCTCCTTTGAGTTTCATATGAAGTAAAGAAAAACACAGGTCAAAGAAAGTGAAAGATATCAATCTTTTTAAAAATCACCTTGCACTTTTTTTTTTTTTTAAAGATTTTATTTATTTATTTGAGAGAGAGAGAATGAGAGAGAGCACATGAGAGGGGGGAGGGTCAGAGGGAGGAGCAGACTCCCTGCCGAGCAGGGAGCCCGATGCGGGACTCGATCCAGGGACTCCGGGATCATGACCTGAGCCGAAGGCAGTCGCTTAACCAACTGAGCCACCCAGGCGCCCTCACCTTGCACTTTTAAACAAGTTGACATTCAATCCAAATCATCCTTACTATAAAAGACAATGAGTTCACCACATACTGACAACCTAACGGAAAAAAATGATCAGTTGTAACCAGTCTCTTATTTTCTGTTTGTGTGTGTGTGTGTGTGGTGTGTACATATCTCTGTAATCACTTTGGTGTTTCCTTGTTTTCCTTCTCCGAGTAAACTCTCTAAGAAGGCAGGGACGCATCAATGCAACCAAAAGGCATTATAAATTCTACTTCTTATCTTTACACTAATACAAAAGTTGTTTCCATTAATCACTAAGTGCCCCAACAATCTAACTAGACTTGACTTCCATTTGTACAAACTCCAGGTAACTAAATGTGGACAAATGGGTATTATTGTATGAGTTAAATGACTGGCTCTAGTCAGAAAGAAAAGAGAAGTACTTGATTTAGAGAACAGGGACAGAATTAAGTAGGCATTACACACTTCACAGAGTTTATTTGGTTTCATTATGCAGTATCTACAGTTAGTCACACAGGGAGAAAGGAATAAAAGGAGTGTGAGTTAGGTGTTTAAATTTGTTCAAGTATTACAGTAACGAGTTCCACAATTTACCCAAAAAAAGTACAGTAAAATACCACTCTAATAGCACAGCAAGCTCCATTAGTCACTGTGGGAAAGGCAAAGTGCTTTAATTCCTTCCAAACTGTCAAGAAGACAAGGAGGGATGGAGTGGCTGAAAGTGCCTTTGTGAAGGATGTCACTTTTAACCCATCTAGAAATAAAGGTGGTGCTGAGCTGAGGGGCGGGGACATAAAAAAGAATTCTTTGTGCATCACGTTACCCCTTTCCCAAATGGGACACTGTGCTAATTCCCTGTGGCTGCTAGAATAAATTACCAAAACTTGGTGGCTTAAAACAACATACTTTATTTTCTGACAGTTCTGGAGCCCAGAAGTCCAAAGTCCTTTTCACTGAGCTGAAATCAAGGTGTCCACGGAACTGTGCTCCCTCCGACGGCTCTAAGAGGGTAGAATTTGTCCCACACCTCTTGCAGGTTCTGGGCACTGCTGATATTCTCTGGCTGGGGCCACACCATTTCAGTCTCTGCCTCCTCCTGTCGTGTGTGTGTGTGTGCATGTGTGTGTGTGTGGCCACTTTGGACTCTCTCTTTTATGGACATGTGTGATTGCATTTAGAACCCACCTAGGTAATACAGAATACTCTCAAGATCCTTAACTGAATCACACCTGCAACGACTTTTTTTGGGGGGAGGGTGGTCATATAAGGTAACATTAACATTCACAGGATCTAGGAATTAGGATATGGATATCTTTGAGGGAGATATTTTTTAGCTTACATGAACACCATTCAAATGAGTGGAACATATCTCATGTCTTTGCGTATAATTTCATCGTTCATCGCCAGAGAACAGTGCCCTTATCTTTGCCCCACAGTAATGCTAATGAAAGGCCAACATGGGAAAGGGTACAAACACTGGCCCCTGCCTACCCTGAGCTACCTTACTTGGCCCAAAGTGGCATCTACCTCTTGTAAGAATATGACTCAAAAGGCCTTTCTGACAAGCACAGATTTTGCTTATTTTGACAAGCCATCTCTTGTGATGATATGCCCCTTCATACTGCCATCTTATTTCAATCCTCATCTTCAGGGTCTACATTTTATCACCACACACCCACTTCTAGTTCTAAATGTGTCTCCATCTGTCTCCATCCCTTGACTAAACTAGTTCCATCTATGTCCTCAAGGTCAAGTGACAGCATTTCTCCCTGTCTTCCTTTCACCACCCTGCTCCCTCCCACCCTTAAAAGCCTCCCCTCTGGCCTTCCTCTTCAGTGTGACTTTGGATCTCACACTTCTCTTGGTACATTTTTCCCCCTCTGAGAACTCTTAACCTTTTGTGGCTCTTGAATTGACATCGCCAACTGCTGCCCCTCAAGTTCTCACCCAGTGGTTCTTAAGTATCTCCTAGGAAGCCTGATAAAATGCAGATTCCTGGGTCCCCTGAGAGTTTCTGGCTCAGGAGATCTGGAGAGGAACCCAAGATGTTCCTTTTTACAAGCACCCGAGTAATTCTGATGCATGTGGTCTATAAGCCAAGGTTCCAGAAATGTTGTTCTGTAACCATATTACCAGTTGCCTTGTGAACCTATTGACATGTTTCTCCACCTGCAAAAACTAAACTTGCATGAGTTCAAACATAGCCTTGTCAGATGTTGACCTTCCGATTTCCCTTAGTGGCAGTACCATACTTTCAGGTATCCAGGAGGGTACCTTTGACTCTCTCCCTTGCCCCACTGCCCAGATTCCAATCCACATCTAGAATATTCCACTGAACACTCTCTAGAACACCTCTGGCAGATTATAGAACCATAGGATTCTGGAGAGGGAACGAATTAAGAGGCTAGAACTAACCATACCAGTCTTTTCAATTCTCAGGAAATTGAAGCCCAGAGAGGTTCTAGCAGAAGATGAAAAGCAACGTACCTGAAGATACCTCTGGAGGCCGGGGGAGGGGTTCAATTTTTCTAAGTGAGCAGGATCTCTCGGGAGCCAGACAGTTTAGATTTACATCCCCAGCTCTGCCACCTACCAGCTGCGTAACACAGGAAAGTAACCTAACTTCTCTACTTGCTACCACTGCAAAATGGAGAGAATAATACTCTCTACTCCACTGACTTGTTGTGAGGATTAATGCGTCAATCAATATATAGAAAGTGTATAGAACAGTATACAGGTAATGCTGGTCATGTGTTAGTTATTATTATTATTATTATTATTATTATAAAAGCCACTGAGAGTATGCCCTAAATTAAAGCTTAACTTATGTTTGATACCTGTCTGCTAATTCTATAGGTTTGCATCCCGCATGTACTGTCTTTAACTCTAAAGAACATCATTTGACTCAAAAAAAGGGTTGCAGACTCCCAGGTGTCACAATTTTTATAGACATGCAGAACATACAAGCCACAGGTGTCACAAAGCTGAGGTATATATCCACCATTTGCCTGAAAATAAAGGTTATCCATGACACATACCGGCACGCAGCTATTATTATAAAATATTTATTGGGCACTACAAAATACTGCAGGCATGGCACAAAATATAGAGTAACGGTCTCTCCAGGCCCTAATTGATTATGGGCCATATATTTTTAAGGGAAGATGCTACCGAGTTACTTAACAGAGAATGAAAGATTCCAGGCTTTCAGGCAAAGGAAAAATTGTATAGTCTTAAGGGACAGCAGTGATTTATAGTGGGTTTAGGGGGGTCTGTCTGTGTTTCTTCTTTAGCAACACCACGTCTGAATCTTTCACAGCCCTTCTTTATACAGAGGAAGTGTGGTGCTGGTATTTACACTGACACACTTCCGTCTTCCAATTATAGGATCATTTCATAGACTAAAGATCTCTCCTCTTTGAGGTCAGGCACTGGGGCACGAGATGACATTGTATATTATAAATACCAGACCACAGCCACAGGATCATAAAATTTTCAATTATGTTAGCATGGGATAGGTTAGAAGGACAGAAAATTGGCAAATGAAATGAAACAATATGAAACATTTGAAAATGAGCTGTCATTTGGAGAACTTAGAAGTCAAAATATTTTTACTTATTGTACCATTACTGTCCTTTTCTTCAACTATTCTTTTCTTTATTATCCTTTTTCTTTCCTTTAAAGGGGGAAAATGCCATTAAGGTGAAATTTGGTGTAAATAATACAATAAGACTCAGGACAAGACATTTAGGGCTTAATTCTTTCAAAATAAAATCACACGTCTCTTTCTGCTAGGCTCCTGAACACATGTACAAACAGACCTCCCTTTAGTGATCCTGAAGGGAACAAGAGTCCCCAGAGTCAGAGAACAATTCTTAGTTGGACAACCTAGTCATCCAAAAATGTGTATATGTATGCCTTCCATAATCTTAAAAGTAGCTGATAATAAAAAGAAATAAAAGGGGAGGGAATGCTGACTATAAAACAGTATCAGCAGACTACAATTTCACCTTTCTTTTCCTTTTCTAGTCATCTTTCATTCAGTAGAAGTTCACACAGTGACATCTAGTGCACCTGGTGTAGCTATGACAGCCTGGAAGAGGCCGAGAAGCTGCCTGGCACACTTCAGTTTTCTTCCTAGCTAAAATAAACTCATGCAGGAAAGCTGAAAGGCTAGTCCTTCCTCTCAGACCCCAATGTGCATGCATCTCTTAATTATCATTTGAATCTATTTAAAAATGTATCATGCTTATGGACTCTAATTCCAGCCCAGTTCATTTCCCCACAGTTAGAAATGCTGGATCATTAATATCCATAACGAAGGAGAACGGCAATTCAGGGACTTAGCCAAGTAGGGACCCCTCTTTCGAAGATGCTTGCCAAGATGGGCTCAGCAGCTTCTGAGCTACCCTTCCTAAGCTTTTCCCAGTGTTTCTGCCTTTAACACACCCCCTAAAGACCAACTAGCTTGCTTCTTCTGAGTTCTACTATAAGAAACCCATGAGAGACCTGAAGAAACTGCACACTTTTTTTTTTTGCAAAGGATCTTTCTTACAATGTTATCAAATGAGCTCCAACTCAGACAACTTTCTATAAGGAAAGGATTCCAAAATTCCTTCAGCTAGATTAGATGCTCTTTAAAAGTCAAGAGTTGGAATCTCCCAAATAGCCACTTTGTGCCTTACACAGAGTTAAGTGTTCTGAATGGATTTTCTTCTGCTTACTTTGTATTAAGAGCAGCCTCTTTAACTGTTAATTTCTCCCTTTCTTATACTTCAGCATTACTCATGTGCTTTACCTTCTACAAAAACTGGCTGGAGGCTGGATAAGAGCTAAGAGAGAATCCAATGGCAAAGGTAAGACCCTTTCAGAGAATACATTCCACATAGGAAGGCTTCACTTCAGCAGTTAGCCAAAGCTGCAGTACTCCCTCCCACAGAGGACCTGTGGGTGCAAGAGGAGACAGTCTTCCCAACACCTACTTAGTTCAAGGAGTGGGACTAGCTGAGGAGTATTTATTTAAAAAAAAAAATCACTCTCACTACCATTAAGTTTGAGTCAATGAGCTAAATTGCACCAAGCTGTATCAATTAACTCAAAATGCCAGGCCATTTGACAAAACAATTAAACATCAAAGAATCTATTGTAAGTAAATAAACAAAAATGTAAATGTACATGAAAATGTCTACACATTCCAGCATGATTCATAATAGTAAAATTAAAAGGTTACACCTACATTTCCCATGGTAGGAGATTGATTCATTTAATTAGTGTGGCCAACTACATCCCTGGTGTCCCAAATCCCTGGTCCCTGAGTTCACCAGCCATCACTACAGAATTTCCAACGTGCGGACAGCTTCCTATTTTTGCTGCCTCGGTCTCTCTTCCTCTTTGGCACTATAGAAGGGCCAGAGAGTCCAAATCTCCCAGGGTACCTTCAAGGAATGTAGGATGAGAGACCATGGATGTTCCACATGGTGCCTCAGTGGGTCTCCAGCAGGACTGCACCCCAGGTGACCCTGTGGCAAGCCTTTCATCAATGTACTCCCTTCCCTGACTCATTTTCCCCATTTATTAATTGTGGTTGCTGGGATCACCTCCAAATAAACTACCTACACGCAAGTCCTTGTCTTATGTCTGGAGAGCCCAAAATAAGACGATTAGGCTATATGCATAAATTAGTATTCATTAACTAAAATTCATGTCCATGTGACAGGCTCATGCTGGTTCCAGTGCTAAAGCTGACAATGGTGCCCACAGTTGACAACCAAAGGTACCAGTCACCCTGATATTCTAAAGGGACCCAAAGAGCAGCTCCATGCAGTCAGGGCCAGACATCACCCCATTTTATTTATTCAGATGCAGCAAAACTAGCCCTTCTCCTCCCAACCTTCCCTTTCTCACTGTCTTTGTGAAGACAACTGGGTAGGTCAGAAGTCACCCTGGGCCTTTGGGGAGATGCTGAGTTCATGATGAGGTGCTATCTCCTCCCCTATGGGGAGCTTCCTCCTTCCCAAGTCCCAGAGAAGAGGCTCCAAAGGAAAAACTGTAAGGGCTGTGGGTATTCTGAAGAAGCAGAGATGAGAGTGCTGCCTCCCTGCAGGAAGCTTGCTGAGATACAGCAGCAGCCTGCAGCCCGATCTGATGCTAGCAAGAATCTGTGCGAGGGTCTGACGGGCACCCTCCCGAGTACCAGGCACGGCAGACACAGAAAGTAGTGCCTCATCTGGTGAGGAGATTTCTGAAGGAGGGTGCCTGTTGGAGTAGCCAGTGCAGTAAGGCTTGAAGGGCCCAAAGTGCAGCGTCCCAGCAAAGAAAGTACGGCAGCGCCGCCACATACAGTTGTCTGTGGCCATTTAGCAAGCTGTCCCGTTCTGGAGATGAGAAGAGCCAAGCTTTGAAATTTGAAGTGTTAAAATGTCCTGGACTCACTCTGCCTTAGGGAACCAAAAACGGGACTGTTGCAGTCAGAAAAAGCAACAGGAAGGTGGGGGAATCTGACCAGGATCACAGAGAGCCAACACCCAGGAGGAAAGGAGCATCGGCTGCAAACAGTGACTGGGAAGCTAATACCCCCCAAAACTAAGACTCTTCAGTAAACTAGTTACATTTATGAAAAAGTCCCAATGATATCACAAAATACTTATGATATATGGCAAAATATAAAATACTAAGTGAAAAAGGATGTAACATAAGACAGATCTATAGAGAGATGCAGAGGAAATGTATGGATTGGTAAGGAAGGAAATACACTAATGTTGACCAACATTATCTCTGAGAGGGGGAATTATGGGTGATGTTATTTTCTTTATAATACTCTACTGTCTATATACTTCTTAAGTATGTATAATTTCTGAAATTAAAAAAAAAGGAACATGCTATTTTAGAAGGATACAAAAGCAAAGAAAATAAATGCCAAGATATGGTCTACTTTTAAAAATATAAACTTCAGCCCCTGCTCCTCACCTCACTCGCAAACTGGTTCCTGCCTGGGACAAATGACTGACCACCAGCGGCAAACACCCCAAGGAACATACTTCTCTTCTGCCCATCTCTTTAAACCTGAGGAAAGCAAAATTCTCACAGGGACTACAATTTTATTACTCAGTGATATGCACTAAACAAAAGATTAAAAACAATAAGTTAATGGGAAAAGAACATTAAAGAAAAGTTCCTTAACCTTACACTGCATTATATGAATCCTGGGCTGTCCCAGGAGGGAGGGAGGGATTCGATAGCCACCCATCTTGGGAAGGCCTCCCTTGAACAACGTTTCAAACCATTTTATTCCAAAGACAAATTCCCTTTGTGATTCTGGGAAAACTTGGGGACCCTGAGTCCCTCAATCCTACATACAACATCGAGGCAGAACAGCACAGTGATTACGGATACTGCTCTGGAGCCAGCTCAGCCTGGGATCTGATTCAGGCTCTGTCACTTCCTGGCTGTGGTAATTAGGTAAATTACTTAACCTCTCTGTGCCTCAGTTTCCTTGCCTATAAGATGGGGCTAACAATGGTATCATGTGGTTTAAATAAGTCAACACATGTGAAGTTCTTAGAAGAGTGCCTGACTCTTTCTTAGTCACTGCTATCAGTGGTATTCATGGGTACAACTGAAGCAAGGACTCCTGGTTAATAAATGCCAGTTTGCACCATTTACTTAGGAGCAAATCATCCAAACAATGAACTTTCCAGGTTCTTGTCTTCTGCCCATTGTTAGCAAGTTCCATGACTTTAGCACCATTACCCCGAGAAGAAAGGTCAGAATTCATGGGTTCTAGTATCATATAAATGGTCACTGTCATTCTCATACAAGTGTTGAAGTCACCATCAATTGTGCCTCAGTTTCCCTGTCTCAAAAGATGACTATCATCGTTTGCCCCACCAATTTCACAAGGTTTGTCAAGAGCAGTGAATGAGAAAATTTGTGTGAAAATGCTTTGAAAAAGTAAAAAGCACTATATAACACAAGTAATTCTAAACAGACCAATAATTTAAATAAGATAAGACTCTAACAGGTTCTTCCGACTTCTTGGGAAGAACCCTTACAAAAGATTAAAACCTAAATTATGTCAGGATTTCATTACTCCATGCTCTCCTAGGCCATCGCTACTACTGGTAACTACAAGGTATATCAGTGTGTGTATATATGCATCAGTATGCTACATGCTTCAATATGGTAGCCATGAGCCACATATAGCCAATGAGCATATGAAATTGTGGCCGGCCCAAATTGAGAAGTGCTGTATGTGTAAGACGCACCAGATTTTGAAGACAGTATAAAAGAAAGAATGTGAAATATCTCACTAATAAGTTTTATATTTGCTGCATGTTGATTCTTTTATGTTGACTACAGATTATATTGACTACATGTTGGATATATTGAGTTAATTCAAATATATTACTAAAATTAATTTCATGTGTTTCTTTTTACCTTTAATGTGACTAGTAGAACGTTTAAAATTACATATAAGGCTCACATTGTGTTTCTATTGGGCAATGCTGCCTCAGACAATAACAGATCGATTTTTAAGAGGGACTTGGAAACACGATGTCAGTAAATGAAGTACCTGGAGGCATGTGAGATGGGAAACAGGAGGTTCTTTGCACTTAGGTTTTCGTGCCACAACAATCTCATCGTTACAAGTTGCCTTGGCATTAAAGCATACCAGTAAGGTAAATAAAAATTCTGGCAAGCCAAAAGGAAATATTAAATTATATGACCTTTTTTAGACAAATTGTTGCTGTGAAAGAATCACAACGGCAATCCTGAGCGTGCGCTTGTGGTTCCAGGTAAGTGCTTACTGTGAGCCTGAGTAAGACCACAGAGTGCCCAGGTGCGTCCAGTACTTGCCCTCAGCAGCTACAAAGTGTGCTTGAGCAGACATAGAACATTTGAGCCAGATATTGAGAGGCTACAAAAATCACAAGCCCCTCTGACACCTTTTATGGACAGCTCAGTCTAAGGGCAAGACAGAAAGCAGCAAGAAAGATGTTTTGTTTTGTTCTGTTTTTAACCTGTTCAACTCTGCCTATGCCAACATTTCTGGAGTTACTGGACTGCAAGCAAACAGGACATAAAAATAATGGCTGTGCCCAACAAAGATCCCGTGGCCCAATAGCCAGCTGCTTATCCATTTGGGGTACAGTTTATGTTTTGTGCCAACCACCTGAATTCAGGGTATGGCCAATAAATAGGCTGTAGAGGGCTTGGCTACTTGAAGTGGATGCATGCGAGGCCAATTGCATGATGCAGTGAAGAGAAAAAGAGAAAATGTTTCATTACAATATGAATCCATTTTACAGTATTTAATGTTCTGTTTGTTTCCATAAAAGCAGCAGGGGGACCCAGAATTAGTAATGAATGTTGATTTTTTAATATGGAGGTTGGAAGGGAAGAATTTCACAATTAAATGAGAAGGAATTACCACTTTTCAGTCCAGCATGGACTTATTTTGAGCAGAAAAAAATAAAATAGTACACAGAGCAATTACAAATATAAATTCAGAAAAACGGGTGCTTTAAATGTTCAGTGTCAATAATCAATTTTTAAAAATTTATCAAGGCAACATCCTTCTTGCTCAAAGGAAGCAGATAATATAATGTGAAGAGAATTTAACTATAGTTCCAAGCGTTTAGAACTCAAACAAAAAAGTAAGTGGTGACATATCTGACCCTCAAAACGCTGAAAAAAGAAGTTTTATGAAAATCTAAATGGAGTTTCTTTCAATGCTCTCCTATCTTAAATTTTTAGATTCCCATGAAAATAAGTTATAAATACTAGAGTACATAGGATGTCAATATTGTAGAACTTGTAAGGAGACCATCAATAAAGAGAAGGGGTTTTTGGAAATTCATTTGAATTAGATTTTTACATATAAGCTAGTCAGCAAATTGAGCCAGCCAGTTTGTTAGTTGGCCATAATATTTTTCAGGGTTTGTCTACTCAAGATGTTGGCAGGAATGGTCAATAGATTTCCTCACAGAGGCTGCCCAAGAGCTATGTTAAGGACTCCGAGGTCATGTGTGCACTCTGGCTTGGCACGAAGGAGTGCTGCCGTTGATTAGTGATGTCTGACTAGAAGAGGCCATGGTTATCCTTGTGCCATGTCTTTGCTTTCCCTACAGTGGAAAGCATAGTTGTGGAAACATCTTTCCTACCACTCTGCTCTGGAGCCAGTTCATTTAGAATAGAATCATTTCACAAGCTATTGATTGCAGAGTCAGACTGTTGTACTCAAAAAAGCAGAGTGTAGGAGATATTATTTCCCAAGCTCACCTCTCCCTACTGCTTTGACCCTCTCTTCCTTACAGAATGTACTTGTACTTACTCATCACCCCTCTTTTAAGGGCACATTAACCTCTTCCTTCCACCTCCAACACAAAATGTTCTCCAACACATGAAAATTTCTCTGCTGTGCCCAAACTATGGATGACAGAAATTCTGCAAAAGCAAAGATCTGTATAAAAAATAAAAATTAAAAAAAAATAAAAAAACATTTACCACCAAAAGGAGCACTATAATGTTCTCTTCTCAAATTATTCAGACCTAATTTTTGAGGACTGAATTAATGCCAATCCTGCCCTTTAGCGTGCTGCCATCTGCCAGGAGCCATCTCCCAGGCAGAAAGGTCACAATGCTGTGTGACGCAGGCACCAGGGGACAGATAGGATCCAGGCTTCCCTCCTCGATGTCATTCAGCTCTCCTGCACCAATACAAGCCAGCATCAGTTATCTCTGTCAA
Source organism: Mirounga angustirostris (assembly GCF_029215605.1). NCBI lineage: Eukaryota > Metazoa > Chordata > Mammalia > Carnivora > Phocidae > Mirounga > Mirounga angustirostris. The sequence continues at coordinate 24,133,902 of NW_026991723.1, forward strand.
TGTCAGACAGTCGCGTATCATCAATTACAGGTGGCAAAAGCTCAACAACTTTGAGCTTGCCTTGAAAAGAAAAGTGTCCAGATGCTTGTACCCATTTGGCAAAACCGTACTCAAATCCATACAAAGGAAGCACATCTTTTCCCATTAGAGTGGTATCTGTTAACACAGACAGCAAAATAACAAGTTGAACCATGTGAAACTGTCATTTTTCTAGGCCAAAGATAGTCAATTATCAGCAATTCCGTATGGTTCAAACTAACCTTGCATAGACAATTGTCTGCACTGGTATTGGCACTTACTTAACTAAGATTTGAACCCTGAGTTCGTCATCCTAAACACGTAACAAGATAACCAAATATCTTATTTCAGAAACATTACAGACTGCGGTGATTTCCTTATGAAAGGAAATGTACTTCTATGTCACATATTTCTTTTCTTCTATTGCCTTTGGCATTCATTTATTGAATATTTATGTCAAGTTCTGCCATGTGTATCCAATGAGACTCATGTTCTAGTCGGAGAGACAGATGTGTGATGAGGTCCCTGTGAGAAGGAAACCAGGTTCACCAGGAATATACCAGAGGTCTGCCCAGACTCCCCTGAAGATGTCCAGACAGACTCTTGAGTCGGAGGAGGCAGCGTTTTGGCTGGGTTCTCAAGGATGGATAAGGAGAGCCAAACTGAAGTCCAAGAGTTGGTGGAGTGAGAGAAGGGGCTGGTGGTTAAGGACAGGGTCAATTTCTAGGTAGTCCTTGTTCCAAAAGAGTTTGACATACAATTTTTCCACTCACAGCATCGCTGGCTTGTTCCTGCTATTCTGATTCATTATAACCCTGTCTTTTCCAGCCACTAGTTGCAATGAATAAATAGTAATATTAAAATACCATCAGGGAAGATCCATTATACTCAACTCCTAAACGGGGAGGAAAAATATCTTGAAGCTTCATAGGTGTTTCCATTTAGTCTGGGGACCAATGTCATGTTAATTGACTAGATAAATACTTGGGGAGCTCAATCTTGCTGCTAACTTTGTAATTCTTTCAGTTCCATTCAAACTTTGCCTAATCTCTGGTAAGAATAATATAAAACAGACCTAAATTTCATTTTCAGGAAAAAAAAATGTGCAACGCATGAGGTCCACTCCTGCAATAACCTTCTATGGGGATTGCCATTTGGCATTGCCCACGGTGGCATCTGAAGCTCACAGAGTACGGAGCCGCTCTCTCATAATGCAGCTGCAGGTCCGCCCTCACCCCACTTTAGAATGGCATTAAGGGAATTGTCTTCTCTGGCGGGGAAAGACCACTAGAATCCAGAGAAGGAAAACAAAGGGCACCCTGCTTAGAGAAGCTGCCAAACGCTCAGACTTTTCATGTTGCATTACACTTGTCACCGTAAGATGTATGTTCCTGGCTTCTCCCGCCCTGTCCTGCAGCCGTCAGCTGTCAGACCCTCCCACTCAGAGCCCACAGTGAGCATTCAGCTGCTGCAACTCAGGGAGAAAATCAAATACTTTTTCTATGTCTCATTATCAAAGCAAAAACGGAACAGTAACTGCCCAATTCAGTTTATATAAGAAATTCAATGAATTACATTTCCATGAATTAAAAAAAAAAAAAATACAAATGTTAGCATTAGTATCTCTGGGACTGAGATAGCCGTGAGGGAGGTCCCTTGACCAGAACTGCAGACTTTTGCGGTTGGAACCCAGGCTCTGAGTCTGAGTGGCCATGCCGAGGACCATCCCAGCCTTCCGTCTTCTGCTCTTGCTCTTTGCTCACCCAGTTCCTTATGCAGCCTTTTCTGTCTTGGAGACCTTGATCAAGGAGGAGGCAGCTCTACTTTGTCAGCTACACTGAGCTAACTACCATGAGCTAAGATGTATTTGCACTCATCCTTTTAGTTAAAGATCTTATTCTGGCAAGGAGTAAAGAAGTTGAGGGAATAATAGGCAGATGGGTGTTTCCCAACTAGAACACTGAAAAAAAAAAAAATCTTTTGGTTGAAGCATAACACACATGCCGAAAAGGGCACAAATCACACATGCCCAGTGACAACCCCTGGAGAATCTACACCCAGCTAACAACAGAACATTACCCCTAAAACTCCCTCCCGGTGCCCCCGTCCTGTTCCTCCCCACATCAAGGGTAACCTCTATTCTGACTTCTAACACCACTGATTCATTTGAATCAACTGGGATACTTTTGAGTCCCAGTAATTATGCTGGGACAAGAGGCATAAACCAGGACTCTCCGTGACAAACCCAGAGGTATGTTACCGTAAACATCAGTCCCGTTTGGTCCGTTTCCCAAGGCACTTTGCCCTGGCCCCCTATCCCAACACTTGTACATTCTGCGTGTTTGTTAAATATGCAACATACTCCCTGATACTAGAGGTCAATGTCAAGTCTGATTCTTCATGTTTTTCTCCCAGCACCATTCAGTGACTGTTTCATGCTGCCAAGGATCCAACAAGCACTTGTGTTTCTAAATTCCCCATCCCTCATTATCAGGCTGGGCAAAGAAGATATGGTTTTACCTCCATCCAGTCCTGATGATGCGATTTGCTGAGGGAAGCTGCTGCCTGAGGAAAGTCTCCTGTCAGCCAAGCATCAGCCTGGCCCCTTCCTGCCATCAAGCCATTACATAACCTGTGGCTTTTGGCTAGTCCTGCCTATTCTCTGAGCATGCCTCCCCTACCCTCCTGGCTGTGTCTGTGCATGTGTGTGTCTGTGTGTGTGTGGGGGGGGTAGTGACACACACTCTCCTCAACTGACAGGCTCCTCTAAGCCCTCTAGGCCTCCAGCTTTGTCATGCCTGCATGGTCCAATTTTAGCAAGAATCCTGTTAAGTCAGTTTAGAAAGAATCCCTACCACAGAGCCTCAGTATCTGAGCGAATTCCTCACCCCCCACCCCTGGTGTCTGATCACCCAGGCCTGCCTTCAGCAAGAACCCTCTCAAGTGTTTTTGGCCACGGTGCCCCGTGCTCCCCACGTTTCCTCTTAGGAACCTTCCATCCATTGCCTCCACCCTGCCCCTCAACTCTAAGTCCCTCCTTGTCCACACTGTACTTGGAACTGAGCCCAGCTCCACAATGAGGTCTCTCTCCCCCCAGCTACAGTTGTTCCCAAGTAAAATCCGTCTTTATGCTTCAACTACTGTCAGACTCTGGTTTTCTCTGGGAGGGAGGGAACACACGTGCACCCATGCACGGGTTTTCTTCTTCTTAGTTTTGCTGCCACTGGCCTATGTTAAAACAAAATAACTCCTTTCCAGCCCCCACCCCTCCCATGCCTTGCACCCACCATTTGACCCGCAGGCAAATGAAGCCATTCAAATATTTGTTCATCGTGTCATCTGTTCCCATCCGACCTTGCAATTCTTGTCATGCCCCACATGTCAGTTTGAAGCATAACGTCATTAATACCTCCAGTGCACTAATGGATGCTTCACACATGAACGCATTAATGAAATGTGTTATTGTTTTCCCTCACAGGACATTAACAATCTACCTCACGCTGCGTCCCGAAGCCCCGCGGAACTGCTGAAAACCACTAGCTATCAAATGAACCCTCAGTTCCGCCTCAGTAACTTTAAGTTCAAGTTTATCACTGAAGCGTCACTCATGTGAGAAGAAGATACAAGCCTCTGAGGGCTCTGGGGCCCAGCTTCAATTACCATAAAGAGTAACAGGAGGCCACGGCTGCAGGAAGGGGGGTGAGGGGTAGCGAGCTCTGCATGGACACAAACTCTGTCAGGATGAAATAGGAAGGACCCGGGTGTCACTGGGATGATTTGTTTCTTGTTGCTCTCCTTTGTCTATGGACTGATGGTTTGAATAATGAAGACGGTATTGGTTTTCTTCCTGAGTACGCCAGCACAGGAGGTCTGCTTTTCTGATGGCACAGCTGACATATTAAGAGGGATTAAAGTTTCTGTACACAGGCAATGTTTAAATTAGCTTCCTTAAGCCCCAAAGAAATCTTTCCAGCTGATTTGCAAAATGAACCCCAGCACGGCCCTCAGCCACCCTGCACAGGCTGCCTAAACAGAGCCGCGGTGCTCTGTTTGACCAGCTGTTTTGCAAAATCAGAAGAAAAGGAAAGGCAATTCCCTTTCAACACTGCCTCAGCCAGTATTTCTTCTGTAATTAAAATTGAAAGCTTTCCCCAACAGGTTCTCAGAGGCTCTCCCGGAGAAACAGATTTCTCTTTCCCGGTATAATTAAGCACAAATTGTAAGGTGCATGGCTTTGCCGTAGCAGAGCGGTAAATGGTCAAAGGTGTTCCATCCAAGGCTGGGGGAAGCTTTTGTGTCTGGTTAGCTGTTGGGAAATGCTAATTGCTTTTTCTCTTGCCATTAGGCACTAATCCCCACTGTGCTGGAAATTTTTCGCAGGCTGGGGCCAGAAAGGGGAAGGGAGATGTTCAACACAAATGCCACACACAGAATCACCTGGACCGGGGAATTGTCACCCAGCCAGGGAGACGATTGCTTGTCCAGTGTTCGTGCCAACAAAGCGCCCCACACCTCCTTTTATTCTTGTCCTGGGGAACGGGTTTAAGAGCAGGTACTAAATGTGGTCTCTGAATGTCTCGGGTCACTAAGCATGTACCCTAAACATAAGCTTCCAATCAAAATTAAGCATCTAATCAGAAACTCCCCCACAGGAACACAAGTCAAGGCTTAACTCTTTCCTGGGCTGCTGACTGCAAGAACTTGGCTGCTTGGCTGCCAGAGGCATGGGCCCACATCTCACAGCTGCTCCTCTGAAGGGGAGAAAACCCAGAGCAAGCTCCAGTCTTTACAGCGTGGCCTTCCTTAGGAAGGCCGCTCCTTACAGGAGGATGGTGTATTCTGCTTCTCACACACCAGACAAGGCAAAATGGGCTGGAGCCACATCACCTTAAACACATCTGCCTCCACAGGTCTAATCCCAGAAATGCCCTTTATTTTAAAGAACAGGCGGCAGGAACTGTGACCACAGATGACCATTTTTTCTTCCATTTTACATGTTAGCCCTATGCAGAGAGGCTCTAGAGGGGCCCTATGGGTCCTGCCCCTCAGGTGTTCACACCCAGTATAATCGCCCCCTCCCTCTGAGTGTGGGCAGGACCTGTGACTTCTTTCTAGACAACTGAGTATGGCAAAAATGAAGGGTTTTTGCTGATGTTATGGAAGTCCCAAATCGGTTGATTTTGAGTAAATCAGAAAGGAGATTATCCCAAGTGGACGTGACTCAATCAGGTGAAAGCCCTTAGAAGAGGGACTAGGCTCCCTATAGGTCAAAGATTCTCTTGTTAGCTTGAGGAAGAAGCAGCCATGTTGGGAAAGCCCACATGGCAAGGACTGCAGGGGGCCTCTAGGACCTAGGGTGGCCCCCAACTGACACCCAGGAAAAAGCTGGGGCCCACAGTCATAGAGCAACCAGGAATGAATTCTACCAACAACTCAAATCAGCATGGAAGTGGATTCTTCCCCAGTTCCTCATCCTTAAAATGAGGCCCAGCTAACAAGTTTATTAGAACCTGGCGGGTCCCTAAGCAGAGGACCCAGTTAAGCCATGCCTGGACTCCTGACCCAGGAATCTGTGAGCTAAAACCTGTGTTGTTTTAAGCCACTAAGTCTGTGGTGATTTGTTATGCAACAATAGATAACACAATCCCTAAGCATTCAGATCCGCCATTTTAAAAATACTGGTGTTTCACTTATACTGTAGCCATGGTCCCCATCACTAAGATCTCTAAATCACCAGCCAACTAGTAAGTTCCTTCAGTGCATCGCCCCTTGGGTCTATGGTGCATACTTTTTGAGACGACTGGTTGAGATTTTCCGTCATTCACTTTTCATTTCTTCTCAATCTTGTCTTTTTTGTCATTGAGACAACCCATATTGCAAAGAAAGATCTTCAAGTGAGTGGAAAAGTACATGAAACAAAGAGATACGGGTCCGGTGCCTGACATACAAATAGCACAAAGACATATTGTTTCTTTCAATTAAGGTTTCTACATGCTGCTAAAAAGCACAGGCACAGTAAAGAGAAAAATCATACTTTATTCCAGTCTGTCCTTAGCTTGAGGCTTATGTAGTCTCTAGTTCATAAACTTCCAGAAAACTTTCAAAGTTCTCAACAAATACATTTTGTAGTTAGATCATTTTAGAAATCAACTTCCATATACGAAGAGAGTTTTTTCCCCTCATCAAGTTTAACAGGCTGAATTTATTTGTATGGAAGAGCAGGCCATGAAAGACCAGGATACTGCTGAATACTCCAAACACCAGAAATGATGAATTATTATAAAGTGATGCTAATTAAGACAGTGTGCTGTTTGCACATTGATTTAAAAAATAACAAATCAACAGAATATAAAGAAATGCCCAACACAGGCCTATTCATGTATTGAAATATGATATATGGAAGATAGGACACTACAAATCAGAGGGGAACCGTGTTCTATACAGTAATTGATACCCCACGATGGGTTCCCAATGTGTGTGTTGTTGGGGGGGGGAACTACATTCCCAAATTAAGTTTTCTTCAGTTTTATTTAACTACAAAGCAAAGAGAGATAAATAAAGGTACAGCCAATATTCTAAAACTATAACAATAAATAGTGCCATAAATGATGTAACTTTCCCACATTTTGTGGTCACACCTTTCTCATTTTTAAATAATGTACAGTTGAAAGTGGCTGACTGACCTTTTTAAAAATATATCTATTTCTGCCTATAGTTCAGCTCCTAAATATATATGCTTAGCTTGTGGCTGAGAAAAGCAATCCATTAAAAAACAGTTGTAACATGGCTTTGGCCTAACAAAAGCCAAACATGGGATGATCCAGCATTTGAGATGTATTTCAAAATTGTAGGATTGTGGAGACTGGACAGGAGAATGAATTCAACAAGCAGTCATGAAAATGACAAGTGCTGAAGCAAGATAATGGACATTTAGGCGATTATATTATACTATTCTACCCACTTCCATATATGTTTGAAATTTTTCATGACGAAAAAGGTTGCAAAAAAAAAAAAAAGGAAAAGAAAAAAGTGTTTTGCTCAAATGTCGCCAAGCTTCTCAAATAAGAAAGTAAAAGTTACAAAAAACTTGTGTGCTCTTATTTTCAGAAAATACACATACACATATATGTGCATAGATAGAATGTATACATATGTATTTAGGCATAATAAAACATGTGCCTATGTTATGCTATATGTATCATATTACGTATATCATGTTATTTTACATATATATAACTTTTTTGAGTGGACAATTCTGTATTCTAATGGCTTCCTGTTAGAGCTGAAAATCCTAATCTCTTGGCTATCTTCTGTTTGTCCCTCCAGGTCCACTGTCCACCTTCCTTTGGTGACCTGCATGAGTCTGGTTTACAGGATCCCAGTTCCTGTGGCTTCTGATTGGGTCTGGACAATGGAGAGCACCACAAAGATCTGAGGGAGGGAAGGAGGATAATGAGGTCAGGGGATTTGTTCCCCTGGCTCTATCCCCACCGCATAGCCTCAAAGTAAGATGACTATGTCCTTCCACGGAAGGTCCCTATAATCCTCAAAGAGACCATTTCTGCAAGACCTCCTTCTGCTGGGTTCCAGAAACTGATTGTTTACTTTTTCCCTTTGGACAGAGGTTGTATCAGCTCAGCTGCCACTGTCCCCAGATTCCTGAGCAATCCCTTATGTGGGCTTTGTACTCACACCTTTGTAAGAGTTTTGTATGCCATCTGTTTTCTATTAGGACCCTAATTACCACCCTCTTCATTAAAAAACAGATGACAGGGCGCCTGGGTGGCTCAGTTGGTTAAGCGACTGCCTTCAGCTCAGGTCATGATCCCGGAGTCCCGGGATCGAGTCCCGCATCGGGCTCCCTGCTCGGCAGGGAGTCTGCTTCTCCCTCTGACCCTCCTCCCTCTCATGAGCTCTCTCTCTCAAATAAATAAAATCTTTAAAAAAAAAAAAAAACAGATGACACATAGTCATTATAAACAGAGATGAGATTATTCTTTCTACACATGTACAAATACCTCTGATACTGCAGTTATGTTCTAGGTGAATCCTAAGCTGGACTCAGCATATATAGGCATAAAGGAAACAAGATGTGAAATTGGAATACCAGCTAGATACCTACTGGTCCACAAATCAGTTCCCTTTGCTAATAAAGACATAGACGGAGCTGAGGGTACACTTTCCTTCTCTCAAAAGCCCAAATTTAGAGGATAACTCAGCTCTTCTAACCTTCACCCACATCCAAAACTAAGTCAGTGCTAGAGCTGTAATTACTTGAGTACCTGTATTTATCTCCTCCACTAGGCTGTGAGCAATTCAAGGAAAAGAGTCTGTCTTACTCAACTTTATATCCCCACCATCTAGTATAGTGCCTGGCACATAAGAGATGTACAATAAATGCTGACTGGATGAATAAATGCATGCTTGAATGAATGAATGCCAAAAGGACCAGTGTGTTCCTAGCAGGGCTCTAAACAGAGGGTCTTCTCACCTTCTAGTCACCATCTGGCTTTCAAAAGTGGTACCAAATCCAAATGTGACCTCGGTACCACAGAGAAAAGAATCTCTCTCATCTGAATCATTCCCATCTGCCTGGCTACAGTCAACATGAGGTCTTGAGGCTGAGACACACCTTCATTTGTTAAAAGGGGGAGGGGGAGCAGATGGTACATGAAGGTACTAAAGCTCATTAATTCCTAATGGAGGCTTCCTCCTGGATGTAATTAGAACAAAAAGAAGGAAGAGCCAAAGGAGGAGTGTTCAGGAAATAAAGTAGGCAGCTGGAAGAGGCTTATGAAAGGTATAAACCCTCAGGGAGCTTTCCATTAGAGAGGATAATAATATCCACCCTTCACAATGGCACAGTTCTCCACAACCAGCAAAACACTCTACACACATTATCTCAGTGGCATCTCAGAAAATGATGGTGAGACACAGAGGAGAGTTTTTATTTTTCCAATTATGTAGACAAAGAAAGCGGTGCTCAGAGAAGTCAAGTGTCTTACCCTGCCTAACATGGCTAGATAGTGATAGAATAGGGATGGAATTAAAATATTCTGACTCTGAGTTTGGATCCCCAACCACTCCATGACTATGAATAGAGAGAATGAGTTCAAGGCCAGTTCTAAAGAGCAAGTGATGGCCACCTGCTCAGCTATCTCACACCACACTGTCTTTTCGTCTGTGCACATTACCAATCACTTAAAGACCTTCCGGTTACCTTCTATTTCTGATCAGCAAGTGGGACATAGAGGCTCTTATGAGTCTGAATTTCTATTTGCTTATGTCCCCAGGGAAAACAGTATATCTATTTCAAGCCAGAAGAGAAGGGAACTCTTACTATAAGATGTGGTTAATGTTACTCTACTTCTTTCCATTGTTGCCAACGCAAAATAAATGTCTTCACATATGTAGTTGCATACAAATTGAGAATTAAGTATTATACTTTGATCTTATAGAAAGTGTGCAGTATAAATCTGAGAAATCAGCATTAAATGTGGGGACTTCATTATTAAGGGCTTGCTAGTAAGCCTGGGTATTCGTATGCAATGCCAGTCTCTCCAAAGAAGTAAAAATTATTTGAAAATCGACTCTTCGCATTAAACTTGCCTCTTAAAGCCTTCTTTTCCTCTCTCAAAAGTACACAGCTGACCTAGTTCAGAAGTGAAGGGAAAAGAGTAAAAAAGATGTTCTGTTTAACCAGCATCAATTGCTTACAGCCATTCAGTTCTCAATAACTCCTCCCCATCCCCAAAGGAAGCATTCAGCCAACAGTTTTATTGGACTGATGCCCAGATGTGCTCCATTAATTCATGCAACTACCTTTGTTGAAGCACTCCAAGCATTATTACTCACAAACCCTACAGAGCACAAATATATTTCTAGAAATACTGTCATTTGTATTACATATGACCTTAAAGCATCTTCATAAATTATACCTTCAAAGCAAACTAGAGAGCACTGAAGTCTTTTGCTATTTTAATCATCTTAGTTTCACCAGACACACCGACTTTTATTTACATATGCAATGTAAACTAAATTGCTTTGGTTTTAGTGGGCTGGGTCCTTTGGTTTCTTCAACATCATCATAAAGTATTTTTTTTTTAAGATTTTAGTTATTTATTTATTTGTGAGAGAGAGAGTGAGAGACAGAGAGCATGAGAGGGAGGAGGGTCAGAGGGAGAAGCAGACTCCCCGCCGAGCAGGGAGCCTGATGCGGGACTCAATCCCGGGGCTCCAGGATCATGACCTGAGCCGAAGGCAGTCGCTTAACCAACTGAGCCACCCAGGCGCCCCCTTCATCATAAAGTATTTTTGATGATGTATGGATCTTTAAATCTGTAATCGGTATAATTCTGATCTGTGGGATTCATTGGTTCAAAGTTGTGTTCTGATTGTGCCTTCCTGAGATGTATTAGGGCTATGATAGAGGCTTCTAGGCTGTGGTTTATTTTTGGTATTGTATCTATTAAGTAGTCAAACAAGAAAAATTGTGCTTTGGCTTCAAATACATTACACTATTTATCATGAAACTTGTCCATTTTCAGATGTTTTGTCAACAGAAACATAGTCACTTAATTATTAATTACCTTCTCCTAAAAAAAACTGTCAGTACCTCAGCATGGTAATAAAGTTTTTTCTCAAAATAATTACCATTTCATTTCAAACTGATTATAAAATGAGCAGTTTTCTATCCAAAGTTTCCAGGAAATCTTTCAGTAAATATTCCTGTTTCATAGTAGGAGTTTGAATAAATAGAGCATTATTCATGGAAAGGAAAGAAGTACTTTGATCTACTACACTGTTTTCAAAAGGAACGTAGAATCATAATGTATTATGATATCCTAGACTGAAGATGGTCTGGGACACAGAAAATCAGTATTATCTGTGAAACCTTGAAGAAATCTCCTCTCCTTTGCCTACAGACAGAAAGCCACAGTGTCACTCAGCTATTTACTTATGGCCCAGATACTAATGAGGAACTATTCCCTGCTTTCCGTGAAGGAAAGGTGAACTATGAATAAATATCACTGGGATCATTATCACCTGTGCACACAGGTAATAGGTGGCTGGCAACAAAATAAGATAAGAAGCAAAATGGACCAGTAGCAGGAAAATCTGTCTTAAGAAGTGATTGGGGGTAGAAGATTAACTGGATAAATATTCGTGTTGACTGGCAAAGTTCACCAAGTTCCCAGATGAGGAAAGCTCTTGCACTCAGATATGGAGGTTTCTGTAAGAGTTCTAGAAACGTCCATCCTCAGAATGTATCTGCTCTGTCCTCTTCAAAAGTTACACAGACATGATCTTGGAGAAATGAGTGTTGAGTCTGCTCCTAGAGATTTTCAGAGAAGAGGAACTTCAGTTTCCTGGGTAAACCTAGTTGCTTCTATCTACCTTATTTTATATGGCAACATCTATCCTGCTTAAAATTCAGCCCATCTGCTCCTTCTTTTAGAAGCATTCATTCATTCATTCATTCATTCACTCAACAATTATTTATTGAGCACTTCTTATATTCAGGCACTATAGGAAGTGATATTCAGCAGAGAACATAAAAGACAACAAATCTTCCTCTCATGGTCTTTATTTATGATTCTAGCAATAAATTTCAATTCTTAGTAACATACTTCTTTCTTGTAAAAAACTGGGTCAACTTCTTTGATCAAAGCTACCTTTGTTGGAATTTAATTCCTTTAACAAAAAACTGAGCTACATGAAAACCAACATTAGGTTAATTCTCACAATTTGACAGCATTTGAGGCTGTTTCTTTTCTATTTCTCATTCTCATCTTCCCTAGAAGTATACCCTGAACTAAGAACAGTTTTCCTCCATCCTGGAAAGACACTCATTTCAACCCTATACATCCTTGGGTGGGGGCACACATGAAATGTGAAGAAAGAAGGGGTCTAGCCAGCCAAATGGCCCAATCAACACTAAGGAAAAAAGGGATTTGCATTGGGGTGCCTGGGTGGCTTGGTTGGCTAATGTCTAACTCTTGATTTCAGCTCAGGTCATGATCTCTGGGTCATGGGAGCAAGCTCCATGTTGGGTTCCACACTGGAGGTGGAGCCGCTTAAGATTCTCTCTCTCTCTTTTTCTCCCTCTCTTTAAAAAAGAAAAAAATAAATAAATAAAGGACTTACCCTTGCATCATGTGTCCTAGGAAGAAAGTAGGGAAAGATTGCATAATAATAACCATTCCTGCTAACTCATAACCACTCTTACTATAACCATCATGCTTTGACTTCACATATATTGGAAGATCTAGTCCTCATAGCAACCCTATGGAGAACAGAAGAGAAAAATGAAGCTGAAAAAGGCAAGGGACTAGTCTACAATTAAGAACTCCAACAAATGGTGATGTCAAGATTCAAACCTGGGTCTCTCTGATTCCAGTGGTCACAGCCTTATGAAAAACATATGATGTTATTTATCTAATAAAGCCAAAGAAAGCAGTTATTTGACTTAAACCATCATTATTTCATATCTCACAGAATGACATTATCCAAGATGACAGAGATAAAGGTTTTGAATATCACCCATGCATTTTCAGTTCCTTCTCTGAGTCTTAACTATTATAATAAAAACATGATTTTGTCCTCTAATACATGCTCATGTAACAGGAAGACTACTTATGCTTGCATTGATTAAAATTTAAAAGAAGGAAATATGCAGTGTAGATATTTAGTTCTGTATCTTGGACAAAGTAGCTTTGGATACTTCCACTTCTAAAAACAGCAAAATATCAGACAGGAAGGAAGTTCACTTTAGTTTGTTCCAGAAAGAACAAAAATTCACAACTCTGAGAATAAAGAGAGAATCAGACCTTGCCAGGACATTTGGTTCTAATTAACTAGTGACAAAATGCTTCCACAGTGTGTCTATGTAAAAGTAGCTAAGAGTAATTTGAGCTAGAGGAGGTCAAAAACAATTATTACAATCAAGATATTGTTATTACTGCACATATTTTTTACTCTTGAAAGTGATTTTTCCTTCATTTTCTTTTAAACTTATTAAACTTAGAATTTTATGGTTTATCAGTATAAGTTCGGTAAGTGAACAAGCTAATTTAACATTTTTTTTATTTTATTTATTTATTTGATACAGAGAGAGAGAGCACAAGCAGGGGGAGCAGCAGAGGCCGAGGGAGAAGCAGGCTTCCCACCGAGCAGGGAGCCTGATGCGGGGCTCGATCCCAGGACTCTGGGATCATGACCTGAACCAAAGGCAGCTGCTTAATGACTGAGCCACCCAGGCGCCCCTTAACATTATTTTGATAGTGAAGCATATTCCTTGTCAAAACATAAATCCCTGGAGCCTTAGCCTTCCAACTCCCCTTCTTTTATCCCCACAGAGCTGCCTCTGACTAGTAGTGAACCCTGCCTTTGCTCAATAAAACAAAACATAAATCATCTTGTGATGACTGAATGAGGACCTGGTCCATAGGACAAAAAAATGCCATTTAACCTGAAACAATAGGATGTCATGATCTATGCCACTCATCTGGTATTTACCATAAATCCCTGAGTAATATTAGTTGTCTTTTCAAGTAAATCCAATAAAAAATTACTGAACATGGTCCATGTGCAAAGCACTGTACTAAATAAGGAAAGAGGACCCAGCTCTCCTCTCTGCCATATATCAGAGAAGAAAGGGGTATATGCAAATAATCCTAACATCAAGCAGTAATGTCAAGGACAGAAAGAAAAGTAGCATTTTGAAGAGTAATGCTATCTTGATATGATCATATTTTATACATTGACTTACTGTAAACACTTTAAAGCCAGAAGTTCGCATACTCTAGAATCTTTGCACATAATGAATGTGTTTTAATCAGTAGTCTTTTTTAGTGAAGGACAGAAACCCAACTCAAATTAGATTTAAAAATACTGGCTTGTATATTTTAAAGTCCAGATGTAGCTTATATCAGCTTCAGGCACAGTTGAATCAGGCTTTCTAAAGAGAACATACAAATTTCTCTTATTTTTGGCTCTGGTTTTCTCTATATTGGCTTCATTCACCAAAGATCCTCTTACACTGGGATTAAAGAAAGCCCCAGAAATACTGCACCTGGTTAGTAACCCAAGCAAAAAGAAAGCTGCTCTTCCCAACAATTTTAGCAAAAAGTCATGGCATTCATTCCTAATGGAATGTCTTGGGTTGTGTGTCCATCACCGTACAAGTTACTAGAGCCAGAGGAATGGAATACACTGGCCAGTCTAAGTCATGTGCCCACTGCTGGCGCATGGGAGGGATCCAAAGCACATGACTGAGAGCTGTAGAGGGGAGATTCCCCAAAGGAAAGCCAGAGTCTAGTTACCATAGGAAAGTGAAACGTTTCCCAGGCAAGATGAACAACACGTGTCCACCAGAAAAAGTACTCGGCAAGTATTTGTTCATCGATGTACTGATTGGTAAGCCTGAGATAAGTGAGATGTGATGTGTGAAGGACAACATAGACGAGATAAAATGTGAAATGAAGCCACAGAGGTGGGCAGTATCCTGCAAGACCCCTTGGAAATACATCAGCCAAAAGGAGCTGATCTTGACCATTTGCGCTATTTGAGAAGAATTAACTGAGTCTGGAATTGGTAAACAATCCTGAGGGCTTACTAAGGTAAGTTCTGCCTTCTATGATATGAAAATGGTATCAGAAGGTGAACATGGATTGCCAGGAAATGAGAAGAAAAATAAATAAATGAAATAGAAATCTTAAAATCAGTTCTTGGATCACAACAGATACAATGATGAAAACTAGACTATACATTAATCAGACTTTCATGTGCTATACAAAAAAAACCTTCCCTAAAAAGTCACAAGGAAAAACTACTTCTTGTTTGAACTATGGAATGATCTGAATTGGCAATAATATACCAATGCTTCAAAAGAAAATAAACTGGTTTAGTCTTGTAAAAACAATGTCTATAAAAATCTGTTTAGGAGCACCTGGGTGGCTCAGTCAGTTAAGCGTCTGCCTTTGGCTCAGGTCATGATCCCGGGGTCCTGGGATCGAGCCCCGCATTGGGGTCCCTGCTCACTTGAGAGCCTGCTTCTCCCTCTCCCTCCGCAGCTCCCCCACCTCCCCTGTTCATGTTCTCTCATACCCTCTCTTGCTCTGCTCTCTCAAGTGAATAAATAAAATCTTTTTTAAAAAAATATGCTTCAACTTTGATAATACATTATATTTGCAAGGTAGGGGAACCTTTAAAAATGTGCCGATATATTTTTATTTTTCTGTTAAATGACTTCATTCACATTATTGTATTAACATAAACAGTTTCTAATTAATGTATTAAAAGCTTGGAGAAGCTCTTATTTCATCCAACCAGGGACTAGAATAAGTTTCAAGAGGCCTTCAAGTTCTACATGCCTCTGGGAAAGACTACACCTACACATTCACGAACAACCTCACACGGCAGTCTTGGCATCTCACAATTCATGCCACTTGCCCAACTCCAGGCAAACGTCTATTTTTAGACTTTTAAAATAATTATAAAGCCATAATTTTTCACTTATTTAGAAATCATTTTTAGTTCCTACAAACACTGTGGTAGGAAATAGGATAGAAAAATGAATGAAAAATGGCTTCACAGACTAAAGATGACACAGGAGCAAAAACCATTTCCAGGTAGTATGGGGAGCACTGGACATGCACCATAAGAGGGGCTACAAACCCTTAGCACACCTGATCACAACATTAAGAAAGTTGGCCATTCCCAAATAATTCTGAATACGTCATCTCCAAAAGTGTGTACATTCCTAATTTTTCTGCCATTTCCACTCGTAGGGATTCTCTAATGTACCAAAAGCAAAGAAGATTGTGTTTTATATGGAAAAACTGCTACAGGCCAATCATTAACAAGGATTTACTATATCTGATATCAAACCAAAGAAACCACTCTTTGCCATGGTAACACTGCTAGGACCTAAACATTTTTCAAACTATGAGGAGCAGTAGGACTGAAACGAATCTAGTCATGGAAAAAAAAAAAAAAAGATTGAATGGAAACAGTTTGTATAAAAGCATACACTTGACATTTCCACTCTAGAAATACAGATTAAGAGGCTGTCTATCAGTGTAAATCAATTCAAAAGTTGAGTCTGACTTTCTCCTCCCTCAAGAAATGATTTGCAGGTATTTGTGGCATTTCATTTTGGCTTGACTATTATTTCACATTTTACTTGTAATTTTTCTTATGGAACACTAGAAACACTTATTTGTTTTTCAGTCAGGTTTATTGAGGTATAATTTACAGCCAGTAAAATTCTCCCTTTCCAGCATAGCATGTAGTTCTAGGAGTTTTAACAAACGGATATAGTCATGCAACTAGCACCATAATGAAAATAAAGAATAGTTTATTCTACCTGAAAAATTTTCCCTGCCCTTGGAGGTCAATGCTCCTGGCACCACTAATAAGTTTTCTGTCCCAACAGTTTTTACTTCATCCATAAGTCACATAAATGTAATCAAAAAGTATGTAACATTTTGAGTTTGGCTTCTTTCACTTAGCACAAGGCTCCAAGATTTATCCATGTTGTTGTGGGTGTCAGTCATTCGGGACATGTTGATTGGGATATTTTCCTGTAGTCTCCTTTATTTTCTTAGCCAAAGTCATTATGCAAAGCCTGGCTCTCTCACAGTTTACAGCTTTGTCCATGGTTAAGAAGGAACAGACGTAAGTAGGACTATACCCTGGTATAGCTGGCAAAGGATGAACACTCTCGGGGGATAATCACAATCTGTGCTTATTATAGGCACTAAATCATATGTTCATAAGACCCAAACCTTTGTTAACCACATGACTGGGCACTAAAATTAATTAGGAGACACCAGGCAGAACTTGGGTGTGGTTTTCATTATTTTTTTCATTATTGCAGTAGTAGCAGCATACGTATTTGTGACTTAACAGTCCAACACATTAGTTCTCTTATCTGACCCACCTTTTGCAAAACAGAATTACTGTTGAGGCAAAGGAATTAAGTAGACCTCTTAACAGGAGCAGGAGACAATGGGTAGAGGCCCGTTCCCCAAACTTTAGTCATCCAGTGCCACCTTCATAATGTTGGCTCTACCTGCCCATCACCCATATCACTCTTTATTTAACAATTTATATCATAGAGTCCACAGTTTTACTAAGATAAATTTATTTTCAAAAGGAACTTTTTTTCCTACAATTTTTAGTGGAAAGCCTTTGCCATAAACAAAACTATGAGAAATATCTGACAATTTTAACTCTACCTCTGTAAGTCAGTGCACCACTCCAAATCATCCTGAGTTCTTGAGTACCAGCAGTGGGGCCCATGTGCACACCCATATACACTTTTGGAAACCCTGCAGTGACAGTTCCTGTCCCATGCTTTAAATGCTTTCTCCTTGACCATGGATTCTCTGCACATTCAAGGCAAAGTCAGCTTAGAGCTCTAGTAAAGCATTAAAACCAAGTTTAAATTGCAAAATACAATGTGTTTTTCTACCAATATCAGGCATTGGAGGTCACCAGGGCTGATTTTCATGGACATATGGACCAAATGCATCTTACTTGTCTCTTCAAAGTGGCCCTTCTGAGCAAGACCAAGGTCAGTATAATTCAACAACACACCCCCTTCCCTTAGTTTACAGCCGGCATGAGGTCTGTCTCCTGATTCTAGACTAAAAAATGAAACATAACCTTGGCTCCAAAAGACTTAAAGAATTTATTCACCAAAGGGCATATTCATATCTTCATGCTGGTATAACCTGCTCATATATATGACGATTGCTATAGGAATCTATGTAAAGAATCATTGTTTTGTAAGGAAACATATTATTTTTTTTTTCTTTTTTAAAGATTTACTTATTTATTTGACAGAGAGATACACAGTGAGAGAGGGAACACAAGCAAGGGGAGTGGGTGAGAGAGAAGCAGGTTTCCCGCTGAGCAAGAAGCCCGATGAGGGGCTCGATCCCAGGACCCCAGGATCATGACCTGAGCTGAAGGCAAACGCTTAACGACTGAGCCACCCAGGCGCCCCAGGAAACACATTATTGAAATCTCTTCTGACCCTGGTCACTATGCCCTGACAAGACAGTTGACCTTCACATATTAATCATCTCATCTTTTTGAAAGGGACTAAAATGATTGTCCTGCTTCCTGTTTAATAAAGCTATCAAAAGGTTTAGGGCGCCTGAGTGGCTCAGTTGGTTAAGCGACTGCCTTCAGCTCAGGTCATGATCCCAGGGTCCTGGGATCGAGTCCTGCATCGGGCTCCCTGCTCTGCGGGGAGCCTGCTTCTCCCTCTCCCACTCCCCCTGCTTGTGTTCCCTCTCTCGCTGTGTCTCTCTCTGTCAAATAAATAAATAAAATCTTAAAAAAAAAAAAAGGATTAATGAGAGAAAATCTCTAGAATACTCCAAGCTTTTTCCAAAAAGGCAGCAGTAAAACAGCAGGTGCCTCTTGTGAATATACATTTGTCTTCTTCCTGTAAACTCATCCTGAAGGACATCAGGCTTCCAGCTTATATTTAATTGGCTGATTATGTTGTCACTCCTGAGCTCCTTGCCAAGTTACAGGGAAGAGTTTTCTTGGAAACCGTAGTTTCCAAACTTTCTCCAGCTATGCAGTTTAATTACATCTAGCAAAATGACAACAGAGCTCATAATTAGCCTGGAGATTAATTACTGCTGAATCAGTCCAAACACCACAGCTACCAAATTCAACACAGGTGCTTAGGCAAAGAGAAGACAGTTTTCTCAATACCCAGCAGAAGGTGGACATGGAAGATATGCTTTATGACTCTCTTCCCGCAAGCTTAAACATGCAACCTGTGCAAAATGCCTCGTGTCTCTATAGCCAGGATGTCCCTGAGTATTTTTAAAAGAACCAGACTCACAAACATTCCAAATACTGGTACCATATATTCTGAAATGTACAATGACTACAGGTTAACCGTCTTTCTATGCAAATTTCTGCCACCTAGAGCTCTCTTTCCCCTTCTCATTTTACTGAGGAGTCTAAAAATCCTACATAATTCATCTGCTGTTTTCAAAACTATGACTGAGAGAATGATATAGAAAATGAAGTATGAGAGAATGAAGTAAAAGCAAGCAAAAACTCATGCTGTGCCTTATATTCATCCGGACTCCTGAAAGGGCCTATAAGCCCATAGCGTGGGTTACCATACTTTGAGACACAGTGATCACTGCATTGTCACATCAGATTTGAAAGCCAACAACCACCCACTTGGAACCTCCTATTTCCTATCTGAGAACCATTGAAAGAGTTAAGGGATAGGTTAGCTAGATAGAGGAAAGAAGAAGTTGATCCCATTTACAAACACTATCGGTTTCTTTTTCCCCTTTACCTACAAATCACTTGAGTTCCCTTTAAATATGTGCATCCCTAGAATCCAACAAACACAAATTAAATCCCCAGGTGATTCTAATGTGGGTTAGAGTTGAGAACGAGTGGTCTTGAATAACACAGAGGTTGACCAGATGGTATGATCATGTAAGACTCAGGGAACAGACAGAACCAGGTAGTAGAGAAGGAAGAACTAGGTGGGAAAGAATGAAGTCACAAATCAGAATCCCAGAGGCCTGGATCCAAAGAAATTAAAGGTATGTGACAACAGAGGAACATTTGATTCTTAAACCATGTAATAAACAAGCAAACTCTCCTAATTAAAAGCTGATATGGTCATGCTGAAGATGCACTTTTAATGGGTTTGTAGGAGGCATATATTTTGTGGTTTGATTTTTTCTTTGCTTATTTATTTGTGTGTTTGGAGAAGTTGAAGTTTTTGTTTGTTTGTTTGAGGTTTTTTGTTTTTGTTTTTTTTTAATAAATGTGTTCATACAACCCACAGGGAAAGCCATGGAAAGGAAGAAGGAAATGAAATCTGGAGGACTTGTGTAAAGATTCAAATAAGTGAAATGGATACAACTTCATAGGCCTAATGCTTGTTTCCTAGCTTACACGGGGACTAAGGGAAGCTGTTGCAAAGCCATTTGCTTGCACAAGACTGGAGGAGTGAGTACATGGCTGCCAGGAGAGGAATGTTGTCAGAGCGACTTCGGAACGAGCACAGCCATACCCTCCAGCACTGAGAGGCCCGACCACTGTGCAACCAGCCGCACCACCATCTGTACAGGGCTGCTTCTCGGGGCTGGGCCAAACACGAGCTGTGCCCCAACCCCTGCCACCTGAAAGACTGGAGCAGGTAACGCTCTAGAACACAGCTCTGTAGGCAGGGGTAGAGAGGTACGAGGCCCAAGAGATGGACTTCAGGACAGCCTCCTGAGTGGGGGCGCACATGTGCACTTCCACACACGTACTGGACATGGTGGGAAGTTGTGCTCAGTGAAGATGTGCCCCCTTCACTCTCAGCTTCTGAGGTGACATTGCTCAGGACAGCTTAAATCTGAAGAAACATGTTCAAGACTCAATTCTAGATCTTCCTTCCTACATGACCATTGGCAAATCATTTCATTTCTGTGAGCCCTAGTGTCCTTATTTTGTAAATGGAGGTAATGTAGAATTTTAGAGTTCATCTAGTCCAACCAGATCATTTTACAGCTGAAGAAATGGAGAACCAGACACTGTAAAGTGAATTCCCAACTTCACCAAGCTAACTTATGGCTAAGTAGGATTCACACGCTAACTTCCCAGCTTGAGTCCAGCTTTCTTCCACAACTGCTCCCTTCTGACCCAATATTTCTCCTAACCCACAGGATAGGTTTAAGAAAGGATCTTAAGAGAGAATAAGAGCTTCTGTTCAAGATGGTGGACTGAGCACAGATCATTTCTACTGCCTCCCAAAAGCCTAGTGTAATCATAGAAAATAATTTCAAAAGGAGGGGAAAGAGGAAGAATAGGATGAGAAGTGGGGAAAAAGCACCAGCAATGAGCTGTGATTTGTGAATAAATCCTGGAAGACTGGGATGCAATTGGTAGAGAAAATTTTTCAAAAATAAAAAAACCAGTTTAAGTTCAAGAGGGTGCTTTCATCAATAAGAACTTTATTAAATATATATTTAAACAATATAGAATATAAAGTTTAATATTAAATGTATTAGATATATTTCATGTAATATGTAATATATATAATTTATACATATGATAGACTACTATGGAGTCTTTGGAATTCATAGAAGTAGGTAAGATCTTTATATACTGACTTGGAAAGATGTTAACGTAATATGAAAGGAACAAAAGACAGCATAAAAACTATTTAAATAATACAAATCTCTTATGTGTGCATGTAATAAGTATGTACAGTAAAAACGGCAAACACAAGTACTTGTTACATAAAAGCCTACAACACAGCTATAAGCACCATTTTGTACATAAGGAAATAGACACAGAGAGGTTAAGTAATGTGCCCAAGGTCACAGAGCTACAATGAGTAAATGGAGGGGCTGGGACACACATTGAGGCCATGTGGCTCCTGCACTGATGTCCTTACCGTGAACTCTCAGCCTGTCAGAATGGCATAGAGAGCTTTGAAGGAATACACACCCAAGTATGAGTTAGGGAGGTGAGGGAGGAAGACCTTCCATTTTACTTTTATGTTTCCCTATTGTCTAGTAGTTTTCAGTAAGAATGTATTATCTTCTTGTTTTCAAAATTATCGTACTATAAAATTAGCTCTTTTTTGATGTATAATTTTATGGATTATAGTACATGTATGGATTCGTGGAACCACCAGCACAACTGGGGTACAGGACAATCCCGTTACACCCCCAAAAACTCCCCGTTACTCTCACTTCTCAGTTACACACTCTCCCCACCCCAAAGCCCTGGCAACCACTGATCTACTCTCCATCACTATGGTTTTTGACTCCTTGAGAATGTCATGCAACACCTAGTCTTTTGAGGTCAGCTTCATGCACTCAGCGTGATGCCTGTGAGATTTATTCAAGCAGTTGTATGCATCAATAATATGTTCCTTTATATCACTGAATAGTATTCCATCACATAGATATAGCAGTGTGTTTATCCATTTGCCCACTGAAGCACATTTAGTGTGTTTCTAGTTTGGGGCAATTATGAAAAGAGCTACTATAAACATTTGTGTACAAATTTTTATGCAAACACAAACTTTGATTTCTGTCGGACAGATACCTAAGTGTTTGCGGAGTCTTACACTAAGCATATACTTAATTTTATGTGAAACTGCCAAACTGTTTTCCAAAGTTGCTGTACAATTTTGAATTCCCACCAGCAATGAATGTGAGTTTCTGTTGGTTTACATTCCCACCGGCATTTGGTATTTTCAGTGTTTTTATTTTCACCATTCTCATAGGAGTGTAGTAAGAATATATTACTTTTAAATTTAAGAAATGAAAAGAATTGAACAGCACTGGCAAGTATAAGGCAAATAGATTATCTCCTAAGCTGCAAGTAGGTGGAAATATAAATCAGAACTATTTTCGAAAAATTCCACTCCTACAGCCAATATCTCCTGAGCACCTGTGTCTGCTGTGCTCCTCGTATGCACGTTTCAAAGCCTTAGGAATGTTCATGTACTTTATGATTTTACTTTTCATTTTGTCTACCCAATTTCTACTTATCTATAATGCCCACAGTTTGTTTTTGTAACAACACTAAAATGTAATAAAAGTAGAGCTCAAAAAAGATAACATAACTCTAAATAATTACTATTGATAGTAATAACTTGTTATTAGGAAAACACTGTCCTCTACGGACACAGAGGAGGAAGTCCAGATGGAGGGCTCTCAGTTACAGAACTGGGCCTGATGTTCCACCCTCCATCTTTGTTTTGTCATCCATCAAAATCATGTAGAACAGTTTACTGCCTACAAATGCCTTGTGAGTACTTGACAATGAGAAATTAATTAGAGGAGATATAAGGGCCAATTGATTTTCTGGCTGCCAATTGTCCACTTTGCAGATTATTTATGGGAGCCAGAAAGAAAATAGAAAAAAGGCAAAGAAGTGCGCCTGGGCTGGAAGGCAACAAGGGGCTGCCCAGGAATTCAATTACAGTAATCCCTGCTGGCTTGGGACTTCCCTGCAGCTTTGCCATGTCCTTCTTGCCAAACCCGGACCACCTGGGCCAAGACTAGGCATGTAATGCATTAGCAACCCAAAGACCTCTTTCTCCTGATTTTGTATAGATTGTCAACAACATCTTCGATGGCACAGAGAGAGCAGACGCAAGGAAGTCTCCTTTGAAAACAGAAATTCATATAACAAAAAGGCTGACCAACATGGCCCCAGACTGAAGGAAAATCAGAAATTATTCTCAGGAATTCTATTTATCCCAGGAAAGTGTTAGATTCAAAGAAAGGCTAACATTTCTCCCTAGGGCAGTCTTATGTTGGCTCCTGACCCCAGTGCGGTGAAATTTAACTAATTGGCTAGAAATGCTTCTTGTAATTCTTTTGTAAGGGGTTCTAATCATAAAGGCCTAGGATTTGAAGTTTGGTTGAAATATATGGTTTTATATTTTAGTCCACATTTCACACTTAGGACACAGAGGCCTAGAAAAGGAAAGGACAAGAAAGGACAACGATGTCAGAGCAGAATCACAATCAGAAAGAATAGTTTCAGACATCCGGTCTATAACATGGGTCAAATTTATTTATTTTACACATTTTTTATGTCCTCCTCAAGGACAGCTATTCAAATGCATTGCTTTTGGAGATTATTGCCCTCACCTACGACAAACTGTGTTTTTAATGACATTTCCTTGCAGAAATGCCCTTTAAGAAAGGAAAGGGAGGAGGAGGAGAAAAACCTCCAAAATGCACATGAAAAACTGTCTCAAAGTAACTGGGGGAAAACACTTTTTCTTTAAAGCTGTTTTTAAGAATAAACATCTCATTCTTAATGAGTTCCAGCGGATCCTAAATATTTCCTAGTTTCACCGTATCTTAATTGTACTCTAGTGTTCCCGTTGTATGGAGCAAGATACATAATAGAGCTGCTTCAATTCCTCAATCAATTTTTAATACTACCAGTATTTACCCAAAAACTACTGATGTGGGTTTGGCCTTCAAAGTAAGCGAAACTAAAAAGTGTCCAGGAAAATAGATGAGATTTCCAGAAGCAAAATAATGGATTTTTCTAATTTCCAAAGAGTTCAGTCTTGGCTCTATGAAAATACATTTAAGTCCATTTATGACTACTTAAAATCCTATTTATGTTATTACCCACATTTAAGGTTGGGAGCACCTAAAAATAATAGGTCTGACTGATGCAACTTGTCTTGAGTACTAGCAGAGTGACTTCGAATGCTGGATAAATCCTCCTGGTTTCCCTACCTTTCCTTAAAATACCTGAATGAATAATTTTATTTCAGGATTTCATAAATAATAATAATAACCAATAATTATTATGCCCTAGTTACGTGTCAGGCTCTCTTTTAAGAGAATAACATGTACTAATTCACTTAATTCTCAAACAAGCCTATGAGGTAAGTACTACTGTTATCCTCAATTTACAGCTAAAGAAACCAAGGCAAAGTAAGGCTCTTAGATACAGGTTGTCAAAGTCATGCAGCCTATAAAAGTGGAGCTGGAAAACGAGCCCATGCTTGGGAAGAAACAAAACCTATTTGTGAACAAATTATACAGAGTTTATTAAAGAGTTAAGTATGCATGTGAATAGAGAAGGATAGTCAGTAAATGACTAAGAATTAACATAGATAACCATGGTCTGGATTTCTTATTCTCTCCACCTCACTGATAGCTTTTGTTAAAGCTGTGAGCAAAAAGTGATTAAGAGCAGATCTTTATCCTGAGCCACACTCCTGTCTTGCTGCCTGATGCTTAGTGTAGCTCTTCTCTTTCTGAAGCTCCACATCGGCTACTCATCCATGCCACCCTTGTTTGGACCACTCAGCACCTTTTTTTTAATAACGGGTAGATCTACCGCAAAGAGTTTTAACTCCTACTACTGCACAAATTTCAGTCATTAGAGGAGAGAGCTTTATTGCCCTAACTACAACAGTGTCGTGTAAGTTGCTAGTGCTCTAGCTATTGGTTTCTACCTTCACCAGCACTGAATGTGTAATTCCTTCAATGGGCATGCCCTTTGCAAATGCCTTCTGAGAACCTGTGACTGTCCTCTGGGTTTTATAGGTCTCCCTAGCTTTGATAGCACCCAGCTGAAGGGCTGCCCATAGACCAGAGCTTCTTAAACACTAATATGTTCAAAAGAATCACCAGTGGCTCTCATTAAAATGCAGATTCTGACTCTACCTCTGGGGTAATGCCTGAGATTCTGCATTTCTAACAAGCTTCCAGGTGGTACTTAACGCTGCTTTAAAGACCACACTGTAAGTAAGACCTGTCATTTCCTCCTTAGCAGTTTTTTTTAATCTAGCTATTAATGCCCCCAATATCCTCCTTCCATCTCCTGCCCTGGCTGCAATACAGGGGTTAGAGTATTTTCACATGCAACAAATGCTGTCTCATCGGGGTTTTTTTCCCCCATTTCTATGGTCACCAACATGTATGTTTCTATGACCAAATAATCTAGAAATTTTCACAAGGTAGTAATTCAGGGCAAATGAAAGAGCGAGAAAACCACCACAAAGATTACCCTTAGAAATATTTAATCCATCAATAGATAGGCTGGGAGGCTGCCCTCTCCTCAGCTCATATTTATTCTTCTCTAGCAGCTGAAAGTATAACCAGGAGGAAACGGAAAATAGATGCGAGGAGGGCTTTGCCCAAGAGAGCTTTCATCAGTGAAGTACCCAAGTAATTACTGCACCTGACAAATTTCTACTCATTGTTTTAGCCCAGTTTTAATAAAAGAAAGATTCAACAATGGTTTATATTACCTGGCATTGCCTTTAATTTCATCAAGCTCCAATATGACTTGCCACATTTACGCTAAACCGCTTTTTTCTCCTGAAGTTCATTTGTGAAGGCAGCCGCTGGGGCTTTAATCATCCTTGCTGCAATCTTTCATTTCTAACCCACTGTGATTGATCATGGCTCTTCCAGGCCCCCCTGCAAAGGAGGCAAATTCTCCTCCACCTCAGTCCCAGGAAGTCAAAGGTAGAGGAAGCATCTACTAAATTAATGAACTGAAAGGCCATTTCAAATGCTCTGGCTATAAAGACTTAGCATTTCACATTCACGATGGGCCACATCCAAAAGGTAAGGTCCTCCCACCTGCTGGACCAGCCTATATTTCACTGAGACTGGGAATAGCAGGCAAACTCCTGGCATTTCAGAAGTTCTGCTGAAATCTGGGGTAATGAAATGCTGCTCATGTTTGAGAGCACAAAGCCCTTAGAATAACCTTGTCAGTATTAAAGCAGATCACCGGAGTTCAAATCTCAATCACTGAGGTGCCATTGTCTCAAGAAGCACTTAGGAAACCCCTGAAAATGTTTCATGCCTCCAGGATAACTCTTTCAGCATTGATGCTACTTTACAAGTTCATTTCCTGGGACTTTCTCTAAAAACCTGTAGGCAGCAGGCTCATCCTTTTTGCGTGATTGGAAGAGTGTGTAAAACTCAACCTAAGTTCTGGTTCAAGATTGCGAAGGAGGAAGATCCTGAGCTCACCTCCTCCCACGGACACACTCAGGCTGCAGCTAAGTATGGACAAATTTCCTCTTAAGACAACCTAAATTAGAGGGCGCCTGGGGGGCACAGTTGGTTAAGCAACTGAGTCTTGATTTCTCAGGGTCCTCAGATCGAGCCCCGCCACAGGCTCCACGCTCAGCGCAGTCGGCTTAAGACGGTCTCCTCTCCCTTGCCCCTCCCCCTCTCCAAAAATAAATCTTTAAAAAACCACCACCACCTAAAGGCAGGCTGAGTAAACCACACAGCAGACAAAGGGGAAGAAAACCACACGGAAGAGGGTAGGAGAGTCTGGGACACAGTCTCGTCATGAACCTCCCCCGCCCCCCCGCCCCCGCCATAGAGACCCATAATCAGGAGACAACCCCAAACCCAGAGCTTCTCAGGAGCAAAGGGTTCGAACCCCACGTTGCCTACCTCAACTTTTAGGACCTGCCGCCGAGAGACGAGTCCCCAAGACATCTAACTCTGAAAACCAACGGGGCTCACACCCCAAGACTCGGAAGGCCGAAGCGATCTGAGGAACTTCCGGGCTCGCCGGCGCTTCGGCACCCACGCGCCCGCGCCCCCAGCTCAGAGGCGGTCTTTCCCGCCCAGACTTCGGCTCACCTGCTTACCCTGAAGCCGCGGCGGCAGAGGCGGGCATGTCACCGACCACACACATCTCGGACGGGGGAGCGCTCACGGACGCACACTGGCGGGCGCCCCGCTGGCGCTCGGGATCCCCCGCCCGCGCGCCACGGCCCTCGCGGAGGGGAGCGGGCGCACCGTCGCGCCTCGGCTGCTTGCGGCTGCGCCCTAGGGGGCGCCTCTCGATCACGTGGCTCTGGAGCTCAGGCGAGCTCGCACTCCCAGTCCCCGGCCCCTTGGAACCGTCAGCGCCGCCCAGAAAGCGGTTCATACGTCTGTCCGGCACCTTGATTTTTGCAGGTGCTGCCAGGGGACGCCTCGACCTCCTCCGGCTCCGGTGGCCACTGGGGCTTATGCTCCCGCGCAGAAAGTTCTTGAACGGCTACCAGCTCCACTGCACAGCCGATCCGGGAGCTCCTTCTTTAAGGCCTACTAGCTAACCATCACGACTGCAGCCTGAGGGGCAGGCTTCTAATTAAACACCCATTTGGGAACTGATTGTCATCCTTTTCCAGAGCCCTCAGAGGGTGGGCGCTATCTTGGTGCTCTCCCTCTGCCTGGCTCCAGAGTGCCAGGGTCTCCTGGAGTGGAGCTTTACACACAGCTGGTGCCCTGGTGTTGACAGCTGGCACCCCAGTTTTTGCAGTTGCTACCCAAGGAACACCTCTTAAAAGCCTGGATCGGGTGGCTGGGGGGCCTTGCACTTCTGGGTCCTATAGGACTGTAGCAATTGGAGAGATGGTTCTTGGCAAACTGCCACCCCAAGACACTGCACAGACAGCAGATTGAGTCTTTCCGGTAAGGCAGCGTCTTGGTCTGGCCTGGAGCTTCAGCCTGAGGGGCAGGCCTCAGGTTTGGCACACATTTAGCGGAGAGTAGAGTTGCTTCCATGGGCCCAAGGACCTTCCTTTGAGCACACACTCATCAGAGAACTGTTGGGATGAGGCCAAGAAACAACGGTTGGTATTCAACATATATATTTGGCCAAATGCACCTGTCCATTTATAAGTGACCTGAATTGTCTTTGTTTACACCTATTTATGGACATAAATAAAGTTCTAAATAGGTTAGGAAGCAAAAAATTGCTGGTTTATAGCTCTTGCAACACGGTAGTCTCCTTATGTACACACAGACTTGAGTCATTCCAGTACTTTCTGGGCATCCTCAGAGATGTCTTGCATGGGTTCCAAAAACATGTTCCATTTGTTCTTCCACTTTGGCAGCCAGTGGAATGTCAGGTGGCAGCTGAAATATCTGAAGATGGGTCTGCAGCACTGTGTGCCCCATTAGAGAGCCGCCTTTTCTAGTGCTCAGGCCTCCAGGAAGCCGTGAAGCTTCATATCCTGAAGACGGCATGATAGCCCTGTGTGCCCTTTGCTCTCCTTTGGGCCATGTTCCGGGCAGAAATGCAGGGATGCTCTCTCTTTCCTTAGAACACAAACCTAGTGTGATGGGCTGAACTGAGGGGTCAAACCTTCTTGCCTCCTTCATTTCTCCATTTGCGATCCAGGTATCTGAATCAAGGTCATTGCAAAACCCAAAAACATTTGTGACATTATTATATGTAATTTGGGGCCTGATATTAATAAAGTGGATTAAAGATCACTTCTAAGAGCTTAAATTTTGAGAGAGAGCACCAGAATGGTAACTCAGATATAGATTCGGTGGCTATGTTCTCAGCGTGTAGTGGGCAGTTCCTATATCAACTAGTCTGCCTGATAAACATGCTCATCTTTAGCCAATGTAAAAATAAAATGAACAGAATACTGTGAAGCAAGGAGTACAGGAAGGCTCAGCAGGGTCACATCATAACAAGGCAGAAAGGATATAGAGATTTTTTTTTTAACATTTCTTCTTTTCCTTTCCTTTATGAAAAAATTTGCTAAAGAATATGAACGTCTAAGTGCTCCTTCAGGCAAAAGTACTGTACATGTTCATATTTGAATTTGATACTAAATGCATCCCATACTTAAATTCTTTCCTAGAGAATTGAATTTCTAGGAAATTCATACCCATGCCCATATAAAATTATGGGTTAATTTTGGGCTAGCCAGTTGTAGCCTTTTTTCCCAAGTACTGACTGGCCAGACATCCAAAAGGAGAAGGGGGTGGAGGACACAGGAGGCGGCAGCTTTCTCTCCTCCCCAAGACAGGCAGGGCCTATTGATACTATGGACTCTTCTATAACAGAAGCCTACATATTTTCAAAAATGAGGAAAATCTCAACATTTCTTCTGCCTAATTACATTTATTCATAAATAGATCCCCCCCCCAAAACAAGACTCTCTGGAGAGCAAATACCCACCTCATAGCACATTTTGTAATCCTCATTTGAAGTGAATTCAGTATTAATAGTTTTGACATTTATTGCTGACTTGAGAATCTGTGGGGAAGGAGACTACAAAAGAATAAACAAAATACATCTGACACTTCTCAAGAACGGGGGTCATAAGAGCCACCTGAGGAGTTTATAGGAACAGAGATTATTGGTCTTGCTGTAGCCTTAATCTCTATTTGCAATTATTATCATAGTATAATTCTATGTATCTATGGCTTTTGCGATGCAACTCAGAATTCCTGTTCTGCTGCATTCAGCAGAGCATCATCCTGTAACTTGCAAATGAATTGTGGGTGTAAGAGACAGTGTGAGAGTTCAGGGTTAAGAACTCCGGTGGTATCACTTGTTTCCACTTGCTGTCTTGCATTCCTGCCATTTGACATTTGAAGAGCAGACTCGGGATAGCTGTTGGCCCAAGGAGGATGAGAAACTCCTGGAGCAGACCCAAACCCAACCTGAACCACAGCCTGTAGCCTGCAACCTAAAGTCTAGCCTCCCCCAGTCAACGTGCACCAAACAACAGACTTGTGAGCAAGTCTGGGGGATGCTCAAAGTGCAACACTATTCCCGAAATAACTGAGCAATACACTCCACACCCCTACCCCCACATAAGACATACATAGTCCTTCACCCTCAGAGGCTGAATCCATGGAATGTGATTGGAATTAATTTATGATCTACCTAAAAGAGTCTAGAACCAGCTTCTCAAATTTATGCAGCAGTGGGCAGGCTCCAACTACTTTAATTCTACAGCACAAACTTGCAGAATGGTACAGAAATTTACTGTATGATTGTCTATTTATAATTTCCACTTTGTGCCAGTATAGAAATTCATTCATCTCTTCATTACTAGCTCATCATGAGATTACATGATCACTTAACACATCAGTTCTTCAAAGGGGACAATTTCAATTACATGGAAGCTTCCCAACATTGTCATTAAGAAGGAAGCATAGTAGGCGGCAAAATCCCAGGCTAGATGTTCACACAGAAGAACTAATGATTACCTCCAAAGTCCACATTTCCTTAATTATAGCATCACATTCAGTAAAGTTAAAGCTTTGTCAGCTAGAATCTCTGAGCTTGAAAGGTTTATGCATTGATGGGGGGAAGGGAATTTGTATCATTGAAAATTGATACGTTGTACAAGGGAAGGTTACCATCCAAAGGCAATGAAATAGATTTGTACTACCCTCTTCCTTTTTAAAATAACATTCTCCCAAAAGAGAGAAAATAAATAGAAGAGCAAATCATCTCTGTCATTACATTTTCCTAAATTCTGCACTCTTGTGATACCCAAAAAGAATTCACTCTACAGAGTGTACACTCAAACATGAAACAGCTTGATTGCTAGTCCTGAAAAATGCATAAGTTAATGACAATTCTCTATCAAGAAAAGATCAGGTTCAATGATGTTTCAAAACAATGTCTAATTTTTTTTTGCAGGGCCCAGATAAGATATCAAAAATAACTTCAGCTAGTGTTTCTTGGGCTGGATGTGATAAGCTATGACCTAAATGAAAGAAATACTATGGTTTTTCTGTGATTATTTCCCCTCTGAAAAATAAATAAATCTAATCTAGACCTTTTACAAGATACACTATTAAGCTGGGCTCAGTATTGCTCTATAAACTGGAGAGGGCTGGCCTGTGGGGCTGGGAGGGGGAGAATGATGGGGACCAAGAGATTATCCAAAGTCTTTTCCCATCAGTACCAGACAGCCCTGTCACTCAACTGACTGTATTTTCTCTCCATATTTGGGAAGGAGAGATATATTTTCCAGGGAAAGCATTCTGGGTAAAATATTATTAGACAGCATAGCTCAAAGGAGAAGAATGTCAGCCTGGGGCTAAGGAATCTTGCTTCCTGTCCTAGCTTCACCACTAATTTTCCCTGTAGCTTTGGAAATGCCTGAGCCCCTCTGGGTCGCCATTTTATCACCTATAAAATGGATAACCCCTAAACTACCTCCCTCTAATGAGTGTAGATAATTAGCATAAAAAGATGTATAGACAATGCTATGCAAACAATATTATACTAGCTAAGTGATGCTCACCAAAGAAAAATGTGTCCTCCTCCCTATTTGTATTTATTATTTGATTAAATATAATTATTAATAAGGTGGTAGGTAATAGGCCAAAAGACAAATGAGTCACTCTAAATGGTTCTGGCTAATTTTTGTCAGAATCGCTTTTTCAAGAACAGACATCCAATAAGTTTTACAATCTGTCTGAGTTTACCTTTCTGGAGTCACTATCCCACACTGTCCACCATCTTTCTAGTCACAACCAGCCCTCTCATACTGCAACTGTACATTTTCCATTTTGGTTCATGCTCGTTTCTCTATCTAGAACCCTTCTACATTACAGGCCCAGGCAGAAGTCTCTGGTGGGTACCCTCTTCCCAACCCTGGCACACACAGATTCCCTGAATGTGCTTCCTATGTCTAAATTCCACCCCCTCCCCAAATTCTTTCCCAACTTCTCTGGCAGTATGCTTTCTCAGCCTTCCTCATGGTGTCAGTTACCCTCCCTCAGGACACACCAAACTAGCCCCCACCTTGCCACTCAATTCAGACCAGCCCATTCCAGGACCTTTACACCTGACTGTCTTTGGCTTCAGCTGGTCCCAATGGTGGCTTCTTCAGAGTCAGTCTGGAAGGAAGAGTGGTTCTCCTTGAGGGAAAGGGTGATTAACCCCCTTCACTTCTTCCCACCGGCTGGGGGGGTATCCTCCTGAGGAACCCAGAGGAAAACACAGCTGGTCTCCACTATGAGTCATCACCTTTTGGAAGTCTCCTGGACTGGTGTCTCTGAAGACCCTACCCACACTCAACCTAGGAAGCAACTCAAAGGACTGCTTTTAGGAGCCCAACTTAATCCAATACCCAAATTGCTTCCCCCATGGCCATATTATTCTGAAAGCACACTTGCTGCTGCCCTGGATCAGTTTTTATGTAATAGAAATTTGTATTAACTCCTGGAGACAACTAAGATGCTGACTGGTGCAAAGTTCACCCCAACTCTCTGATCGCCAAGTTTCTGCCATGGTAGAGGGGATGGGAGCTTCAGTTCATTCCACCAATGAAGAATAATTGTAAGTGTGAGTGTGTGTTTCATAAAAAAGCACATGACTAAAATCACTTGCATTTATAAACAAAGTCCCCCAAAGACCTAAAGTGGAAAAAAAAAAAAACTGTGAATTTTCACAAGTGCACTTACTTGATGAATTGAGAGTCCCAATAGGTTCAGCGAGGGTGTGAGTACCTCAGGAGAGTCTAGCTAATGTGATTCACCTTATCTGACTCTTTCCCATTGAATTAATGGAGGATTTAATTTAGATTTTGAAAAACATAATTGAAATATTCTTATGCACAGAATGATCCAATAAAAACAAATTCATTGCTACATCACACAAGCCTGAGATAGGCAAATCTATGGGCGCTGTGCACATTTTTATAAAAACAAAGCAGACAAAAAGAGCATTTCTGTATCTTTCTCATAGAATGGAAACAGATGGTTTGTACACAGGCATTTTATAAGTACTACATTCTTCACAGATATGAAAATTTAGGCTCACTGGTGAGGGGTTGATTATCCTGTTAATATCCCTGTTATATTTCTATTTTTCAAACTTTTTAATTTTGTCTTTTTCCCTATTACAAAAATTGAATCTTTGGAATTCCAAAATGCCTAAATCTGTTAAGTGGACAAATAAGTGTCCTGGATTTTCAGAACTCGTTTTTAATGCAAAGGGATAGATGAATCTGAGATAAAACCCTCCAACCCAGGCTTTACTGTTAACAACTTCGCCACTGACCCAGTGTGTGACCCAGGGCACATCACTTACCCTTTTGGTGCTGTGTTTCTTCACCTGGAAAATGAAGGTACCAAAATAAGGGCTCGCTGCCTCACAGGGCTGCGAGGAAAAGTCATCATTAATTCATTTCCCACACTCAAAACCAGAATATATATATTTTATATATAAGCAATGAAGACACAGGTGTTTTAGGATTCTTAAGTTAATGAGCTAAAGTATTACTTAGCTTTCAAATGAAATGGCAGACATATTTCAAGGCTTGGGAATTATCAACCCTTAAAGTGGAAAGAAGATTCTCATTGGAACTTCACGTGTATGACCGTCTCATCATGCACTGACTGCCTGAGCTCAGAAAAGACACTAACCCTACCAATCTTTCATTTTTCCCATCTTCAAAATGATGTGGTTGGATTGGCTGTTGCTATGTTCCCTGCCATGCCGGAAGTTCAAGGATTTCTATCATTGTGAAGCACCTAGTCCTTTCTTCCATACACATCCTTAGAAATTGCTTCATTTTACCTTACAGCTTACTTTTTGGTGGTCACATTTCTAATGGTACACCAAAATTATTTCTATATACAGTAAGTTGGGATCCTTTCTGAAGAATATTTACTATGTTTTTTTATTGTAAAATCCACAAGAAATATATATATGGAAATGAATTTAAAGAGATAGTAACCTATTATCTTACGTATCTTGTAAAAACAATTTGTTGCAGTTTCCTCCAGTTTTATGTATCATTTTTACTATTAATATTTTAATAAGAATGGGTTTCTGCTATATATTTATTACTAAATTGTCTGTTTTTATGGTCGGCAAATATAGATCTATCTCATTCTTTATTAGCAACTGTATTAGATTCCCCTATGAGCCTGGACATGCTTTTGATCATTTTTTTGGTCTGATTTTCCCTAATCAAAAATCTCCTATTCAGAATACCCCTATATACATATCTTTGTATAAGTAAATGAGTATTGCAGAATAATTAACCCAAAATGGGAGCTTACAATCATATTTTAGGATGTGTTTTGGTTTATTAATAAACCAACATGTCAGGGGCGCCTGGGTGGCTCAGTCATTAAGCGTCTGCCTTCTGCTCAGGTCATGATCCCAGGATCCTGGGATTGAGCCCCGCATCGAGCTTCCTGCTTGGCAGGGAGCCTGCTTCCCCCTCTCCCTCTGCCTGCCGATCTGCCTACTTGTGCTCTCTCTCTGGCAAATAAATAAATAAAATCTTTAAAAAACATTAAAATTAAAAAATTAAATAAATAAACCAACATGTC
The DNA here is from genome assembly GCF_029215605.1 of Mirounga angustirostris. Lineage (NCBI taxonomy): Eukaryota > Metazoa > Chordata > Mammalia > Carnivora > Phocidae > Mirounga > Mirounga angustirostris. The sequence continues at coordinate 24,168,542 of NW_026991723.1, forward strand.
AGTATCCACCCTTGAGTCAAATATGGCACGACATACTGTCCTATAAGGCAAATGAGGGGTATGCAGAATGTAAGTTATTATATATGATAAATATATAATAGCCATTTGCCTCAAAATGATTATATCTTTTTTAAAATGTCTACCTCCTTTGTTTGCTATATATATTCATTTAGATACATAAAATATACTAAGCAGCATTTTGTCTGCATCCCATCAAGCAAATTCATTGAGCCATGAGGGCTATATAGGCAGTGGAGTGGAAGACCATGCTATTACATGGATAAATGCTCCAGAGTTACTGAAGCAAGACAAAAACAATCACGGGAACATGGATTTCAAAATATGCTGAAGCAACCATATTTGGGGGGTTGGAGGAAAGGAAGCGGATTGCTCATAAATAGGAAAAACACAGATCCCATGATATTCCATGAAACTGAGTGTGTTTAGTCTGATTCAGATAAATTGTTACTGTTATGCTATCGGCCTCTCAGATATTTTAAATTCATCAAGAAGCCATGGTCAGTTAACAGATGTATATAACGGAACGTTTTATAGGATGATTTTCTTTTAATCACCCAAAGGTCTAATAGGGTGGTTGGCCTGCTTCCCTAATAAAATTTAAAGAGCTTTGCCTCAGGTCAAAGTGAAGTCGGCCATCCTACAAGGAGTTCATCTGTGACATCCATAATAGCTGCCCAGTCTCAAGAGACTATTTGAGATTACTGCTTCTGACAGAAAATAAATAATCACACACACACACACACACACATACACACATGCGCACACACACATGCACACGGAGGGAGGGGGAGAGAGAGAGAGAGAGAGAAGCATTGCCAGCAGCCGCAGTTTCCTGACCAAACAAATTTCAGTCCGTAGTCTGTGTCTTTGCCTTATTAAGGCCTGAAAGAGCAACACAACCTCCTTCTATGTCCTCCTGGCTTGGCACATCACATGACTCCTTCCTCACCCAGTGCAGAGGCCAGAGAGTTTTCCCGTGGAAGAGACCACAGCCAGACTCCACTGGCTCCAAGACTCTCTGTGGGCTCCGTCCTTATCCCTTGGCCTGTGGCCTTGAATCTCTAGTGTGGTCCTGTCTGTTCCATTTCCTACTTCTCTGCCTCATCCACGCCTCTGTCATATTTTACGCTTGGTTGTTAGTGGTGGTTTCAGCCTTGAATTCTCGTGAATTAATCCCTCAGGCTCATTCTCCAATGCTGAGCCCAGGTCCCTATCTGGGAGAAGATTGAAACTGCAGAGTTGTCAAGTCTTTCATTGGCCAGTCACACATGGCGCAAGGACACACACACACAAGTTAATAAATGTACCCAACCACGTATGGGTGAGCCTGCCGAGGTACTTTGACAAGTAAAGCTCCAAAGACCTCCCCAGGCTTTGGTATCTCTCCCTCTGTCTTACAACTATTTTCTCTGTGTGGGTACCTTACTATGCTCATGGTGATAAGGTGAGATGGCCGTGGAAGCTCCAGTCCTTCAAGTTCAAGGCCAGCAGTAAAATGTCTCTGACTCTGTCCCTGTGTTCTCAGGAACACATTTGATTATATTTTACTGGTTTTCAATCTGCCTCAAGACATTCCCTGATCCAACGGTTGTGGCCAGAAAATTTTAAACACGGATGCCTCCCAAATTCATGGGCATTGAAGCGCAGAGATTGAGGATTGGAGAAAATCTCCAGGGAAACTCAATTTCTTGCTGAAAGAGAATGAATACAGGGCTGAATGATCAAGGACCTGTACATGAAGATCACCAGATCAATCGCTTCATATTTTTGTGCCAATTATATAAATTAAGAAGAATTCTATCAAGGCCGTCTAACAACTTGCAGAATCAGATAGTACAAAGCCTTAGCAATCATCTAGCTCCTGGCTATTCAAAATGTGCTCCCCAGAACAGCAACAAATCACCAAGAAGCTTGTTAGAATTGCAGAATCTCAGGCATTTTAACAAGACCACCAGTATGTAAGGTTGAAAATTAATGGTCCAAACTTAACTCTCAATTTACAGATATGGAAGCTGGGACAAGGCAAATGAAGAGCCTTGCCCAAAGTCACACAATGAGTAAGTGTAGAACCGGCGTGGGAAACAGAAGCCAGATCTCCAGACAGGTGTGGGAGGATTTACTTCAAGTTCACACCACTTTGCAGGGTGAACTTTTCAATCAATCATAATTATGTTTTAAGTTATTTTTTGATATTAAAACATACAAATCAGGATAGAAGTCAGTATAGCATAACGCTTCAGAAGTACAACTCTGCGATCAAAAAGGCCTTGACTTGAATCTTGGCTCTAGCATTTTCTACCTCATAAACTTGGGAAAGTTATTTGACTGCTATAAAATGCAGGTTTCTTTGGGGCACCTGGGTGGTTCAGTCGGTTAAGCCTCTGCCCTTGGCTTCGATTGTGATCCCAGAGTCCTGGGATGGAGCCCAGAGTTGGGCTCCCCGCTCAGTGGGGAGCCTGCTTCTCCCTCTGCCTGCTCTTCTCCCTGCTCGTGCTTTCCTCCCCTCTCCCTATCAAATAAGTAAATAAAATATTTAAAAATAAATAAATAAATGCAGTTTCCTCATCTATCTACCTTATAGAATTATTATAGAAATTGAAAGAGATGGGGTACCTATGCATATTACATACACTTAAAACTTAATATTTTAAATACATAGAGCTCAAAAATATTATTTTTATCATTATTTTTCATAGATTAACTTTTTTATCCATTTATTATTTGTGTTTATGTCTTTTCAGACATTCAGTACAAAGATGGATAAAAATGAGTGCCTGCCCGGGCCTCTGAGTGGCACAGTCGGTTAAGCATCTGACTCTTGGTTTCAGCTCAGGTCGTGATCTCAAGGTCTTGAGATCAAGCCCCACATCAGGCTCCGTGTTCAGCGTGGAGTCTGCTTGAGATTCTCTCTCCCTCTCCTTGTGCCCCTCCCACCCGTGCGCTCTCTCTCTCTCTCACAAATAAATAAAGAAATCTTTAAAAAACAAAAATGAGTGCCTGCCATCAAGGAGACTATATTCTATCAGAGTAGATAGAATAGCAACAAATTGGACTGTGGCAAATGCAAAACCATCAGCATGAACAAAGTGCCACAAAAGCAGAGAAGCAGCAATTAATTTTGCCTAGGAAAGGAGAGTAAGGGTCCTCAGAAAAAATTACATAGCCTTTACCTCAATGGGGGTTTGGGAGTTCATCAAGGTATTCAATTAAATTTAGTTTTAGAAGAATTAACATGCACTTGGTATTGATGGTTGAGGGCATTAAAATATAAATATAAATATTTATATAAAATATAAATAGCACCCCAACAGAAGTATAGATCAGGAAATACAGAGCTGAAAGGGACATAGGCTGGATGCTGAGATGTTTACCCAATACTTCCCCCACTCCCTTGCTGTTGAGTGCATCCATATAACTAGTTTTAAGTGATGAATGGGGCAGAAGTGATGTGAACATTCCAGAACAGAGCACAGAAAAGAAAGCCCAAGGGCACATATTCCCCTGGTGCAGGTATGAGATGGTAGAACTTCCGTGATAGTGTGGAGCAGGGTCCCTGTTAGACACATTGTACGAGTGGGGAATACATTTGGGTGGTGGTAAATCACTCAGGCTTGGGAGTTGCTCGTTACCACACTGTAACCCAGAACATCCTGACGCACGCAGAATGATGTTTATCGAGAGCGACTCCTCATTTTAAAGTGGAAGAAACCATGGTGTCAGAAGTAGGAGTAGGAGAAATGATTGGCCTCAGATAAAGTGGGAGGTGGGGGTTGTTGCTAAATCTATACAAATGTGCAAGTAAGCTGCACTTTCTAATATTTTCCCTGCTCACACGTCAGTATTTTCCAGAATTTAATCTTAAGATCCTACTAAGGACATACACCCTCATTTGGCCAACAAAACCACAATATGTCATTGGGTCATAGTGCATTTCAAGGTTACAAAAACAGTTATGAATTGCCTTAAGAAAAACAAATCCATCTGTGTGTCTTTGTGCGCGACTTCAAAGCCACTCGACCATCTGAAATCAAACTTCTTAGGATTAAATAGGCTACAAGTTTGAGACCCAGAGAATGTCACTTTTAACCTCTAGCAAATTTTCACAGCCAAGTGGTAAACTCTTCCTAAAGGACATTTCTAACGGGAGGCCGACAGACTTCTAACTAAAGCAGTTACAATGTGCCACTATAATAACCTACTTCTTTTGATTGCATTTATTTTTAATGATTGTTTTCCCCGCATGCCAATCCAACCTGTGCTGCCAACCCAGAACGAGGGGGAGGGGAGGAAGCAGAGGACCATGCACGTTGTTGTCTTGGGCTGCACTGCCACCTAGAGGTTGCGCTGGAGAACTGACGCATTGCTATTCAGAAAGATCGCTGTTAAAAGGGGACCTTTCTCCACTGCACCCTGCTGGCTCAAGGAACTGAAATAATTCCCTTAATTCACTGAAACAAAATACACTATGAAGAAAAAGCATGACCCTGCGTGTTTTCGGTGAAAAGTTATTGGCCTTAAAGAAGGAGCCCCTTTAAGTCATAGTTGCAACCGACTCTTGGGAACTGCTTTTCTCTCAACAGTTATTTTCAGCACGACAGTTACATCTGATTTGCAACTTGAACTGAATTGACAGAAAATCATTTAGAAGTGGATTGTTACGAAAATCTGAATAGGTCCATATGGTCGGAACTACAATTCAATTGCAAAAATAAAATTTATTCAGAACTTATTGAGGCTTGACTCAGAAGCCAGGAGGTGCATTGTAGGGATGGAAAGGACAAGGCCAACGCCAACTTGGTGAGAGCCAAAGTTCTGCAAAGGAGAGAGTTTGACGGGAATATTCTTAATTGTCACAATTTTGAGGACAAATTCAAAATTCTTTTGTTCTTGATGGCAACGTCTTTGACTTTCTCCTCAGGCAATGTCAACTTGTATACAATGCAAACCATTTTGAATAAACGCGAAGGACCCGTATTTCATGAAGAAGTTATTTTCAACCAATTAATATAAGGAGCACACAGGTTCAGGGAAAAGATCATTTAGGCAGGTTTTGGGAAAGATAATGATTTAGCCAACATCAATGATACTTTCTTTTCTTAAGACTGTATTTATTTATTAGAGAGAGAGAGAGAGCAGGGGGAGGGGCAGAGAGAGGGAGAAGCAGGCTCCCTGATGAGCAGGGAGTCCGACTTGGGGCTCAATCCCAGTAGGCCAGGATCATGAGCTGAGCCGAAGGCAGTCGCTTAACCGACTGAGCCACCCAGGTGTCCCTCAATGATACTTTCAATATGAGAGGGGCAGAAATCTGAGAGGAATCATTCAAGAGCTCAGGGGGTTTTCAGCTGCAACCTCTTTGTGACATTTTAAGCCAATAACGATGGGTTCCTCTTCAAATTTAAGGAGCACATCTATGTTCTAACTCTGGGGATGACAGATCACATGGCTGTCGTCATTTGCATCATCTGCCTGAGATCAAAAAGTGATGTGGAAAGGACAACAGAGAAAAGCCACAAAAGGGGGAGGGGAATGTATTTCACAGCACAAAAAGTTTATTACCCATACAAGTACAAAATTCAAAACTAGGCGAATTGTTAATTCCACTCATTGGAAGACATAGTGATTTCCAGAAGGGCACAGTTAAAATAACTATTTCCATTTTCGAGTACTTATTATGGTTCCTTTACCATCTTAGTGCTTTACTCATTTAGTCCTCAAACAAGCCTACGTGGTGGGTACTCTCAATATCCCCATTTTACAGATGAAGACAGTGAGGTCCCGAGAAATTAAGCAAACTTACAGGGAGAGCCTGAATCCAAACCCAGGTAGTTAGTCTGTCTTCAGAGTCTGTACTATGCTATTAAACTGTCTCATTCAAGAACACTTTCTATAAGGAAGGCAACTCAAGAAACCTGCTGTTTTTTTCTGTGCAGTTGTTCAAGATGGTTCCTCCACTTAATGAAAGCCATTGTCTTCCTGAGGACCATTCTAGCTGCCACTCTGTAGCTTTCCTTTACTGCTTGGATGACCATTCAGGTCAGAACACCTCTGCTAACAGGAGCTATAAGCCCCATCAGTGTTTTGGGACCTTAATGGCTTTTTCCCCTGGATCCTTCTCTGGAGCTGAGCCAGCCCATTCTTCAGCCACCCCACCAGGAACTTCCCTTTCCTGCCCCGTGTACATGTGTGCCTTCCCCTCCCAGGCCTTGGGCCAAGGTGACTTTTCTGAGGTCAATTAGTATACCCTGACTGAGGGAGACGTTCAATAAATATTTGAATAGGATCAATGAAGGTATTTCCGAAGCTTAATCAAGCCAGAGGCATTTTCGATATTGATGGAGTTCCTGGCAGCACTTCTAACCTCACCCAAGATCCCTGGTGGCTGAAGATGGAAAGTGGTCAATTGCCTACAGGCATTCATTGTTCTCCCTAAGATGTCCTCTGGGAGAACTGGAACACTAAAAAGCTTCAATAATAAGGATTTTACTGGTTCCAAAAAAAAAAAAAAATTTTTTTTCAGCCAAGGGAAATAAGGCTCATCTGCAAATGTCATTAAACTAAATGTCCCTTTGTTGTACCTTTTAGATCCTTTCTGGTGAGGGTGAAAGGGAGGTCATTTAATTGTAATTCCCAGAAGCTGCCACTCTGCATACAACATGTTCAGTTGCTTTAATTATTAAATCTCATGCTATCAGGACATAATAAAATCTAAATTATCCATGGGGTTGGGGAAAAGGAAAGTAGAGGGCTATAAAATCTTTCCCCTGGCACACCCCTAATATTATCTATCAGGTTCAGGAGTATTGAATAAACAAAAGAATGAACAAAAGAACCCACAAATCAACCAATGAAGACACAAGTGAATGAAGGAACCACATATTCTGGGCCAGCCGGAGGTCAAAAGTCCTTAGAGGCAGCTGCACTACTACATCCAGACAATGGACAACCACGTAGACCATTCCCTTCTCATACCTAGGCAATGTCTGCAGCCAGGTGCATGCTGTCTAGTGACCTGGCTGGCCTGACCAGGAGTTGGCGCGCTCCAGCAAGCTGAGCTCCAGAGAGCCCGAGAGCATTCATGGCACCGTGACCAAGAGAAGTGCCAGAGATAGAAGCCAGAGGAGTCTGTCTAAAGTAGGTTGTCAGGACAAAGGAGGCTGGTGGTGGGTATTGAGAGTCAAGAGAGAGCCAGGATGAAGATCCAAAATGCCAGCGAGCCAGAGAAGATGAGCCAAGCAGATTGGAATCGATGGGCAAAAGGGTCGTTTTTGCCAGCACCAAGACTGCCGGTATTTTGCTTGGCTGGGTTTTCTTTTTGCTTTGTGATTATTTTTTTTTAATGGGCAATACATGTACATGAAGCAAACCTCAAAATGCTCCAAAGGGTATACTGAGGGATAAGCTCATTCTCACCCTTGTCTCCTAGCTCCCCAATTTTCTTCCCCTGATTTTCTTCCGGGTCTTTCCACAGGTAGCCTGTACCTACATAAGCATATATGTATCTATAACCTTTATATCACAAACCATATCATAGTATACGTATCAGTCTATATCTTTCTTTTGCACTTAACAGGGTGTTAGAAATGGTTTCAGAGCTGGGTCATTCTTCTTGAAGGCTACATAATATTCCATCGTACAGGCACACCATAATTTATTTAACCCATTTTTTAAATGTATTTTTTTAAATATTTTATTTCTTTATTTGACAGAGAGAGAGACAGTGAGAGCGGGAACACAAGCAGGGGGAGTGGAAGAGGGAGAAGCAGGTTCTCCGCCGAGCAGGGAGCCCGATGTGGGCTCAATCCCAGGACCCTGGGATCATGACCTGAGCCCAAGGCAGACGCTTAATGACTGACCCACCCAGGCGCCCCTAAATGTATATTTAGTTCCCATTCCAAACTTTGCTACAGCAGATAACGTCGCGATGGTAAGCATTTTTCATGTGTGTGAATATATCTATAAAAGGGAAACCTCCAGGTGAAAGAGTGTATTCAGGTCCTTGAGAGCCAGTGATCTCCATACCACATACTCCCCTTGAATCCTGGCTAGAAGTATTTCAGAGAGAACTTTCCTACCCTCTTCTGTTTGATTTATTCAGCTCTATTCATCTTGGCCAAGGACCCCAAAATAACCCAAAACAGAACCCTCAATATCACTATCATTCTTTTAATAATTTAAAATTTTGGCTTTCAGTTCTCTGAAGCCAATCTAAATTACTGCCTGATTCTACAGACTCATTCGCATTTCCTCTCCTCACAGTTTTGCCTATGATCAATCTCCTGCATTGAAAGTATAACACAAAGATATCACCATAGGTTCCACCTGTCCTTGATGGCCTGTTCTGAGAAGTGTATATACCTGTGGGTGGGATGGGGCAATCACAAAGGTTCCTAACTTAACTGCTGGACTGTGAGTTCCTAGAGGTTAAAAAATTGTATCATATTCACCTGTTTCTTTCTCTCCTCCCCACTATCACCCTACTCAACGCTACTGACTATAGCAGGAATTCTGGAAATGTTTGGTGACGATATTATTCTCCTAGGACAACTGTAATAAATTACCATAAACTAGGTGGCCTAAAACAACATAAATTTATTCTCTTACAGTTCTGGAGACCAGAAGTCCAAAATCAAGGTGTTGGTAGGGGCATGTTGTCTCTATAGGTTCTAGAAGAGAATTTGCCCTATACCTTCGTCTTAGCTTCTGGTGTTGCTGGAAATCCTTGGTGTTCCTTGGATTGTAGACACATCTCTTTAATCTCAGACTGCATCATCACATGAAGTTCTTCCTGTGTGTCTGTCTTCTCTTCTTATAGGGACACCAGACACATTGGATTAAGGACCACCCTCGCCAAGTACGACCTCATCTTAATCTGAGTACATCTGCAAAGACCCTATTTCCAAGTAAGGTCACATTGAAAGTTAGGATTTCAACATATATTTTAGGGGGATACAATTCAACCCACAACAGTGACTTAATGGAAAAAAATAAGTAAGTCCATACTTCATAGAAAGAAGAAGAGAAGGAAGGAAATTAAAAAGGAAGGAAGGAGGGAAGGAAAAAAGAAAGGAAAAAAACTGTATTTTTTTAAAAAACTTGAAGTATATCAGTAGGAAAAAAGCCACATTGAGTAGGTTTTCTGAATTTACGTTCTGATGAGTCACTATGTGATTTGTATTCCTTCATATAACAGATTTACATGCACAGTTCTTTCCCCCTAAGACCAATAGTTAATTTCCTAAGTCTTTGCCATTATATGGCTTACTTTTTTAAAAATTACCTGATGGTTAATACATTTATGTTAAAAAAAAGAATCGCTCAAAAAAAAAAATTACCCGATGGCGAGTACTTTGCAATAAATACCCAAAGTATGGTAGGTTAGGGTCCTATGTACTTGTTTGTTTTTGAGGGAAAGAATTTTACTTCTATGCCTAACAGGGGAGTCACTAATGACAAGACCATTTCCCTCTAGTTCTTCTCTCCTCTTTCTGCCTTGAAGCAGAGCCCCCACGCCCTCATGCCCTCATCTCTGCACCCAACAGAAAGAAAGAGGAAAGGAAAGGAAAGAAAAAAAGAGAGAAAGGAAGGGAAGGGAAGGGAGGGAGGAAGGGAAGGAGGGAGGGAGGGGGAGAGTGAGCAGGAAGGGGAGGGAGGGAGGGAGGGAGGGAGGGACCCTGTGTCCAGCTCTGAAACCATACAGATCATCACAGGCTATCCCTGAACACAGACTATTACCTCACCAATTAAAAACAAAGTGTCACCAGCTAGACCCCAAGACATGACTTTTACTGCCCACCTGCTAGTACTCATCGACCTTGGTCCCACATTCTTCCTTAAGCTCCTCTTTCTAGATTATCTCTTACGCAGATGGAAAGTGAAGCTGCCCCTGGAGCGAGGGCAACTGCCTTGACAGAACCTCCAGCTGGTCCAGACCACCCACACCAGTTTGAGCTTAACCCCTGACTTCCACCTGCGCAGTTGGACCATGGAGTGACCTCTAGAATGACCAACAACTACCTTTACCTCATTGTAATACTAAAATCTCTGCCCAACAAGGAGCACAAGCCTCATTTACATAACATACTATGTGTGTATAGGCATGTTTCTTCAAGGTGCATGTGCGACCTTATGCCCGCCTCTACATACAATGACAAGGCTTCTCTATCTAAATATTCATCCTAACCCTAAATAAAAGAACCCCATCCACCCTTGCTCAGGGAGTCACAACTTTGGAAGTCATTCCCCATGATCTCCTTATTTGCTGCAAATAGTTTTGTGTAACAACTCGACCTGGTACAGTTTCTGACTCACCAAGGAGTGAAATTACGTTGGTTTGGCTACAGAGATGCTTAGCACAGATAATCTCTAAAATCCCTCTCAGCACTGGCATTAATTCTATCCTGGACATCCACTCACTGGATTAGGTCCACAGACAGAATAGTGTTTCTTCTGCTCACTATCCAGTTGGGAAATCAAGAACCAGTTCTTAGGATAACTTGAAGGCTTCCAATACTCAAGACTTCCAATACCCAAAACCCTATACAATCCATCCTCATTCTAAAACAAGAACTATAAGAGTCCTGGCCTGCCACAGGGAAAAAGGCACTCAGTTGGCTTCTTGAATTTGAAGCAGAACAGTAGCCACAGTACAACGTTATCTGCTCTTTCTGGGTTCAGTGAGTCAAGACAATAGAAAGAAGTTTCCTGTTGCTGTGCTTTTTTTTTTTTTTTAAGTGAGATATTTTCTTCTCCAAGACCATTTAGACTCAATAAATTTGGGTGACCTTTGAGACTTACATTGTCTGAGATAGTGTGCTATCGTGGAAAGACTCAGACAGACTGGGGTTGGAATCCCAGCTCTGTCACTTAGACCCTGAATCCATTTAGCTAAGTCACTTGGCTTGGTTACACCCATTTCCTTATCTGCTAAAACAGGAGTTACTGCAAGGATAACATGAGAAAATTTGTAGAAAGCTTGTAGGACACAGAAAACACGTAGGAAATACGAGTTTTCCTATCTACAATAAGAAAGATACATCCTCTCTGTGACTTGCTCAAATCTGAGCTGACCACAGGTCTGGTTGATGCTCCATTGGTATGCTCTGGTAAATATCTTTCAGCCCTTAGGATAGACCATCTGTGTGAGGTCAGTTATACATGCTATATGTTTTTAGTAATTTATCTGTGTACTTGCTCAGTGCTCCCACTGAAATTCCATCAAGTCTACAATCTCAGGAGTTTTAAACTCCTCAAAGGGGCATATCTGTTTACAGCCATTTGAATAGCCTCCAAAATGGTAAGAGGACAGAGTACACAACCCAGTAGCTGATGGAGAAACCTGTGGGAATGCATATTCTCCCTTGCTACATGGCTGGAATCTCCAATGGCTCCATTTTCTCCAGTACTGAGGGGATGGCCTCTTTTGTGATCTTGTTAACTAAATGATATGTTCTTCAGGAAGAGGGAATATACCTTTTTTTTTCTTTTCTGCCCAGACTTTCAGAGAGTACTCCCCCTAATCAGTGCTGTTGTGAAGACCCTTTTGTCTGTAGTTATACTGGAAACAGGGTTTATCAAAGATTGGCAATCTGGGAGGATATACTGTGAGCTGGGTACAGGATGTCTGCAGCAAATACAGATAGCAGCTCATATGCTCTCTCTCCCTCCCCATTTTTTTTTTTCCTAGCTCCCTATGGCCACCCACCATTTCCCAAGAGAGGTAAAAACAGAACACTCCTATGGGATGGAATGAGCAGCTAATCCAAGCAGCAGGGCATGAAGGAGCAAGCAGGAACTTCACCAGCACAAGGCAAGGACAGGAGTACACAGATGAGGATCAAGGCCAGGTTTACCCTACCATTCTGTCCTCAAATAAAAAAATGATGTAATGGCACTTCATGGTGACAACTCTCTTAAGTCACACTGCTCCAATATGGACCAGCATCCTCTACATCTGGTGACGTCTCTCAGCCTGGGATCTTCCTTCACTGTCTGTCTCCCTGGGGATTGGACTTTATACCATCCTGTGCTGAAGGTCTTATCTCCTGTATTCCATGTCACATACTCTTCCTTTGTTGGAGCAAGTTCTCCTCAAGCTTCTTTGAAAAGGTGTATAGTGTATGAGAGATAAGGTTTTTGAGACCTTAAATATATTGAAAATGTCATTATTACTGACCTAGTTTAGCTAGGTATAGAATTACAATTTGGAAATAATTTTCCTTTGGAAATTTAAAGGCATTGCTACAATGTCATTTTGCTTCTGGTATTTCTGTTGAAAAATACATAACCATTCTTATTTCTGTTTCCTTTTTTTTTTTTTTTCCTCTCTGCAAACTTGGGGAGAGTTTTTTCACTGGGCAAAGGGCCCTAATGACAATATGCTCTTTCAATCTAGCAACTCATGCCTTTCAGTTCTGGAAATTTGTCTTGAATTATTTGACCATGTCATCCTGTTTTCTCTGATGTCTCCTTGTGGAATAGCTATTTTTGGATGTTGGATTTCCTTCCTCTCCTGGTTTCTCTTTCTTTGTGTGTTTCTTTCTGAATGACTCCTCAAATTTATCCTCAAATTTATCTTCTAAACTCTATAATTGACTTTTTTTTATACTTCTGCTCCCATGTTTTTAGTTTCGAAGAGCTTACTTTTGTTCTTTAAATGTACCTTATTGATAGTAACTTGTTCTCATTTCATGGCTGCAAATAGCTTTGTCTGTCTATCTAAATATATTCATGATAGTTTTTTTTTTCTTTTTCTGCATGGGCTCCATTTCCCCAAGTTGATATTTTCCTGTCTTATTTGGTCTCCATTTTCCAAGCTAGAGACTTGCCACAAATATCTGGTGATCCTTGGGTTGTTCAGGGGAGCTAAAATCCTGATGGAAAGTGTGGGGAGTGACTCGCCAACTTTGAACTTTACTGTAGGGTGATGTGGGAGGGTTGTATTTGCTGGAAGGATGTCTGATGTCAGTATCTTAAAGTCTTCCCTCTTGGCTGGTCATACTCCAGGGAAAAGTCTTTCAATCTTGGGAAGATAAAGATATCAGTGTCCTAAAAGCTGAGTGGGGAATATTGGCTTTTGGCACCAAGCACCCAGAATATGTAGTGTCACTTAATTCCCTCATTTTTTTAATAGTACCAATACTCAACTGTGTCTGGCATCCATCCCCCAATCTAGCAGCTCTGTTTTACTCCAGAAAATACATCTCCAGATTTTGGTCTGGATAGTAGTGGCATAGCATGAGAGAACAATACTTAAGGATAGAACTGCTTCTCAAACTGCTTTCACACCACCTTCCCACCTCCCACGAGTTACAGAGGTACCTGCTTCCCTAGTTCCTCAGCCTTTTGGGAAATTCACAATGTAAATCTAAATTATTCTCAGCTTTCTCCCACTGCTGGTTTAGAATTCAGCTTCCTTAGGTTGTTAATTCAGTTCCCAGTTTCCCTTCTACTTTGCAGCTTCACGATTTTGTCATAATTGTCTTCTGTCCTTGCGGGTCTAACTATCTAAAAGAACATCCATATGACTCTAGTTTTAATGGTATTTTAAAGAGGAGAAAATTTATATGCTTTCTCACCCCAGAAAACATTCAATATTTCTGACTTTTAACCCGATCTTATCCTCAATCTTATGCACCCTTTGCCAACTTGTGGAAGTTTTGCTGTCAATTTGTTTTATTTTTGCTTTTATTTTGAGGGTTTAAGGGCTTTATACCTTCCTTACTTCCTCAGCCAGTATTCATGGCCATAAGAAGAATCATTAAATCAGGCTAGTTTCAGAACTGCAGTTTTGAGGCAGGAGCTGCACTCCAACACATTCCTGCAAGGGTCATATTTTATCCTTAAACTTCAGCACACTTGATGGTCAAGAATGGCTGGCCACATGCATCCCTTTTCTTCTGTGAGATTTATCTTGCTAACACGTAAGACAGTATCCCTGGTGTAAGCACCATGCTTCCCTTGCCTGGAGCCTTCAGAGTGTATCAGTAGTAAGTAGTCATCAGGGATGCAGGACAGACCAGGGCAACCAAACCCCTCTTCCCATGCCAGGCTTCCAGGATGAAGCAGGCCTGAGCTGGAGCAGAGAGAAGACCAACACCACTAAGTCAAACTTGGAGTTTTGATTGCTTTATGGGAATTCTCATCTGAATATATCTTCTTATCCAAGGCCAGAGGTTCTTACGTGGGGCCATGGGCCCATTGCCACTATAGGTAGAAATCCGTATTTCTAACTTGGGACAAAAATTACATGTTTATTTTCACTAACTAAACTCTAACTGAAATTTAGCTTTTCATTTCATATAAAATGCTGGCAACAAAATGCAGTAATATCATTGGCACCTGTGACTGTGCCATCAACAAAACCATGGATATTCATAATTTAGATTGGTGCAGACCTCTCGAAATACAGTTTACTTTCATCACTACATCATAAGTATGGTGCCTATTAGACCTATCACCAGATCTTGTGCCAATAAAGCAATACAAATATCATGTTATCACAAAATTTTTAAAATATCTTGGGAATAGTCTTTCAGTAGCATTGGTTTCCTTTATTAGAAACATTATTCTGAGGGGTTCCTGGGCTTCAAAGGAGTCTGTGGCACAGGAAAGCTGAGACCCTGATCCAGAGGACTCAGAAGAGTCATGAGTGTGATGAAGTGTACTCCAGGGTGGAGAAAGTTTACTTCCACTCAGTCAAGTTTAAAGGGCTGCAGGAGGCCATAAAAAAAAAAATGAAATCTTCCATTTGCAACGATGTGTTGGAACTGGAGGGTATTATGCTAAGCGAAATAAGTCAACTGGAGAAAGACATGTATCATATGATCTCACTGATAATGAGGAATTTGAGAAACAAGACAGAGGATCATAGGGGAAGGGAGGGAAAAATGAAACAAGAAACCAGAGAGGGAGACAAACCGTAAGAGACTCTTAATCTCAGGAAACAAACTGAGGGTTGCTGGAGTGGTGGGGGGTTGGGGGATGGGGCGACTGGTGATGGACATTGGGGAGGGTCTGTGCTATGGTGAGCGCTGTGAATTGTGAAAGACTGATGAATCACAGACCTGTACCCCTGAAACAAATAATATGTTAATTTAAAAAAAGGGGGGGGCTGACGGAGGCAGAAATCATCCAGCATGGCAGGTACACAAGTCAGCTGATCATTGCAACCACTGATAAAGTGCTATGATGGGCACTACAGGGAGACATCATGGAGGAGAGCTACAGCTCAGACTTCAGGGTCTGAGGAAACTGCTGGGAGGAACCGAGACACCCACGGTGGACACGAGCAGATAGACGGTGGTGCTCCAGGCAGAAAGCAGAGCCTGAGTAAAGGGTGGGGGTGAGAGGGTATGGCATGTCTGAGAACAGTTTCCCAAGCCCAAATGTAGACTTTGGGGTGGGGACAGGGGAGGAGGAAGCAGAATGTGGATCTTTGTTTACAAATTTGTTGTCAATCCTCACTAGAATGTAATCTGCTTGAGGGTCTACCTTATTCATTCTCCATCCCCAGCATCTAGAATCATAGTGAATGAACAGGTAGGAGCCAGATCACAGAGGGCCTTAGAGATCATGGAAAATTTGGGAATTTCATCTAACAGGGAAAACATCTGTTTCTGGAATCAAGAAAAGAAAATAGTTGTGGTGAATTAAAGAACCCCCAAAATGACACTGGAACTACTCCTAAGATGCCCCCTGAAGGGATCTTTATCCAACCCTTGAGTTCTGCCCTGCTGCACAGCAATGGGAAGATGTGCCAGAAAACTTGCATGGAAAATTTTTCAGAAAGCCAAAAGCCAAAGGTACAGTGAGAAACTCTACAAAAGTCGATGTCAAATGCTATGAAATGTGGCTCATGAACTGCCAGCCTGAGAGGTCACAAGTTAAAGGACCTTACAACTAAATCCCTATTCGACTGAAATTTAAGAAATATAAATTCATAAATAAACTCAATACACAGATGCAGAAAAAAATAAAGGAAATTGGGTAACTATTTACAGAATTTTGCATTTGAAAATTCACCTTACCCTGCAATTTTGAGTTGAGGCACTTTTGCCTGCTTTCCATCTTCGGCTATGAAAACATATCTCAACATTTAGATCTGGAAAGAAAAGATGTTATTTTTACTTCAAAGCTTGCAAAATAATATGCTTTCCTGGGAATGAATCCCCATCTTGTGGATGGTTGGATATATCCACCAGAGATCCTTCTCAACAGGCTACCTGTCATGGTATAAACATAAAGGTTACTTTCTGTTTAGTTCAGGAGCCCCATCACCCACCACCATGGCTACTGTCATTTAGATTGACACTCTCAATCAGATCTCTGGTGTTTCCTCCAACCCTTCAATACTTGATCCAATTAGACCTTAAGAAATGGAGGTCCGACACCTGTAAGGACTCCACAATTTTCCATTTTAACTTTCAGACCTTCATTTTTCCCTCAGTGATTTCCTCCTCTTTCAATCCATCTACACAATATCCTATCTGATGTGGTACCCAACTTCATGTCCATCGAAATACCAAGAATATATATGGGAAGTTGTCAATGAACTTATGTCAAAGTGAATCCTCTATAATGCCCCATGCCCCAAGTAATCTGGTAAATTTCTGCTACTCATTGATGGCAGTTCCTAGGGTCCCGAACAAAACCAATGCAATCAATGGTGCTTTAAAACATCTTTAAATAAAAAATAAGGAAAGATTTTATTTACTTATTTGAGATAGAATAAGAGGATGAGTGGGAGGAGGGGCAGAAGGAGCAGCAGACTCCCTGCTGAGCAGGGAGCCAGATGCAGGGCTCATTCCAGGACCCTGGGATCATGACCTGAGCTGAAAGCAGGTGCTTAACCCACTGAGCCACTCTGGTGCCCCCAAAACATCTTGATTTTTTTTTAATTGAGGGTGGTCAAAGTGCCAGGTACTATTCCAAACCTTTTATATCCATTAACTCATTTAGTTCTCATAAGCAACCCATGAGATTGGTACTTTTATCCCTATTTTATCAAAGAAGCCCCAGGGGTACACAGAGGGTAAGGCACTTGTTCACTGTTAACCCATTAGTAGGAGTATGAGGCTGGGTTCATACCCAGGCAGGCTGGCTGCAGAGACCAGACCTGTGGCCATTAAAATATGCTGCCTCTTATTACCCCATCCATGACTACTACGTATGTGCATCTGTGCGTGTCTGCCGAAACTCTTTGCAAAGCCTGTCTTATTTAAAGTTAATTATTTGCTTAGCCATTTTAGCATTGCATACAGCAGAAGGGAGGCAGCAGCGGACAAAGGGCTCAGGGCTCGGGGCAGGTGTCTAGTTCAACAAGTACGAGGGCAATAATGATGCTGCTCAGTTAAAAAGGGTCCTATGCAAGTGAGAGCATGCAGCCTCATCCTAGTTTAGGGGCTGAGAGGGAAGACTTCCTGAAGGAAGTGAAGTTTCAGCTAAAATAGGAGGAGGAGCAGGAGTTGGCTGGGCAGTGTGGGGAATGGAAGGAGTAGAATGGGTGTCCCAGAGAAAGGGACTAACCTCTGAGGTCATGAGGATGGCCAGGGCACGTCCTGAAATTTTTCTACAAAAGCCTCACTGTTTCTAGCTGTCACACCCCAAGCTCGTCGACCTGATGCCCTGCTGGCCAAGAGGACATGGCTGGGCCACAGCACCAAATGCCACATATTCATTCTTTTCTCCAGCCAGCCAGCTGCCCAGGCCAGAGAAGACAAGTGTTTTAGAGGCATGGCTTCATCCAGGCACATCCTAGAATTAAAGTTACTTCAGGGATGCCTGCAGTAAAGCTGAAGGAAACACCCCAAAGGCCAAAGGAAGCGTGCTTTATTGAATTTACAATGCAGAAAATATTTGTAGTTCCTTAGACATTTGCACTGCTATAAAATTACACTTTATGGTGTAATTATTAATGGTTTGAAGAGAAATAAACAGTATAAACGAAATATGGCTGATACTATGAAAATGTAAACCATATAAATCAAAATCATGAAACAATTATTCAATACTCAGAGGCCTACTTTATACATATGAAATTTCTTACACATATATACAATAAAAGCCCACAAAAGCCTTCACTCTGAGGCCGATCACTGTACAAATATGAAAATAAATCTTTATCTTTTAACCTCAATTTTATCTCCGGCAAGAGGGTTGTGTGACTTGGGTTTATGCAAATCACATTTGGTATTAAATAATCAAATGTCACATATGTCATATAAAGCAGCAAGTAGAAAAAATAAATTATGAAAATGCATGAGGCTAAAAGTTAACAGTGAAAAATGTCTCCTTATCCAACATTCTTTTCCATGATGAAATGAAAATATTATCCAATGTGTCAGGATACATAAAAAAAAAAAAAGGAGCACTGTATAATTGTGATTTTAAAAGCCCTCAAAGGAAAAAATGAGTCAAGATGAGTTAGTTGCACAGGACTATGTGAATGTGTCACATTAAGTCTAGGTTAAAAACATTAATTTTTTTTTCTTATCAAAAATACACTTTGAGAACATCTTCCTGAAATGAAATGTTGGTGATAATGATGATTTCCCACCAATGCAGCTGAAAGAGCTTTTAAGTAACTTCTCTTCAAAGAAGACTGCTCACCAGAGCTCTAAGTCTCTGATTTGGATTTTGTTGCCAAAATACTTTTCCAGGTTCAAATAAAGATGATTGCCTTGTCTATCAAAGGCACCCATGCAAACTCTGTCCAAATCAGTGTGGGTGTAAACTAGCCATACAAGCTGGAGGCAACAGCCAAGGTAATACTTCTGTATCAAAGATATACTCTATGTACAAACTGTCAGACAAATATAAAGAGACACTTAGGGGGGAAATAAATAAAGGCCACACAGTAACACTTATACAAACACAGTTTTGTGCAAGTACACCAAACACCTGAACAAGTGTCCCATATGGCAACACATAGATCCTTTCTAACCCGGGTTCCAAAGATGCCACAGAGGCAACCAGCCGTGGCCAAATGTGCATCTCACGATGGCACAGAAATAACCACATCCTCCCCCATTCACTTTGACAATATTCCACCAGCGAGGGGCTCTTTCTGGTCAAAAATGCAAACTTCTTTTTCTGTGACCAAAGCTGTTAAACAGCATGGTAGAGTCGCCAGGGACAGAACAAACTTTCCAGTAAAAAAACTAGATGTCAACAGAGAGAAGGCATGCTTTTACAAACTCAAGCATGTTGTGGCTCTTTATAATCTCGGTGTGTAACATATCCAGTCAGTTTTCACTTTAAAAAAAAAAAAATGAAGCTAGGGAACTAAAGATTTGATCATAAAAATCATAAACAGGAGAAAAACAGCTCCATGGAGTTGTTTTAATTCAACAAAAAGGAATGTTATTAGCTTATATAATACAATAAATAAGTTATTGTTTAAGGTTTTTTCAGCAGACTAATTGGAACCTGGACCTATGTGAACCAAGGTAAGTTCAAATCTCTGGTTGGGGATAATTTAACTGGTTCAAGGCCACAGACAACCAAAAGCCAAAAACCAAAAACCAGGCTTCTCTAGGATCAGGTGTTGACTCCTTCAGCTGTTAGAGACATTTCAATGGAGAAGACTGGATGCACTGCAGGTTCTAGAAGGAGAGCAAGACCCACCACGCTGCGTGGGGAGGAGTCACTAGTCATATTAAACAAAGGACTCTGACTTCCCATTCCTAAGGACGATGCCTCTTGTGAAGAGAGGAGTTTCCAAAACCATACATAACATTTCTTTCACTGTTCATTATTTCAGGAAGTGAATGCTGGCCACTATGGAGTTCAGGGATTTGCACCATATTGGAGATTATGCTTGTAAGTGATGGGAAGGTCTGAAGCAAACATGCACATTTTCACTGGGCAAAATGTTAAAGTGGTAGTGTTGGGTTTTTTTTAATGAGATATAATTCACATACCATAAACTTCACCCTTTTAACAATTCAGTGTTATTTCATATATTTACAAAGTTATGCAACCATTATCACAGTATAATTCCAGAACATTCTCAACCCCCCAAAGAAACCACATCACCATTAGCCATCACTCCAGCTCCTGCCTTTCCCCAGCCCATGGCCATGACTTGCTGGTATATATTTTTAAGTGAAGAGTGACAACTTTCCTGGGCATTGTACTTTTACTAGTATGTAGCCTCCTATGTTTTCATTAGAATTTTTAACATGGAATTTAAACCATGGACTTTGTTGAGATGTCAGTACCTTGTTTTTTTTTCTTTTTGTCACACAAATATTTCTTCCTTTGTATATAAAAAAATAGATTTTTCTGTCTCCACTGGAGCCTACAACATTACCATTTTTTTTCTCAATTAAATTCTGTTGTTTCAGAAATGAGAAAAATCAATACCCCAATATTTAAAAAGTATGACTAACCAGAGTCCTTATTAACTGTGAGCCATCATGGTCTCCTTCCCACTCCGTACAGTGCACCAAATCTGAGGGGCCAAGGCCTGCAAGGCCAAGCTGCTTGTTTTGCAGATGAGGAAACAGATCTATCGTGGGCTGCTAACAGGTCTGAGACTACAGGCTAGTTAACAGCAAAGCTAGGATGATAATCCCCTTTTACTAGTATTCTAGTATCAAATATTTGAAAAAAAAAGTTCTAGGTTATCTACAAAGTCAGCTACCATGTGGATCTTTGTCAGGGAGTTTTTCTTCTACAGCTTCGATCTGAGCATGTATTTTTTTTTTTTTTTTTTTTTTTTTAGATTTTTATTTATTCACTTGACAGAGAGACAGTAAGAGAGGGAACACAAGCAGGGGGAGTGGGAGAGGGAGAAGCAGGCCTCCCGCTGAGCGGGGAGCCCGATGCGGGGCTCGATCCCAGGGCCCTGGGATCGTGACCTGAGCCGAAGGCAGACGCCCAACGACCGAGCCACCCAGGCGCCCCTGAGCATGTGATTTTTTAACATTTTTTTACACGTTATCTTTTGAGACTCTGCAAGGACAAGACAAGTACTTTTAACCAGGGGGCCTCAATCATTCACTGAAAAAGAGCAAAGAGCCGGGGCTCCAGAAGGATCTAAGAGCACAGTTCAGATTCCCACACTGCAACTTTCCACCTGGCTGTGTCTGGAGGATGCACCCCTCTGCGAGAAGCAAACAAGTCACAGACACTCAGTACTCTGGGACTGAAGACCTGACAGGCCAGGGATGTTCGGGATTTAACTATTGCAACAGTTCTTCATCTGGGTTGACTTTTTGGAACTGGTCCCAGTCAGATTGGTAATGGATTTGCTGTCATCTTCATCAGTCCTTTTTTTCACTTCCCTGGGGGGCGGGGGAGGGGAGGGAGGGAGAGAGAGACAGAGAGAGAGAGAGACAGAGAGAAAATGAATTACTGAGGTACAAAACTAAACCAGAAATGGTTCTGTAAAATTAAAACAACACTGCTGAGCACTTGCTGTATGTCATCCAGACATTGTTCTAAATGCTTTGTAGGTATTGACTGTCTTAATCCTCACAAGGACCATGTGAATTTGTTGGGCCCCATTTTATATGTCAGGAAGCAAAGGCAAAAAAAAAAAAAAAAGGGTTAAGCAGTTTCCCTTTGGTTACCGGAGAGCCGCAGAGCTGGGCCTGGACACACGCCTGCACTCTGAGCACCAGGCCACGCTCACCACGCACAAGGCAGGTGCACACGAGACACGTGTACACAGGGGCGTGCACACACGCACACACACGACCTACTGTTGCCCTCTCCTGCAGTTTCACATGCTTTCCAGTCTGCCACACGCACAGCGCACTCCTTAGCACTCTGGGACCCGGCTTCCATCCCCGACTAGCACTTGCTGACCTTAACAAAAGCAATGTGACTTTAAAACCACTCTTGAATTATACAAGATCATGAAGACAATGATGAATGGTTAAAATCCAGGGGGAAGAAATCTTCCTTTTGCCTCTTCCTAAATTTCTTTTAGAATTAACAGCTAGAGGCTACAATGGCAAAAGTTCTCTAAGATCTTGTGAAGACCTCCTAGGGATAGTATCCCTCCAAGTGTATTCTCAGGGATGCCCGTGAAACAAGCAGACCCTGAAGTCCCACCTTAGACAAGACCCTGAATGGCAATCTTGACTGTGACAGCTCATTCCCAAGAGGCCCCCAAACAATCCCACCTTCCCCATCAGTGCCTGGGGCCCCCCCATCAAGACTAGGGAGCCCCCACCATGGGCTCTCCCTCCGCAGTGCTGCCTCTGTCTGCGACTGCTTAGATCCACAGAATGCAGAGGAACTGGCAGGCTAGGACTCCAAGCCAGGTGTTAAAGCTGCTCTCGGCTGCCAGGGCTCCTCAGTGGAGAGGGCCACAGAGTGGCCCTGGGGACGAGTGGCCAGAAGGACTAGGACCCTGGTGGCAGACGCCCAGCCGGAGCCTTAGCCCCACGGCCATCTGGCTGAAAATGCACAAGACACCCCAAGCAAAAGCAGTCGAGGGACCTTCCAACTGAGATCCAGCACATTCTGGTAATTTCAAGAAATTAAAAAGTGGTAGTTGTTTTAGGCAACCACGTTTTAGTTTGTTACAGAGGGGCAGATACCTGAAACTACTAAGAACTGGCATATTCCGAGTACAGCAACGTGGTTCAATGGAAATATAATGTAATCCATATATGTGATCTTAAATTTTTTAGTAGCCACATTTAAAAATGTAAAAAGAAACAGGTAAATTTAATTTTATTAACATATTTTAACTCAGTACAACAAATATATTATCATTTTAGCATGTTATCCATAAAAATAATGAAGTATTTTATGATTTTTATACTGTTTTCAAAATCCGTACCTACAAGACATCTTGATTTGGGTTCGCCACACTGCTTGTGGCTTGTGGCTACCAAATTGGTCAGCACGACTCCAGATGGTGTTGATATGTGCTAACTTTTGAAAACCACTATACTATGAGTTGGAAAGAAGACATCTCAGCAGAAGAAAAAAAAGAGGAATTAATTCTTGCTGAAGGCGAGCTAATAAACGCTGTACTATACATTTTCACATTTTTCTTATTTAATACACATAAACAATCACACAACATAAACACACACACAACCCTGACAGGTGACAGGTGAGCATTATTATCCTCACTTCACAGATGAGGAAACAAAGACTCAGGAAAAGAAGGAAGATACACAATCCAACCTAGAACACTCCATAAGACTCATTTCAGACTCCTGACCTCCAGAACTGGAACGTGATACATGTGCATTGCTTAAGAGACTATGTTTGTGGGAATTTGTTACAGCAACAACAGAAAACTAATAACAACTTCTAACTCCATCATCTCAGACATTTGGTCATTCAATAAATGCCCAATTTATGCCAAACTCTGGGACCCTCTCTTAGTGAGCGTTGAGGGAGAGACAAAGGCTAAACAAATCATTACAAGGTCCCTTGCACGGTGTGATGCATGAATACAAAGGGTACACCACAGTCGTGCTGGCCCGCAGGGAAGGAAGGCTTTGTGGAGATGGAGCTTCATGGACACTTTGACACTGGAGGGACCTCTTGAAAGAACAGGAATTGACCTCCACTTAATGAGGAAAGAGATTCCAGGTGCAAGGAACAGCCTGCATAAAGGCAAGGAGACATAAAAGAGCTTGGCCACAACTAGAAATAACATTTGCTGTGTCTACAGATATCATTCCTTTGGGAAGCAAGATAAGAGATGCAACCAGAAAGGCAGGTGAGGCCAGACTGTGAGGGTTTGGACATGCTGGATACAGTCAAGCCTTTGGGATTCCCTCTTGTTGATGGGTGGGGATGTGGTTATGGAATTTTAAAAAGAGGTGGAGGTTAAAAATACAGAAATTGGAGAAGTCATCAGCTAGAGACAGTTCTAGAAACCCTGGGGGTAGAAGACAGTAGGCAGAGAGAGAGTAAAGAAGAAGAGAATGTGGAATGCAGTCCTGAGATTGCCAACACTGAAGCAGCAAGCTGATGCTCCAGAGTGGCAGCGACAAGTCCCAATGTTGCCACTGAGCAGCTGTGTCACTTTGAGCAGGTTGATTAGCATTCTACTCCTCCACTTTCTTATCTGTACAATGGGTATAATAATCATAGCACCTTCACAAGACAACCCATATCTCTCCCTTCTGGGTGGTCTAATGGCCTCTATAAGCTACAATCATCTGGCTGCCTGGTCAAATGTTTTCTCTTTTTTTTTTCCTCTCGTTAAATTGCATAGCCTGCAAATATTCATTTCCTCGGTATCTCTACTGAACCATGTATGTGGCCTCCACGGGCTGAGTGCTCACAATAATGCAGACATTTTATTGAACCTGAAAGCAAATATTAAGGAGGAAAAGTATGTACCCACGTTGTTCATCTGGCCTTTCGTTTCTTTAATCCACCATAAGTGCAGGCATGTCCCTCCCACTTCACGGAAATCAGACAGATATTCCAAACACCTACAACAGGTTTAAGGCTGGGAATACTGGCCTTTCTCACCAAAAACTACCACATGCTTGACAACTGCATGTTAGGTGACTCTGTCTCACGGGTAGATTTATGGGATCCCAACAGGCTCAGCTCCTGAGCTGAACAGATACATACATCAACCTGAGCTTTTTTGTTTTGTTTTGTTTTCAAATCTCAGGCCATCAATCAATTAAATGCCTTTGGAAGTTGGATCTGCAAAATGTGTAAAGCTCGTGGTTCTGGTGATGGCAAATTCACTTGCCAATGGACAATGATTGTGATAAATGTCCTGTCAGCATTATGGGGAAATTGCATTTCTAGAAAACAGTTTTGTTGGGATTGAGAGGTTTCCAGAAAAAGTAGTACTTGTAGTTTCTAGTTTCGGGTGTTAACCAAACATTCATGGCCTCCCTTCGAAACAGAATTCTGTTTCGACAGTGTAAAGCCATAAACTCGTCTAGTTCACGTTTTATGACATGACACGGCGTGAAAGGTGCCCGTGATGGGAATTGCCTTACAAGATCTAAATCGAGAACGTAACATGTTTTACATTATACATAACTTTCTAAAGGATGTAAAACTTTTTTTTTAGTATTTTATTTATTTATTTGAGAGACAGAAAGAGATAGCAAGAGAGAGAGAGCATGAGCAGTAGGGAGAGGGAGAAGCAGACCCCCCCCCCTCCACTGAGCAGAGAGCCCGACATGGGGCTCGATCCCAGGACCCTGGGATCATGACCTAAGCCAAAGGCAGATGCTTAACCGACTGAGCCACCCAGGAGCCCCAGGATGTAAAACTTTTTCACCTGCGGCAACTCTACCATTTCCATGTAAGACTTAGGCACTTTAACAAGCAAATCTGAAGGCAGGATATAAAGCAAATTAATATTTGCTTTATTTATAATTTTCCTATTTAACACATCGTTACTGTGACAAAACCAGAGACCTCACACCAGGCCATCATGCAATAACAACAATAAAATAACTCCTTGATGAGTGGTTCCCAAAGAGTGAGCTCGTGACCCAAAGGCCTCTGCACACAGGTGTGGTGAGTAAAGAAGCACAAGGCTGTGTGCGAGCTGCACTGGAAACAGGGCGCGGGGCAGGAGCAGGTGGGGAGAAAGCGCAGGCGGCTCACAGCCTCTCCCACCTTTATGATACAATAAAGAGAATCAATTCGGCACTCTGGGTGTGACCATGGCAATCTGGAGTCATTTAACATTAATATGACCCCATAAAGACAATTCAGCATTAAATAGCAACCGGTATTCCGTGGGGTACCGGCGGTTCTATGTAGAACCACAGACTGGCAGAGCTAGAGAGGACCTGGGGGGTCGCTTTCTCCAGCCCCCTCCCTCATTTTACACATTAGAGATGCCGAGAGGGAGGCAGGGACTTGTCTGACTCCACAGCTGTTCGGGGGGGCGATTTAAGACCGCACTTTGAGCCTCCTGACACCACGGTCCTCCATTAAGCAGGGTAGGAGGCAACAGCCTCGCAGGGGGCCTGGCGTGCAGCGTCCTTTTCTGCGGGGCTGGAGCAGCAGGCCAGCACCCCACTGCCAAAGCTAGGGTGTCCTCCCTGCCTGGTCCGGTTCAGCTTCGGGCCCAGTGATGCTCTGAAGACCTGCAGGCCCTTGCCAGACCCCTCTAGCCCAGCAAGCACGTCACCTCCACCCAGGAATCCCCAGGTACCTTGTAGCAAAACACCAGTACAAACACCCAAGAAAGTATAAACACCTACCAATTCAGCAGTGAATCCACCCTCAGTGTGTTGCACGGAATCTCCTCCCACCTCTGCTGAATGAACATTCCTTGGCCAAAATGGCCAGCAGCCCCTTCGCACCCACAGATGCACGGAGTCAATTACATCACCCAGCTTATGAAGGTTTTACTTGGGCTCTTGTTGGACAAATGTGGTATGAGCCCATGATTCTCCTACTAAAACCACGTCATTAACCTTGAATCTTAAATGTTTACCTTTCTTCCACCTGTTCTAGGTCACACTCACAGCACTGTCTTTGCTTTGCACAAAAATGTGGTGGGGGCAGGTGGCTCTCTCTCTTGGACAGATATCAAAGGAGATAATGTCCAAAGACTCTGAGTTTGAGCCCAAGGCGTGTGCCAAGCCCTGCCACAGACTAATGTCAAGCAGGCCGTTTAAAGTCCTGGGGTCCATTTCCTGATTTTCTCAAGTGAGGGCAAGGATCTCACCCAAGGCCCCAGTCTAAGCAGCTAATAAGCACTATAAACACCAAGTCACTGATAGAAAAGCAGCACTGAAAACACTACTTGTCACCGTATATGAGCAGAAGAGGCCAAAAGTCATACTAAAGCTAAGATTCTTGTAAAATTTCACAAATGATCAGGAAAAAAACCACAAACCCAAAATTATGGCTTCACTTTGTCAGCAATTAAAGATCTATCGCCTGAATTCTGTTCATGCTCATTTTCTTTTTTTTTTTTCCTTTCCTTTCTTTTTTCTTTTGGATATTTAATCTCTTTAGGCCAGTAAAGAATCATCTTTTCATTTGTGGCAGGAAACTAGGCAGAAGACATAAATCTAACAGATAATGTTGTTATTTCCTAAAAATCAAATTTACTCCAAGGATTAAAAAACCCATTTACATCCAAGTTCCTCAAGGATGTAATTTTCATTCTAATCTACATCCCAAAACGTTATTTATTATTAACACCATCGCCTGAGCTTAATAATTACCTGAGTAATTATTTTAATAAAGTGCTTCCAACTGGCGTGATATACAATTTGCTTTGTTGTGTTTTTTTTCCCCTTTACCCCAGAAAATGTCATAATAGACAGTTAATTTCATAATAGTCTCTTGTGTTTAAAATCTGGTTCCTGGAAATGATTCATGCAAGTCAGCTATTAGCTCTGCGGTGACATTTTGCAGAAATGTCAACGACACCTCAGATGCACCTGCTTTGTTTGGCGGAAAAGGCACTTCGCCAATGTTCACAGTGAATAAGCAGCACTACCAGTTTTTATAAAATCCGTGTTCGATTGTTTCTCTAACCACTACTGAAATACGAGACAGTGTTTTCCAATGTATATTCGTGTCATAGCCCAGAAATCTGATATATGCACCAACTACGTGAAAATTCAATCCTGTTTTCATTTTCCAAATATAAGACACCACTTTACCGAGCAAGGTGGAGAACAGCTTCCACTATATTCGAGCCGTCTTTGGCACTGGTTTCACAGAACAATGCCCCATAGGTCTGTAGAAAAGAAACAGGCACAATTAAATGAAGCCTTTATTTGAGGCTCCTGGAATTTTAGCTTTTACAACCCACAAATAAAATAAACACATTCTCCTGTTGAGTATGCTAATAGCTAAGACATTGGATTCACAGTTTCGATACTTTAAAAAAAACAGTGAATTTGAGTCGAGTTATTCCAGACACAGCTCCTAGTCAGGGGGTTTTTATTTTGCCTTAAAAGTAACACAATACACAATTTCATGTTTTAAGGTTCTTATTCCCCACAGTCCTACCAGTTGCTACAAACGTTCTCTATCAGATAATCTGAGAGAGGTAAAAATGATAGCTTAAGGTAACCACTCACAAATTAAATGTCCATCAAAGGTATGTCTCCTTTGGGCCGGCAGCTAACATGCATCCTTTCACACTATCACCTTTTCCTATCAAGATTCAGCAACCCCCATGTTGCTAAAAACCAACAGACACTGTCTAGTGCTCTATTATTCTACCTCCCAGGGGTTATGTATATGATGACTGATGATATCACTCTCCTGCTTCAAGCCTTTCAATGCTTCCCGTTCCTCTCCAAGTAACGCTCAGATGCCTCCCCATGGCCGACAAGGCCTCTCGTCCATGTAGTCCCGGCCCACCTCCTAGCTTTACCTGCCACCCTCCTCCCTCGCTCGCACTGCCTCGGTTACTCTGACCTTTCCTCTGTTTCTCCAATGTTCCAAATTCCCTCCAACCTCACGATCTTTGTACCTGCTGCTCCCATTACCTGCATTATGCCCTTCCCCCCATCAGCCCCCCTTCTCCAGGCTGATTCCTAACTACCTTTTGAATTTTTCTGTAATCCTCCCCTGAAGTTAAGATTCAGTGCTGTCTAAGCCTGACACGTCCCTGTTATGTTAGGTCTTGCTATTAGGAAACCTCACAGCCCTCTGTGTTTTTCCTGCATTGCACCTGCCAAACTGTAACTGATGAAGTTATTTGTGTGTGTCTGCCTCAAGACAATGTCCCTGCGGGAAGGAGAATTGCATGTGCCATGGACCTGGGTGTGGGTGACGCAGTATCCTGTGGGGGTAAGGGGAGGATGTCATGGCCACTCCGGAGCATGGAGAGAGAGAACGAAATGAGGGGAAAAGACTCCACAGTGGGACCTCTACCCATGAGCCCTCGCATCCACAGAAAATATGTAACAATCCTACAGTGAACATGAATGGATTTCTAGTGGGAACGGGTAGTGCTGCTGCTGAGTTCTATGGCTAGGATGTTATGGGGTGACATGGAGACTGCCCCCGAGGGTGCAGGAGGGTAGGGGTCACGAGATGCATAAGTGAGCAAACGTTGGGAACTCAAAAATCCTGAGGAGGGGATAAACCCGGTGTGTGGCCGGGAATTATGCGCTAAGGGGGCGTGTGGGACAATGTGGCACGCGGACTGCATACGTTTAATACGTATCTCCCCCAGAAATGAACTATATGAAGACAAGGACTGCCTGCTCTAGTCTTTCCCCAGCACACAACGAAGGGCATAGGATTAAACGTGCAGAATGAATCTCTTCTGTGCCTCACTGCTTAGCTTTGATGTTTAGCATGTTTGGTCCATAGTTCTAAAATTTAACAAGAAAGATTTTCCAACTTAAAACAGTGACTGAAACTTCTTTTTACAGTTCATGTGCACGCACTACAGCGCAGTCTCCCCGTGCGCCCACGCGCACCACCAAGGCAGGGGCATCAGATCAGACTGCAATGGCGTGGGCTTATCCGACCCCCGGCACCTCTGATGCCTTGTTTGGGAAAGACAGGTCCTAAGGGGGACCTGGAGCAGTCTCACACACTGGTTGTTACGGGAGAATGAACGCTACCCCCAGTAATCTACTGGATGGAAATGAACTTCATTTCTATACAAGCACATAACCAAAAAATAATTTTAGACTATTCAACTAAGCATAAATCTTAGAGAAAAAAAAAAAAAGTTTCCCAACTCTCTTCCACGCAGGTAGCACACTGCCCTTTGGCACAGTAACCCTCTGGAACTAAACCACATTTTCTAAACGGGACACCCATTCTTTTGCCTTGACGTGGATTCCAGAATCAGAGGAGTCCAGGAGCCGGCTGAGGGTGAGGAGTAAGGCAGGATAATTCTGGCTGCTCCTTGTCAACGTTCTTCAACGGGGGAAAATGACCAAGTGATCATTTTAGCTCCATAAGGGGTTTAATCCTTGGTACAATTACTTACATTCATACATTCATTGACGTGTGTGTAGCGGGGGTGGGGGTTGTGGGGGCACCTGGGTGGCTTAGCCGGTTCTGTCTGTCTTTGCTCAGGTCCTGGGACCAAGCCCCGTATCAGGCGCCCTGCTCAGTGGGGAGCCTGCTTCTCCCACTCCCTCTGCCCCTCCACTCCTCCATTCATGCTCACGCGTGCTCTTTCTCTCTCTCTCAAATAAATTTTAAAAATAAAATAAATAAAGTGCAGGGGGGCAGCACTGGGAGTTCTGCCTGAATAAGAAGGCCAGGAGCCCCATCAAAAAGGGTGGAGGTTTGCCAAAGAACCTCTGAAAGCGAATGTAGACAGAAGTGAAGGGCCGCTGACTGCAAAGCTCATGAATGGCTAAGGTCTATCCCAACAGACCCACTTTTGCCCTTACCATGGCCAGTTTTTCTCCCAAGTATCCTGGGACACACTTCTGTTCCTCTGCTGTGGCAGCATCACGGAGATCAGCCTTGTTTCCTACCAACATGATAGGAATACTCTCCTGGGTTGCATCCTGCCAGAGGGAAAATAATTGTGTGCTCATCAAATAGTGAACAAGTTCCACTGACAAGAGCAGCCGTACCAACAGCAGCTTCCACTCTCCAAATGCCCCGTGGGAGCCACATGACCTGCAGGTAATATCTTCAAGCCTCAAAATCTCTCTACAAAGAGCCAAACTTCTTCCCATCGCCAGGTGAGACCACTGAAATTCAGAGAGGTTAAACAAGATCTTGCAAAGGCCGGGGCCACGGTCCAAATACTCCCCATCATCCCTGCCACCATACGAACCAATATGAACTCAAGGGGCATGAGCACAGAATTATACGGGGCCATGGCACCCACACAATTTTCTGCGACTTTCACTCCAAACGGTGCTGATGACAAGTCAACTTCATTATCTCAGGTACAAAACACACAGGAAATCCCTCAGCCATCAGGGGATAAAAACAGAGCTTGCAAGTTCCACACTCACTGCAATCTGGTTTACAACAAAAGCAAAATGTGAAGGTCCCAAAGGTCAACATTTTTCTTACGAGGAGTCAATTACCAATCATTCGAAGGAATCGATTCTAAGGCTAATGCTCTCAAATCAGCTTAGGCAAAGTCCCCGGTCCACACAGGGCCTGAAATCAGGCGAAATGCTGCATGTTTCTGCCTCAGTTTCCCCACTGGTAAAATGAAGGGGTTAGTGAGGGCACACCACACCTCCGCAGGCTCTGAAGAGAACAGAGGATGACAACCTGACTGGCCCAGAAAAACAGTGTTCTGGTTCCTAGGCCAGGGCAGTGGCAGCCCTGACCAGGGCATGTGGAAGTGACCTTCCGCAGTGCCTACGGGTACCAGCTGTGCTTTCAGTTCGCGGCTACCCCTGCCCCAGGATCAAGAAATGAGCCTTAAAAACGATGGCATTACATTCGATTTCCTTTCTCTTCAGACCATTCTCCAACCGAGGGCACTGGAGTGCAGTAACAGCAGAGAGGGGAAGGGAATGAAGGGCGCTCTCCAAAACTAGGTGTTCCGTCCATTGAGGTGTTCATTAATTGTGTTCTTTGGTAAACTGTTCAGGTTCCAAGTGGGCAACCTTTGGAAGCCACTCAACATATACTCCCTTAAGTGAGCCAAGAACCCAAGCTTCTAAAGGATTTCCCAAAGTTATTCCAGTAAATACGGACAACTCCTTAAAGTCTTGACTCCAACACCACCTTCCAGGGAGGCTGCCCTGACCACACCATCAGGCCCTTTACCCTGCCTTCTTCTCGTTTCCACAATATTTATCATATTCTATCATTTCATTTATTTTATTTGTTTGTTGCTTGTTATGTTTCCCCTCCTCGGGTGCAAGCTCCCTGACTATGGGCGCATTGCAGGCTCTGGAACGTGCACAAAGGAAGCTCTCCAAAAATTCTCCACAATGTGTAAGTCGGGAAGAGATCTCACATCTCAAGTGTCTCCTCCATTCAATGTTCACCCAAGTATTCAACCAATACATTACTCACAACAGGTAAGTAAATGGCCTTCGTTTTATTTTACCCACGGCTTTATTGTAGGACTGTATAACCCAGTGGTTTTTATCGAAGTGTATTAATTATTAATTCATCACTGACCTTCTACTACCCCTCAGCCCTCCAGCCTACCCCAACAATCACACTCTCAGTTTCCACCTGTATTTAGAGTGGCCACGTATAGAATTTCCTCACAGAATTTCCTCAAATTACAAAGGCTGAGCCATGGCAGAGGTTTATCATGCCCATTTTTCCCGAAGGTGAAAGTCAAATGCCAAGTGGTATCTAATTTTTCCCCATGGCAAATTCAAGAATTCATCTTGAACATAGTTTTCGTCCTTTTCAGACCGTGTGAAAGGTGATCCACAGAGCTGAAAAGGTCACTTACCACGTGTAGGTGATTAGCAAATGATGGCAAATTACGGGTCCCGGCACACACCATGGCTGGTCACTAAGGGCTATTTCAACACTGGCTGACCTTGCCTTTGGGCCTCCTGGCCTTGCACATAATCCAAGGACTTAAAATGCAGACTAAGTACAAAAGTTTTAACAATAAAAAGTTTTGCCGTGGATTTTAAATATCTGTGGGTACGAGTCTGTGGGGATTATGTTACTCTCTGGACTCATTGCTCTATCCCAGGGAGGTACGTCTGTTCCCTTGAGCAGATGCTTCTCCTCTGTGCACTAAATGCACCTTGGAACTCCTCTCTGGACACCAAAAGCTTCTTTTCTCAACACACTGCTTCCTCTGGTGCTCTACCAGAGCAGCAACCAGGGTTGAATCAGGAGATCCAAGGCCCCATTCAACCCCTGCCCTCTAAATAACCACAAGCCAGGGCCATATACTTTCTCTGCCTCGGGTTTCTCATAAAAAGTGAGAGTAACATTACACTTCTCACTTCTTTCCTCAGATATGTTACAGAGATGAATATAACATGTGGAAATTTCGTGAAATAAAAATGCTACATAAATGTCAACACACTTCCATCATATTTATAATAATTTTAGGTCCTATTTTCGTAGAACAAAATGCACATCTCACATCACTTCTTTAGTTAGAAAGAGAACATTAATTCTGTTTTTTTAAATGGTATGAAATAGGCCCAACAGAAGAATCTAGAAGCTAACCTGATATATAACAATCAGTTCTCTGTTTAGCCAACATTGCACTGTTTAATGACTATTAAAGATTAGAGATAATACACTTAATTGAAAAATTATATTAGCCACTGTTTTTTTTTCCAAGAGAGTATACTGAACGACAGCTTGAACTGTAGTTTTATGTTAATTATTAACCGTTGGAAGCATACTAACTGTGGTCAAAATCATTTCCTACTTTTAGAAATTATTTACCATGAAACCAAAGGATATGAAAGCTCCTCAGATGAAAGACACCATCTCATTTAACCAAAGGGAAAAAAAAAAGCACAGATGTTACCATGTTTAAAATACCATAAGGGGTTCTGATTTTATCTGTAAGAAAACCGGAAGTTTTATTCCCAGAAACTCCCTTCTGTGGTATCCATGGCTCTGTGGAAACTCGCCCAGCTAGTGAGGAAGAGACCAATACTGCCAAGTGCCATGAGACACTCCCCCTCTCACATCCAGTCCTTCCTGACGAGCCTGGATCTCTAATGGTGTGCACTTCAACAAAGAAGAGAAATCGCGTTTTCTAAGATGGTCTGTGACGCCGGTGTAATTTTTTGTTCCTTGGTTTTGATGTCTTACCTCAATCATGTCCACCCATTCTCGTACATTGAGAAAGCTTTTCTCGCACGTAACATCGTACAGTAGCAGAACACCATCTGCTCTTCTGAAGTAAGACTTGGCGATACTTCTGAATCTGGCAGAGAGAAAAGCATGTAAATAATGGTTCTAATCAGTCTGTTGGTCAGGTGCTGCCCCTTCTTCATCTCTTTTATGCTCCCTTTTTTCTCATCTTCTAAGATAAGCCCCCATCTGGAAGAATCTCATGGCAACCTGGCACTGTGACAGAGCTACCGTGGACGACTGGAATGACTCAGTGGAAGCTAACAGAATAATTTGGGGTGTGATCTATGAGAGCCAAGCAGTTTCTCCATCAAACAATCCCAAGAATGTCTACAAACCCCAAAGGATAACCAGGACAACGCTGAGAGCATAATTTCTTAAAAATTTCAGCCCCGTCAACAAGCTTCCAAACCCACACATGGGACACAGGGAAGGAGATACACAAGAGAGAACATCGTGGTTTGGGGAG
This sequence comes from Mirounga angustirostris, assembly GCF_029215605.1. Classification (NCBI taxonomy): domain Eukaryota; kingdom Metazoa; phylum Chordata; class Mammalia; order Carnivora; family Phocidae; genus Mirounga; species Mirounga angustirostris. Next base: position 24,202,713 of record NW_026991723.1, read on the forward strand.
TGGGAAGGGAGTACTGTGGGGGTGGCGTGGAAGACGACCTAACAATGTGGAGTACCACAGCATGCCAGAAGCTTTATACCTGTGGGGTGCGGGGCGGTTCGCTAGGGGAAGAGCATACCTCAACATATATGTCCCAACTCTAAGCCAACCGCAATATTTTATAGCATCTTAAAAAAGGCCATGTTGGGGGCGCCTGGGTGGCTCAGTTGGTTGGGCGACTGCCTTCAGCTCAGGTCATGATCCTGGAGTCCCGGGATCGAGTCCCGCATCGGGCTCCCTGCTCGGCAGGGAGTCTGCTTCTCCCTCTGACCCTCCTCCCTCTCATGCTCTCTGTCTCTCATTTTCTCTCTCAAATAAATAAATAAAATCTTTAAAAAAAAAAAAAAAAAGGCCATGTTGACCACAAATGTTTTTTAAACGTTGAAAGTCTCAGTCTGTTAAGAGAATGTGAGCTCCATGTGAGTAGCTTTTGTGGATTTGTGTCTGCTTCCTGTGGAATCTTCACAGCCTGAACAGTGCCTGGTACAGAGGCGGGCTGCAACCCATACTCACTAGTGGAACAAGTGGAGAGATGCTCTTTCCAAAGAGTGAGGCAGGATTAAAACGTATGCTTGATGCTTCCGGTCATCAGCAATGAACGCAAGAGAAGGCAACGTCACCAGACGTGAGTTTTCTGTTTAGTTCGGGCCTCTGCCCTTGAACTGAGGGGAGCTAACAGATTCCCTCGTCCATCTTTCATTGAGCTTGGCTAAGTACTCTTCACACTGACATGTGACCTAAATTCTCTTGTTCAGAGAGGGCACTCCCCTTTTCCCAACTGAACAGCAGCTCAGAGGAAGCCTAATGATCTCCACACACAACTGACAGGTAAATGGAGGAGGAAAGAATGTGGAAACATGCAAGCATTCCTGAAATCCTAATATACTATGTAATTATACAGTGTATTATCATTACAGGATTATGAGCATTAAAAACCACCAAGTGTGCCACGAGGCCCGTCTATGCAAACCAAAGCCGAGCCCGCTGCGCTGTGGAAAGCACTTGCCTCTCCTGACCGGCCGTGTCCCAGAGCTGCAGGACTGTTCGCTCTCCGTCCACAATGAGAGTTTTCATCTGAAAATCGACTCCTGAAAAGGAATTACAAGAGAACATGGGGAACATGATGTAAATAATTCCACTGGGTTTTACTCTCAAGCCCTCTGTAGATAAGACAAAAGCTGGCAAGCCGAAGCTGATGAGGTAGAGAGGGAGGAATGTGGCCCTTCAAGGAGGGTGGCCTTCAACTACTAATTACAAGTCAGACCACACATGTGTGCACAGATGCACCACCTGCAGGGTGGCTAACTTGGGGGAGGATTTAATCTACAGAGAAAAGGAAAACCTATGTTCTATTTGCCCGTGTAATTAGATGAACTCGGGTATGTCTCCGTGTTTACATGTGTGTGCTTGTGTGCACATTAATATGTGTATGTGTGTACGTATCTGTGTGTGGATACATATGAGATATGTATATATGCTCTTTAGCAACTGAACAAAACACCGTGGTCTTTTTACGAATCAAATTAAAGTGAACTTTCAGCTTTGTTATCTTGAAAGGTATCATGAAGAACCATAAATTTACAAAGACGCCCATTGTGAAGAGGGTAATTAATCTGTTCTAATATTTCTAGTCATCAAAATAAGAACTCTTTAGATAAAGAAGAAAGGTGAATGATAACTTGCATACCCTCAACTCCTTTTACTGATTATTATGCAAATTTGGGAAATCAGGACACTTCTTCTCCCGTTCTCATGAGTGTTTACTCATGTATTCCGTTGTAAAGGAGGGGGAGGGATCATACACCTGGCTATGATCTTGACCATGACAAAGTGGCCATCAAGAAGGTCACTTTATCAACATCAAATGGCATCTTATCAGAAAAGCTTTCCCTGGTGCAGTAAAAACTGCCTCTCTCCAAATTTCAAATTATTTTATTTTCACCCATTGCCCTCCTTTGGGATGAAGTTTCCTTGCAGGCTGGGATTTAGTTGACTCTGTTCATTGTGTGTCCTCAGCACCTACAACAGTATCCGGCTCACAACAGAATTCAGGAAATGTTTGCTGAATAAATGAATCTGTCGTCTCTGGTTCTAAACTTGGTCTGGTTGCTCTGACTGACTAAGTGGATATCTTTGTCGGTTTTCTTTTCCTAAAGTTAGGTCTTCGCCAAAACAGAAGAAGACCATGCTATAGACAAGGGCACACACACACACATACACACATACATATCCCTATATGTTATATATGTATACAGAGAGACCTGTGTATCTGTTTATCTAATCTCTAAGGAAAACAAGATCAAGCTAAAAGAAGGTCATTTCCCCATTACTGATGGAAGAAGGAACCATACCCAGGGTGGCACTGGTATTTCCTCGAAATTCATTCTTGCAGAGTCTCATGAGGAAACTAGACTTCCCCACTGCAGCATCCCCAGCGAGCACAATCTTGTAAGCCTTCTGTGAGCTGGAAGACTTAGGGTCGCCGTCCACCATGTCTGTCTAGGGGGAAAAAGCCACAATGGGTGACAAAGGTCGTGCCAGTGTTCTTCCTAGTAAGTTATACAGCACCGAAAATTCACAGTGCTCATGAATAAAATAACTCTGAAACTACCTACCTGTGGTGACAGAGCCGAGATGGGCTTTCTTGAAGAACTGATGATGCTGCCCTCACTAGCGGACCCCTGGGGTTTCCAGTCTAACATGGTGGCCACACCATCTGCACCAAACGTCTCTTCATCCCTTAGATCAGGAACCTGGTTTGTTTGTTGTTGTTTTTTTAGTCAGCCATTAAAAAACAAAGTCTCTCATTACACATATACATCATGGATTAAAGAGAAGAAAAATAGGCAGCTGAATCTATAGTCATTGCTGTTACGGAACAGAGTAGCCCCAAATGGCAATCTGTGGAAATTTCTCCCTACTCTGGTGGAGAAAAAAAAAACGTTCTACTGACTATGTTTCATATTTATAACCTTTAGGTCGTATTCCCATGACAGATACAAGTCAAACAGGGTGACAGATTTCTATCGAAGGTACAGCCCAGGAGACAGTGATTTCTGGGGCTTACATCTATGTCTGAAGCATCGCCCCCAAGGCTCTCCTGTGTGCCATGTGACCTCTGAAGTCCCCTCTGGTGCTTGTATTCCACCTCCGAGTCATATCCGTTGGAGTCTCTCAGCGTAGACAAGCCGCTGTCGAAGCAGCTCTCGGGAAGGCTGTCCACCTCACAATTCATCCTCTGCATAGGGTCACAGAGGGCCAACGAGTCACAGTCCTCATCCACATAGGAGGAGCGGGATGACCTGGTGATAAAGGAGAAGAGAGCTTTACCTGAGGGTTCACAAAGCTCAGGACTACACACAGCAGTGGACTCAAGAAGACCAACACTCTCACTTTTACCAAGAACCACAATGTAGTCCATGATTATTCATCAGGGGAAACAAAATGCTCAAAGCAACATCAGCTTATTCTGTGCAACAATCAATTAAGATGAAGACACTCAAGTCTAATATTTAATAAAAATGAAGCCATTTTTAAAATCACTTTATTTCCTGATACAAAAGGAATTGCAGTGTCCAGAGCATGAATGCAATCTCAAGTTAAGAAAAATGTATGCAGAAGATATGAACCTTTTTACTCTAATGTGGTCAGACCATATTCCAAACAGCTTGTCCATTTCTGGATAACAGCTCTACTTTTTAAAAGGGATGCTGAGAACCTGGATGGGAAAGGGAATCATGATGATATAAGACCCTCAGACACAAGAAATGGTTCCATGAACTCAGCTTAAGTCTTCATGGTTTCCCCCTTCAAATATTCAGAGAGCTGAGACATGAAGACGAAGAATACATTCTCCCAGGATGCACAAGACAAAATAAGGGCCAGCTGATAAGCTTTTCTAGGAGTCATATTTCTAATCAATATGGTGAAAAATGACAGGCAATTAGAAAGGTATGGTACCAGAATACGACATATGAGTTTTCTGCCACTGGGTGTTGATACATAGTCTAGAAAGACTCTTGTAGGAGAGGTTTCACAGGGAGGTGCTCTGGATAAATGCTGGAACCCCTGACTTCTATGGACGTTTCCATTTGTAAAACTTTCTAACATCTTAAAAGTGACGGAGAAATTAACATCAAACAAGAGAATCAAAAGAAACCACATCATTTCCGTATTTAATACTTTTGTTTTTCCATCTGATTTTCACAAAAACCTAAGTTTATACTGAAATAATGGGGCGCCTGGGTGGTTCAGTCAGTTAAGTGTCCTACTCTTGATTTTGGCTCAGGTCATGATCTCAGGGTTGTGAGATCGAGCCCCACGTTGGGCTCCGTGCTCAGCTCTGAGTCTGCTTGAAGCTCTCTCTCCCTCTCCCTCTGCCCCTCCCACTCATGCTCTCTCTCTCTCCCTAAAATAAATAAATAAATCTTAAAAAAAAAAAATATTTTAGTGCCATTAGCAAATGCTTAAAATTAACTAAAAATTAAGAACTTTACCACCAAACTCTCTCTAAATATGTTTACTCAATTACAAAGTCTTTATCCTGGGGGCACATATTCAAACCATACCACTAGCCTAGCTCTGTGTTTGTGTGTATACATATGTTTTTTTGTTGTTTCATCATTTATGAAATTCTCCTTCTAAAACTGATTTTAGCCACACTATAAGGAACCTAAGAAAACTGTTCTCATTATAATATAGTACAAACTACTTCAGCTCCATGTCATTATTAATTAGAACTTTTTTAAAAAATTTATTCAGATTTTTGATAAGGAGGGAAGAAGTGAAATACAGAATTGAGAAATCACTTCCATGAATATCTAGACTCCAAATTAAAAATATAGGTACAGGGGCACCTGGGTGGCTCAGTCGTTAGGCATCTGCCTTTAGCTCAGGTCATGATCCCAGGGTCCTGGGATCGAGCCCCACATCGGGCTCCCTGCTCCGCGGGAAGCCTGCTTCTCCCTATCCCACTCCCCCTGCTTGTGTTCCCTCTCTGGCTGTCTTTCTCTCCCTGTCAAATAAATAAATAAAATCTTAAAAAAAAATAAAAATATAGGTCAACTTATATATGTACACCCTTTTAAAAAGTAAACTATTCTTACTTGCCCAAAGAATATTTTCGTAAGTAAGTTTGTACAAATATAGGACAAGCTATATTTTTGTTACAAATCTTAGAAAAAACACAAAAGGGGCGCCTGGGTGGCTCAGTTGGTTAGGCGACTGCCTTCGGCTCAGGTCATGATCCCGGAGTCCCGGGATCAAGTCCCACATCGGGCTCCCTGCTCTGTGGGGAGTCTGCTTCTCCCTCTAACCCTACCCCCTTTTGCGCTCTCTCTCTCGCTCTCTCTCTCTCTCTCAAATAAATAAATTTTTAAAAATCTTAAAAAAAAAAAGAAAAGAAAAAGAAAAAACACAAAAGTTTATACAAGTTAAAATCCAATAGGGCCACAAAAGCAATAAAATTAAACTTACAAGTTTTTATATTAGCATCAAAAAGAAAATAAAATGTGAACTTCTTATATTAAACTAATGACCCTCCAAAGAGGACATCAGGCCAGACCCTGAGTGGGTGATGGGCACCCAAGTGCTATACTCCTGTCTCTCTGAGCCACTGGGGTGTGATGACTTTGTCCCTTAGAACCTACTCTTGAGGAGTTCTTTAATCCAGTACTGATGAGCCTAATTCATGGTGTATAATCTTTTCCAAAATGAACCATGGTAAAATTTCCAAAATAATTTTCAGTTATGGTATCTTTTCCCCTATATGTTTAGAATTTATCTTAAATATCAGTCAAGAAAAATCACACCACACCCACACATTTTTAAAAAGTAATGTCTATTTCTCAATAACAGAGCAAGTGAGCTGCCTACATGTCTATAAACCATCAACATTTATTATTTCACAAATAAGTGAGCAATGAAAACATCCGATACCTGGACAGGATTTTCCTAAAAGTGATCACCAATAAGCCCTGGTAATAGACCTTCCTGAAAGGGGACCTGACAATTTTGTTATCACCAGGGTAGTTAAGTACATTATTCTTTATTTTTTGGTTGATTTCAAGTTTTTATTTAAATTCTAGTTAGTTAACATATATGGTAAAATTGGTTTCAGGAGTAGAATTTTAGTGATTCATGACTTACAAGTAACACCCAGTGCTCATCTTAACAAGTGTCCTCCTTAATACCCATCATCCATCTAGCCCTTCCCCCACACACCTCCCTCCATCAACCCTCAGTTTGTTTTCTATAGTTAAGAGTCTCTTATGATTTGCTTCCCTCTCTCTTTTGTTTGTTTTCCCTCCCCTATGTTAATCTGTTTTGTTTCTTAAATTCCGCATATGAGTGAAATCATATGGTATTTGTCTTTCTCTGAGTTATCTTGCTTAGCATACTACACTCTAGCTCCATCCACATCATTGCAAATGACAAGATTTCATTCTTTCCTTTTTTTTTTTAAGATTTTATTTATTTGACAGAGACACAGCGAGAAAGGGAACACAAGCAGGGGAGTGGGAGAGGGAGAAGCAGGCTTCCCGCCGAGCAGGGAGCCCAATGCAGGGCTCGATCCCAGGACTCTGGGATCATGACCTGAGCCGAAGGCAGACGCTTAACGACTGAGCCACTCAGGTGCCCAAGATTTCATTCTTTTTGATGGCTAATATTCCATTGTAGGGATTGATAGGTGTTTTGATACTGAATGTGTAGATTGCTTTGGGTGGTATAGACATTTTAACAATATTTGTTCTTCCAATCCATGAGCATGGAATGTTTTTCCATTTCTTTGAGTCCTCTTCAATATCTTTCATAAGTTTTGTATAGTTTTCAGAGTACAGATCTTTTACCTCTTTGATTAGCTTTATTCATAGGTATCTTACTGTTTTTGGTACAATTGTAAATAGGATCTATTCCTCAATTTCTCATTCTGCTGCTTCATTATTGGTGTATAGAAATGTAAGAAATTTCTCTACGTTGATTTTATGTCCTGTGACTTTGCTGAACTCATGTTATCAATTCTAGTAATTTTTTGGTTAAAGTATGTCATCTGCGAATAGTGAAAGTTGACTTCTTCCTTGTTGATTTGAGGGCCTTTTATTTCTTTTTGTTGTCTGACTGTTGAGGCTAAGACTTCTGGTTCTATGTTGAATAACAGTGGTGATAGTGGATATCTCTCTTGTGTTCCTGACCTCAGGGGAAAAGCTCTCAGTTTTTCCCCATTGAGGATGATATTAGCTGTGGGTCTTTCGTATATGACCTTTATGATGTTGAGGTATGTTCCACCTATCCCTACTTTGTTGAGGGTTTTTATCAAGAATGGATGCTGTATTTTGTCAAATGCTTTTTTGGCATCTATTGAAAGGATCATATGGTTCTTATCCTTTCTTTTATTAATGTAGTTCTTATGCTTTCTTTTATCCATTGATTGATTTGTGAATATTGAACACCTCTGCAGCCCAGGAATAAATCCCACTTGATCGTGATGAATAATTCTTTTAATGTACTGTTGGATTCAGTTTTGGTAGTTTGTATGTTTCTAGGAATTTATCTATTTCATCCAGATTGCCCAATTTGTTGGCATATAATTTCGCATAATATTCTCTTATAATTATTTCTATTTCTGTGGTGTTGGTTGTGATCTCTCCTCGTTCGTGATTTTATTTATTTGGGTCTTTTTTCTTTTTGGTAAGTCTGGATAGGAGTTTATCAATTTTATTAATTCTTTCAAAGAACTAGCTCTTGGTTTCATTGATCTGTTCTACTGTTTTTTGTTTGTTTCTATATTGTTTATTTCTGCTCTAATCTTTATTATTTCCCTTTTTCTGATGGATTTAGGCTTTATTTCCTGTTCCTCTTCTAGCTCCATTAGGTATAAAGTTAGGTTGTGTATTTGAAACTTTCCTTGCTTCTTAAGGTAGGCCTGTATTGCTATGTACTTCCCTCTTAGGACCACCTCTGCTGCATCCCAAAGGTTTTGGACTGCCATGTTTTCATTTTCATTTGCTTCCATGCATTTTTTTATTTCTTCTTTAATTTCTTGGTTAACCTAGTCATTCTTTAGTTGGATGTTCTTTAACCTCCATGTATTTGTGGTCTTTCCAAGTTTTTTCTTGTGGTTGACTTCAAGTTTTACAGCATTGTGATCTGAAATATGAGTGGTATGATCTCAATCTTTTTGTACTTGTTGAGGCCTGATTTGTGACCCAGTATGTGATCTATTCTGGAGAATGTTCCATGTGCACTCGAAAAGAATGTGTATTATGCTGCTTTAGGATGAAATGTTCTGAATATACCTGTTAAGTCCATCTGGTCCAGTGTATCATTCAAAGCCACTGTTTCCTTGTTGATTTTCTGCTTAGATGATCTGCCCATTGCTGTATGAAGGTTCTTAGAGTCCCCTACTATTATTATATATTATCAATGAGTTTCTTTATGTTTGTTATTAATTGATTCATATATTTGGGTACTCCCAGGTTGGGGGCATAAATATTTACAATTGTTGGATCTTCTTGTTGCATAGACCCCTTAATTATGATATAGTGCCCTTCTTCATCTCTTGTTACAGTCTTTGGTTTAATATCTAGTTTGTCTGCTATAAGTATGGCTACTCCGGCTTTCTTTTGATGTCCATTAGCATGATAGATGGTTTTCCATCCCCTCATTTTCAATCTGGAGGTGTCTTTAGGTCTAAAATGGGTCTCTTGGAAGCAGCATATAGATGGGTCTTGTTTTTTTTGTCCCTTCTGATACCGTCTATCTTTTGATTGGAGCATTTAGTCCACTTACATTCAGAGTAATTATTGATAGATAAGAATTCAGTGCCATTGTCTTCCTGTAAAGTCACTGTTTCTGGAGATTTTCTCTGTTCCTTTCTAGTCTTTGTTACTTTTGGTCTTTCCTTCCCACAGAAAGGGTCCCCTTTAATATTTCTTGCAGGACAGGTTTAGTGGTCAGGAACTCCTTTGGGTTTTGTTTGTATGGGAAACTTTTTATCTCTCCTTCTATTTTGAATGACAGCCTTGCTGGATAAAGTATTATTGGCTGCACATTTTTCCCTTCAGCATGTTAAATATATCATGCCACTCTCTTGCCAGATTCCTGTGGACAGATCTGCTGCTAGCCTGATTTGTCTTCCCTTGTAGGTTAAGGATTTCTTTTCCCTTTCTGCTTTCAGGATTCTTTCCTTATCTCTAAATTTTGCAAATTTTGCTAAGATATGTCTTAGTGTTGGCTGGCTTTTGTTGAATTTCATGGGAGTTCTCTGTACCTCCTGGATTTGGATGTCTGTTTCCTTCCCCAGATTAGGGAAATTTTCACCTATAATTTGCTCAAATAAACCTTCTGTCCCCTTTTCCCTCTCTTCTCCTGGGACTCCTATGATAGGAATGTTATCACACTTTATGGAGTCACTGAGTTCCCTAAGTCTGTATTTGTGATCCAATACTTTTCTTTCCCTCTTCTTTTCAGCTTTATTGTTTTCCATAATTTTATCTTCTTTTTTAAAAAAATATTTTATTTATTCATTTGAGAAAGAGAGGGAGAGCAGGGGGGCAGAGGGAGAGAGAATCTCAAGCAGACCCTGCACTAAGCGTGGAGCCCAATGCATGGCTTGATCTCAAGACGTGAGCTGAAACCAAGAGTCAGAAGCTTAACCGACTGCACCACCCAGGCACCCCCATAATTTTATCTTCTATTATCACTGATTCATTCCTCTTCTTTGTCCGTCCTTGTTGTCATTACAACCAATCGGTTTTGTATCTTGGGTATAGCATTTTTTTTATTTCAGCCTAACTAGTTTTTAGTTCTTTTATCTCTGGAGTAAGGGATTCTCTAGTGTCTTCTATGCTTTTCTCAAGTGCAGCCAGTATCCTTATTATTGTTGTTTTAAATTCTGGCCCAGGCATTTTACTTATATCTGTTTTGATTAGATCTCTGGCTGTGACTTCTTGTTCTTTCTTTTGGGGTGAATTTCTCCATCTTGTCATTTTGTCTAGGTCACTATTTCTTTGTGTGTGTTAGGAAAGCCTGTTTATATTTCTTGCTCCTGAGAGTAATGGCTATACTAAAAAAAGGTCCTATACTCTCCAGGACCTGATGCTTCAGGAAGTGTTTCAGAGTATGCACTCTGCTCTTCTATTTTGGCTGCTCTTTCCCTCAGGTCAGTCCTCTGCAGAGTTTCTCCTTGCTTGCTGTGGGGAGTGTTTGGACCTTGTTCAGTATGTGGCATTTTAACTAGGTATGCTCTGGTCTGTTTATTAAAATAAGCCCAATCCTATTGCCACGGGAGCTGAAGCTCTGCAACACTCTATGATCAGGAGACTTGGTGCATGCAAGGGGTTTGTGCTGGTCTTCTGGGGGAGGTGCCCACTGCACTGGTTCTCAGGTTGACTTGCCCTGGTAAAAATGCACCTGTGGGGTGATGGCTCCAGCCTCTACTGGCGGCGCTGTGTTGCTCACTGAAGTCTGTCAGTGTTGATGGGTGGGGGAAAATGGCATTGCCCCACTCTCTTGTCCCTGGAGCAGGGAGTTTGCACCTGCTACTCTTCAGAAAGCCCTCACAGAAGAGCAGTCTTTTTCCCCTTTTGTGTCCCCAGCTTCCATGAGATCTCTGCCTCCACCCTGTCAGCGTCCACGCTGTCTGCCTGCCAGGTGGCACAGTACTCCTGTGTTTTATCTCAGGAGTGTGGTTGGGTTTCAAAACTCCAAATTTTAGGGGTCCAGTGCTATGCAGATCCACACTGATCATCTGCGGGAGGGTCTCACCATGCTGCAGCTGGTGCCAGTTTGTCCCAGAAAAGCAGCCATATAATCACATGGGGGCTTGGAGTTTATGGTAAAGTGCAGCAAAAAGCTGGCCCCAAGGTTTACTGCCCTCAGCAGATGTCTCTGTTTCTATGCTAGTGAACGGGGCAGCACATTGGTGCCTGCCAGCACTTTGTCCCCCGAGAGGCCATGCCACCTCTCCCAAATGCACTCTAAGAAGGGGAACTGTTTCTCCCCCAGCAACCCAGGGGATCTTCAGACCACGCTGTCCACTCCCAGGCTCTGCCCTTCTTCCCCAAAGGACCACTGCTATGCCCACCAGGCTCTACCCGGCAGTGGCAGGGACTTCTAAAACTTCGGACTTTGAGCTCTCTGCTTGTAAAAACTTGCCACTCTAGCTTTCCCAGTCAGTGGCTTTGGGGAAGTGTTTCTCTTGCGTAATCCCCAGGGCAGTGCTTTCCATCTATATCTTTATCTCTCTCTCCTCTCTCCGAGATCAAGGCTCCCTCCCCTCTGCAGCACCCACGATTCTTTCTCCCCAGAATCATGTCTCTGCACCTCCTACCTTCGATGATGTGGCTTCTTTTCTCCCTCTAGTTCTGCATTTTGTTCTCTCAGCATTCAGATCGATTCTCAGATATTTGGAAGATTTTATATTTATCTAGCTGTGTTTGAGGGACGAGGCATGCATAGGGTCCCCCTATTGCTCTGCCATCTTAACCCTCAGTACATTATTCTTTAGAGCAAAAGATCTCAAATGCAAAGGGAATGAATATGAATTGGAAAGTTGCATTGGAAATGGAGAGCTGGAAGCCCATAGTTTATGCATTCACTTCTACTTTCAAGGTTTGATATGCTCCAAATTTAACTTTTTAAGTAACAACAATGGACATATGTATTTATACACACAAGTACATACATGTGATCTTTCAGTCCTTGTTGCTAGATCTCAAGTTACGGCAGGACCAATATATCCTTCATTTGATTCAAAATAGAGCTAAATTCTCACTTCTGTTAAGTCTCTCTGACTCCTTCAATACAACAGCTCACAAACATCTACTAGTCATATTTCTATTTGTTTTGAAAGTTTCCTTGTCCTCGAACACAGCTTACATAATATTATGCTGAGCTATTAAACATTTGCAGATCATGCCAAGAGTCTCAACATCATATCCTGTATATATGGCAACATCCTACACTATAGTTCTGCTTGTTTCCCTGTAAGAGTTCTCACAGAGTTCACTTCTGAGGAACAAGACATAACGAGGGAATGAGGTCAGGGGAAGCATACATAAAATCAAGTCATAACAATGTCTTATGGAAATCACTTGCCCTCTCTGAAACATTTCTACTTTGAATCTTTACATGTTTCAGAAAATTAAAATAACATAGTAGAAAATAGAAATTAGTGCCCAAAGTAGATTCTACTGTTTTAATTCATCTCTAAGGAAATTTACTTTCCTTTTCACTCTGATCCAGAATTCAAACGAAAGTAAGTAGGTATTCCCATACCTGTCATAGCCCAGAGGATGAGGAGAATGACCATCAAATTTGGGACTGCTTCTAGAAATTGTATTCCCTGGTGATATATTATTTATGCGCTGTAATACACAAAGTATATAAGCAACATTTGGTTATTCCATATTTATACATAATACATATACACACACATATATATATAGCACACTAATTAACTTCTAACGTAATTAAAAGTTTGGTATGGGGGTGGGGGGCCGGAGCAAGATGGCGGAGGAGTAGGAGACCTGGATTTCGTCTCCTCTCAGGAATCCAGCTGGATAGGGATCAAACCATTCTGAACACCTACAAACTCAACAGGAGATCGAAGAAAAGAAGAGCAACAACTCTCTCATCAGAAAAGCGACCACTTTCTGGAAGGTAGGACGTGCGGAGAAGTGAATCCGAGGCCATATTCGGGAGGATAGACGGCGGGGGAGGGGCCTCCGTCGGCCGCTTCTGGCAAGTGATAGAGCCGCGGAGCACAAAATCGGAACTTTTAAAAGTCTGCTCCGCGGAGGGACGTCACTCCGGTGGCTAAGCAGGGGGTGGAACCCTCCGGGACAGTGTGGTCTCAGGACCCTCGGGGTCACAGAAAGACCGGGGTGCCTGAGTGCGACAGAGCTCCCAGGTAACGGAGCAGGGAAGCCGGCTGCAGAGGCGGAGCCCAGGCGCGGGCTCTCAGCTCGGGGTGGCCATAAACCGTGATCCGGGGCCCAGTGGGGCCCCTGCTCCTCCAGCAGGGACCCAACAAGCGGCAGATCCGGGGAGACTCACCTTCCTCCCCCGGGGGGAGCCGCGGGGGGGTGCACCGCAGGGATCTGCTGGGTTTGGAGACTCCACCCGGGGTCGGGTGCCAGAGATAGAAACACGCGGTCAAAGGTCAGGTGAGCACGGAGAGCGGCCGGAGACCGGGGAGACGGGAGTGACTGGCGGCTTTTCTCTGGGGGCTCACTGAGGAGCGGGGCCCGAGTTCTCGGCTCCTCCGGGGCAGAGATTGGGAGGCCGCCATTTTCACTCTCCGCCTCGAAAGCTGTACGGAAAGCTCGCAGGGAACAAAAGCCCCGGAGAGCAAACCCGAGCAGATTACTTAGCCGGGAGGGGGCAAGGGCGGGGCAATTCCGCCTCCGGCAGAGACATTTGGAAACCACGGCAACAGGCCCCTCCCCAGAAGATCAGCGAGAACAGCCGGCCAAGACCAAGTTTACCGATCAATGAGAATGGCAGAACTCCAGCGCTAGGGGGCTACTGCACATAGAATTCACGGCTTTTTTACCATGATTCTTTAGTCTTTTAAAGTTAATTTTTTTTTACCTGTCTTTTTGTCTTTTTATTTCTTTTTGAATTTTTCTTTTTCCCTTTTTCAACCAACATCTTATCAATCCCTTTTTTAAAAAAAAAAACATTTTTATTTTTCATTTTTAGAGTCATATTCTATCCCTTCATAGTAGTTACCCATATTTTTGGCTTATATATATATAAGTTGTTCTCTCTTTAAAATTTTGAGATAGTTTCTTCTAACAGATTAAAATATACCCTAAATCTCTAGTATATGGTGTTTTCTATTCCCCTGCCTGATCACATCCTCTCCCTTTTTTTTTCTTTCTTTTTCTTTTTTCTTTTTTTAAACCCTCTTCTTTCTTTTTTCAAACAACTTCTTATCAATTCCTTTTATAAAATTTTTTATAATTTCCATTTTTACAGTCATATTCCATCCCTTCATCCTATCAACCCTTATTTTTGTACATATATAAGTTTTTCTTTCTTTAAAATTTTGGGAAGCACTTTCTTCTAAAAGACCAAAATACACCCCAGATCTAGTGTGTGGCACTGATCTATATACCAGCCTGATCATATTTGATCACATTCTGGTTTTTTTTGTTCTTGTTGTTGTTTTGTTTTGTTTGTCTTTGCTTTTATCTTTATCTTTTTCTTTTTCTTTTTTTTCTTTTTCTTTTTTCTCTCTTTCCCTTTCTTATCCCATTGCTTCAGGTCTTTTCTGATTTGTTTAGAGTATATTTTCTGGGGACGTGGTTACTCTGCTAGCATTTTGTTCTCTCATTAATCTATTCTCCTCTGCACAAAATGACAAGACGGAAAAAATCACCTCAACAAAAAGAACAAGAGGTAGTACCGAATGCCAGGGACCTAATCAATACGGACATTACTACGATGTCAGATCTAGAGTTCAGAATCATCACTTTAAAGATACTAGCTGGGCTTGAAAAAAATATGGAAGTTATTAGAGAAACCCTTTCTGGAGAAGTAAAAGAGCTAAAATCCAACCAAGTCGAAATAAAAAAGGCTATTAATAGGTGCAATCAAAAATGGGGGCGCTAAGTGCTAGAATAAATGAGGCAGAAGAGAGAATCAGTAATATAGAAGATGAAATGATGGAAAATAAAGAAGCTGAGAAAAACAGAGATAAACAACTACTGGATCACAAGGGCAGAATTCGAGAGATAAGCAATACCGTAAGACGAAACAACATTAGAATAATTGGGATCCCAGAAGAAGAAGAAAGAGAGAGAGGGGCAGAAGGTATAATGGAGCAAATTATAGCAGAGAACTTCCCTAATTTGGGGAAGGAAACAGGCATCAAAATCCAAGAAGCACAGAGAACCCCTCTCAAAATCAATAAAAATAGGTCAACACCCCGACATCTAATAGTAAAACTTACGAGTCTCATAGACAAAGAGAAAATCCTGAAAGCAGCTCGGGAGAAGAGATATGTAACCTACAATGGTAGAAACATTAGACTGGCAACAGACCTATCCACAGAGACCTGGCAGGCCAGAAAGGACTGGCAGGATATATTCAGAGCACTAAATGAGAAAACTATGCAGCCAAGAATACTCTATCCAGCTAGGCTGTCATTGAAAATTGAAGGAGAGATAAAAAGCTTCCAGGACAAACAAAAACTAAAGGAATTTGCAAACACAAAACCAGCCCTACAGGAAATCTTGAAAGGGGTCCTCTAAGCAAAGAGAGAGCCTAAAAGCAACATAGACCAGAAAGGAACACAGACAATATACGGTAACAGTCACCTTACAGGCAATACAATGGCACTAAATTCCTATCTTTCAATAGTTACCCTGAATGTAAATGGGCTCAATGCCCCAATCAAAAGACACAGGCTATCAGACTGGATTAAAAAACAAGACCTATCGATATGCTGTCTGCAAGAGACTCATTTTAGAACCAAAGACACCCCCAGATTGAAAGTGAGGGGGTGGAAAACCATTTACCATGCTAATGGACTCCAAAAGAAAGCTGGGGTGGCAATCCTTATATCAGACAAATTAGATTTTAAACCAAAGACTGTAATAAGAGATGAGGAAGGACACTATATCATACTTAAAGGATCTATCCAACAAGAAGATCTAACAATTGTAAATATCTATGCCCCTAACATGGGAGCAGCCAATTATATAAGGCAATTAATAACAAAAGCAAAGAAACACATCGACAACAATACAATAATAGTGGGGGACTTTAACATCCCCCTCACTGAAATGGACAGATCGTCTAAGCAAAAGATTAACAAGGAAATAAAGACTTTAAATGACACACTGGATCAAATAAACTTCACAGACATATTCAGAACATTCCACCCCAAAGCAACAGAATACACATTCTTCTCTAGTGCCCATGGAACATTCTCCAGAATAGATCACATCCTAGGTCATAAATCAGGTCTCAACCAGTACCAAAAGGTTGGGATCATTCCCTGCCTATTTTCAGACCACAATGCTTTGAAACTAGAACTCAATCACAAGACGAAAGTCGGAAAGAACTGAAATACATGGAGGCTAAAGAGCACACTACTAAAGAATGAATGGGTCAACCAGGAAATTAAAGAAGAATTAAAAAAATTCATGGAAACCAATGAAAATGAAAACACAACTGTTCAAAATCTTTGGGATGCAGCAAAGGCAGTCCTAAGAGGAAAGTATATAGCAATACAAGCCTTTCTCAAGAAACAAGAAAGGTCTCAAGTACACAACCTAACCCTACACCTAAAGGAGCTGGAGAAAGAACAGCAAATAAAGCCTAAACCCAGCAGGAGAAGAGAAATCATAAAGATCAGAGCAGAAATCAATGAAATAGAAACTAAAAGAACAGTAGAACAGATCAACGAAACTAGGAGCTGGTTCTTTGAAAGAATTAACAAGATTGATAAACCCCTGGCCAGACTTATCAAAAAGAAGAGAAATGACCCAAATCAACAAAATCATGAATGAAAGAGGAGAGATCACAACCAACACCAAAGAAATACAAACAATTATAAGAACATATTATGAGCAACTCTATGCCAGCAAATTAGATAATCTGGAAGAGATGGATGCATTCCTAGAGATGTATCAACTACCAAAACTGAACCAGGATGAAATAGAAAACCTGAACAGACCTATAACCACTAAGGAAATTGAAGCAGTCATCAAAAATCTCCCAAAAAACAAAAGCCCAGGGCCAGATGGCTTCCCAGGGGAATTCTACCAAACATTTCAAGAAGAATGAATACCTATTCTTCTGAAACTGTTCCAAAAAATAGAAATGGAAGGAAAACTTCCAAACTCATTTTATGAGGCCAGCATTACCTTGATCCCAAAACCAGACAAAGACCCCATCAAAAAGGAGAACTACAGACCAATATCCCTGATGAACATGGATGCAAAAATTCTCACCAAAATACTAGCCAATAGGATCCAACAGTACATTAAAAGGATTATTCACCATGACCAAGTGGGATTTATCCCTGGGCTGCAAGGTTGGTTCAACATCTGCAAATCATTGTGATACAATACATTAACAAAAGAAAGAACAAGAATCATATGATCCTCTCAATAGATGCAGAAAAAGCATTTGACAAAGTACAGCATCCTTTCTTGATCAAAACTCTTCAGAGTATAGGGATCGAGGGTACATACCTCAATATCATAAAAGCCATCTATGAAAAACCTACAGCGAAGATCATTCTCAATGGGGAAAAACTGAGAGCTTTCCCCCTAAGGTCAGGAACGCGGCAGGGATGTCCACTATCACCACTGCTATTCAACATAGTATTGGAAGTCCTAGCCACAGCAATCAGACAACAAAAAGAAATCAAAGGCATCCAAATTGGCAAAGAAGAAGTCAAACTCTCACTCTTTGCAGATGATATGATACTTTATGTGGAAAACCCCAAAGACTCCACCCCAAAACTGCTAGAACTCATACAGGAATTCAGTAAAGTGGCAGGATATAAAATCAATGCACAGAAGTCAGTGGCATTCCTATACACCAACAACAAAACAGAAGAAAGAGAAATTAAGGAGTCGATCCCATTTACAATTGCACCCAAAACCTTAAGATACCTAGGAATAAATCTCACCAAAGAGGCAAAGGATCTGAACTCAGAAAACTATAAATACTCATGAAAGAAACTGAGGAAGACACAAAGAAATGGAAAAACGTTCCATGCTCATGGATTGGAAGAACAAATATTGTGAAGATGTCTATGCTACCTAGAGCAATCTACACATTCAATGCAATCCCCATCAAAATAACATCCACTTTTTTCAAAGAAATGGAACGAATAATCCTAAAATTTGTATGGAACCAGAAAAGACCCCGCATAGCCAGAGGAATGTTGAAAAAGAAAAACAAAGCCGGCAGCATCACAATCCGGACTTCCAGCTCTATTACAAAGCTGTCATCATCAAGACAGCATGGTACTGGCACAAAAACAGACACATAGATCAATGGAACAGAATAGAGAGCCCAGAAATGGACCCTCAACTCTATGGTCAACTAATCTTCGACAAAGCAGGAAAGAATGTCCAATGGAACAAAGACAGTCTCTTCAACAAATGGTGTTGGGAAAATTGGATAGCCACATGCAGAAGAATGAAACTGGACCATTTCCTTACACCACACACAAAAATAGACTCCAAATGGTTGAAAGACCTCAATGTGAGACAGGAGTCCATCAACATCCTAAAGGAGAACACAGGCAGCAACTTCTTTGACCTCAGCCGAAGCAACTTCTTCCTAGAAACATCGCCAAAGGCAAGGGAAGCAAGGGCAAAAATGAACTATTGGGACTTCATCAAGATAAAAAGTTTTTGCAAAGCAAAGGAAACAGTCAACAAAACCAAAAGACAACCGACAGAATGGGAGAAGATATTTGCAAATGACATATCAGATAAAGGGCTAGTATCCAAAATCTATAAAGAACTCATCAAACTCAACACCCAAAGAACAAAGAATCCAATCAAGAAATGGGCAGAAGACATGAACAGACATTTTTCCAAAGAAGACATCCAAATGGCCAACAGACACATGAAAAAGTGCTCAATATCGCTCAGCATCAGGGAAATCCAAATCAAAACCTCAATGAGATACCACCTCACACCAGTTAGAATGGCTAAAATTAACAAGTCAGGAAACGACAGATGTTGGCGGGGATGCAGAGAAAGGGAACCCTCCTACACTGTTGGTGGGAATGCAAGCTGGTGCAGCCACTCTGGAAAACTGTATGGAGGTTCCTCAAAAAGTTGAAAATAGAGCTACCATATGATCCAGCAATTGCACTACTGGGTATTTACCCCAAAGATACAAAAGTAGGGATCCGAAGGGGTACGTGCACCCCGATGTTTATAGCAGCAATGTCCACAATAGCCAAACTGTGGAAAGAGCCAAGAAGTCCATCGACAGATGAATGGATAAAGAAGATGTGGTATATATATACAATGGAATATTATGCAGCCATCAAAAGGAATGAAATCTTTCCATTTGCAACGATGTGGATGGAAATGGAGGGTATTATGTTGAGTGAAATAAGTCAAACAGAGAAAGACATGTATCATATGATCTCACTGATATGAGGAATTCTTAATCGCAGGAAACAAACTGAGGGTTGTTGGAGCGGGGGGTGGGGTGGGAGGGATGGGGTGACTGGGTGATAGACACTGGGGAGGGTATGTGCTCTGGTAAGCGTTGTGAATTGTGCAAGACTGTTGAATCTCAGATCTGTACCTCTGAAACAAATAATGAAATATATGTTAAGAAAAAAAAAAAAGAAGAAGAAGGTAGCGGGAGGGGAAGAATGAAGTGGGGGAAATCGGAGGGGTAGACGAACCATGAGAGATGATGGACTCTGAAAAACAAACTGAGGGTTCTAGAGGGGAGGTGGGTGGGAGGATGGGTTAGCCTGGTGGTGGGTATTGAGGAGGGCACATTCTGCATGGAGCACTGGGTGTTATGCACAAACAGTGAATCATGGAACACTACATCTAAAACGAATGATGTAATGTATGGGGATTAACATAAGAATAAAAAAAAAAAAGTTTGGTATCCTACATGAGCAAATGTGAGCACAGACACCAAGGTAACTGCCTATAGTACTCTCTCCTCATTGTGTCTTAGATCCAAATACCATTGCATAAGCCATAACAGGGTATCCTGGTTCCCCACATTGGCCAGGACCCTGCAATACCAACTTCTTTGGATTTATCTCTTCTCAAACTATAAATTTGGCTCAGTGACTGACTTGGCCATACTTAAAGCTATGGCAAAGGAACCCCAAACTCGAAGCTCACCCCCAAAAGTGGGAGAAGAGGATTTCGGGCACGTGTAGTCCGGGGAAGTTCCTCAAAATTCCAAGAGGGGCTTAGCTTGTTTCTGTAGCAGGGTTTTAAATCCAAGACCTCCACTCTGATCATCTCACGACCATAAAGAACACTCAGTGTGTCTAAGTGCACTCCTCAGCCAGAAGCACCTTCTCCCTCCTCTGAAATGGGAAGTATTTTCTTCCTACTTCCATAAGATTTCCCAATTTTTCTTATATCATTGCTATCTGTGCACATCTTAACTCCCTACACTACACTATAAACTCTTCCAGGACCCAGGTCACACCTTATATGTCTTTCTCTGGTTTCCCTGAACAGCTAACAGAGAGTTGGTGAACATCTAGACATTTATTTCTGCAGAGGGGTGGCATATTCTTTAATTTGGGAAAATGCTGCCTTCTCTTATTAAATGGAATAGTTTCTCATTATTGTAAGCTCCCCCTTTAAGAAAATACATGATCTTCATCAAAATACTCTACTACAAGAAAGAACAAAATGTATTATAAAATTCTACTCCATACCAAAGATCTGTTGAACTTGCTGTAACTGTTTTCAAGGGCACTCCTAAGGCCGTCATTACTGTCATGTAACTTCCGGTTAGCTGTTCTACAGAGCAAATAAACAAACAAACAGATAAGGAAAGTTGGGGTAAAAGCCACTTTCTTTGCAGGCTGTGAAATTCAGAACGCAGAATTACTTACCACCTCTTGCAACTTTCTACCACTCCCCTTCCAACCTCATAAACCGAGATCATAATTCATTACGAGAACTACAACTTAATTGAGGGATCCCCTCTCTTTTAAAGGTCTCAGAGCATTAAAGAATTAGCTATGCTGTTGGAACCCACTGTTCCCTCAGGTAGCTTCAAGATATGAACAGGTTTCCTACAGGTCTCTGCTTCCTAAATGCCAGGCCCCAGCTGGCCCCATGTGCTGCCCTCTGTCCCCCTGTGCATGTCCCAGCCAGGCGTGGAAGTGATGTGTTATGTCACACTTCTTTCTCCTGGCTACTCCCACATCTTCCTCGTGGCCTGATACTGTCCACCAGGGTACCGATGAAAGGTTCTAATGTTGACTCTGGGTTCAAACCCCATGCAGGCATGTACTTTCCACATCACTGATGGGAGTCATCTGACCTGTCAGAGCCTCAGCAACCTCTTCTACAAAGGGAGGACAATGCCGCCTGAGAGTGGCCCATCTTTCCGTACTTAAGGCTGATCCATCCTTCAGATCTCAGCTCAGTTGTTGTATCCGCCAGGACACTTCCTGGACCTTCCTGGGTAGGAGGAATCTCTGTACTATATGCCCCAGCAGGTACACCTCTTCCCTCTGTCCCACTTCTCCTTTGGCATTTTATGTTTATTTCTATAATTAGTGATCAGTTTCCATCTTCTTCCCCTAGATGAGCCCCATAAAGAGACTTTTTTTTTTCTTTTCTTTTTACTTGCCGCTCTATCCTCAGCTCCTGGCATACCTGACCCGTAAAAGTTGCTGAATGAAAACCTGCTGGATGAATGAATAAATGCATGAGCAGGATTATTGTAACATGTCAACTCTGTAACTGCCACTGGTGAGACTTAACAGGCATGGAGAAAACAAACTTGCCAAGCCTGACCTTACTTCCTTTGGGAAGACAAACCAGAAGAACATACATGAGTAAAAAAGAGCATGGGAGTAGAGGAGGGGGAGGGTTTGTGGAGAAGGCCCTCAGAGGCTGGAATTATGGTAACACGGGTGTGAAGTTGACAAAGCAGGTATAATATTTCCAGTAGGATTTAAAAAAAAAAAACCTAAGAAAAATAGCCGTCTCACCAAGAACAATACGTTGGGCAAGAATGATCGCATGTGTCTAGTGCTGTGACGTGAGCTAACAGGAGATTCCTGACAGCCTCCCGGTGTGCTGGGCTGTAGAGACAGCTGCTGAGGTCAGAGCTCTGAGTCTTTATGGAGGTATAATAACATCTCACCTGACTTGCAAGGACTTTGAGAGAATCAGACTCTAGTCCCTGGATTTGAATAGTTTATTTAGGATTAAAAGCAGGAGAAAGCCAAGTGCTGAATGCACCACAGCGAGAAGAAACATGCATGGACCTGCAAACCCAGTCTTGAGAATATGGCAACTCATGTGACATGGGGCATGTGTCTTATTCACAAAACATCAGGAAAATGTAAATGTAATGAGCGTTTTATATGAGAACTTACTGGAGTATTTCAATTTGCCTCTCAAGACTATTTCGATCTTCTGTGTACTCTCGGATTATTTCCAGATCCCTGTAAAACCATATTTTATGTTTGAACGAGAATTAGGTATCCAGTCCTGCCTTACATCTACCCTCCCAGACCCCCTTTCACCTTTCTCAAAGACCTGTGTCCTTGGCCATGGTTTTCTATCCCCCGGGGCTCCCACTTAGTCCCTCTGTGCCTTCAGCAGCCCCACATGCCCACACGCCCCCCTTTCCTGTGCGAGGTCCTGCTCTCCCTCCCAAACCCAGCTCTGCTCCTCATAGGACGCCTTGACCCTTCACCTTCTGCTAAGCCCCCTCTCCCCAGGGACTCATTAACAGTCCCTTCAATCCAGCGTGCTCTCTCCCCTCTGACCCTTCCCTGCTCCTTCCCTGCCTCATGCAATCCTAACCCAGATATTTTCCTCCTTCTTGGTGATTCCTTCTCCTCACCCCACCTGGCCCTCCCCGCCTCACCCTAAACCACAGAGGAGTCCACGGGACCGGGCTTTCTCCGCTTGCCATAAACCCATGCTCAGCGATTCCTGTTGCTTTATTACAAAGCCCTGGCCTCCTCCCCGTAACGTTCCCTGAGAACATTAGCCACTTACCACCAGCCCCTATTCCACCTCAGCCCCATTTCTAAGCAGACAAACCAAAGACTCTCAGGCTCTCAACTGTTATCCACAATAACCTGTCCGCTCACTCTCTTGATGATAAAGCTAAGAGGTTCCCAATTGACAATAGGAATTTAAGTTCCTTAGCCAAAAATGCTGGGCCCTTCCATTTAAACTAGCTTTTAAATTTTTAAATTTTGTTTAACTTTTACTTTGCTATTCAAAATACCTTTTCCTGTCCAGAGGTCTGACCTCTGTTCTCCAAAACAGTCTTATCTGTCTCTCTGTTCTTGCCTCTGCCTTGCTTACTGCCTCACCTGGAACAGCTCTGAGACTCTCTTCTCCCCTCTGAAATGGGAAGACTAAAAGTCCCTATCTCACAGGGTATTCTGTGGATTGCAAGAGTTGATGCTAGGAAAGTTCTATGCATGTTACCCCTGCCCCCCTTGACCGACACAAATCAGCTCCTCCCAAGCCAATCTCAGGCGTCTCCTCTTTAATAAAGCTCTTCACTGCCCCTGAATCAAAAGGACACTATCTACCATCACATGGCAAAGGACCCAACCTGAGCCACTGCGGCTGGGATTGTTTCTGACACTGCTGAGCTCCTACACGAACTCCATAACCCTTCAGCTTTGTGACTTTCTCCACGAATCTCAAGTTCTCACAGAGCAGAGATCACATCTTTGCTTATATTTTTATTTATTTGTTTGTTTGTTTATTTATTTATTTATTTATTTCACACTCATAACTCCTTCTGTAACTCAGGAACCTGTATACAGTAAGTACTTAAATGTTTCACTGCTGACCATTACAGGACCTTAATTGTGATTAAAGTTTGCAAGCAAACAAAGCAAAAAGGATACTTTTCCCAAGTGTATATGTTTATACACACACGCACACACACACACGTGTGTGTATGTATTTTGTATGCATATACATCCATATTACATGCAAATATGTGAATGTAAATACCTTTATAAATATCCATATATATATTCAGATATTTATATAGGTATTTGCATATATACATAAATGCATGCCTGTGTGTGTGTGTGCACTTCAATTAGCACTGACTCCCGATACTTCAGGTATATTCTTCTGTTCCCAATAATTCAAACATCTACTAAGCCCTGCACTCTCCAAAGCAGTCAATAATTAAACTAATTAGTATTTTTCTTAAAAAAAATTTAAAACACAAAAATCACCAGGAAATAGGACACTGAAAGCAGTATCTTTGGAAAGCAAAGAACATACGAGCAAGGTCAATAAATAACCCTTTATGATTACGTAGCTGACTTCATTCACACGGATGGTCATCTAAATAAACATTCCACTCAAACTAAAGAATAAAATGCAAAGTTTCATACCTTTCTGAATTCAGAGTCTGATCGGCATAATCACTTTTCAAAGCATCTAATTCACTCTGAAGAAAGGCTATGTTTGTCTGTGCTTCTAAAAGATCTTTCTTAACTTTCTGATTTTCCTGGAGAAAAGAAACAGCGCAGGCCATTAGATTCGGGGTGTCTTCCACCCAGGAGAGTCAAGTGTAGTGGAACCTCGCACCCCAAACCTACACCTCCATAGTTCTTCAAATCTTGGTGTTCAAAGAACTAGTTATCAATTCAAGGTGATCTGAAATTATCATAAAGTATTAAAGTCTCAAAAAGCTAAATCCTTGAAGTTGTTCTCTCTTTTTTTAATGTCTGACATCTGGTGCCAAAAAACACCAGTCAAATCATGATCATGACATACTTTAACATGTTACTGGCAAATGAGCTCAGATCAAATATGTAAACATCTGTTTTACTCAATGAGAGCTATGAATCTACTGAAAATATTCTGTGGAATTAATAGTACCTATCACCAGGCAGACTGGCTAGTTTTTACAATAAATCCGATCACCTAACATTTGTAAGTTTTGTGCTTAAAAATAAACTAGTGTAGTTTAAAAAATGTCTATGTTTTCCTAAAAAAAGAAAACAAAAACACACTGGAGGCTTCTGGTGTGTAATGATGGACTGAGCACTCTTCTTTCCTTTTGGAGACCTCATTCACATGAAATGCCAAATAACATGAAATAAACCAATACAAGTTGCAAGAATGCAAGAGGGGCCCCCCAACAGTCAAATGAATTAAATACATTTCTGGAAGATGGAAAATGGGTGGAAATGTGCTGACAAAAGAGAAGCGAGCAGGAGCACAGGAGGTCTGGAAGAGGCATGGGGGAAGATTGTGCTATAGAGCAAAGGAGGAGGCAATTAGCCAGGCAGAACCCCCGAACAGTCAGAAATGGGGCTTAAAAACACAGGTTAAATTTGTGTATTAAGGAACTCGGCCCCCAGCCCCAGGCCATCCCCTCTAATACTAGCAAAGAACAGCAGATAGAGTCGATTCCTAAGGCTGTAAGACAGGGCTTGTCTTTTTAAAAAGAACTGAATTGGGTGCCTGGGTGGCGCTGTCAGTTAAGCATCCAACTCCTGGTTTTGGCTCAAGTCCTGATCTCAGTCAGGGTCATGAGACAGAGCCCCACTCAGGCTCTGTGCTCAGCGTGGAGTCTGTTTCAGATTCCCTGCCTCTCCCTCTGCCCTCACTTGCTCTCTCTCTCTCTCAAACAAACAAATAAATAAAATCTTAAAAAAAAAAAAAAAAAAAGAAGAGAAAAAGAACCGAATGACCCCTATACAGTGTGCTGAGGCTTGTCTCTGAATATCCATATCCCACTCCTTCTGGTCATCAGGGGTCTCCCAGTCTGACAGCCAGCTTCACACACACAGCTCCTAGGAAAACACTCTCTCAGGGAGGAGGCCCTGAGGTAAACAGATCTATTTACCTAGCTGCACAGGAATCCTATGCCAGCTACCTAAAATGCTCAGAAATTCCAGGATGACATATGGGTAGTGAGTTAAAAAAACGATCAGTCCAGTAAGAACTGAAATTCTGTAGACTCTAGAATTAACATTTTCAAGGAGAAAAAACAAATTCCACGCATTGGGAAGAATAAAAAAAAAAAAAGTTGGAAGGCATCAGTGGATGATATCCTGAGGATGCCAGAGTTTCTTTTTACAAGAAACCAAAAACTCAACCAGGAAATGCAAGAAAAATAAGCAATTCTACAAGAAAGTCATGATCCAAATACAGAGCCAACTAAGAAGGGGCAGAATTTGGAACTGATGGTGCATTCCAACTTGACCATGAAGCTGGGAGCCTTCTCTTCTGAGTGGTGCAGGGATAATGACTGGAGAGAAAGAAACACACTTATAGCACAGCTGGCTCACTTCTGGGCTCTGCAATGAGAATATTTAGAGTCCTAATAAAGGAAATGTTCACTAGTGGCTTTCAACTTCTAGAGTCCACCTACAAACAAAATAAAGACAACTTAATGATGATGAAAAAACAGATGCAAATGCTGACAACTTGACAACAGAAAGACCAAAGATAGGGTCATCAAGGGGGGAAATGGGCAGAAAGAGGAATGCTGGAGGAAGAAAAGGGCAATTATAACCTCATCTCACAAAGCCAGGGACACAGACCAGAGCTGAAGTTGTAGGAATGCAGGGTTAACTATGTGAAGTGCAAGGGCCATGCCGTCATTGCTTTGAGTAAGAAATAAATAAAAGCGGGCGCCTGGGTGGCTCAGTTGGTTAAGCAACTGCCTTCGGGCTCAGGTCATGATCCTGGAGTCCCGGGATCGAGTCCCGCATCGGGCTCCCTGCTCGGTGGGGAGTCTGCTTCTCCCTCTGACCCTCCTCCCTCTCATGCTCTCTGTCTCTCATTCTCTCTCTTGCAAATAAATAAAATCTTAAAAAAAAAAAATTAAGAAATAAATAAAAGCATTCACAATAGGTGGGGTATCCTTGAGGGTAAAAGCCTGAATAACACCTTTGGTCAAAGGTACGTCAAAGGCTTTCTCTAACTGCAGTACTAATTTCTCTCCATCCCCGGAACACTGATAAACAGCATGACTATGTCTAGTCGTTGAAGAGGAAATGTATTTCTGTAAATGAAAGGTGATTCTTACCATTGATAAATCATAAATTTGCTTTTTTAATGCAGCCACATCTTCTTTTTGACTTATGTGTTTCGACTGTTCTTCTAGCTGAAAGAGCAAATAAAGGCTGTGCATTTACAAACTCACTTTGGATTGATTCAGTTAAGTTTATGAGTATCCTTGAATATACAGATATGGGAATTCTAAAAGTCTTCCATTTTCAACATTTTACAACTTTGTGAATTATTAAGCTACATATAATCCATGAAGATTTGAAAATTTGCTTTAAATAATTTAAGCATTTAAAAAGGGGGTTTTATCACTTAATGAATTTCTTTTCGAAACAACTGAAAAGTCCTTTTGGGAAGCCATTCAACTATTAAGCGATTTAACTTAGCCTTTTCAGTTATGTTGCCTATGAGTCTGGACCTTTATATTCTCCTAGAAATTCATCTGCACTTAACACTTTCTATCCTGTATTATAATTATTTATGAATGCCTTCTCTCTCCTACCAGAGTCTAAGATTTTTAACAGCAGAGTTAGTGTCAGATTCACCTGTTTTCTTCACAGTGACTCCAGTAAATGCTTATTAAAATAACTGAAATCAATAACATTTAAGTGTGATAAGAAGCTAGTGACATATACACACAATTCTCTATGAATATATACCGGAGCTTTGCTTTCTGGTTGACTTGTTAGTATTACCAGACTTTCAACCAGCTCAGGAGATCTCTAACATGGACAACAAACATGTCTTTTTGTTTCCTGACAGTCCCTGGGAACGGTGAGGATCCGTGGGTTTCCATTAACTGAGTAGTTACGCACTGACCAAAATGAATGCTATATTTCATCAATTCTAAGTCAAAGCCTAAGTAATCTGATGCTGGATTTTCTTCATCTTACCAGATGCATCAACTAAAGGTTTTCACACACCGAGGCCATGACTGCCACGTGGCTCACTCTGAGAAGAGCCCTTGATTTTTTCAGATTCATGCTAATTTCAGAGAAAAAGAACTGGAGGGAAAAAACTAGTTCCTCAGAATCCATGGCATAGGGTAATGGCAGTCATATCAATTTTGTAAACTTTTCCAGTTTAAGCCTTTAACATCCCTCACGTAAATCACCATCTGTTCTCTTGCAGAACAAGCCTCCCGAGCCGGTGGGAAGTCTGGTACAAGTGAGAAAGCGCAAACTGTGTAGCAAGACAACTCCACGGCTTATTAGCTCTGTGACTCTAGAACTTGGTGTCCTCAGCTGTGAAAGCAGGAGACTTACCTATCCTCAGAAAAAGTTTGAGAATTAAAAATTATGAAAAAGAGCTGAAGAAACTATAAAGTCAGTAATATCTCAGCTATTAGGGTTAGGCAGGACAGTCCATTATTAATCCCATTTTACAAATGAGAAACGAAATGATAAGATAATGAAGCCAATTGTCCCAGGTATAATGGGAACAAAGTAGCATCGTCTCGATGAGAACTCCAGTCCCATCACTTCTGACTCTTACTGTTCAGGGCCTATGTGGTCGTCATCATATGCCTCATCGTGGCAAGAAATTTTGTGTCTTTTCTGCATAACTTGCTTCTAGCCTAAAGATGTGGGAAGACAGGAAAATAACCGAGAACCGGGGCTAGGAGAATCTGTGACTCTGGCATCAACAAGGGACTGGTCTGTTCAAATTCTGCAATTCAAGCATCTTATGTCTGGTCTAATGGCCTCTGCCAATTAGAGAAAAGGTTGAGCTGATCATAATTTCCCAAGAAGGTTATTGGGGAGGATTTTTAATAATCCCAGAGAATCCCAGAGGTTTGAATTGCAATAGCCTACAAAATACAGCTAATCGTCCCTTAATCTCATTGAATATAAACATTGGAAACAGCATTAAAGGTTATCACATGAACAACCAGAGAAGCAAAGTAATGTGCCCAAAGTCACAATGCCACTTTCAGGGATGATTCTTTTTTAAGTATCCATTTTCAGTTTAGCCAAGGTATTTCCACTCGTTATAGAGACAATCCACACGCAAGAGGTGGACAGCCTGTGCCGGCGGGTGAGAGCCAATGTGACGCACCTCTTCCCAAACTCTGCACTCAGTCACGTCAACTTGGTAGCTTGAAATTGTTAATGGTGGAAGCATTAACACCGTGGAAATCAGCAAATATTACAGATTCCTCCCTGACCCCCTTCCCCCTCCAGAGCCCATTGTTAAGTAGCTACCAGCATACCACTGGGTGAAACAAACCCTACTCATTAGAAACCAAACACAGCAAAGGCCAAACCCAATCACACTTTTGCTCACATTTCAGCAAGTTCTCTCCCACCTCCTGCTGATCAGGGGTCCCCTAGCTCTGGAACTTTCTGCATAGAAGAAGAGCATTTACTTCATTTAATAAATATTCATTGAATACTGACCATGTACCTTGAGGTTAGCTGGGGGCAAGGATACAGGAATACGTGACCAGTAAAGACAGGATCCCTCCTGTCATGAGCAGAGTCCACTGAACATGTGGGCATTGAGGGCACCTGAGGAAGGAAAACTGGGGTTTGATGGACAACTGTTCAAGGGGTCAGAAATATTTATTAGACCTGTGCAGAAGATAGGTTGCCCTTGAAACGGAAAAGAAAATCAGGGACCTTTAAAAATCCATCTTTCCAGGGAGCCCAGTTTGACCCTGAAATCTGATTCCAACTGCTGCTTTAATATGATTCCCAATGTCTTTAGTTGCTAATAACTTAAACACACTGATACACTGAGGCTATTCCTAGAAGCCTCACTGCCACAAACATACCTTTTTGAGTTTCTTTATTGTCACCTGTAAATCCCCTACTTCTGTTTCATACTGACGTCTGAGGTCACTGAGGGCTTCCTCAGCCTTACGTTTTTCCTAAAAAAAAAAAAGATTTTAATGATTTAAACAGGTTCTTCAAAACCCCATAGAGCAAGAAATGTTTGGTGTCAAAGTAAGGCTGATCCCAAGTCTCCCACACAGGGAGGGCAAGAAGGGATGGCGGAAGTAAACCAAATGACTTTGGAGGTACATCTCTTTTGGAATTGAAACCTGCGGAAGTGAAAGCCGACATGCACACATCACCAGGAGACGCCTCTAAGACTATTACTCATGTTGTGACAGGAGGCCAGGGCACATCTATTAACTAGTTTAAGTAGTTATTGCTGTTATTTATTAAAAGATATGGCAAGAGCCAAGGGCCCACGTGCTTGCCTGAACCCTATGATGTCATCAGGGCCCAGGAAGGTCCAGTGGGTTTGTCCTTTTTCCAAGAGCTTACACCTTTACCTGAATTCAAATCACATCACCTGCAAATTTCTATGCTAAGTGCTTCCACATGGGCTGGTTCTTCTCACATGTGTCCTGCCTGGATCAGTGAATGGCAAGGGGCACCCCGGGAGGTCACGGGCTGCAGGTCCCAGGAGCCCAGACATCTTCAAATGTCCTTTTTCTCTTCGCAAAGTATGGAACTCTGTGCCCTGTGTTTAGTATTCAAATAAATTATGTTACTAGCCAGTGAAATTGAGTGTGCAGCGATCCCCTGCTAGCCCACTATATGCCAACAGTCCTGAGCACAGGGGGGCAGAGCAGGAGCAAGGCAGACAAACGCGCATGCTGGTGGGGGAAGACAGGAGGTAAGACGACCTCAGGAAGTAATACAGGGAGAAGCTGACAGGGAGATGTGACAGGAACTGAGTTAGGGGGTAAGGTAAGGCCTCTCTGCAGGGGAGACATGACCCCATGTCTGAACACCCGCCTGAGTTACAGGGTCTTGCAACCCACTTACTGGCTGTCTAGCTGAGACAACTTACTTGGAGCCTTCATCTCCTTATTGGATTTTTTTTTTTTTAAGATTTTATTTATTTATTTGACAGAGAGAGACACAGCAAGAGAGGGAACACAAGCAGGGGGAATGGGAGAGGGAGAAGCAGGCTTCCCGCGGAGTGGAGAGCCCGACGTGGGGCTCGATCCCAGAACGCTGGGATCATGACCTGAGCCGAAGGCAGACGCTTAACGACTGAGCTACCCAGGCGCCCTCCCTATTGGATTAATGTGAGGATTATATTAAATTAGCCAAGTAAATTAAATAATCCATATAAATTAAATAATCCATGTAAATTAAATATTCTATGCTTAGGAGGAAATGTGTAGGAGAAGAGTAACATCTTCACTCATGGTAACCTTTTCTAAGCGCGTCTCTTGACTTCATCCAGCTCCACAGGTGAGGCAGCAATGTCGCCACTTCACAGGTGGATGAAGACGGGAAGCCTCCCAATGAGGCACTACCTCGGACAGCCTTCCTGGCACTGAAGTGGACCCCGATGTAACTAGGCAAGTCTTCTCACTAAATCCAGGGCCACAACCTTAAACAACTTTTATGGTTTAAAAACATTTTATTCAGAGTTCAATAAAGGAAATTATCACCATGTAGCTCTTTCCATTCCCAACCTGTCAAGCTGCCAAGAGATCGGGTAGGGGGTCACTACAGTAACTTAGGTAGATGGTGGTGGTTCAGACCAACTCATCATAAACTTCCAGGAAACTGAAAGGGAGGGAAGCTTTCCCAACTCATTCTATGAGACCAGCACTGGCCTGATACAAAAATCAAACACATTAAGAGAAACCCACAAACCAGTATCTTTTATGAGTATGGATGCAAAAATAATAAACAAAATTTAGCAAAATGAATTCAACAAGATTCAAAAATGAAAATACATTATAAATAAATGAGGTTTATCCCCCGAGTACAAGTGTGTTTTAATACTTGAAAATCAATGTAATTCACCACATTGATGTTCTAAAAAAGAAAAAAGCCATGATCATTTCAATAGATACAGAAAAACATTTGATGAAATCCAACATTCCATTCCTAATTAAAACAACTCTTAGCCAACCAGGAACATGCGCAAAATTCAGTAAAGGGCTTCTATGAACAGCATGCCACCAACATCATACTTCTTGTTGAGAGAGAAATTATAGACAAGGATGTCTGCTCTCCCTTTTCTTGTTCTAACCAGTGCAATAAGGAGAGAAAAATAAAGTGATCATTCACACCAGAAAGAGAGAAGTAAAGCTGTCTTTATTCATAGATTACAATACCATTTACCTAGAAAACCTGATGGAATCTACCAAAAAAGCTGCTGAGTGTGAACAATGTAAACAATAAGATAGGGTATAAGATCTATATGTAAAAATCAAGTGTATTTCTATATATTCACATTGGACAACCAGAAATTGAAAGTTTTAACAACACTGTTTAGAGTAGCATTAAAATATCAAATACTTAGGAATGAATCTGAGGAAAGATTTATAAGATCTTTATGTTGTACACTACAAAACATTGCTAAGAGAAATTAAAGAAGACCTAAATAAATGGAGAATAAATGGATCAAATTATTCATTATTGTTAAGATGCCAATTCTCCCCAAATTGATCTATAAATGCAATGAAACCAAATCAACCCCCCAGAATGTTTGGGTTTTTTGTTTTTTTCTTTTTGTTTTTAAGAAACTGACAAGCTGATTCTATGGAAATTAAAGGATCTAAAATAGCCCAGACAATTTTGAAAAACAACAAAGTTCTTTCAACCTAAATGTGAGACAGGAGTCCATCAAAATCCTAAAGGAGAACACAGCAGCAACCTCTTCGACCTCAGCCGAAGCAACTTCTTCCTAGAAACATCGCCAAAGGCAAGGGAAGCAAGGGCAAAAAATGAACTATTAGGACTTCATCAGGATAAAAAGCTTTTGCACAGCAAAGGAAACAGTCAACAAAACCAAAAGACAACCGACAGAATGGGAGAAGATATTTGCAAATGACATATCAGATAAGGGGCTAGTATCCAAAACCTATAAAGAACTTATCAAATTCAACACCCATAGAACAAAGAATTCAATCAAGAAATGGGCAGAAGACATGAACAGACATTATTCCAAAGAAGACATCCAAATGGCCAGCAGACACATGAAGAAGTGCTCAACATCACTCGGTATCAGGGAAATCCAAATCAAAACCTCAATGAGATACCACCTCACACCAGTTAGAATGGCTAAAATTAACAAGTCAGGAAATGACAGATGTTGGCGGGGATGCGGAGAAAGGGGAACCCTCCTACACTGTTGGTGGGAATGCAAGCTGGTGCAGCCACTCTGGAAAACAGTATGGAGGTTCCTCAAAAAGTTGAAAATAGAGCTACCATATGATCCAGCAATTGCACTACTGGGTATTTACCCCAAAGATACAAATGTAGTGATCCAAAGGGGTATGTGCACTCCAATGTTTATAGCAGCAATGTCCACAATAGCCAAACTGTGGAAAGAGCCAAGATGTCCATCGACAGATGAATGGATAAAGAAGATGTGGTATATATATACAATGGAATATTATGCAGCCATCAAAAGGAATGAGATCTTGCCATTTGCAACGACGTGGATGGAACTGGAGGGTATTATGCTGAGCAAAATAAGTCAAACAGAGAAAGACATGTATCATGGAGTGGTAGGGGGTCAGAGGGAGGGTAGCTGGGTGATAGACATTGGGGAGGGTATGTGCTATGGTGAGCACTGTGAATTGTGTAAGACTGTTGAATCACAGACCTGTACCTCTGAAACTAATAATACATTATATGTTAAAAAACGAAGAAGATAGTAGGAAGGGTAAAATGAAGGGGGGAAAATCAGAGGGGGAGACGAACCATGAGAGACTATGGACTCTGAGAAACAAACTGAGGGTTCTAGAGGGGAGGAGGTGGGGGGATGGGTTAGCCTGGTGATGGGTATTAAAGAGGGCACGTATTTTTAATGGAGCACTGGGTGTTATACGCAAACAATGAATCATGGAACACTACATCAAAAACTAATGATGTATGGTGATTAACATAACATAATAAAATTTAAAAAAAAGAAAAAAACAACAAAGTTGAAGAACTAATATTACTTGATTTCAAGACTTATTATAAAGCAATAGTCACCAAAACAATGTAATATTGGCATAAAGTAATCAATGGAACAAAGCAGAGAGCCCAGAAATAAAGCCACACAGATACAGTAAACCAATTTGGGACAAAGTGCAAAGGCAATTCAATGGAGAACAAATAGCCTTTTCAACAAATGGTGCTAGAACAACTGGATAGCCACCTGCAAAAAAATATGAACTTTGATCCATATTGCAAAAATGGATCCTAAATGTAAAATCTAAAAAAATAAAACTTACAGAAGGAAACAGCAGAAAAATCTTTGTGACCTTGGATTAGGCAAAGATTCCTTAGAGGCCAAAAGCCTGATCCATTAAAGAAAAATTGACAAATTGGACTTCATCAAAATGAAAACTTTCTACTCTTCAGAATACACTGTTAGGAGACTGAAAAGACAAGTCAGAGTGTGGGAGAGAATTTTAAAAACAGAATATATAAAGAACTCTCAAAACTCCCTAACAGGGGTGCCTGGGTGGCATAGTCGGTTAAGCGTCCGACTCTTGGCTTCAGCTCAGGTCATGATCTCAAGGTCGTCGGGCTCTGTGAGGAGTCGGCTTGAGATTCTCTCTCCCTCTCCCTCTGTCCCTCTTGCTCAATTGCTCAACTGTGCGCTCTCTCTCTCTAAAATAAATAAATAAATCTTTAAAAAAAAAAAAAAAACCTGTATTTAAAACAAAACAAAACAAAAAAACCCTCCATAACAAGAAAACTACCTAATTTTTAAAGTGAACAAAAGGTGTTAACATATTTCACCGAAGAAGATACCCAGTGGTTTCCTAGCAAGGAGGGCAGAGGAGGGAGGAAGGGAGGCATGAGGAAGGGGCCTGAGGAAACCTAGATGGTGGACGGATACACCCATTGTCTTGGCTGTGGTGGGGGTTTCACGGTGTATGGGTACACCCAGTGTTACCATCTTCTGTACTGTAAACCTGTGCAGTTCCTTGTCTGTCAATTCTACTTCACACCTAAAATACTTACCTGGAGCAATGGAGTAACACTGTAGGTACAACAGGAGTCAAGGTCAGGAAGAGCTGAATAAGGCCAGAGGACTGCAAGGGAGCATCAAGGGGAGATTTTCTCTGCGCTTGGCGGAGTTGGGGAACACGGGAAGGAAGGGCAAAGAAAACAGATGGAGCGAAGGAAGAGCGATGATCATGCCCGACCAGCGCTGTGCGGTGAAGAATCGCAGGGAGCCGAGCTGAGCCAGATATTGTAACGAACCGCACATGAAGTTACAAGGGGAGGGGGCCCCGGTCAGGGCTCCAACACCAACCACAAATCTGCTCCTCACATACGTGGCTGGAAGAAGTGGTGGGACTGATGGCAACAGAGCACGCGTACTTGGTAAGTGTACGACGAAGGAATGA
The DNA here is from genome assembly GCF_029215605.1 of Mirounga angustirostris. Classification (NCBI taxonomy): domain Eukaryota; kingdom Metazoa; phylum Chordata; class Mammalia; order Carnivora; family Phocidae; genus Mirounga; species Mirounga angustirostris. The sequence continues at coordinate 24,237,819 of NW_026991723.1, forward strand.
GCACACAGATTAAATGGATGGAGAGGGGAAAAGGGCAGGAAAGAGTATATGATTTTCCCTGTTTTTCGACTACAACAAATGGAGTGCTCACAGAAGAATGGGCTCTCCACTGCACTAAAGCAGGCCCATGGACTCCGAGGCACTCACTCTGTTGAATATGACCTCCAAACAGTTACTAAACTGGTCATTAAGAGATAAGACGACAAAGAGACCTGAAGTCATACATGTGATAAAGCAGTCTGAGGCAAAGAATCTGGAAGGACACAAAGCACGAAGAGCAACAGAAAAGAGCAGGCCGGCCACAGCCACGGTGCCAGGCACTCATATACATCACCAGGCTGGACCTCCGTGAAGCAGGTTGGTGGCATTACCCCATTCTAAAAATGGTACCACAAAGGTCAGAGGTCCAGTTATTTTCCCAGGGCCACCTGCCCAGGCAAAGGCAGAGCCAGGAAGCACACTGAAGGCCTATCAGATGCCAATACTCGGGCCCTTCTCACTCCATCCTGCTGCCTCTCGGAGGTAACAGGGCAAATGAATAGAAAACGTCCACCCCAACATTAGCCTTCACCCAGCTATAGTTTATAAGGAAAACAGACAAGTATTGCTTCTACAGAAATCATTGAAGGTAACAACTTTCAACCGTAAGAGTTCCTTCAGTGACGAATAAAATACATTCCATTATAAAACACTGAAGTTCGTAGAGAGAATTTTAATTTCCCTGCAATCTAGAAATTTAAAGTTGGCAGTGGACATGGTCAGGGAGACTGTGGCATAAAAGCTGAGCCACCCTCCTCTACCCAAGGGGGGCTCTGCCTTCTTCCTTGGGCCTCAGCTCCCACGGCACCTCCACAGAGAGGCCCCTGACCTCCTGACGACTTCTCCCCATCGCTGTCGACCACACTTGCTCTTCACTCGTAGCTACTGAAATTATCTACTTTATTTGATTATTTATTATCTCTCTCCTTAATCTCCCCCCGAAACCACCACCGCCAAAAATGCCCTCATTGAAAGCCCCTGCCCAGTGCCCGGTCTGTAAAACGCGCTCCACCAGGATTCGTGGAAAGAATGGGCCAATCCCATAAACTCACGTCTTTCCGCGTCTTGTGTTCTGCTGCCTGAATCCTCTGATCCATTTCCTCCTCCAGCTCACTCAACTGCATGGCTGCCTTGTCCTGGGCTCTGAAATGCAAGAGGATGCACACCTTTTCACTGCAACCTGCAGAGACAGCTTCAACCTCATCTATTTCAAGCCCTATTTTACATATGAGGAGAAACACACCATTTAAAATAATAGTCCCTGTTCCTTCCACATAATAAGACAGGATTGGCACTTTGACCATTTGGCTGTAAAATAACATTAAAACTAGATATTTAGTAAATGGTATAAACTAGACAAAATAGTATTAAACTAGATCATGGCGAAGAACAGCTAAAGATATCAAAATCACTGGGAAGCTCTCAATAAATTCTGAAAATCCTTTTTGCTCCCACGACTGAGTGATATTCCTGGACAAAAAAAGAACCCCATGGCAAACAGATTTTTAGATAGAATTCTGAAATATTATTATACAAAACACACAATGTGATATGCTACAGTTAGAAGGGGGGAAAAGGAATCTCAAAAATTATTTCTAATCAGGGGCGCCTGGGTGGCTCAGTTGGTTAAGCGACTGCCTTCAGCTCAGGTCATGATCCTGGAGTCCCGGGATCGAGTCCCACATCGGGCTCCCTGCTCAGCTGGGGGTCTGCTTCTCCCTCTGACCCTCTTCCCTCTTGTGCTCTCTGTCTCTCATTCTCTCTCTCTCAAATAAATAAAATCTTAAAAAAAAAATATTTCTAATCAGGTTCCCTAAAGTTCTAGAATAAAAATACAGTCTTTACATTGTAGAAAAATTCTGTTTCTTTTACTAATGTCATCCCTAAATCTCCTCTCTATAGAGGCAGAGCACACTGATTTGCCAAAAAGTTAGAAATGGGAACATTTCGTTGAGGAGAGTTCTGGGATAGTTTTCCTGAGCAATTGGCTAGTATAGAGACATCTGTCACTTTACAGTGGTTGAGGCTGCAGATTAAACCCTAAAAAAAGTATTTTTAGTATTTTTTGTTCTCTCTCTGCTGTACGTCTGACTATCTAAATTTTCTCATACATACGTCTTGCCTATTCCACTAGATGACAAGAGACTAAATCCCACCACGGGATTTAGAGGGTCAATGACACACTGCTGATAAAAAGTAGAGAATAGGACCTAAACAGAAGACCTCCCGTCTTCCAGTTTGACGGCTTCTGAGACACCATGTTACCTGCTTTCTACCTGCTGACTCCCTTGTAACACATTCTGTGCATGCATTACTTTAATCTTTATATAAAGTTCCAAATGAGTCCTGAGGGGTGGGGAGAAGGCTCCAAAATAAAATTTTGAGTAACTTACTACTATTTTCCGCTTGTGTTTTCTTCATCCTTACCTGACAGCCTGCCCGAAGGGATGTTAACCTTGTTTGGAAAGTTAGCTATTTCTGGTTCATTTATAAGCACTTGCTATCTGAAATCTAGGAATTACGTATCTCCACAGCAAGTTTGTTTTGTTGGTCAACTCTGGGACTGTAAACTAGCCAAGTCTGTTCTCTCCCTATGACCATTTTTCCGACCGCTCCTTCGTGACATCCAGGACTGTTCCTGAATGTGTTCTTTCTGCCTTCCTCACTCCTGAGCAATGATTTTTTTTTTTTTTTTTTTTTTTTTTTTGGTAAATCAGGGTAGTCTATGATGCCACCATGTTTGCCCCAGCAATTCCTAACTCCTAGTGAAATGTCTGGTGTGATGAAGACTGTCCACTCTAACCTAGTCCAGGGCTCCCATCCAGACACTCGGACCATCCTTCAGGTGCAAGCACAGAGCGAAAAGATAGAGACCTGCCCCCATCCAAAATCCCAGGTGAGGGCGGATGGTCCTCCGCTAAGAACATAAGAGAACTTCACAGTCATCACGGAAGCACTTCAGTGAGGTCTCTGACAGCTGGGACAGAGCCTGACTTTGGCTCCCACCCCAACCGCAAAGCAGCAGGAAGGAGACAAGCAGGACACGGCCCAGCACAGGTAACATACTCACTCCGCGGGGGTGGGCAGCAGCTTGGCTGGTGATGAGAACATGAGGAATGCCATTCTTTTTTCCCTTGTGGGTTTACATGGTACTATCCTTAAAGGTCACATATAAATGTGTGTGTGTGTGTGTGTGTATCGAAGTTTGTCTGTTTTAACAGGTATTCCTGGACACTTTAAAAACTCAACATGTGCGTCTGTGAATCACCCCCAGTTTACAGAATTTGGAGTTCATAGGACCCTTCTATCCTACTGAATGCCCCTAGCAGACAAACTTGAACGAAAAGTTCAGAGTCGGGAACTGAAAATGTTCTTAAGAAACTCCCTGTGAATAGCTCCACTCTTGCATGACTCCAGAACTATAAAAAGTCCTATGTAGCATCGTTTTAAAACACTCCTATATTTTAATTGCCTTCACTCAAACTCCAAAAGGTTAACTAGACAGTCTGATCATCATTTGGAAGGAAAGAATAAAGAGACAGAGGAGTACCCTCTCCTGCCCCCTTGGCGATGGGGCGCATCCTATCAGAGGGGCCTTCACAAGTTCTGGGTAGAGACCAGCAGGATGCACCACACACTCAGAGATGCTGGTGAAACAGATGGCAGCGAGAAGCATCTTTGGGGCAGAACAGCCGGGAACTACAGCAAACAAAATGCTCTCTTTCCCACTGATGCCAAAGGACTGTGGTCCTTCTGGGGAGCAAAAAGGCTGATGTTTGGACTGCAACACATGTAAATTCTTCCTCTGCACTGGGCTGCTGGTAAAGCCAGTAAGATATCAACGTGAACGAGCTGTGGCTTACACAAACCATATAACAGCACGGGTTTCAAGCTTTTTGGCTTCCAGTCCAAGCTGGGCGAGGAGGGCCAGAGACAGGAAGTCCCACCACTGAGCACCCACCATGTGGTTGACCTGGTGCAGGGGTTTACACCCAGCACATCATCTCCACACCCTGAGAACGTGAATATTTACAGTCACGTTCTGCAGATACAGAAACCTGCCCAAAGTCACACACCTGTGACAAGGCCAGCCTTCAAGTACAGTCCTGTCCGCCTCTCTGGAAAAGAAGTTTCCTGTATGTTTCAAGTGGCTGGATATAAGATAGCAAACCTCTTTGAACTGTTCTGCAGGGAATCTGGTCTTGAGAAGTTTATAGGATAGGATCACGGCGACCTACTGATGGGACTGCTGGCTGCCCCTACAGAGTACTGCCCGACTCAGCTTTTTTCGTGCTGGTTCAGTTTAGGAAGCTCCAGATGCCCGAGGTTCGGGAAGTCCATCCACATCATAACGTGATCGTGAAGTTCAGTCCATGTGCCACCTGGACACAGAGCCAGTTAAAGGACCCCACATGCCACTGAGAAAGGAAGGGCTTCGGGCACCCAGGTGGCTCAGTTGGTTAAGCATCCGACTCTTGATTTCAGCTCAGGTCATGATCTCAGGGTCATCAGATCGAGCCCCGTGCTGGACTCCAGGCTCGCATATGAGCCTGCTTAAGATTCTCTCTCCCTCTGTCCCTCCCCTCACCCCCACTCAACTCACATTCTCTCTCTCTCTAAAAAAAAAAAAGAAGAAAGACAGGAAGGGCTTCAATACCTCTTCACCGCAATGGCCAGGTTTTCCATTTCTGTGCTCTGCAGTTTGATCTCGCGGATAAAGTTCCTTATAACGTGTTCGTATGGCTGAATTAGTCTTGGCTCCACAAGGTTGATGTTTAGATATAAGGTACTAACTTGCTCTTTTCTGCCCCCAAAAAAAGAAAAGAAAACCTAAAATTAAAAGCTAAATTAAACCAAGTAAAAAATAAAAAGGCAAATTTTCAGAATACTTTCAGGAATGAGACACATAAGAACCAAAAAAAGAGAAAAGCAACAATATAGAAGGACCAGAAGGGAGGGAAGAGAGAGCAGTCAGAGATGCTGTGGCATTATTCTCTGTATTATTTTTAAAATGTAACAGCAAGTTTATTTTTTCCCAGATTTATTGAGGTATGACTGATAAATAAAAACTGTATATATTTAGGTTTCCAAGTCATGATTTAGTGTTAGAAGATATAGACTGGTGAGGGAAGAGAAATGCATAGGGAGGGACTGACAGGTAGGGGCATTCTTTGTTATTACTGTAGGATTTTTTTAAAAGAAAGGTAAATAGGGGGCATCTGGTTGGCTCAGTTGGTACAGCATGTAACTCTTGATCTCAAGAGTTCCAGCCCCACGTTGGGCATGGGGAGAAAGAGAGAGAGAGAGAGAGAAAGAAAGAAAGAAAGAAAGAAAGAAAGAAAGAAAGAAAGAAAGAAAGGGAAGAGAAGAGAAGAAAGGAGTAGAAATAGAAATAGAAATAGAAAATGAAAAAAGAAAGGTAATAAGTTGTACAGAAAAATGTAACCAATGGTTACCAAAAGGTAACCATTAAACTGAAGAATAACATGTTCCACCAATCCCTAATAAGACATATTTCAGCCTTTATGATCATAAGAGTGAATGTACCTATTATTTTAGTCAAAAATTACTTCATATAAATTCACATGTATTTATATGTGACAATCCTCATACTTGTCATTATTAACTTTTATTAAAAGACACATATTCCAGAGTCGTTTCAAAAGAAAAACTGGGCAGCTCAGCTCCTGGAGGACAAAGGTGTGAGTCAGTGGGGTTAGCAGCACTCCTGACTCAAGTCCAGTGGCTGACACGCTAAGTGTACAGAGAGGAGACTCTGTGAAGACACGGAAAGGTGGCCATCGAAAAGCCAAGGAGACAGGCCTCATTAAGAACCAACTCCACGGTGCCTTGATCTGAGACTTCTGGCCTCCAGAACTGTATGAAAATAAATTTCAGTTGTTTAAGCCACCAGTCTGGTATTTGTTACTAGAAATTCCTAGGAACCACAGCAATCAATAAAAGACCCAAGGTCCCAGAGAGACTGAGTGACAGAGCTGGGATTCCACCCTAGTCTGATGCTGCAGACCACATGATCCGTCATAACGTTATTTTGCTTCCCAATTGTGTTAAAGCATCTGAACCGTGGCAGAAGAAATGGGATTCAAAATTAATTCACAGAACTATGAAACACTGCAAAATGTGAGGTATATATTAATCTAGAGGCTTAGTTAAGCATGGCCTCAAGGTGTGTCCATGAGCTATAAAATCCCCCAGGTTTGCACTTAGAAATAAACTGCTCAGTCTGTGCAGAGGCCAATTATGATTGAAAAGAACTGCTCAAGTGAAATATTATTAATAAAGCTGCAGGATTAAGTCACTTTATTTGATATAAGACACAGGAAGTGGCCACCATCCTTCCCATCAGAGCTGAGTACAAACACTAGTCACAATAGTGAGCCGTATTTACTAGAGCAATAAACAAAACAAAACAAAACTACTCTTAGATTGTCCCATGCAACTTCAGTGCATAACAGGATCATTACTTTTGTCAGTTACTGATCACCAGCAGGATACAAAACATAAAAACTTTCTCCTTCACAGGAACCTGCCTGTCAGAGATGGCCATTAAGAGACTGTCACCTAGAGTCCTTGCTTATTGGCTAACAGCACAATAAAATGTTCACAAGGAGAGATCAGCAGCTTTCCTGATTTTCTGCAAATTTCAAAAATAAAAAAGAAACATAATGATTTGTAAATTTTTTTGCTGGTCTTGACATTATAAAGAATTTCAGAAATGGTTTACAGTGAAATATACAAACAGATCAATTACGGAAAATATCGGCATTACAGAAAATATGTGATATGGTTAACCACTGTGCTACAGGCTAGCTGAATACTCATCTATCCTGCCTCCTATCACAGGGCACACAGGAGAAATGCCTTCCAGGAACCGCAGGCAGGAAGACTAGAGTCATGTGACTAGTTCTGGTCAATGGAACGGGAACAGAAATGCTGTGTTGGCCACTTCCATGCTTGTCCCCAAAAATCCTTCGTAAGATCCTCAGCTTCTATTCATTCATATTCTCCCTCTCTCTCTCTCTGTCTCTCTCTCTCTCTCAGCATCTCTCCTTCCATCCCCCTTCCCTCTCTCTCTTCCCACTCCTTCTCTACCTCCCTCCATCTCTCTTCCTCATTCCCACAGCTGAAGTGAAGAATTCTAATAAGGCGAAGTCATGGGATAGAATGCGCTCGGCTCCTGAATCACCACACTGAGCTTAACTACTCAGCAGGGCCACCTGACTACTTCAATCTGAATGACACACAAGAAAGAAATGTTTGTGTTTTGTAAAGCCACTAGGACTTGGAACTTTGTTACAGTCAGTTTGAACTTAAAAGGTTGGCATAAAGTTTCCTATTTTTTTTTACTATCCTCATCCAGATTAAATTACTTCCTCATCTTTTTACTTGATAGCTTTATACTAACTATGTAAAAGTTTCTATGACCAGGGCAAGTCTTTAGCACCACCACCCACTCTCTCTCAAGGGAACAAAATACTACTGCGAAACATCATATACTGAGGCAGATACTTATTAAGCACCTTACGTATGTAGTCCAGGCAGTGATCCAGCAGTTACATGTACTATTCACTTAATCCTCATAGCAACTCTATAAAGAAGTTATCACCAGTATCCTGTTTACCAAAGAGGAAACTGAGGCAGAGACAGCAAAGTACTGTCCTGGTAGCAGAGCCAGGATTCCAACTCAGCCCATCTGGCTCCAGAGTCCAGCTCCCCATGGAAGAACTAGCTCTGTGGGCCAAAAGTAAATGCTGAACTGGTCTTTAGGGGACCCAAGCGCTTGTCTTCATTTAAGAAAATTTAACATATCAAGATTTTTTAAAAATTGCTTTGGAGGATGCTATGCATTATTGCTGCAAGGACTGTCCACATTATAAAGAGTCTCCCTTAAAGAATGAAGGCATGATGAAGATTAAAATGAGATAATCTTATAAAATTTGGTTTACTTAAAGCTATTTCAGGAAAGCACAACTGTAGACAATAAGGACCCCTCCCACCTTCCCCGGCCCCCATATGCCTGTGTGTTTCATTTGGTCTGGTTCTGTGAAACTAGAGAACCGTCTGGATTATGCCGAGAGACAGCCAACAGAACACACTTGGCAATTCTGACATCTGATGGAGAAAACAAAACAAAAATTTAAAAAACACCTTACTGTAACAAGAGATAATACCTTGCCCCTCTCTGTGAGCTTTAAAGGCTGTGCCCTGCCCAGGCAGCTAAACACATGTGGATTCTTCAGCTCAACAGACTTGGTGCCAAGACAATCTCTGTTCTGCTCCTAGGAGTGCCACAGTCACTGGCCTCCCCCGGTGTCCTTGCTCCCCACATCAAAGGTTAAGCAAACAGAGAATACACATCGCCACACACAAGCTCTGTTTCCTTCTGGCCTGACCCCAGGTGGCATATGTGAGGACTGAGAATGATGCCTGGTGGTGACAAGGCCTGAAGCACTCTTAATTCATTGAGTCTGGGGCCTCACCTCATGCAGTTACACTTGGATTCACAAATACCACGTAGACTTGCTTACAGGTGCACTTGACAAATGTTCAGTAAAAATTAAGGGTCGAGCCATAGGCTTTAGTCAGCCAAGACAAAACACAGTCTCTACCCTTCTGTGCCAAGAGAGCCCCTAACACTAAAAATAATCTCATTTATGTCTGAAGGAAAAGAGATAGAATGAAAGGTAGAGAAAGATATCAGAGAAATGCAGATCAGAGAAAAACACGCCCTGACTTACCAACCAACTTTAGATGTTTAAATCCTGAGCCTATGCATCTTATTTGATAAATTACAAGATGATTTGTTAAAAAAAAAAAAAAGACAGTGGTGGTGGGTAATTACTGATGAAAAACACAACTTAGAGTTTTAAAATGGTCCCTGGGAAATAAGCATTTTATATCACAAATATTCCCACTGAAGCTGAAAGGACTATTACATGAACTTAGAAGAAAAACAGGTCCACTTAGGATGTGTACAAATTATAAAAGGGTCACACGTTTTCACAGGATTTACTTAGAGGAGCACAGATATAACAACATTTATGTGTATATACTGGAATAGTGTTCGCCTTGAGAATGCTTGGACACCTCCGCTCCAAGGACACTTCTGGGAAAGAGTCAAGCACAGACACACACTCCACACTAAGGAACATGGTGACCCAGTAAGATCATTAGGAAAACTGTCTCTTAGATCCCAAGTCTCACTGCATTAAGTATTAAATCGGGGGGGGGGGGGCTAACCTAGTTATTCAAACTATAAGTCAAATAGATCTAAAACCCAAGACAGTTTTCTATGAACAAAAGCCAACAGTATAAAGTACCAATGGCTGCATCATCCTACACTAGGGTTTGGCATAAGAAAATTGACATTATGACCCTAACATCTGAGTACAGGAAATTAAAACATCCATGCCATCCAAGGCATGGATGCTAGATCCTGGAAGTAAAATGCTAAGAAACAGACAAACAGACTCTAATGGGGGTTCCTTCCCCCATTAGACCCGCCATGAAGATTAAGTACAAGATATTCTGGCAGCATAGACAGGGGAACATGACCAGCACTTGGAGGATAGCCTGAGGGATGAGTAGATGTCAACTAGGCAGCGAGTGGGAAAAGGGTGAAGGAGTGGTGGCCTGTCCCAGGCTGAAGGGGCGGGACGGTGCGGGGGCAGCAGGTAAGGCAGCTGCTCCTGTAACCAGAAGAAGCTGTTGGGGCTGGAGAGCTGGAAGTAGGGGAGGCGGCAGCAGCATCAGATGTGGATGTGGGGTGAGAAGTTAGCAGGAGCCAGAAGGCACAGCAAAGACACAGGAGGAGACAGTTATCAAGAGGGCAGGAAGCCACTGGAATGGTTAAGTGGAAGCAATGATTTGACCAAGTTTGCATCTTAACTACTCCCATCTTCATAAAGTTTTGGCTGAAGCAGAAAATTAAGCACAGGATTTTGAAACAAGTCTGTGGAGATAAAGGTAAATCTAAGTCCAATGTCATTTAATCCAGAAATGTACAACTTCAGAAGTTTTCATGAACTTTGACTTTCCTTTGCTACAGAATGTATAAAATTATAGACAATTTGAATCTGATCGTACAAAGAGATCACCTGAACAGAGTAGAGAGAGCCCATAAAGAGACCCACCTGAATACAGTCAACAGATACTTGACAATGGAGCAAATGTAATACAGGAGCAAAGATAGTCTTTTCAACAAATGCTGCTGGAACAACTGGGCTTTCTCTTGCAAAAGAACAAATACAGACACAGAACTTACACCATTCACCAAAACGACGTCAAAATGGATCACAGACCTAAACGTAAAATGCAAAACTATAAAACTTCTAGAAGATAAGGAGAAAACTTAGATGACCATGGGTATGGTGGCAACTTCTTAGATAAAACACCAAAGGCATAATCCATGAGAAAAAGAATTGATAAGCTAGACTTCACTAAAATTAAAAACTGCTCTATAAAAGACAGTGCCGGGACACCCGGGTGGCTCAGTTGTTAAGCTTCTGCCTTGGGCTCAGGTCATGATCCCAGGGTCCTGGGATCGAGCCACGCATCAGGCTCTCTGCTCTGCGGGAAGCCTGCTTCTCCCTCTCCCACTCCCCCTGCTTGTGTTCCTTCTCTCGCTGTGTCTCTCTCTGTCAAATAAATAAATAAAGTCTTAAAAAAAAATCTTTAAAAAAAAAAGTGCCAAGAAAATGAGAAGATAAGCCACAGACCAGAGGTTATCTGTATGTATGATGTATCTGTAAAGGACACATCTGATAATGTACTGTCATATAAAATATACCCCCCAAAACCCTTAAAACTCAACAATAAGAAAACAAACAATCTGATAAAAAAAAAAATGGGTCAAAGACCTTCACAGACACTTCACCAAAGATATACAGATGACAAATAAGCATATGAAAAAATGCTCCACATCATATGGCATCAGGGAAATGCCAATTAAAACAATGAGATAGCACCATACACCTATGAGAATGGCCAAAACCTAGAACACTGACAACATCAAATTCTGGTGAGGATGTGGAGTAACAGGAACTCTCATTCACTGCTGGCAGGAAAGCAAAATCGTAATCACTTGGGAGGACAGTGTGACAGTTTCTTAGACCAAACATACTCTTAACCATATAATCCAGCAATCAATGCTTCTTGGTATTTATCCAAAGGAGTTGAAAACTTATGTCTACACAAAAACTTGCATATGAATAGGTACAGCCACTTTGGTCATAACTGCCAAAACTGGGAAGCAACCAAGATGTTCTTCAGTAGGGGAGTGGATAAACTATGGTACATCCAGACAAGGAAATACTAACCAACACTTGAAAAATGAGCTGCCAAGCCATGAGAAGATACAGAGGAACTTTAAATGCATATTACTATGCAAAAGAATCCAATCTGAAAAGATTATATACTACATAATTCCAACTCTATGACATTCTAGAAAAGGCAAAACTTGGAGATAGTAAAGACATCAGTGGTTGTCAGGGATTCGAGGGGAGGGGATAAGGATGAATAGGTGGAACACAGAGGATTTTTAGGGCAATGAAAATACTCTGTAAGATAATATAATAATGGGTCTATGTCACACCGTACCTTTGCCCAAACCCATATAATGTACATGAGTGAACCCTAATGTAAAATGAGGAATTTGAGTGGTTATAATGTGTAAATATAGGTTCATTATTTGTAACAAATGTATCATTCTGATAGGGGTTTGCTGGTAATGGGGGAGGTTGTGCAGGTGTGGGGGCAGGGGGTACATGGGAAATCTCTGTACCTTCTTAATTCTTCTACAAACCTAAAACTGCTTTTTTAAAAAAATCTGATAGTTTATTTCTCTTTTGGGGTAAGAAAAATGGATATATGCCTACTCAGGTGACACCAGCTGATCTTTCCAGATGCCCCAAACCAACTGTACTGTCATTTGGTCAGTAAGTGGAAAGGCTTATCCTTTTACCCCCACACAAGTTAGAGAAAAGTTCCTGACTTCAAAACATACTTTTATTACATAGTACACATACTTTCAGAACAAACCCCAACTAACTGGAAAATAAATTCCAACAACCAAATCTAGCTCTGCCCCTAGAATAGGACGGCATTAGCTCTCTTTGTGAAATCCGCCTCTTTCCAGACACGGTGCGCGGTGTGTGCCCATTAACCGCCTGATGCTGGCCGCCTCTAACTGGAAGTGATTCTGGTCTGTGTTCTCACAAAAGCTCTCGCTCTTCATTAACTCAGTCACAAAGTGATTATCTGACTCTCCCTTCTAGAGAAAACAATGGTCTCTTCAACTTGGTTCCAATATCCCACAGAGGGAAAGACAAGCCACTCCAGTGGCCTGGGCCTTCCTTGGCTCTGCTTTCTGCTCCTCAATCACAAGATGATCCAGTCCAGGTGTTCAACCACCAGTGACTCATCCAGGGCCCCCTGCCCAAATACATCTCCCACAGGTAAAATTCCTTCGGGATTCTCATTGCCCTGAGAAGTATTTTACTTCCCTAAGTACTGAGATGGGTAGCATTCCCGCCAAGATTTTAAAATGGAAACTCCCTGGGAGATGATTCGAAGTCTAGAAACATTTCAAATTGCAAATTGTTTCCTATTTGAAATCACTGACATTTAGTGACTGGGAGTTTGCCAATGGAGGGAGGAGGACAAAAACAGCAAGAGGCACCGTGCTAAAGGTTTGGGGAGGGCACACTCCGCACAGCTGAGGGCTGCTTGAGTGAATAGCACGTGGGGAAAGTGTAATGGCCTGGCTAAATCAAATGCTTGCTTACCACAGCCTGGCTTTGCAACCCAGGGCAAAACACTTAGCCTCCTGAGCTTCAATTTCCTCAGACATAAAGTGTGGAGAGTGACGGAACCTACCACATGACATGAGGATTCACCCAGACTGAAGCACACACAACAATACCAGGCACACTGTAGGGAATCGATAAATGTTGGCCATTATTATGATCCGTTATTGCTCTTGACTTCTCTACCCCATTGTGTTAGAAGTAGGTGTTTATCTCCTGTGTACCTCTGGGTTGTGTTTTGGGGAAAGGGGCAAAAGGGAGAAAGCAGCGTGGTGTGGAAACTTCATGGAGAGACTTCTTCACGGAGAAAGTTCACCTCTGTTGTCTTATGGGTGTCAATGCAGGGGAAACCGAGAAATGAAAATTGGGTCATGCCTGAGGTCAGTCTGCAGAGCTCACAGTCCAGAGGTGTGATAGCATGGTTTATAAGAAATATATATTTGGTCATTCAGATGACCAAAAAATACATTTCTTAGATAGATTTGGTCTTTATCCACAATTCCTGAAAACCTTCAAAGCCATAAAGGTGAAAAGGAAGTCTTTTTATTAATGAAGGTAGCTAGTTGCCAAGAGGACCAACCCTGTGATTAAAGGGTTGAAATTTTCAATCCCACCCACCCCACACCCTGACCTCCAGGGAGGGGAGAAGGGCTGGAGGTTGAATCAGCCAATGGCTAACAACTTAGCTTATCATGACTACGTAGTGAACCCTCCATATAAAACCCAAGAGAACATCTTTTTGGTCCTTTGGGGAGAGTTTGCATGCTTGGGAAACCAGAACACTTCCATGTGTCACCGAGCCAGCCCCCAAGCTCCATGAGGACAGAAACTCCTCAGGCCGGGACCTCATCCTATGTATCTCTTCATGTGGCTCTTGATTCATACTCTGTCATATCCTTTAATAAAGTGGTAAATATAAGTAGATGTCTCCCTGAGTTCTGTGAGCCTCTCTAGTGAATTAACCGAACTTAAGGAGGAAGTTGTTGGAACCTCCAATCAGTCGGAAGCACAGGTAACAGCCTGGGGCTTGTGACTGGCAATTGAAGTGGGGGATGGGGGCAGTCTTGGAGGACTGAACCCTTAACCTATGGAATCTGATGCTATCTCCAAGTCGATAGTGTCAGAATTGAGTTGAATTCTTGAACACCTTGCTGGTGTCCAAGGACTGCTTGGTTTGGAGGGTGGGCTCATCCCCACCCATGCTGGAATTGGGTACAAGCACTCCAAAAGAAGGGGTCAGTAAAAGTCTTCTGTAAAGCACTAGTCAGAAAATACATACAATTTCTGTTGCAAATACTCAACACTACCACTGTAGCATGAAAACAGACATAGACAACACACAAATGAATGAGCTTAACTGTGCTCGGATCAAACTTTATTTACACAAACAGGCCGAGGGCCAAATGGGCCCTCCCTGGATCCCTGTTCTAGTCTGTGAACATAAGGAAGGCCCTTAGCACAGTAATGAGGATGGGGCAATGCAGGCCTAGCCTTCTATACACAAGAAAACAGGCCTTTGGTTCTAAATGCATATCAACTTATTTTTATATACGGACACCACATTGTCAGTGTGCTCTGTGTGTGTACCCATATATGTGACAATATGTACCTCTTTACTGAAGAGTACTGACAATGCACATTCATGCTCCCAGTATTTCTCTTCTATCAGTTTACCTGGAGTCAAGTTAAATGTAGGCATAATCTAGTAATGTTAGCACAAGTTGGTATATTTTCACAGAAAATTTCTATTTTGGTAAGAAAGGTGGGAAATTGGGAGGAAAATAAAAGAGTGCCACATCAGTTCCTGTACAAAATTTTCCTTTTGATGACATCTGTCACCGGGTTACCTGGGACAATCTCATGCTATTGTCCTGTATTTTGTCCACTCTGACTTAAAAAAAGGAACATTCTGGATAAACTCTCATCAAAAAGCTACATTAACAGTAGGTAACTGTTACTGAACTCTGTACTAACTATATATTAAAGTTATTAACAGCTGCATTACAATAAGCCAAGGGGAGTTGGTGGATCTGCACCTTTTACCTCCAGCTTTTACTCACCCAGGAGAGTGTGACACATCCTTGCAGTGGTGAGACTTCTCATAAACACATGGCTAAATGGGAAGACAATCAGTGATAAACCCAGCTCTCCTTTCCTGACCCTTTTCAGACACAGCATAACGAGGCCTTTCCTTTCAGGAGCCAGGAAGAGAATACTCACCGATAAAACAAATTAGGCTCGGATAAGAGAAGCTGGAGACAGATAACTCCGCAGGTCTCAGAGGATGGGGGAGAAAGCCCGGGGACGACTGCCCTGCTGGCCGCCTGGGCGACCAGCCCGTTGTGCTGCTACCCTGCCAGGCGGCAGTTTAGCCAAATCAAAGGGAAATTAAGAAGTCAGAGGCACAGGGTACATAAAGTGGCTACAGAAACAGAAGTCGGACCGGCCTGCCACACAGCAATAGAAAGTAACTGGAATGCTCTTGCTACTGGAATTTAACCATGTTGGTAAGTACAATTTAAACGTATAACTAGTTATTTTATTGAATGGAAATGCTTTAATATTTTGCAATAAACCCTTCTGGCAACCATGACCTTAAGGAACAACAAAGGTGCATGCTTAATAAAAAAATTAAGTACCAAATTTCCTCTCTACAAGAATGATGGTGATAAATGTGTAAATTGCTCAAAATGTTTGTCAAATGTCACTGCCGAGAGGAGCCCAGGGACACACGATACCTGAATGGAATGTGGTGTCCTGGATGGGATGCTGGAACACAAAAAGGACATTAGGGGAAAACTGAGGAAATATTAATAAACTATGGACTTAAATGAACAGTAATGTACCAATATCACTTCACTGATTGTGACAAGTGTATGGCACCAATACAAGATGCTAGTCATGGGGGAAGGTGGGTACACATTATAGGGGAACTCTGTATTATCTTCACAATTTTTCTGTAAATCTAAAACTCTTCCAAATAAAATAAGTTTGTTTGTTTTTTTAAGTTTGTCAACATTTAGCCTCCACCATGGTGGACCAGAGTGGTACCATTAACCACATGAAAACCAGAAGAAAACAAATCTCCTGAAAAAGCATCAGCATCTACATCTTTTAGGAAAACTGGTCAGCATCTACATCTTTTAGGAAAACTGTTCGGGGTCTACAATGTCACTCATGCAGCTGCAGAATGAGAGCATGTAAAGTAGGACCTTTCCCTTCCATCAAAAGACTGTGCTTCTATATTGATTCTGTGCATCTTCATTTCCAAGTTTTCTTGTACAAATATACATGGTGAAGTGACAGGTGCTTATGTACCTCCACTAGCCGAAAAACAACTTTGCAGAGGCAAGTGAGGCCAGTTTGATATCATTCTGATCAATGCTTCAGAAAGAAAATCAGTTGAGTTAATTCCAATAACAGTTTGTTTTTTTTTTCCATCCACATCATGGCATCATAGTAAAGCTTTTGGAAGTTCATTCTGTTGAAGGTAAAACTTCTGAACTTATTACAAATGTTACTATAAATTTCGTGAAATATAAAAGTAAAGCACTGTGGTTAAAAATTATAATTTTTACTAAATTAAGCCATCTATGAAGTAGAAATACATGTGGAACTGGGGTGGGTGCATCTGATGGCATCCAGACAGGCTTTGATATTCTACCAACTGAAAGAAAGCTGTTGCTATCAGAATTTCAAATATATTCACACATATAATTACAGCATCTAAACATTTTTGTGGTGATTACTTTTTTTCTCTGTGGCTTCTCACATTCAGGCTTTGGAAACATTTGAACCTTTGAAGAACTACTTAGCAAATCGTCCTCTGTTTGTTGTAAACCTGCCCCCTAAGTTGGCATTGCATTTTGTTCAAAATCTGTTGGAAAACTTTTATCAAATTAGTCAACGATGGGAGCCGTAAAGCTGTCTTCGGCTTTTGAAGCTGTTAGCAGATTGGAATTAATTGAAAAATAAGCCTTGAAAACAGGAAGGCGTTGATGAACTAAACAGATGAAATGAGAGCTCAAATGTTGCACAAATTCAATCCCAAAATTCTGTAATTATGATTTGGAATATCTCAACCTCCTATTTTTACTTGATTAAATTATACTCTGTACCAAAATGAAATGAAATTGAAAAGGCCTACAATTCTGAAGCATCTTAGTATGGGAAAACATTCCTAAGAGTCATAAATGGAGACAAACTTATCTGACAGGTCTTGTCTTGTAAAACTTAAGAAACCTGTCAAAGTGTTTGTCAAAGAAAGCACTTTGAAGGGAGGCAGAAAACATAGACCTTGTGACCATCAAGGGCGGAAATATTTACATATGTCAATAGCTACACTTCTTAATACCAAAACTAAATAGAATTGAGAATATCCTCCATTTATCAGAATTTGCTCTAAGCTTATTGCTGAGTTTTCTGTATGATTGTATGTCAGCACTTGGACAGAGAATGTTTTCTCCATTGAAAACATGATGACCCACAGAGAAGAGTCAATTGCTGATGTCAATAATTTCAAATTTAATAATCGTAATCTTCTAAAGAACGTTACAAGCAATTTTATGGGGTGGAAAAAGCATAAAAGACCACAATGAAAAAAGACATATTCTTCAGGAAAGTACTACAAGTAGAGATAAGAAACTGATTAAAATACTTAGAATATTTTCCAAAAGTAACTATTCCACTTATACAATTTTTTTAATCTTCATATAGTTGGTAGAAGGATTTTCTTTTCCTTAATGTATATAAAATGGGTATGTATTTTAGAAATAACTTTATTTTTAAAACTTTTTTGATAAAACTATGTCAGAGGACCACACGTAAAATAAAAGCATAATTTGTCAGACAATAAAATAATATTCCAATAAAGTTACATAATTTTAAGTATATTAGTTCCTCTCATTTTATTTTCAAGAAAATTCTGGGTTGGAGGATCAATTTTACAACCACTCTACTTCCTATCTCATTTCCTTCAACCTGCTCATATTCTAAGCACTCTTAGGTGCTCACTGTCCTCCAACAGTTTGTACAGAGCCCAACACATAATACATAAATTTTCAACAAAGGAGACACTGTTCAGATCAAATATGTCATGGGAAACACCTTCACCCCCTACTGGGTGAAGTATATTTCAATATTGGTCTCTGATCAAAATCCCCACAACCTTCTGTATTTCCTGTCTAGAAACCAAACCCTGCACATCAGTCAAGGCTCTCCCCAAAGCTGCCTCCTCCATGAAGCCTGTCCTGACTGTTCCAACCAGAAGAAATCTTCCCCTTCAAATCTCCTGCCACACTTAATCTGAAGCTCTGTGGACTGAGTTTTCTGCAGATGCTTACCTTCCTAGTTACCCTATCAGCCTCCATTTCCCTTGCAGCACCAGAGATCTGACCCGACACAGATCCTGCATTAATGAATGAAGGAGGCCAGAGCCTGGAGAAGGACTCAGTGGGAGCTGAAGCGGAGAGGGTAGAGTTCTGTGCTGGATCTGAGGCTGGCCAAGGAAGGCTGTATTAAGGAGGGAGCAGATGAACTTTGTTGGTCACAGGGTCGGGGACGAGACTAACTGTGGGAAATCGGACTGCCACGCTGAGAAGGGCCAATTCCCTCTGAACAGTGAGAAAGCAGGGCATTCCAGAAAACACATCTGAGCTCTACAGGAAAGAACATACACTTTCTCTCAACAGCGAGGTTGCTGAAATCGGAACTCCAGCTGAATGGCTGAACTAATGTTGTGAATCCTGAATATATTTCCTCAATAATAAACAAGGATGCATTTATAACAGAGGAATATGTACATTTAAGTTTCTAAACATTATGATATACATGTGAGTCCTCAAAACACAAATTAAATCGCAGGATTTTACATAGACCAACACAGATTTAAAATATTGTGTTACCCACCACCAGCCTCTATAAAAGATAAGCATTTGCCTGTCTTTTTAAAAAAAATCTCCAGGGGCGCCTGGGTGGCTCAGTCGTTAAGCGTCTGCCTTCGCCTCAGGTCATGATCCCAGGGTCCTGGGATCGAGCCCCACATCGGGCTCCCTGCTCGGCGGGGAGCCTGCTTCTCCCTCTCCCACTCCCCCTGCCTGTGTTCCCTCTCTGGCTGTCTCTCTCTCTCTGTCAAATAAATAAAAAATCTTAAAAAATAATAAAAAATAAAATAAAAAAATATAAAAATAAATCTCCAGAAGACTTCTTAATATCCTACAGAATCATGAGTACCACTAAAGAGCACATTTTTCTCTCCTAAAATTAGCATATTCTGGGATTAAGTGCGACCTACCTGTTCACTCTGCAGCAAACTTATTTCTCAAGTTTGTATTTAATAGGTATTGAAAAAACCTACTACTAATTATTGATTGGTTGGCATTTAATGCTAAATTATTACAGATATCACAAAAAGATAACTGTTTGGTGCCTAAGCTATAGTCACATTTTCTTCGACAGTTAAATTTGACCTTACGCTGGAGTATGGATGATACGGTCGTAGATCGAACACAGCTTACTCTGGCCTTCTTAAAAGCCTCTCTTGAGGGTTACGAGAGTTTGCTCTGAAAGATCATGTAATTAAACGGGAAATTTTCTTCTACGGCATCCTCGAACCATCTTAAATTAAAACTATTTGTACATACAGGAGTGTTTGTCGAGTTACTCCACAAAAAGCATATCAAAGAATTTTTTACTCTACTTTTTTTTAAAGAATCATTGATTTTTACCTACCTCCCTTCATGCCTGACCATCAAATAAAGATAAATCAATAATGGCTTTCCAGTCTCTCTGTTTTACTTAGCGATGGATCAAAAAGCCGAAACTAAAGTCAAATTAGCTATAGAGATTTCCTTATAAATTTTCTTGAGCGCTTTAAATTAAAACGTTGTTGACATCATTAATTCGACATTTCAACAGTTAAGACCTTCCGAGAGACCCCTGGTCTCATTCAGTGGTGCCTGGGGCATATTTTCCACAAGGTAGAAGCTGCCTGAGATACACTTCACTGCTTATCAACTGTCCACTTCATTGCTTTCCCAGCATCTAGCAGGAAAGTTTAATTACCTTTTCATATGATTTTCTCAACAATCGAAGGGTGATTTTCTGGAATGTGATTGAAATAAAAGAAGGTAGCCAAAAATCCTATTAAAATCTGACTTTTTCACCTTATACCAGGATCAGTTGTCCTGAAAACTAATCCACTTTTGAGTTCCCAGAGCTGCAGCCCACTAGAAGAGCAAACACCCTTCAGATTTGCAAACACCATCTCCTGAAGGAATCTGACCTCAACCCCTCAGGAGAGCTGAGAAAAGAAAAACTGGTCTCTTAACTGAGTCATCAACTTAACTCACCGGTTCATCAGATTAAAAAAAAGCAATTTCAGTGAGCTGTGTATTTATGTTTATCTCAGTTTATATTTTTCATCCCAAACCTTTACTCTTTCCTGGTTTGCTGTTCAGGTTCCCTGTGGCATGAGCTTCCCTCCGCTCTTATCTGTGTGGTAACATCCCCTCTGGGTGGTACAACTGACCCAAAAGCCACTAGACAAAATGGAAATAAGTGCTGAATAGTTGCTTTCAATCCAAGTACTAAAGAAGGAGCTATCACAGAGTTATTATAATAATCCATTTGAATGGACAAGGAGAACCCACAAAGCTACGGTATCTGTTTACCTCCATGAATAGTTTTTGTAGCATTTCCCCAAGACTCATAGAAAAGAACATTCCAAATAATTTCAGTGACCATCTGCTGGGCTGGGGCCCCATGACACAGGTGTAAGCCCACACCTTGCCAGACTCTCATGGGTTCATCCAAGCATCAGCCCACGCCCGCTCTTGGCTAAACACCTACTTCTCACATGTATTCATAACAAGGTAAATAAATGTTCGTGCTTATCTAAATGGCGTAATTTCTACAAAGATAATTTAGAACTATCATGTCTACTTTGAGGAACTTTCAAAATGAACAGAGGGGGAAAGGAATTAACATAGGAATAAAAATTAGTAAGACTGCAAAAAATAATGATAATTCAAAATGGCGGCAGTGCCCCAGCCACCTAAAACTTGGGGATCTGGCACCAAGAAGAATCCAAAAGAAGGTTGAAAGCCAAGAAAGAATGAAAACCAGCCTCTGAGACACCCCTGCTCAGTACAGGAATAACCAGCATTCAAACAGGGGTTTGAAAACGTCATTCTAATATATGTGATCATGTGCTTTCTGAATCTTTAGCAGACGAAGGTAACCAAGAAGGAAGGAAGAACTGACAATGATGAAGTATAACCTGCCAGATTGACAGCAAGAACAGAAAACGTATACAGGAACTCAAAAAGACAAGCTGAATGACTATCTCCACAAATCCTGGGGATATTGCTATACTACAGCCCAGAATGAAAGCTTCACGATGATGACTGTGAGTTAGCAAGGAAATCTTAAATTATTTTGAAGTTATTCAAAGCAATGCATTGTATGTATCCATACGCTTACCAAAAGACATGTGACAGACTGCTCATTACAGCGGTAACAGCCACAAAGCAGAAATTTCCCAAATGACCATTAGTAGTAATTGTCGTATCTTCACACAGAGGTATGCCCTACAGCAATGCAAATGACAGATGTACAACTCCAAGCTCATGGGGGTAAATACACTGTTTGAGGAGGACAGGAGGGTAAATACACTGTTTGAGCCCCTGTATGTAAGTTTAAAAAAAAAAAAAAGCAGGCAAAGGATAATGACTAACCTGTGGGTGGGGGCAACAGGGATTAGAAGGGAGCACTGAGGGCTTCTGCAAATGTGGTAAAACGTTCTGTTTCTTGATCTGGATGCCAATTATGGGGGTGTTCCATCGGGGAAGATTCAGCAAGGTGTGTGCACTTAAGCTCTGTGCACTATGCTGTATGCCTGTCTGCCTTTGAAGAATACATTCACAAAATATACCATATCCCCGGTGAAGTATCAATTACTTATCTTCAGGGTCAATTCAGTCACAAACACTTCAAAATTCAGATTTCAGGCAACCAGAGGCAACCCAAGGCAGAATTCTGGAGTACGTGAAGTTCACCTTTCCACCTTCTACCTCTTCAACATGCTCTTTCTGGGTCTTTTCTTTTTATAAGCAACTCACAACCCAATGTGGCCACATCCCATACTCATTTCTCATTTCCCTGGCGGACTTAAATACCGCACAAATCACCCAGGGACCTTGTTAAAATGCAGGTCCTTCCACAGGTTTATGGTGGGGCTCAGAAGTCCACAGTTCTAGAACCACTGCCAGGTGCTGCCAATGCTGAAGTCTGAGGCCCTTGAGTAGCAAAGCCTGAGAAAAGATGGGATTTAAAAGCAGTGTCTGCTGAATTCTTAGGAACTGAAAAATGCCTTGTCCTGGGAATATGAGTGTGGAACCATCGGCTTTCTTATGGCTGAATTTTAGGACCTCTATCCGGTGGAACACATCTGAGCTTCCCTATGCCTCTCAAATTGCATCCCTGTTAGCAACTACCAACTCAGAGACCAAAACTAGTAGTTGGAGACACTAGAGTAAAAATGTGTCCCTACTCTAAGGAATTTCATACTGTTTCTCATTAAAACTTCAGCCTTTGGGCTTCCTGGCATAATGTCTTTCCCACAGCATTTGCAGGAGGGAAGGTGGGAAAAAGGGAGAAGGAGAAGGAAGAGAGAAGTGAGCAAGCACGCGGATGGTTTGCTCGAGCAAGGGCAGTAGTGTGGAATGTTGGCATGGCTTGCCGCAGGGCGCAGGCTGCTTCAATCCAAAATGCCTCTTTCGTCAGCTGCTCAGTTCAGACTTAGAGATACTGTGATAGAGAGTGGGACTGCAGGGTAAGGATGGAGGGGTAGAGATGAACTTGAAAAATAAGCCCATTTGGGGGCACCTGGATGGCTCAGTGGGTTAAGCGTCCGACTCTTGGTTTCAGCTCAGGTCATGATCTGAGAGTCTTGGGATTGAGCCCCGAGTCAGGCTCCCCACTCACCCACTATGTCCCTCCTCCCGCTCATGCACACACTCTCTCTCGCTCTCTCTAAAATGAATGAATAGGGGCGCCTGGGTGGCTCAGTTGGTTAAGCGACTGCCTTCGGCTCAGGTCATGATCCTGGAGTCCCGGGATCGAGTCCCGCATCGGGCTCCCTGCTCGGCAGGGAGTCTGCTTCTCCCTCTGACCCTCCCCCCTCTCATGCTCTCTCTCTCTCTCATTCTCTCTCTCAAATAAATAAATAAAATCTTTAAAAATAAAATAAAATAAAATGAATGAATAAATCTTTAAAAAAAAAAAAAAAGAAAAGAAAAATAAGCCCATTTCTCCCAGGGGGTATCTTAGAGCCATGAACATTAAGTAGGGCAAGCAAGTCGCCACAGAAATGTGGTATGCTGTTTTGGAGTGTTCAGGCATTTGGAAGGGGTACAGGAGGAACATAACATATGTACAGGGATCTTTCTAGATTCAAATAAATATCTGAAAGTTTTTTTGGTACATATTTTACAACCTAGAAGCATTTAAAAAAATGCTCTCTGATCTTTTCAAAACTGATTCCCAAGACACAGGGAATCTCAAAAACTGAGAATATCCGAAAAAGTTTCTTAGTGGCTGTGGTTCATTTTACGTGTTGACTTGGCGAGGCTACTGTACTCAAGTACTTGGTCATATATGTCTGCATACTGCTGTGAAGGTATTTTGTAAATGAGACTAGCATTTAAATCAGTAGACTCTGAGTAAAGCACATTACCCTCCATAATGTGGGCACGCCTCATCTCATTAACTGAAGACAGTATGATAAAAACTGACCTCCACCAAGGAAGAAGGCATTCTGCCACGAGACTGCCTTCACACTCCAGCTGCCACACTCACCCTTCCCTGGTCTCCAGCCTCCTGGTCTACCTCCCTGCAGAGCTGGGACTCGCCTGCATCCACAATCAATGAGTCAATTCCCTAAAATAAGTTTCTCTCTCTCTCTCTCTCTCTCTCTCTCACACACACACACACACACACACACACACACACACATTATTGTTTCTGTTTCTCTAGGGAACCCTAAATAATACGGTGGTTTAAATCACTGCACTCTGGGGCTAAAAACACACACAAAAATGTACCAGCTTCACAGCATATATAAGCTAGCTCTGCCTAAAAGAGTTAAATAAATTATTCAACTTATTCAGTTGAATAAATTGAATTCAGTAAGAACTGAATTACTTTTCAGTTGCTGAGTAAGAACTTTAAGTGTCGTTCGACGGAGTAGGTCACTTTTTAAGGCCCCAAACGCTTAGCTAGATCATAATATTTTAATTGTCGCCAGGGCTCATTAGGATTGTAACAACCTGTCTGAAAGATCTGCAGACTTTTGCGGACTTACAGATTTTTACTGGCCTGGAGACAGCTTATTCACTGATATCTATTAGCAGCAAGGCAATGCATTATCCCTTTAGACCAGTACAAAGCCTCCAAATCTATCCACATGAAACCAGCCTCACTCAGGGTCATGCATGGCTTTGTGCCTTGCTCTAGACCCTCATGAATCTGTACTCAAGACTAGGACTGCTCCGCCACAATTGTGTTCCTATAGCATTAATTAGCTCATTCCCTAGGTCAATAGGTGAGCTATGCTAAAGTAGAAGTTGTGTTTCCCAGCATATTAATGCTGTGCCTCCCCCTCCCCCCCCCCCAAGTAACAGCCACCAAAGGCAAGTCCACCCCCAAAGCTTCGCAGCAGGTTGCAGGCGAATACAGCATGGGACACTGAGCCCGGGGCCTTCCTCTTGGCACAGACTATCCACGTGCTTTGTCTCGGTTCTCTCAGAGCTTTATGCATTTTGTCCTTGGCCTTATGACTCAGCAGCCACAACCTATATACGTCCCTCCATCAAGCTTCCTCCATCCATCTTCCAAAAAAATAACCTACAAAATCCTAGATTTTCATTTTTTAATACTCTCTACAGGTATTCCTGGACTGTTATATTTCTGTGTCTATTAAGACTCTAACATGACTTTTTTTTATTGTCCTAGTACCTTATTAGGATTGTTACTGGGTTTTTTTGAGTGTTCTGGTTACAAGTGTGTACGATACTGAGTGGTCGGCCCCATCCCTTTTTTTCCTTTTTCCATACGTCCCGTGTGTTTGCAGAATATTACGTTTTTCTGGAATGCATGCACCATGTTGGAGCAGGAATCCCTGCACTGTAATTCATTCGTTAACACCCCCAAGCGAACCCTACCTGCCAGATGTATGTGCTATGCCATGTATCCCCGAGGAGGAGAAGAAAAATATTTCGCATCACACACACTAACACTGGTTTATAGCATTTCTGTCAGAAAACATAACATACGAACGTCCTCAAACATGGATTTTCCAAGCAAATGCCAGGTGACTGTTCTGGAATTCTTCCACCCCAGCCCAGAGCAGACTGTGACTCTGTTCTACGGAGGCAACAATTACGAAGTGACTGTCCCATCGAGCGATGCAACGGCCAGCGGGTGCCGCAACCTCAGTGAGCCCCTCTACCGCTGACAGCAGGGGACCCTTTCATCCCTGCACTCAGGTTTCCGAATAACTCACTTGCACTTTTTTGCTTTATATCCAGACATTTAAAAGACATTCTTGATCAAAGATATCACTATAACCAAATGGCCACTTGAACATGCTCCATAATTTTATCATTGTAAATAATCACAATGGGGTTTCTTGGCTGAACATCTCATAATATGTCCCCAAACTAAATTTTAAAAAATTGAAATTGAAGGGAGTGGTTGCCCTTGGTGTGTGTGTGTGGTGGTCGGTGGGGGGGGCGGTGTTTGCCCGTAAAATGTGTCATTATCTTGAAGTGCCTGGGTGGCTCAGCCAGTTAAGCGTCTGCCTTCAGCTCAGGTCATGATCCCAGGATCCTGGGATCGAGTCCCACATCGGGCTCCCCGCTCCAAGGGGGGCCTACTTCTCCCTCAGCCTGCCGCTCCTCCCCGCTGCTCATGCTCTTTCTCTCAAATAAATAAAATCGTTTAAATAAATAAATAAAAGAATGTGTCATTATCTCAAGTGTTTCTGCTTGCTCACCTAGAAACAACAGGTAAGAGTACATCAAAGGGGCAAAGCTTGTATTTGGGACTACTCAAAACAAAAGACAAAAACTAAGACACAGAGGTTTGGTACCTTCTCAAATTTCTCATCTCTCTAAAAAAATTCCTAATTCTATAGGTTTTTTTCTTGTGGTGAGAAATATACATGAACTCTATCTTCTTAATAAAATTTTTACAGGACCTTATTGCTGACATTATTGTAAAGCAAATCTCCAGGATTTTTTCATCTTGAACGACTGAGACGCTATACCCAGCAAACAGCATCTCCCCATTTTCCCCTCCCTTTGCCCCTACACCTACCATTCTATTTTCTCCTTCCAAGAGTTTGACTACTAAGGATACTTTATGTAAGTAGAATCATGCAGTATTTGTCCTTCTGTGACTAGCTTATTTCGCTTAGTGTAATTCTTCAAGGTTCATCCATGGTGTTGCCTATTGTAGGAATTCCTTATTTTTTAAAGCTGAATGATATTCCATTGTATATATATACTTTTCTTCATCCAGTCATCTGCCAATGGGCACTTAGATTGTTTCCACCTCTTGACTATGGTGAATAATGCTACAATGACCATGGGAATACAGATAATCTCTTCAAGATCCTGATTTCAATCAATTCTCTTGGATACATACCCAGAAGTGGGACTACTGAATCATAGAGTAGTTCTACTTCTAACTTTCTGAGAAACCTCCATACTGTTTTCCACAGTGGCTGCACCATTTTATGTGCCCACCAACAGTGCACCAGGGTTCCATTTCTCCATGCTCACTAGGATGTGTTACTTTCTGGGGTTTTTTTATAATAGCCATCCCAACAGGTATGAGATGATATCTCATTGGGGTTTTGATTTGTACTTCCCTGATGATTAGTGATGTTGAGCATCTTCTCATCCCCGTGAAAAATGTTTTGCCTGAAGAACAAAGTATTCCAACAATGAAAGAAAATACCACCGTGGTACCTCTTGTAACTACATTCCTTCATTTACAATCAGAAGTCATTCCATTCAGATAGATTTTGTTACAAGTCTTAAAAATTATGACATGCTTAAAAACTGTGACATGTCTTAAAAATTATTCCAGCTTCAGGGGCGCCTGGGTGGCTCAGTCGTTAGGCGTCTGCCTTCGGCTCGGGTCGTGATCTCAGGGTCCTGGGATCGAGCCCCACGTCGGGCTCCCTGCTCTGCGGGAGGCCTGCTTCTCCCTCTCCCCCTCCCCCTGCTTGTGTTCCCTCTCTCTCTGTGTCTCTCTCTGTCAAATAAATAAAAAATCTTAAAAAAAAAATTATTCCACCTTCAAACAAAGAGAAAGACAGACATCAGGGTCAAAGGGGTTTTGGACATCCCAGTGCATTCAGAACTCAGCCCTCCTTCCCCAAGGAGGGCCACATAATATTGTACAGCAACATCTGTTGAGCCTGAACAAGGTAACTCTGAAAAGTACAATAATATCCAAGAGCAAAAAAAAGGAGTAAAGAGAGACTATCTTTGGGTCAAAAAATACTACGTACCAACTTGCAAGCAGAAGTAGGAC
Organism: Mirounga angustirostris; assembly: GCF_029215605.1. Taxonomy (NCBI): domain Eukaryota; kingdom Metazoa; phylum Chordata; class Mammalia; order Carnivora; family Phocidae; genus Mirounga; species Mirounga angustirostris. Next base: position 24,265,289 of record NW_026991723.1, read on the forward strand.
AATTAAAGTCCTAATTTAGGGTACCATGCAATCACATGCTCACATCAACATGGATCTTCAAAGTGAAACTATACCTGACACTTGAATTTACCAGGGCACACTCACAGGTAGGAAACAAGGCATGCACACTGGAAATGGTACCTTTCCCACCTCCATGCTTTGACCTTCACAGAGGATGCAAAACAGCAATTTCCACTTAAAATCTGAATTTTTCACCCTTTTTTATAAGTTGGCATCACTGACAGCACTGGGCCTATCATCCAGCATGATAGTAACTCCATCCTCCCAGGTAAAGTGGAGGCTGGTACTGGGCCCAGACTCTCCTCCACCAGGTCAATGTTAACCACCCTGCCCCAGAGCCTCTGACTTTGTGAGCCTCCCTCCATTACGTGAGTCACACCCCACGCGATGGTAAGAGAAGGGAACCTGGAGGTCATCTGACAGGTGCCCAGAGTCTCTCCCTGGAACTACAGCACCACCACAGGAGCTAGAAGGACATGACTTCTGCATCGAAGACAAGAGGAAACTCTCTGAATTTAGTTCATCTGCTTGATTTCTGACCACCGGCAAGAGCTGGACCCAGACTATCCACCCATGATTCTTCCCACTCTCTATCCTCACTGATGCTGTCACCCCTGGGTAGAGATAAACTGGCCAAGAAACTTTGATTTCTGACAGGGTTCTGTTTTAAAACACCTGGTGCCTAGTGCAGTCCTGGGGGACATGTGGATATGAAACATATTATTTGAAGGAAAGAAGCAAGGAAGGAGGGAGGAAGGAAGGTAAGGAGAAGAGAGGCAGGAAGGACGGACAGATATACAAAAGGCAAGAAGAGTTTCTTCTGTGGATAAATGACAAGACTGGTAGCAATTTACGATGAACTTCTTTCACAGAATTATGCCCCCAAGTGACACAGACAAGACTGATACGCAATGAAAAATAAACTAACGTTTCCAATCCTGTATTGTTTTTGAGAATTTCAAATTCTTTTAGAACAGTCTATCTCATGCTTGATTAACATGCAGACTTTACTTTAAAATGTCTCCTTTGGGTTAGAGTTGATGTAAATATTGTTTATACCATGTTGCTTAACCATGAACAAACATAAACCAGAGAAAAACTTCTTATAGCACCAAAACATTTAGAAGGCCAACATATTTGCAGAATCAATGAAATCAGAATTAGTAACATTCATCTACTCTGAAACAAAATCGCCATCACCCACCTCACTATGGTAGTGCAGCTTGCGAGTGGCCCTTCGGGGCCACACTGATGTGACCAAAGCCCCACCCTCCCGTCACTTTCTACTGAGACCACAGACCACCCAACACGCTGCGTTGTCAGCGACTCTCCACGAGCAGATCATCCATCTACTGTTCTGCCTTCCTCATCGCCCGTAACAATGAATGAAGCAGCTGCTCCTCAATCTTAACCACAAAGGCAGGCTCTGAAACGGTGTGGCCAAATCTGTAAGCTAGGAGTCATCCAGGTGAGTCCAAATGTGCACACATTCGTTTGTATTATATTTCATCAAAATGAAAACAAAAATGTTCAGTCTTCTAAGATTCCCAAGTATTCATGTAAAGATCCTGAAAGGTCTGTGTCTCCTGATCTGAGAAACACTCTTGACATGAAATGTCCACAGCCTGGGGGTATACACCAGGAGGTAGTTTTTCATTGATTATACTGCAATCCCAGGTCCTTCAAGTATCAGAAACTCCTACATACTTAAGAAAGTGAGACAGTACGCTCCTTGGAGGTCAGGGTCAAGTCTACAAAGTCTCTCTAGTGCCTAGGACACTGGCAGGCACATTGAGTGAATAAAAGAAACATGTTTGAGCTACTGCATCTGTAGATCTTTTTATAAGACATACAAAGTCCTTAAGGGTTAAAATTCACTATTCTGCTTTTATAACTGCTCTGACAAAAGCAATTATAATTTGGGAAATCCCAAATATTTACAAGTTAAAGCAATGGAATTCTTTTTTGAGGAACTAATTCTAAGGAAATCATGTGTCATACATATATTCCCCCATGACAACTTCCCTGTGGAAAATAGTGTTTGCTTTCCATTTTACAACCTGATATAAGACTAATAGCATCAGATAGAAGGAGCCTAAATACTCATGATGAGGAATCTCTTCCCATTTCTTGCTTCCAACTACATACTGCAATGGGGAGCTACGTAAGCAAGTTACCCATGAAGCAAGAATGTATACTGTATACACCATTTTAGGAGGAAAAAACCCAGGCATTTGAATCTCTTTCTCATCACCTACAGGGACTCATTTCTGCTGTCAGCCTCCAAACCTCCATTCAAGGCAGATCAGTGCGATGCAGCTACTTCCATTTTTCAAATGAAGTAAGATGATGTAACCCAGGCAGAAATGAAGAAACAGGCAAAAATTTCTCCATGCTCAAAGTGACAGGAATAGTATGACCATGAATTTGAACAGTGATTTCGGAGAGGAGTCAATCAAAACTTCAGGTTAAAAGACAAGCTAAAAGAACAGTCTATTGTACCTGGAGGGTACCAAGGACACCCCATTTTAAGCCTTTTTCTTTGTGTCCACACCATAAGCGCAGGATAAATAATCTCTCATCAAAACCTGAGAACAAAGCACTGAACAATCAGTGAGATTTCACAGTCTGCACAGGGCCTCTAACCATCTGGCCAGACAGATATCCTCCAAGGACAGGATGGCCAGAACATGTTTCTGGGGCCGGGAGGCCAAAATGAAATCATTACCTTGAGATAAAATTCAAAGATCAAAACCAGGAGGGACCACCAGCAAGGAGAGCCCATAAAAGCCAAGCCATGCAGACTCCTACAAAGCCCAGGAGCAAGGCTCACAAGATTCAAGGCAGAGCTGTGGTTTTCTCAACAGACAGGTTTCTCCCATTTAGCAGCAGGGTAATAACACACAGAATTACAATAGAGAGTATACTAAAGAGGAAAAAAGGAAAAGCAACAGACCAACAACACTTAGAAAATAAATATCTATAAAGACTCCACTTCTGAACCCAGAAAAAGCAGAGAATTCTGCAAAGACTGTGGTCAGAACACTGATAGATCCCAAAGCCAGGGCCAGAAGTAAATACCACCCTTAATCAAAAATGGCAAAAACACCCTTAATCTCTTCCAGGACTGGGGTCCAACCCACTGTCACGCCTCAAGGCTGGAATAAGTCTTCATCTCCTTGGATGAACACCAGATAATATTCCTGACCACGTGAGTGAAAAACGTATCTTCAAATACTACAAACACCATCCAAAGCACCAAGATGATCACATTCTGAGGATTTTGAAGAGCTAAAATCAAATAGAGCAAGAGCTGATTTGCCTCTCCCATCTCAAGGTGGCTCATGGCCATGAACTCGTTCGGTGGAAAGAGAGGGGAAACTGAGGCACTATCCTATCTGTCCATCTGTCTGTTGATCTCTGTCTTTCCCTTCCCCTCACCTGTCCCCCTCTCCTGCTCCCTGTCTCCAGCCCTCTCTCTGAGTTTATGTTTCTTTGCCTCCATCTACTCTCTGCCCTCCCATCTTATGAAGCACATTATGGAAGAGAAGGGGGTGCGTGAAGCAACCACGTTATTAGGAAAGAAGGCGATCAGACTGGAAAGGGCTAACGTGGAACCCAAGAAGGGGAAATGTAAAACAAACCCTGACCAGTGTGGAAACTATCCTTCTGCCTACTTGTAGGTACATGTTTTAAAAATGTCCTCCTTAAGTAGGATTGGTGTTCAGCCATTGATCTCTTTCTCTTGATTTTCCTAATCATCGCTACAGTTATACGGATATGCTAAAGAACTCTGTTTTTGACAAACCATATACAGCTCACAAGTCGGTAGTTTGGGTTCTTCTCAATTAAACTTATGGTTTCTAAATGATCAAAATAAAAGCCTCCCCTTCAACAGTGTGTATGTAGGAAGATCAGAAACTATGAGAAACAGCTGACCACACGGGATGGATTTCGGTGTCTGAACAACAATGGCAGCCTAGCCCTGCCTGGCAGGTCACCAATCACACTAAGGCCTATTACATTACAAGCACCACCCTGGCTCGGTCCCTGATCTGGCCACTGTGGCAGTACCCATACCCACGCACAAATCCACTGCGGTGCTGGTATCAGCTGGATCCTCACGTTTCTGTCTGTGAAAACATGCGGTTCTAAGTTGATTTATCAAAGTGAAATCAATTCACAAATAACACTTAAAATTGCAACAAATGGAGCTGAGAAAACTGAAAAGCTTCAGGTCCATCTAGAGGAGAGAGTTCTGCCATCCCACTACCCCTGGTCAAATGTTCACACACACACACACACACACATACACCCTGTTTCCCTCTCCTTGTCAATCTTGGAACACCATGACCAGCTCACACCAGAACATTAAAAAAAGAGAGAGAAAGAGAGAGTATCAACAAAACAAAAAGAAAATGCACATGACATCAACTGCATTCTCAGTATATGAATCAAGGAATGAAAGAACACCAGTTTATTCTGTTCATTTTGCAAACATTTACTGAGCACGTTTATTAAGTACCTACTAGGTACAAAACTCTCTCTCATAACACCCCTGGCACAAGAAATTGGCCCGACTACGTTATTACAAGTCTGTTCTCTATCTCTCACCCAACATTTTCTCCCTATTTCATGGAGTGTTCTTGGCCCTGTACAATCTTCCTTCCTGAATTCTCTTCTAGAACCACATCACCTTGCCCATTCTGGTTTCACCTGTTGGCTGACCTAATTCCAGTTCACTGGGAAGTGGTGATGGCCATCCTGACCCTGTAGATGATTTTCACCTGCCCAGCACAGGCTAACAGGTCACTTGACTACTGGGGACATTCCCCTTTAGGAGAAGGAGTCTTTCAATCTTCCAAGAAAAAACCAACTTGAGAGTGAGCTGACACACATCCCAGAGACCATTTTCATCCTTTCACGGTGCAACCTTATTTCTTCTCTAAGATCACAATATTGGTGACTGGGGGTTTAACCCAAACTTGCTTAATATTTTTATACCAGGAGCTTGAATGGTCTTACAAATGGAAATTCTGTCAACACCACCACATTTTGCCTTATAGAAGCCAAACATTCTTTTTTTTTTTTTTTAAGATTTTATTTATTTATTTGACAGAGAGAGACACAGTGAAAGAGGGAACACAAGCATGGGCGCCTGGGTGGCTCAGTTGGTTAAGCAACTGCCTTCGGCTCAGGTCATGATCCTGGAGTCCCGGGATCGAGTCCCGCATCGGGCTCCCTGCTCGGCAGGGAGTCTGCTTCTCCCTCTGACCCTCCCGACCCTCCCCCCTCTCATGCTCTCTCTCTCTCAGTCTCTCTCTCTCAAATAAATAAATAAAATCTTTAAAAAAAAAAAAAAAAGAGGGAACACAAGCAGGGGGGTTGGGGGGGGGGGGATAAGAAGGCTTTCCACAGAGCAGGGAGCCTGGTGCAGGTCTCGATCCCAGGACCCTGGGATCAGGAGCCAAACATTCTTATATCTGATACCTGATCTTCTCAACCTGAACATGAAAACCCCCTACATAAGCATGGGACAAGAAGCCACCAGGGTTAAGATGGTGTGTCAAATGAGTAACAAAGCCACCAGATGAAATGGCACACTTTCCTAGAGAAACAATTTTCCCACTGGAGGAAAAGTATAATGTTTTATATTAAAATAAGCCCCGATATATCATGGAGTAAAAGGAACAAATATATGACCAAAGACAGCTCCTGGTTGCAGTAGTCTGTTGGGCTATGTCCACTCTATATGGAATTTCTTGCAAATAACCCTCTTGCCTTTAAATGTTCTTTGATGAAATTTTTGAGAAATGGTTCACCCACACTATAAACTTCCTGAGGGCATGAACTACATCTCAGCCTTCTCTTTGTCCCCAGGGACCTAGGGGAGGACCTACAACAGCATCTGGCACAAAATAAGCACTCAATAACGTCTATAGAACTAATTTGACTGAAATAATGCCAACGGCCTTATCGATGACAAAAGATTTTTTACCACATTTGGATGAGAGGAAGGGAAGGTGAACAGCTGTATGAGGAAGTGGAATAGAAGCAATCGAATTTACCAAAAACAGTTACCGGCTGCCATGGTAACAATCAGATGAAGCAACTCAGTTTAGTTCTTTTCCACTTGAACAAGCACAGGAAGGCAAATATTGTACTTGTTAATCTCCAATCACAAGGGGGTGTGACTTAAAACACAAGTCTACCAGGTGACACTGGTGCCCATTAAATTTAATAAACTTTGAAGAGTTTGGAAAGGCATCATGATAATAACAGTATCACCAGTAACATTAAATCCTGGTTTCTATACTGATACTAAGAAGACCATCCTAATCATTTCAAGGTTAAGTGTCAAATATTTGTTGCTGAGACTTGACAACTGTGAAAAGTAGATCTGTGTGTGGGTGTGGGTGTAAACCATGGTGTGGGTTCACCTTTCCTGACTCTTAAAATTGTTACCTTTTATAATTAGCTGGACCCAAACCAAGTTAGAGATAAAAGATAATTCCAAGAGTATAGTTTATAGCGATGCTTACATTTTTCTACTTCCCTGGTAGAGACGTTGTATTTTAACTCATTTGTAAATAATAGAAAAGATGGGTATCACACCCACTTTCTCTACACCATCCGCCTCATACTTGCAGTGAGTCACTCTCCATGCCTTACTCTCTCAACTGGAGGGAGGAGCTGGGCAGAGGAGGAAGTGGGACTCCCAGGCCAGCGGGTTCAAGCTGTGAATGGGTGTGCAAGACCACTCACCCTCTAGGGCTATTTGCTTTTCTGAGTCTTATGACTAAGATATGCAAGCTGCCAGCCAAAATGATACCTTTCAGTTCTTAATAATGACAGCCAGAGCTCCATAGGCTTTCAATCATAATCCAAACCAAGAGCAGAAATACATTTTATAGCATTAACATTTTGGAGTGCCTGAGGAAGAAGTGAAAATAGCAGTTCAAGACATACCATGACAGGAAGGCGAGGACAGATGCAGATTACTCTTGAATAAAACCTGAGCATCTTTCTCTCCGTGCTCTGCCCCTGCGGGCATTCCCTTTCCCCCTGAGAATTAACTTAGTAACTTGGTATCATTTCTGTCTGAGCCAGAGAGTAGAGAATTTATTGTATAATTTTATTTTATTCCATTGTATAAAAAGCAAGTTTTTCAGTTCAACAACATATGGCATCAAATCCCTGCTCTTTCATTAACCAGTCAAGTTCCTTAATGTCTTAAAGGTCTAAATTTCTGGGTCTAAGTTTCTCCATCAATCAGAGAAGAAAATCCACCTCCCAGGGCTGTTGCAAAAATTAAATGAACGAACTCTGTAAAATGCCTAGTACGTAGTAGGTAGGCATCAATGAATACATAAGTCCAGCAATATAAATGCCCAACATGTTTTGTCTTCTGTGTTGTAGGAAAACAACAAATACAAGAACTACTACATATGAAGGACGCCAGTTTGGCAATCGGTCACTCGTAGCTCCGGGGTGCAGCCAGGGGGCCTTGGGAGAAGGTGCGATGAGATATGGGGAGCGCTCCTAAACTCTTGTCTGGGAACCAACTCTGGACGCTGCGGATTTCACTGTGGCCCAGGTAATTAACAAAGTGACCTTTGCAGGGCTCAGAAATGAGCAAGTGAAACTTTCTCCCCAAACCCTGACTCTGAACGCACTCCCTTTCTTCAACTCTAGGGGATCTCCTCTTGGAATAGAGTCCGTGGACGGAGAAAAGCAACTCACAAAGAAAAGTAGGGTCCAGTGGGTCTGCCCACTCCGCGGGTTAAGAGGGAGATGGCAGCGCACCGGGGAGGGCAGATAACCCCATCCTCACCTCCCGCCCTCCAACCCACACACGCACCTGGGGATGAATTTGGCCTCGTCTCCAAGTCGCGCCTGGAAGTCCTGCCAAGCCTGGCCGGGACTCGCCCGACCCCAGGGGGCTGCCAGCGCGTCCCCGTCGCCCTCGTCCTCTTCGCTGTCCTCGGAGTCGGGCCCCGCCTGGGCCGAGGCGGGCGCGGGGTCCCGGGGAGCCCAGCCTCGGCACCGCCCCCCGCGGCGGAACCCACTGAAGCCGCGCGCAAACTCCTGGAAGGTGATGGCACCGTCGCGGTCAGCGTCTAGCCGCTGGAACACGGCCTCGGCGTCGGCCGGCCGCACGCGCAGCTCCGCGCACAGCGCGCCGAACTCCTCGCGCTCCAGGCGCCCCGAGCGGTTCGCGTCGCAGGCGGCGAAGACCGCGCGCAGGTGGGACAGCTCCTCCCGGTCCCCGTCCGCCTCCATCCTGTCCGGCGAGCCTAGCCCGGACGGCTCTGGAGCGCGACGGCGCGCGCGGCCCGCCGGGGCAGCGGCGACGGCGGGAAGTCCGGGGCCACCTGCTGCCGCCGGGAGCCGCGACGAGTTGGCCTCGTCCGGCGGGTTCGGCCACTTGCAGGAATGTCCGGGCGGGGCGGGGCGCCCGCCGGGGGCGGGGCGCTCCGACGCTGGTCCGGCGCGCGGCCCCCGCCGGGCCCGGGAGTCCGGCTCTGAGCGCCCACCCGGGACCGAGCGCCCGGCGGGGCTGCCCTCACGCTGTCCGGGCGGGCCCGGCTCCGCCCAGCCAGGTAGGAGGGGCGCGTGGCGCGGCTTTCCGCGCTTCCGAAGCCCGCTGTCCCTCCTGTGCCAGGTTCCAGCCGGCTGAGCCTGGGTTGGGGCCTCTTGGACTTGGGATACCCGGCCAGAAGCGGGGCTGCAGCGTTAGTGTTACCAGGCCCTGCGAAGTAAACAGTTTGCTCGGGTAAAGCCAAGAGCTAGCAGGAGTGTGCAAAGCTAACTGGACAAAAAGAAAAGGAAGATAGGGGTACGATTCCAAACTGGTTAACGTTATGTGTATTTTAGTCTCTTGTAATTCCGGAACATGAGTAAACGTCCGCATATACAAGTTTTCTTACAAACTAAACTACAAGATTTACCAGAACACCCCATTTTCTGATTTTACTGGCTTTCCTTAATCCATGCCCTTCCAGCATTAAGTTCCAACCGGTTAATACACATTAGAAATCACATAGATCTTCCAGATCCCCGCATCCAAATAATTTTTCTCAGTCCTTGTCTCCACCACCTGAGAAAGAATTAACAACCAAAATGCTTTGGCAGGCAGCGACAGTTAAAGACTAAAGACTTTTTTTTTTTTTTTTAGATAAATCTTAGGGAAACCATATATCCAAGTGCATGTTACCCTTTGATTTTAAACACTTATTTCAGCAGGGCTATTGTTTCTTTAATACTGACTGCTTAATGGGTACAAGATCTTAAAAATTCAACCATTTTGATTTTTTTTTTTTTAAATCTTACCCTGTTTCCAAGAGACCCTCACTCTGTCATATGACTTATACATATGTTCTCTTCGGTGATTCTAACAGCCTGTGAAAATGCATTTGGGTTGTTTTTACTTTATTTACATTATCCATTCCCTCCACGCTTTAGACTTTCTTTTATTTACTGCCATTTCTTTTAGTTATGACTCTGTATTTCCATTTTTATCTCATTCTGGATTTTCTTTATTGCTTATTACTTTGATTTTTTTTATTATGATTAAAATAAAGTAGGGGATTTGACAGACATCCCTCCAGGCTGGTGTTCTTAAACATAAGGCTAAGTGCTAACCATCTGAGGAACTGTTAATTCTTGAATAGTACAATAAACAGGGTCAACGCTCAGCATCTATCAAGCCGTAAATACCACTGATAATCACCATCTGTAAATTTAACTGGTAAATTATGAGAGACATTCCATTCGAGGCCCTGGTCTTAGCAATCTAATTGCTAAGTGAATATAGTTCCATACAAGTGGACATTCATGATGAAATGAATTTTATCATTAGTGCAATATAAATTGTTATTGATTTTGAGTTTATGTGCTTTCCTGTTTATTCTAAAGATTGATTTTTCCATATAAAGGAAGAGGTGGCTAGCTTGGTAATGCCCTTAAAGCTTTAGAAATATCCTTGTTAAACTGAACCTTTGAAGTATTATTATCATTATACTGTTAGCAATTACTAAGTATCTGTAGTTTTCAAAATAGCTGAGTTAATATTTTTAACTGCTTAGACAGAAGTGTTTTCTTGAAGACTGCTCATGCAACTTCATTCCTGAATTCACTCTGACCTCTGCACTCAGTTTCTAAGTTCTTGTATTTTTTGACCCGCTTTGCCCTTTCACTGAGTCCCTTCACTGAAAAGTCATCAAGAAATAAGGATTCTTGCAAATGTCTTGTGTACACACGTTTTCATTTGCAGTGATAATGATCTACTCCAGACCTACTATAAGTTATCTACCACTGCATGACAATACGACAATCACTTAGTGATTTAAAACAGCAACCATTTCATTTGTTCATAATTTCATTGTCATTAACTTGGGCGGGATCAGGTAACATGCACTTGGATATATGGTTTCCCTAGGTAGTTTTTCTTGCCTAAGATCATGCAGTCATGGTGGTTCCACTGTAGCTGCATGGCATTAGAGGGCCTCACTCACATCTGGAAGTTGGTGTTGGCTGTTAGTTGGACCATGTGTCTTCAGGAGGCTATCATAGGCTTTGTTACATGGGGGCAGTGTCCAAGAGGCTAAGTCCCAATGCACAAATGCTTTTCAAGCCTCAGCTTATGTCACGGTTACTGATGTTCCATTGATCACGGCAAGTCAACATGGCCAAGCCCTACATCAGTGTGAGAGAGGACTATACAAGGTCACAGATACAAGGAGATGTACTTTATTAGAGGCCCTTACTGTAACAATATACCATACCTAGGGTACTGGGCTAGTCTCTAAGACATTCTGTCAGGTTCCTGTCCTGCCGACCTTCTGTTCATTCTACACAACCACAACTGGACAGTCCTTCTCAAACACCAATTATTCTGTCATCCTAGAGCTCAGCTGTTCTCAATCTGTGATAATTTTGTTACCCAGGAGACATTTGGCAATGTTTGGAGACACTTTTGGTTGTCACAATTTGTAAAGGGGAAGATGCTACTAACATCTAGTAGGTAGAGGCCAGAGATGCTGCTAAGCATCCTGTCATACTCAGGACTAGCTTCCCATGACAAAGAATTATCTGGCCAAAAATGTCAATAAAGGTTAAGAAAACCTACATACTAGCTCATAAATTCCCAGAGGTTCCCCAATTAAAAGAGAACCAAGGGTAAACTCTTCAACTGGGCAATCAGAGTCCTCTATGATCTAGTCCCACTTCATATACCCAAATATCTCTCCCTTTAGTTTCCATCAGCACTCCTACTATCCCCAAATATGCCACCCTCGATTACATAATTAACATAATAGCTCCTTATGGTCATCACAAAATGTAAATATCAAGCTTCAGTTTTCCCCTCTTCTGTCTAACCAAACCATTTTCCAGCCCCAGTGAAAGAGTTGGATCCTTCCTACCAAAGTTTCCACAATTTCATTGTGACCTGTCACTTACAAAGACATTGCTTAGTGTGGATTATGTCAGCTCAAATAAACAGGCCACAAGAATGTTCTTTTTTTTCATGGTTTAATTTTTCAAGTTAAAATTCCTTGCCATCTGGAATTTGGTTTGGGTCAGGTGTGAGTTGTAGATTTAACTTTATTTTATTTTTTTAAGATTTTATTTATTTATTTGACAGAGAGAGACCCAGTGAGAGAGGGAACACAAACAGGGGGGAGTGGGAGGGGGAGAAGCAGGCTTCCCGCCGAGCAGAGAGCCCAATGTGGGGCTCTATCCCAGGACCCTGGGACCATGACCTGAGCTGAAGGCAGACGTAGGGTTAAGACAAAGTCTTAACGACTGAGCCACCCAGGCGCCCCTAGATTTAACTTTACTATTTTTCTGGATTTCTACCTAGTTGTCTTAACACTGTTTATTCAACTATCCCTTCCCCATGGATTTAAATGTCACTTTTTGCATATACTTAATTCCTCTCTGTATTTGGGTTTATTTCTGGACTTTCTAGTCAGTTCTATTAAGGAATCACATTTGGAAAGGACTCTTGAGCTTATAAAAAGATTCCTAAATTTCCTACTGGGTTGCCTTTCAAAATTTTTTAAGTGTTTGTTTATACATCATTAAGTATATGGCAGAGAAGATCAGGGAAGAGTGAGGAGAAGGCAATGAAGTTTAAGACTAATTTGTTAGGCACAGGTACAAATTGACAACCATCTGAAATTGTCATGTAAATCAGCAAGAAAACAGTTGATTTATAGAAAGAGTAAGGAACCTCTTGTTTATGTAAAACCTGAGATGCTTCTGCAAAGCCACTCACAAGTTACTGAGGAATGCTTTTGAATATCCTCAGCAATGTACTCAGGGGAAGGCCAAGGTTATATAATCTGTCTCTGATTTTTTCAAGAAAGAGGGAGAAGAAAGAAATAGGAAGCAGTTCTTTTCTGTTCTAGCATCCAGAAACGGCGAGTGAGAAATTGGAGATAACAGTGCAACCTTTGAAAGCCAATGAATTGGTAGGTAAAGAGAGCTTGCCTGTATTTATCAGCATGACTTTGAGAAAGATCAGCTTGCTCTGTGGCTACCCAAGAATTTCAGAAATCAGAGATAATCTTGTTAGAGTGTGTTTCTCAAAACAGTGAAAAGATACTACGGTGATCAAATACACTTCTAAAACACAAATAAATTTGGAAAAGAATCCTACTCTATCTCTTCTTGGATAAGATAAAGAAAGCTGTTTATACTTGCTTAAGCTAAAATTTCCTAAATGTATTTGACTATGGAAGTAGGGTTTTTGGTTTGGTTTGGTTTTTGTTTCAGTCTCTGAGGGCTTTCCACCAAGTTAGTGATCTTGAGAAAATACTTCGGGAAACCAATGACCAGAGTAATGAGTCATGAGAAATTATCCCTTTGCCACTATATCATAAATTGACCCAATTTCCTACAACGGGGAATGAGTACCACCCTTTAACCTCCTCTTCACCCAATAAAATGGGAGAGGCTTTTAATGGAAGCCTGTTGTAATCTACACTATAAGATTTCCTTCACGTACAAGAGCCTTCCTCAAAGTCACTTAACGCTCCAGTTACTCTGCCCTAGAAAGATCCAATAAGCCTGTTAAGATGGAACAAGATATCCAAGTAATGGCATACCACTGAGGGACCAATTAGAAGATTCAGAAATTCTCAAACATAGGCGCCCTGCAAGACCTTGAGTCTTAGTTCTCTCATGAATATCTGCCATGGCTTGCTGTTCCTAAGGAAGTTATGAGAAAATTTTGAATATTTTACAAAAAAAGAATGTGTCAGCAAATTTACATCATAGTGATTCACTTACTCTTTATGTAAATCTGGAAAAAGGAGAAAAGAATAATGTAACACCCATATACCCAAAATTGCAAATATGAACATTTTATCAGATCTATTTTTTTTAGAAAATACAGCATTATGGATCGATCCAGATGATCTTCCTCTTTGATTGCATGTTGTTTCTGTAATCAGTATATAGCATTGTTGTGTGTGTGTACATGTTGGCAGTTATCAGACTTCGGGAAATCTTGAATTATAAACAATTAAATAACTCTATAATGTGCTAAACAGTATAAACATCATTTCACAAACCAGAGCAGGGTAGACATTCGGTGCTAGAACTGAGTGAGAAGTGTTGAGCTTCAAACTTCTAATCCCCTTTTTTGATGACCAAGCAAAGCTCCTATGTCATTTTCCCACATTAGAAAACTGTGTCTCTTACATACATCTTGCTTCATTCAGAACAAAAGTTTGCATTATATATGAAGGTAATAGAGAAATTCAGTGCAGTGAAAACAGATCCATCTCAGTTCAGCTTTTGGACAACAAAACAAAAAGCAACCGTGGTAAGCAGAACTCTGCAGTGGCCCCAAATTCCCACTCCTTGGTGTACATGCTCTGTATTATCCCTTCCTTTTCAAAGTGAGCAGATCTTACAAATGCAATGGGATAGTCAGTCTTGTGATTACATTATGTTAAGAAGACTGTCTGAGCAGCCTGGAGGGAGATTCTCCTGCTGGTCTTGAAGAAGTAGCTGCCTTGCTGTGAGAGAGCTCTATGGCTAGGACCTCAGGGGTTAGATTTAATGTGATTACTTTGTCTTTTCTTGAGTTTCCTGTAAATCATTCAGCCTGTACTCTAACATGCCTAGCTCCTTTTGCTCAGCATAATGATTTTAGATTGATTCGTGTTGTTTCAGATTTTAGTAATTCATTCCTCTCTGGTAATGAGTAGGATTATGTCATACATATACACCACAGTGTGTTTATTCATTATTTTTTTTTATTGACATTTGGGATATTTCCAGGTTTTGACTATTATTCATAAAGCTATTATAACCATTACATCCAAGTCTTTGTATGAAGGAACATGTGTCCATTTCTCTTGGGTAAATTCCTAGGAGTGAGATTTCTGGATCATATGGTAGGTATATGTTTAGCTTTATAAGCAAATGAGTAAGTGTTTTCCAAAGTGACTAAAATTTTACATTCCCACCAGTAGTATAAGAGAGTTCTAGTTGCTCCACATTCTTGTCTTGGTGCTATCAGTCTTTTTAATTGAAGCAATTCTAATGGATGGGTATTGGTATCCCATTGTGCTTTTAATTTGCATTTCTCTGATGACTGTGATATTGTATAACTTTTCATATGCTTATCGGCCATTCTTGTATTTTCTTTAATGAAATGTCTGTTCAGATCATGTGTCATTTTTTACTAGGTTGCCATCTTATTGAGTTGTACATGTTCTTTCTATATTCTGGAAACAAGTCCTCTGTCATTTATATGTACTTTGAAAATCTTCTCCCAGGGGCGCCTGGGTGGCTCAGTCGTTAAGCGGCTGCCTTGGGCTCAGGTCATGATCCCAGAGTCCTGGGATCGAGCCCCACATCGAGCCCCACATCGGGCTCCCTGCTCGGTGGGAAGCCTGCTTCTCCCTCTCCCTCTCCCCCTACTTGTGTTCCTGCTCTCGCTGTCTCTGTCTCTGTCAAATAAATAAATAAAATCTTAAAAAAAAAAAAGAAAATCTTCTCCCATTCTGTGCTTTGCCTTTTCATTTTCTTTTTTTTGTTTTTTTTTAAAGAGTTTATTTATTTGTTTGACAGAGAGAGAGACAGCGACAGAGGGAACACAAGTAGGGGGAGAGGGAGAGGGAGAAGCAGGCTTCCCACCGAGCAGGGAGCCCGATGTGGGGCTCGATCCCAGGACTCTGGGATCATGACCTGAGCCCAAGGCAGCCGCTTAACGACTGAGCCACCCAGGCGCCCCGCCTTTTCATTTTCTTAATGGTGTCTTTGAAGAGCAGATGGTTTTAGTTTTGATAAAATTCAATTTATCAGTATTTTATTTTGGAGTTTATATTTTTGTGACCCATCCAGCAAATCTCTGTCTACCTAGAGTTGCAAAGATATTTATGTTTTCTTCTAGAAATGTAGATTTCTCATTTACTATTGCATCTGTGATCCATTTTGAGTTAATTTGTATATTGAGTGAGTTTAAAGTTGAATTTTATTTTTTTTTTTCTATATGGATATCCAGGTCTTCCAGCACTATTTTTTGAAAAAATGATCCTCTCCCCATTGCATCACCTTTGTCAGAAATCAAATGATCATTCATGTGTGGGTCTATTTCTGGACTTTTTATTCTGTCCTATTGACTTGTACATTTATCCTTTCACCAACACCATATGGTCTTGATCACATTGCTTGATAGTAAGTCTCAAAATCATGTAGGATAAGTCCTATAGCTTCGTTATTCTTTTTCCAAATTGTTTTAGGTATTCCTTGGTCTTAGGTATTTCCATATAAATTTTAAGATTGGTTTTTCAATATATACATATATATCTGACATTGTGATTATGTTGAATCTCGTAGATCAATTTTAAGAGAACTGATATCTTAATATTAAGTCTGCCTATCAATGAACATGTTATATCCCTCATTTGTTTGTTGCCAGCATATAAAATTCAGTTGATTTTGGAATTATGACAAACTTGTATTCTGAGACCTTGCTCAACTCACTTATTAGTTCTAGTAGTGATTTGGTAGAATTCTTAGAATTTTCTCCTTTTTTTTTTTTAATTTTTTTTTAAAGATTTTATTTATTTATTTTGAGAGAGAGAATGAGATAGAGTGAGCATGAGAGGGGGGAGGGTCAGAGGGAGAAGCAGACTCCCTGCCGAGCAGGGAGCCCGATGCGGGACTCGATCCCAGGACTCCAGGATCATGACCTGAGCCGAACGCAGTCGCTTAACCACCTGAGCCACCCAGGCGCCCTAGAATTTTCTCCTTTCACAGTCATATCATCTGTGGGAGAAAAAGGATAGTTTTACTTCTTCATTTCCCATCTGTATGTGTTTTCTTTTTCTTGCTTTATTGCACTGGTTGGGACTTCTAGTACAATGTAGAATTACAGTAGTAAGAACAGATCTCCTTGCTTTGTTCCTAATCAGAGGGGGAATCATTCACTCTTCCACTGTTAATTGTAATGTTAACAGTAGGGATTTTATACATGCTCTTTATAGGGTTTAGGAATTTCTTCTCTATTCCTACATTGCTGAGACTATTTATCATGAGTGGATTTTGGATTTTGTTAGATGCTTCCAGCATCTATGTAGATGATCGTGGTTTTTTTCCTTCATTATCCTATTAATGTGGTGAATTATAGTGAGGAATTTTCAAATTTTAGCCCAGCTTTTACTTTCATAGAGAGGGTCTCAGGGCTTCTTCACATGGTCCCTCCCTCAAGATAGTTGGACTTCTTACATGGTGCCTCAGGGCTCCAACAATGAGTGTTCAAAGAGTCTTGGGCCAGGGCTGCAAGGCGTCTTACAGCCTAGCCTCAGAAACCTTAAATGTTAGTTCAGCCACCTTCTATTGGTCAAGCTAATCACTAAGGCCAACCCAGACTCAAAAGGAGGGTAAATAGTCACCATCTCTCAATGAGAGGAATAGTAAAGAATTTTTGGCCATCTTTACTCTACCACACCTTTTTTGCTTTCAGTTTGGCTTTATATTACATCCTTTTTGTTTTCTGTTTTTCTACATCTCTGTTTGAAGTGGGATGGGCTATTTCTCACTTCAGCTCAGTCTACCATATTGACCTGATATCCTCCTCCCCTGCTTTAGACCTCAACTTAGGTATCATTTCCCTGACCATTATGCTTCCCTCTTAAGTGTCCCCATAGGACCCCATTTCCACCCCCATACCTACACACATGTGGATCTGTCCTCCAGCCATACTGTTTCCCAAACATTAAGCATTCTTTTTAAGACTCTCTACTTCCTCCACAATATTCCCTCTACCCAGGATCCTTTCCCTATTTTGCCACCATGCAAACAAATTTCATCCTTTAAATATCCTTTCACAAGGTCAGGCTTCCCAATTTTAGAGACAAGAAAACTAAATCTGAGGTTGAGTGATATGACTAAAATCACACAGCTACTAGACCTAGGATTCAAACCCAGATCACCGGATTCAAGTGCTTCATGTTTCCCTCCATGGCGCAAGTAGCAAATGCTCTCTTGCTCTGCCCCATCCCCTATGCATTCCACCCAACAGTCAGCCCTGAGGCTGTTTCAGTTTGCTTTGCCTGTGTGTCTAGTTAGCTGAGCAATTTGTATCTCCTCTGAAAGTAGTGGTGTTCAAGCCCCCTTGCCATCGATGTAGAACAACTCTGAGTTGACCTGCACAGTTGACCTGCTGGAACATTAGGACTGAGAGTCACCCACTGGGTGATGTTGCTTGATGTCAGTGTTGCACTGTTGCTTATTGTCCTTCCCTTGACTGTTCTACCTGCCCCACTTCCCTAACCTTCCATGTCCACATGAATCCTCATGCCAGCCTCTGGGTAACTCTGGCAAAGACAGTGCACAGCTACTTCCTTGGCATGAAATAGTCACTACAGAGACTCAAGTCAAAGGGCATGGCCTTGTCAGCAGTTTGTAAAAGGACCCTGTGGGATATATGGGCTCCCGAGAAGCCACCACAATGCCTTGACACAAGTCCTGAAGAAATCAACACATTTGGCATCGCTGTATTACATATAAAACCATGGTGCATACAATGAAAATGTATGGCGTATAAGGGAAAATATTGCTTCCAGAGTTAACTGACATATTCTTCTCTCATAAAACATTGAGTGACTCCTCTGGAAAACAGTATGGAGGTTCCTCAAAAAGTTGAAAATAGAGCTACCATATGATCCAGCAATTGCACTACTGGGTATTTACCCCAAAGATACAAAAGTAGGGATCCGAAAGGGTACGTGCACCCTGATGTTTATAGCAGCAATGTCCACAATAGCCAAACTGTGGAAAAAGCCAAGATGTCCATCGACAGATGAATGGATAAAGAAGATGTGGTATATATACAAAATGGAATATTATGCAGCCATCAAAAGGAATGAGATCTTGCCATTTGCAACGACGTGGATGGAACTGGAGGGTATTATGCTGAGCGAAATAAGTCAAAAAGAGAAAGACATGTATCATATGACCTCACTGATATGAGGAATTCTTAATCGCAGGAAACAAACTGAGGGTTGCTGGAGTGGTGGGTGGGGTAGGAGGGATGGGGTGACTGGGTGATAGACACTGGGGAGGGTATGTGCTCTGGTAAGTGCTGTGAATTGTGCAAGACTGTTGAATCTCAGATCTGTACCTCTGAAACAAATAATGCAATATATGTTAAGAAAAAAAAAAGAAGAAGAAGGTAGCAGGAGGGGAAGAATGAAGCAGGGGAAATCGGAGGGGTAGACGAACCATGAGAGACGATGGACTCTGAAAAACAAACTGAGGGTTCTAGAGGGGAGGGGGGTGGGAGGATGGGTTAGCCTGGTAATGGGTATTGAGGAGGGCACATTCTGCATGGAGCACTGGGTGTTATGCACAAACAATGAATCATGGAACACTACATCTAAAACTAATGATGTAATGTATGGGGATTAACATAAGAATAAAAAAAATGTATCTGAAAACAAACAAACAAACAAACAAAAACATTGAGTGACTCAAGAAAAGTAGATTGCAATTTACCAAATAGGAATCTCGGGTAAAAGTTTAAAGACCTTAATACAAATAATACAAACTGGCAAGAAAATACCAATATTTAAAATCTTGTCCTTTTTTATTTTATCATTATGAGAGGGGTAGAGGTGTTTGGCATACAAAAGTGTATTATTTTTGTATAAGATGCCAACACTTCACATGTAATTATTCCTTGATTATCTACCTCTTAACTCAAAAGTAATTTATATCTCACTTTAATTGGGAAAATTTCTGGGCATATTTAACTTAGTGTTTTTTCAATGTCTTTATTACTAGAAATTCTATTTTCCTGAAAACATTAGGGGGTAAAGGCAGAAGTGTCATAAAATCCTTTGACTCTTTTGTAAATCTCTTTTATTTTGCACAGGTCAGAAGTGATGGTGCAGCCAAAAAGATGCAGAATCTTCAACCTAAGAAAAGTGAAAAAACAAGACCCCCGACTATGGGGAGTGGAGACAGTGGAGCCTAGATTCTAAGTAAGCATGGTAAGGGTAAGAAAAGTCTTTATGTTAAGTACTTTATGTTTCTCAAGGAGAAGGGTAGCATCAAACCTGAGAATATCAAGTGCATTTTTAAATTTTGTCACAGTAGTGAGGAATGGCAAGAATATCTGAATTTGAAGACCAGCTATATTCTGAAGGAAAGGGTGTGTTTGACGCTACTGTGACCATCACTGTCCATAAATAAAGTTTTATTGAAACACAGTCCTGCCCATTCACTTTCACGCTAGAAGGGCACAGCTGAGTAGTTGCAATAGACTCACCTGACCTGCAAAACCTAAAATATTTATTCTCTGGCCCTTTACAGAAAGATTTTTCCAACCCTGCTCTACATGAAACAGTGAGGAAAGGACATGTTTCACTTATTCTCATAGCACAAGTTAATACACTGGCAAAGAATCTCCTTATTTTCAAACTAGTCCTCTACCTTCATGCCTCTAAAAATTCCTCAAATCCAATAAAAACGTAACATTTCAATTTACAGGGAAGGAAGTGCAGTCATCCCACAGCAATGGTGGTAGCATGAAGGAAGAATGTGGAAAACTCTATCGATGGTGACTTAGTTAACATTTCTTAAAATAAGGAAATACTGACCAACCAGAATCTTGTGCAATTTGTCTGATGTGTGTGACAGTTAAGGTTTTCAGTTTCTCAGTATTTTAGAAGAATCAATGATAAATTCTTCTTAGAATGTATTAATTTTGCCTTTGATGAAGAATGGCCAGGCCTTGTTTTAGAGTTGTCTAAGACACACTCAACTTTTTCCCAAACTTATATTCTAACAAAAGATAGATCATGTTCTAAGTTCACAATGGATTTCTTCTTAGGAAAGCCTATGAATTTGATCTCAAATGCTCAAAAATTACTTTTAGCTCCAGGGAATGCAATGTGTACATTGTTAGAGACACATTTATATTCACCCAAAATAACAGAGAAATATGTACATTTGTATGTCGCATGGAAATAGTTCCCAATTCTATAATACAAGGAGATGTTAAAATATTAATCTTTTTTTTAAAACGAAGAAAAATTAAAGCTCTTGTTCCCAGAAGTAGAAAATGAGACAAACTAGATCAGTCAGATAGAGATCTGTAAAATTCTAAAACCCTTCCCTATTCCTCTGGAAAGCATTATATAATTCAGTATTCAAAAGATAAGATATTCAAATAAGGCTCTTTTCACCAATACCCTAGAGTCTCAGCTTAGCAATGAAGTAGGACACTAATTTTTTACTAATGTAGTAATTGGAAATACAGAATCAGGATTTCTAACGCTGTTACATGTATTCTTTAATTTGCAAATCTTTAATGTTAAAGAAGATGGGTGAATAAAGTGAAATCTAGCTTAAAAATAAAAGTAAAAGGTCACATTTGCACCACGCAATGAGATACTGGAAGAAGACAGAATTCTTTGCCCACCAACACATTTGTTGAGGAATGCCATACCTTTAGAGATGATTTTGGAAAATAATGTAAATTCCATTATGTCTTTTAAGTTCTCAATTCATATTCTTCAGTAATAAACAAATTATTAGTTAATTTTTATAAGAGATATACAATCAGCAAACTGAATTTCCTCAAACTGTTCCATTATTTTGTTTGTTTTGAAACCTAAAGAGTTCCTGGGCTCCATACAGAAGTATTTGTTCTATGGATTCCTCTATTTCCTGAAAGATTAACTTATTACAAAAATCTCAGATTTCCTTCAAAAAGCTCAGATTTCACAGAGGAGACTAGGATTAATCAAATAATTCTTGAAATATGGGACATCTAAAATGGTAATTTCAACTCTGATAACTCCTTGAATGTTTTTCTTTCCCTGGTTTGTATATCATTCTGGTAAATGGCATTCTAAGGGCAGAGGCCAACATAATTGAAAGGTATCTAAGGTCCCCCAAGTATTTTTCCCTGAACTTTTTAATGAATTTCAGAGTACAAAGGAACTAATATAATTTTTGTGCCATATGAGAAGTCATGAAAACTTGGTTTGGTCTTAAATGAAGTTACCAGAAGCTATTTTCTGGGAAATATTTAATGATTGCTAGAACTCTGTGTTCATAAAATGGAAACAACCCTGAGGATTTATAAATAAGCACAAACGAATGCACAGCTAATACCAAGTTTTCTCTTCATTTTGTGATGACATTTAAGACTGAAAGAGACACAAGTGGGCAAAAATCAAAATTTTCTTACCATCTACAGTTTTTGCAAAGTTTTTAAACCACATCCAGGTGACATTCTTGCAGAAACTGAGTTTCACACATACTTTTTACAAAGTTTTCAAAAATTCGGACCTCAAATTTACCTTGGCCCTGCATGTCCACAAACTCCATCCTATCCCTCCTCAACTACAAGTCCTGCCCTCCCAACCAGATGGAAGCTGCAACTACAGCTCCCTGAAAGAAGTACACACGATGAATACACCTAATAAAATTTCCAGACCAAAAAACAAAACAAAACAAAAAAGCACACAAAAAAACAAAAAAAGGAAAGAAGACAGGGGCAAAGATCTAAAGATGTCAGATTCTATTTTGAGATTCTCTGAGAGATGATAATAGTAGATAAATCCAGAGGGTTATTATGGTGTTGTCATTTTGATGGGTATTTAGTAATCATGAAGTAAAAGCGATCATTATCTTAACATCTGGCACCAGAATTACTCCCAGAAGGGAACTGTCATTGTTTGGGCTAATACCCTGCTAGACTCTTGTAGGGGGAAAGAGTCTGCAGAACAACACGTGATAGTTCTGCCACTCTTCATGGACAGGGATGGGTAAAGAAGACCATGGAGGGGGGGAGAGACAGAAGGCAGAAAAATGGGGCGAGGCCAGAGCCAGCAAGGTGAAGGCTGTTGGTGGGACACTTGAGGATTAGAGAACGTGTTCTCTTTGCTGTGATGTAGGCCCTTCTTAGGGTTCCCTGAAACATTTCTACTGAAGTTTATTTTGCTCACAAATGAGCTAGAAGAAGAGGCTGAGTTACCATTGTCCACGTGAGACGGAGCAGGACCCCAAGAGGCAAGACAAGACAGGAGGGAACTTGAGAGCATAAACCCCACCCCAGAATTTGTCAAAATCGTGACCATGGAATTTTGATAATCTTAAAATGTTTACCTAGATCTCAGGAGTAAAAAGTCCTCTTCCAGGATAAGGGATCCGTGTATAACCTAAATTGCTAATTCTCAAAGGATGACTCCTGGACCAGCAGCATCAGCATCACCTAAGAAATTGTTAGAAATTTGCGGGGGAGGGGCTTCACTCCTGACCCACTGAATCAGAAACTCCAGGGGTGGAGCTCACCAGTCTGTGTGTATGTGTGTAGTGTGTGTGTGTTTTTAAAGATTTTATTTATTTATTTGAGAGAGAAAGAGAGAGAGCGCGTGCATTTGGGGGATGGGACAGAGGGAGAGAATCTCTAGCAGACTCTGCTCTGAGCTCAGAGCCAGATGTGGGGCTCAATCTCACAACCCCAAGATCATGACCTGAGCTAAAATCAAGACTCAGATGCTCAACAGACTGAGCCACCCAGGTGACCCACACCAGTCTGTGTTTTAACAAGTCTTCTGGATGATCCTGGTGCACATAAAAATTGAGAATCACTGATCTTGAACAATGGTTCACAGCCTTGGCCACATATCAGATCCACCTGTGACATGATGATTAACAAATACTGATGCCAGAGAATCATTGTGATTCTACCAACCTAAACAAATTTACTTCTAAGAAACAGATTATTGAAAATAAATCTGTAGACTAAAGTCAAAAATCTCTGGTAAGCAACATTTTTAATTGACCTTCTAGTTGGGTTTCCTAGAAACAGTAATTCTGATTTAACAGAATCCATGTTTGGTATTTATGCCCTCCAAAAACCTTAATTCTTCTGTCCATTTCAGATTCTTCTGCTAGGCTAGTTACCAGGTTTCCATATAAAAATTGGGGGACTGTAGGAAGGCAGGTAAGAGTGGAAAAAAACAAGAAGTTGGGGAAGTTAGGGTAAGTAGGTTTGTAGCAAACATATTTCCACTATCCCCAAAACTGTTGAGAAATGGGACAGTTGTCAATGTCAGAAACCTGAGATGGTCCCATAGAGATAGAGTCATGCCAACAACGTTAAAGGCAAAGTAACTTTCAAACTTAACATCCTAAGTATTATCATCTTTGCTCTCCGGATATAGACCCAGATAATATGTGTGGCCTGTAGTCAGTATCAAAGATTATCTGGGTTGGGGATTTTGAATGTTTCACATAACATACCATGGAGAGTGCTCCTAATGTTAACAAGGGCAAGGGGAAAAGCTTCCTTAGACTGTCCCTGAAATAATTCCCCAGGTTTCATACTGGTGAGAGCACATGTCTCTAGTAAGAAATCTACGCCTTTCAATGTTAAAGAACATTATACATACAAAAAACTCCAATTTCTGTCCTCATCTTTAAAATGGATGTTTTCTCAGGGGTGCCTGGGTGGCTCAGTCAATTAAGTGTCTGCCTTCAGCTCAGGTCATAATCCCAGGGTCCTGGGATTGAGCCCTGCATCAGGCTTCCCTGCTCGGCTAGGAGTCTCCTTCTCCCTCTCCCTCTGCCCCTCCCCCCACTGGTGTGCATGCTCTCTCTCTCTCTCAAATAAATAAATAAAATCTTTTTTAAAAAATAAAATAGACATTTTCTCTAGAGAAATTAATAATTAATTAATTAATTAATAACAGAAAAATTGGAAGACTTTAAATGTCATGATAATATCCATAAATACTGAAATTCTGATATCTCTTTGGATTCCACAGAGTGATTAGGCCAGTGCTAAGGAATAAGTCTTCCCTATAATAATTATGAAAATTCAGAGTTCTTTACAATGGGTTTATTAAAATTGAGTAATGATAATTTTTGCTTTCTTTTTAATAAAATACAATTGAAAGAAGAAATAGCCACCTTAAATAAGGAGCATGAATGTATGTATAGTGAATAATACTTATTATTTGAGTAAAGAAAATTTTAATGATAATGGTATTTATAAACAAATAATAATGCCTAACACAAAGTGCTTTTCAAATATGCTGGGCCCCTGAATCTTTTCCTGAGTTAACTGAGTTAATCCCCACAAAGATCCTGAGGCAGAAACTATCATTTTCATCTTCATGTTATTGATGAGGAAAGTGAGGCACAGAGAGCTTCAGTGTCTTACCCAAGGTCACCCAGGTAATAAAAGAGCTGGGGTTTAGGCCAGGGAATTGGGCTCCAAAGTCCATGCTAAATCAATCCTGCCTCTCAAATGAAACAAATGATTTAGACTACTTGCACAAAAAGAATTAAATGAGTGTTTTCCTGAACACTTTAGTTAGAGATCTTATCGCTTCGCAGAAAAAAAAGTAATCTGCTTCTCATTCCTGAGAGTCTGTTAGTAAATGAGTGGGCAAGACTCTGTTTGATCATTGTTCCTGTTCATTTCTGGCCCAAACCTCAATGATAATGTAAAAG
Source organism: Mirounga angustirostris (assembly GCF_029215605.1). Classification (NCBI taxonomy): domain Eukaryota; kingdom Metazoa; phylum Chordata; class Mammalia; order Carnivora; family Phocidae; genus Mirounga; species Mirounga angustirostris. Next base: position 24,290,312 of record NW_026991723.1, read on the forward strand.
CCACATGACTGCACCACAGGATACAGACCCCCTGCGTGTTTTCATGAGCATGAGAACAGCGTTTCATGTTTTCTTCTAAGAAACCAAATTCACTTACATGACGAAGGCAACGGAAGGACAGATTTTATATTGCTGTAAATGTTTCTCTCAGGTTACTCAACCGCTTTCGGAAGTCCCCATCGCTTTCTTTTCTCGTATAATTGAATAAATCCTGCTCAAATAGGCTCTGCCGTAGAGGTACCCGTGCTCCGAGAGTTGCAGTAAAACAATGAGACACCAGAGTGTCCAGGTGCCTGTCGTATATTTACCTACTTGATCACCTCTCTCTAAGTTAAGCTACTGAACTACTGACTTGGGTGCAATAAACAAAGCAACATAACTGGTTTTGAATTCACATCTGAATTAATTGAATATTTTATTGAAGACATGGAAGTAAAATACAAAAGAAAGATCCTGAAGAGGCATGAAGCAGATAATCCAATAAGAGAATGCCAGGAGAGCCAACAAAAATGGGGATGTTGCCATAGTCACCAAGAAACACACACACACACACACACACACAGCCTACAATCTCCATGTCGGTAAGATATTGAAAATCAGCAAAATAAGCTCTTAAGTCTGGGGTCGTTCTCTCCTCTGTACTTTAATTAGTATGATACAGTCTTTGGAGACAAGCCAGAATGAAAAAAAAAAATTTCTTCAATTCTGCCTGTTAGTAAGTTCTAGCCTTATGAAGCTCTCTCTGAAGTGAAGCCTCGGTTACATATCAGTGTAATTAGAGAAACAGCATCCTTCTAACATGAAGATAGTCTCCTAATTAGGGAATTGACCTGAGCTATCATTCATGGAGGCCCACCACCAACGGTAACACAGGAAAGATTCTGGTTCTGGTTGAATCGCACTTTTGTTAGTTCTGCATCGCCCAGATGAGCGACTTTTGTCTCAGAGACAAAATCCGTAATAGTCTAACAGTGGCTTATCATTGGCCCCAGCACACAGTATATTCACTTTTTTCTTCGTTATATTTCAGTCAGACATTTATAAGTGAAATTCAGACACGCACAGTAAGCTCATCAATGGGATGATAAGCACAGTCTTTACCCAGATATTCATAGATGAAAGACAAAATGAAAGAAAGGCGGGGGTGGGGTGGGGTGGCAGTTTCCATTTGTAACACGACTTAAGCATAAATAACAAATTGAACCCGAAGGAAAAGTAGGCTTCAAGGCTATAATGAAGTACATTTATGATGTCTTCCTTTCTATTTGCTTTGACTGATTTTTTCTCATATAAAATTCTGTAGGACTCTGACAAGTGTCCTCTGTCTACCAACTGCTGCATCAGTTATGAAGATCATGGATAGATGTGTAATTAGAAAGAGGGCTGATATTGGTGAAGTTGCAAAGAGGAGAGGAAGCACGTCGATTCTGTAAGTCTAACAGAAGTATGTGGGTCCAGTGATCTGCTAGTCCAAGGGCATAGATCCGTGGTAAATACATCTGTAGTAAATGAATGGAAAAGATCTGGGTAGTTTAAATTCCTGTCTGTTTTATATGCCCCTCTTTTTTTTCCATTTGGACCCATTTCCAGACTCTCTATCTAGTATATATATGCAGTTCCACAGGAGGAAACCAAGTATAAACTTTATATTTTTTCTAGAACATCAGTGGGTCACACCTTAAAACACCACCGTAGAACAAATGAGTTCCATAAAAAGGGCTTTGTGTGTGACTCTCCCAAATTGATAAGTGATTGTCTCATATATTATCTTTAATCAGAGATTTTAAGTTTAACAGATATTAACTAGACTTATTGTGGTGATAATTTTGCAGTATATACAAATATTGAATCCTTATGTTGTATGCCTGGAACTCATATAATGTTATTTACCAGTGATACCCCAATAAAAAATTAATAATTAAATCAAGCAGCTTAGCTCTAGAAAAATAGAACGGTATGTGTTTATCATTGTAACACATTGGAAAGCATGTATATTTTTTACATATTCATGTATTCTGCCTTAAAATGTATTCAGTGTATCAAGAAAACCTAAGAGAATCACCTGGAAGGCTTTTCATGAAATGGTATACTTGGACAAATACTTACAAAATTTTTTAAAAACTGAGCATTAATACCATAATATCTATAAAGAATATTTACAAATCTATGAAGCTAGACATATGTTTCTTTTTTTAAGATTTTATTTTTTTGAGAGAGAGAGAGAAAGAAAGAGCACAAGTGGGGGGGGGGACAGAGTAAGAGGGAGAAGCAGGTTCCCCACGCCAGCAGAGAGCCTGCCATAGGGCTCCATCTCAGACCTGAGCAGAAAGCAGATGCTTAACCAACTACCCAGGCGCCCCACAAGATACATGTTTCAATAGTAAAAAGGGCAAAAAAACTCCAAACAACCAAAAACCCACATACACAAAAATAAATAAAGAAATAAAGAAATGCAAAATACCATTAAGAATATTAAAAAAGGGGGAGCCTGCTTCTCCCTTTCCCTCTGCTGCTTCCCCTGCTTGTGTGCTCTCTCTCTCTCAAATAAATAAATGAAAATCTTAAAAAAGAATATTAAAAATATTTAATGTCAAGAAGCATCAGCAAAGCAAATTAAAATAAGATACTCCGCCATCACGTTGGCTCTACATGTAGGAGAGCCCTGAGTTTTCCAGGGGTGAGGCGAGACAGACACTTCCATACACAGCTATAGGAAGAATACACTGTACAGCCTTTCAGAGAGCACTTTAGCAATACTTATTTGAAAGCCTTAAAAATGTTAATTTCCTAATTTTTTGAACGAATTCTATTTTTAAGGCTTTATACGAATGAAATAACCAAGGATACAAACATTTGTGTACAAGGATATTTTTTACTGTGTTTTTTTAATAAGGAAAATCAGAAGCAATCTCTATGCCCAACAATAAGATAATATTTAATTATATCACATTTATGTAATGGGATATCAAGCAAACATCAGAATAATGTTTTTGGAAAGATGATGGTTCATTAGGAGAACGTGGCATAAGTTTAGATGGAAAAGTGACAAACACAAAACTGTATTTATGGGATGATTCATATTTAAGTGTATTGTACTAGTGCCATATCTTGATTTTATTATAATAAACTAAAAATATTTTCTTTTATTTTGAAGATCCTAAGTCAGTGGTCGGAACACTTTTTCTTAAAGGGCCACATAGCAAATATTTGAGGCTTTTCAGGATTTAATTTGCATTTAATCACAGATTAAGGAGCAAAATCAAAGATATCATATAGGTTCTTACATATTTAAAGTTGCAAAATCATTTTTAGGTTGCAGGCCATTAAAAATACAGGAAGCTGGCTACAATTTTTCAAGCTCTCTCCTATATTCATAAACTTGGAAAGTTCTTAAGTAGCATTCTGTCTTAATATGTCTTATTCAGCAAGTGGAACCGTTAACACCTGCCCTAAGCACCTCACAGGATTGCAGTGAGGATCTGATTTGTAGGGAAGCTTTGGCAAATATAACCTGTTTTTTAAAAAATCACAATGTGGAAGATTTTGTTCTTGCCTAGACTTCCTTTTCCTCTCCTCTGCCACCTAAATCCTACCAGTCCTTCAAGGATTATCTGAGGTTAAACTCTTTTCCAAAAGTCACCCCCTCTTAAAGGATGTGTATGCCATTTAGATTTTTGCGTGTGTGTGTGTGTGTGTGTGTGAGAGAGAGAGAGCGAGAGAGAGAGATACTTTTTCTTAAATTAGGTGATAAGTACCTTGAAAGAAGTACTTGTCTGGGATATTGTTTTCTTTTTTTTTTTTTAAGATTTTATTTATTCATTTGAGACACAGAGATACACACACAGAGAGAGAAAGCATGAGCAGGGGGAGAGGCAGAGGGAGAGGGAGAAGCAGGCTCCCGCTGAGCCAGGAACCCAATATGGGGCTCCATCCCAGGACCCTGGGATCATGACCTGAGCTGAAGGCAGACGCTTAACCATCTGAGCCACCCAGGCGCCCCTGGGATATTGTTTTCTATCCCTCACTGCAAACAGCTCACCTAATTATTTTGACTTTATTGTATATTTAAAGTACGCCAGTTAAACTCAATGACAGGAACTGTTTTGTCACATCTATTCCTGGAATATTCAGCTTCTGTGATTCTAAGGAGTAAAGACTTAACCACAAAGTAATCTTTTATCTGAAAAATTTTAAAGATATGTACCAATAACAGCAAATAGGTACAAGAACATTATTTGATGTTTCCAGGAAAATAAAATGCTTCCAGGAAACCATTACCCTGCCCTCCGACTTCACTGCAAACTAAAAATAATAATAGTAATAATATCTAGAAGGTGGAGAATCCATTGACTTCTTATAATCATTAGAAAGTTGATTCTCTATAAATTTGATTATTCTAAATTATTTTATAGATATAAAATCTCAATTTTCATAAGATGAAATAATTTAAGCATCCTTTATGATGTTGCAAAACTTCAGTGATTATTGATGTTCATGTGACCTTTCACATTTGCACACATTCCAAACCAATATCCTCTCTAGGTTTATTATTTTTATTTTTTAAAATATTTTCAGGTATCTTTGGCAAAGAAGATGCTTTAAGCAACCAAGACTGATTTAGAGCTTACACACTAATGACCCTGTGGTGTACTAAATGTGCTAGGAGTTACAAGAGATGTAAAGAAGTAGAATTAAACCCTTAAAATCATATTTTTACAAGATGGCCCATTCAGAGCTCAAGAACGTATTTGTTAAAATATATAGCCATAAATGTGACCAGATGTGACATATGAGCTTAGGCAACAACTGTCCAGAGGTCATCAGTGTCTTACTCATTAAGTGGAAATAATACCAGCTCTAAACACTTCTTCGTGTGTGTTAGTTACATGCTGTATACGAAATTACCCCAAAACTTAGCTTAAAATAATAATCATGTAATATCTCTGTTTCTCTGGGTCAGGAATCCAAGTACAGCTTAATTGAGTGGTTCTGGCTCAAGGTGCCTCATGAGATTGTAGTCAAACTATTGGGAGGGCTGAGTCTCATCTACAGGCTTGGCTGTGGGAAGATTTGCTTCCATGTTCACTCACATTGCTATTGTTCCTTCCTGGCTGCTGGCCAGAGAATTACTTTCTCACCATGTGGACTTCTTCCTAGATTGCCTGAGTGTCCTTATGATGTAACAGCTGGCTCTCCCACAAGAAATAATGAGAGAGGTAGAGAGAGACAGAAAGAGAGAAAGCTGCCCCAGATGGAAGGCTCAGTCTTTCATCACCTACTCTCAGATGTGGTCTGCTGTGTTCTCTTGGTCTCACAGATGAATGCTAATACAGTGTTGGAAGGGACTACACATGGCATGAATTCCAGGAGCTGGGAATCATTGGGGGCTAGTTTGGGAGCTAGCTACCATAATGATAGAATGTTATCTATCTAGTATTAACTGTGATCAAATATTAAGAGTCACTAAAACAGGCATTTTGTCACATCCCTTGACTTGCTTGGGGCCCAGGAATGCAGTAAGCAAAAGTCAGATTCCTTTTGGCTACCATATCATAGTCTGCATTATAGACTACATTTAAGGTGCCCTTAAAATGATGAACTGAAGTGGATAATTAACTCATGATTCATTTTTGTAAAGCAACTGGATAAAAAAGGATGATCTCATTTCCCTACCCTATTTTGCTTATTCCTATAGAGCTGAGGTCTAGATATTTGAGCTGGTGGCAGCTTCTTGCCAACACGGATTCCTGTATAGTTAACCCGTCGGCATCCACTCACATCGAGATACCTGTAGAGTTTAAGTAAAAAGGATTTCGTAGGGGCTTTTCATAAATTGGCACACTCAGTTTCCCCCTTCCTAGCTAGCAGATCAAGAGTTGGTGTTTCTATATGGAGAAACATTAGCTTCATATTTAACTGTGTAGCTGAGAAGAGAAGACACTTCCGGGGAATTTGCTGTTACAAAGAAGGCACACACCAATGCAACTCAAATCACATTGTGTTTTGCCCAAGTCTGACGTTCCTAGAGAAAGAGCTCGGTCTCCACTGACCCCCACATCTACTTAGTTAAGTACCGTGAGCTCTAAGTATTTAAACAAGTTTAGTCTTACCTAGAATTTCATTGACTGTTCTGATCATGAGAGTTATTTTAAAAGGTATTAAAGATAATATAAACAAGATTTCCATGACCAGAGTTCAAATAAAGCTCAAATGTTTTTGCTGCTTTCATTTAAGTATTTTTTTTTTTTTAGTGTTCCATGATTCATTGTTTGTGCATTAACACCCAGTGCTCCATGCAGAACGTGCCCTCTTTAATACCCATCACCAGGCTAACCCATCCTCCCACCCCCCTCCCCTCTAGAACCCTCAGTTTGTTTTTCAGAGTCCATCGTCTCTCATGGTTCGTCTACCCTTCCAATTCCCCCCCCTTCATTCTTCCCCTCCTGCTATCTTCTTCTTTTTTTTTTCTTAACATATATTTCATTATTTGTTTCAGAGGTACAGATCTGAGATTCAACAGTCTTACACAATTCACAGCGCTTACCAGAGCACATACCCTCCCCAGTGTCTATCACCCAGTCACCCCATCCCTCCCACCCCACCCCCCACTCCAGCAACCCTCAGTTTGTTTCCTGAGATTAAGAATTCCTCATATCAGTGAGGTCATATGATACATGTGTTTCTCTGTTTGACTTATTTCGCTCAGCATAACACCCTCCAGTTCCATCCACGTCGTTGCAAATGGCAAGATCTCATTCCTTTTGATGGCTGCATAATATTCCATTGTATATATATACCACCTCTTCTTTATCCATTCATCTGTCGATGGACATCTTGGCTCTTTCCACAGTTTGGCTATTGTGGACATTGCTGCTATAAACATTGGGGTGCACATACCCTTTCGGATCCCTACTTTTGTATCTTTGGGGTAAATACCCAGTAGTGCAATTGCTGGATCGTATGGTAGCTCTATTTTCAACTTTTTGTATTTTTAAGTATCAAAATCAAGACATAGAATACAGAGTTTTCTAAATGAAAAACTATGAGAAATCATTGTCAAATGTTTGCAAGAACAAAGACAGCTTCAGCTTTCATAATAAAGGAAGGGCTTGTAATATAAACATCTACACAGATATAACAGTAACTATATTTTAACTTTTTGTTATTTGTATTATTTATATTCTATGTTATTAATCTCTTTTTTTTGTCATTTAATCTCAAGAGTCACCTTGGAGAGTCAGTTTATAACCCTTCAAGCTCATGAGACAAAAATCACCTCGAGGGTTTTCTCTTCTAGAGTCTTATTTCCAGAAACCACCATACCTTACCTGCCTGGCTTCTCCAAGGAAGCAAATAAGCATTTCTGAATGCCTCTGCTTGGTTTGCATGAAAGCCAGCAGTAGGAGCCCATAAGAAGGGGTGCATTTCTAGCAGCAGGAACAGCACTACTTGCCTTTTACTCCCTTTTCCCTCTTCTAAAGGAAACAGGACGTTCTTAAGAAATGGAAGGCTCACTAGACAGGTGCAGGTGCTGGAGTCAAAAGTGCTGGTTTTGTGTCCTTGTCCTCTGATGCATTCCATGACACCCACCCCCTCCCCTCGGAGAAGGCAAACTTCCATAGAAGTAGGGAACCCCTATGCATATTAAAGATTAAAACAGGTTTTCTGCTGGGGAAAATACAGCATAGGATGTTCAGCCAGATGACTTAGTGTGGAGGCCCACAGTGCCATTTACTAATTAAGCAAATTTGGACAAGTTACTTAATTCTTTTGAGCCCCAGTTTCCCTTGGGGGAAAAAATGGGAATAACTGTTTATCATTTAGAGTTATTATGGTGATTCAATATAAGTGTCTGTGAAAGTGCTAACACAATAGGAGGCAGTATTATTAAAGAGGTGACATATTGGATTTCCCAGCCGTTACTCTGTCCCCCATGTTTTCAGTAGCGGTGGCAGTCACTGTTTTGTGCAATTACTGATGCTGCTGGTGTCATTTGCCATTCCAAAGCTCTCTTCTGTCAGAGGGAGTTGTTTGTAATGAGCGGTGCTCAGTTGCTAATACTCATTCAGTCTGATGGAGAGAGCGCTTGGTAGTCAGATAACCTGGGATCTGATCCCAGCCCTGCAGTTGCCCAGCTGTGTGAGCTTGGGCAAGTCACCACACCCTCTCTGGGTCTTGACAATATCCTCATTATTTAAACAAGTGTTTGGATGAGGGGCATCTTTAAGGTTTTCTTCAGCTCAAAAATTCTAAATCTATAATTATTTTAGAAGTTATATGATAAGTTATTAATGTTTCCTAGGTGCTTCAACTATAGAATGGGCAGTGGCCTTTTTTTTTTAATGGCCATAAAACTTTTTGACATTCCTCCAGTTGAGAGGTGAGATCTATGTGCCCTCCCCTATAAAAGTGGGCACACTTATCAACTACTTCCATCACTAGAGTACAAAGGAAATGATACTGCATGAATTCCAAGGCTAGCTCATACAGAGTGATGCAGCTTTCTCCTTGCTTCCTGGGGTACTCATGCTAGAGCCCTGAGCTGCCATGGAGGAAGTTCCACTGCCCTGGGGCTGCCGTGCCGTGAGGAAGACCAAACCATAGGGAGGGGCCATATGTAAGCTCTTCAGTGGACAGTATTAGCTCAGTCCTGAGTTCAAGTCATCCCTATCCAGATGCCAAACATGTGAGTAAGAGATTATTCTAGACCCTTCCAATCTTCCCAGCTGAGGCCCCAGACATTGTAGAACAGAGACGAGCAATCATTTCCATGCACGGTCCAAATTCACAAACCATAGTTTCTGGGAATCTAATAAAATGGTTATTTTATACCACTTGATTCCGGGGGGTGGGGGGGTTGTTATACAGAAATGGTAACTGGAAGAAAGGCTAATAATACTATATTATATAAAGATAAGAGGTTGTCCTCCATGTCCCATGCAGCTGTGTAATTTTGAGTTAAAAGAAAGTGGAGAAACTGGTCATGAGATGGGAATAAATTAAGTAAACAGTGTTGTGGCTCAGACCCTTTAGAGCATCAGCTTTAAGGCCATGCCTTTCTCCGGTGAACAGGCGTGGCTAAGTGGGCTTCTGTTATGGAGGCCATTTTCTCTCTGACTGCTCTGCCTTCCCCTTACCTCTTCTCACCCTCCCCTTTCTTGCTTACATTTGAGGGTAAAAGGAAGAAGAGGTTAGAACTATTTACTGCTGTTGTAAGACAGGCCCATTAGGAATATAGAATGGTCACTGTGTCATTGGAATCATATCCTAAATTTGCTCTTCAAAAAATCTTTGGTCAGACAAAATCTCACACATCCCCAAATCGTGCGTCCATTCCTTTCTATTTCGTTCTATTCCAGTCAGCATTGATGGGTCAGGTCACTTCGCAGAATAATGCTGGCTGCGCTACAAAATGTATCAGGCAGAACCCTGGCTTCTAATTCATCCATCCACAAGCGTGTATTGGTTCTATCAGTAATTTAAATAAAGAAAACCCACAGACCAAAGCCACAGTCCTAAAGAACAACGTGACCGCTGCACTGGGGTCTGGTTACGATGCTCACAGAGGAGAGATTACCTGACGGTTCGCAGATGGGCGCTGATTTCCACCAAGCTCCTGTCGGTTACCTGAGAGCAAGAGCTGAGGACCAGACTGTCCAGCTTAGGACACTGTGTTACAATGAGATGGACAATCCGATCTCTCACCTACAGGAGGAAACAAACAAGAATTTATTTTCAAGCACAGGGCTCTCCGCCCAACAAAGACAGGGCAATGAATCAAGAGTGTTCGTGATTAAAATGTGCATTTTTTTCAGATGCATTATCATTATCGTTGAACGAACGAACGAACATTAGTCGTTCATTTGAGGAGTGCCTGAGGTGTGTCAGATTCTGAGCTAGTCACTTCGTATGCACTCACTATACTCCTTGCAGTGGTCCTACAAAATAAACATCACTATCACCACTTTACAGTAAGGAAAGTGTGCACATGGGAGTTAAATGTCTTGCTGAGCCTGCCCCTAAGGAAGTAGCAAAGCAAACGGTCAAGACTAGAGCTGATGGTTCCAAAGCCCGTATTTTTTCCAAAGCACTTTTGGTTAAGAACTAAACTGGTAAGAGTCAGTCATCTATCTGATGCAAGCACCGAGGTTCCCTGTTAATAAAATCAGGCACTAAGAGAGACCTTGATAAACCAATGATAGAAAGTGGACTTAGTTGTAAGATTCTAAAATGAATGTCAGGTTTAGGCCTAGTAGGTTCAGTTTTAGGTTATTATTAGAATAAAATCAGTTATGGGCGCCTGGGTGGCTCAGTTGGTTAAGCAACTGCCTTCGGCTCAGGTCATGATCCTGGAGTCCCGGGATCGAGTCCGCATCGGGCTCCCTGCTCGGCAGAGAGTCTGCTTCTCCCTCTGACCCTCCCCCCTCTCATGTGCTCTCTGTCTCTCGCATTCTCTCTGTCTCAAATAAATAAATAAAAATCTTTAAAAAAAAAAAAGAATAAAATCAGTTATGAAACGTTAAGAAATTGAGGTATTATGAAGTCTTATTTCCGCTCAAGATGAAGCTTTACGCTTAAAAGAAAAAACTGAGCACAAAAAAAGTCTTAATTCAACTGCTTACAACAGATCACCTTTTCACTGGCTTCCAATCAACCAGGATCAAAAAGCATGACAGTATGTTCTCAGCCAGAAGTACCGTCTACTCCAAGTTCACGGAAATGCAGTCCACATTCAGTTTATGAAAATCAGCCTGTCCCATGGTCATGTCACCTTTTAGCTCATCATCCCTGGAGGGAGAGGTCAGCCTGACTTGTCCTTCCTCATAGACAGAAACCAGTGGACATGGGAGGTGGAGGGGGGTGGCGGTGAGAGGTAGGGAGTCCGCACACGAGGCGTACTAGCTTTGTGACCTGTAGCATATCTCTTGTTCAACACCCAGAACTTCAATGACTCCACTTGATAATTGGGGATAATGATTCTTCTCCCACAGGGAAGATAAATGGGAAGCTAATGGAGTAATGTGTGAAACAAGTGCCTTGTATCGTTCCTGGAATATGGGAAGGGCTCAATAAATGATAACTATTATCACTATCTCTTGTTTGTTCAAAAGTTTTATTGAATTATTGTAAATATTAGTTCAGTTACAAAAATGGTAGAAGATCCAGTTAATGGGTCGACTTTTAAGTCTGTCACCTGCCCCATAACTACATGGCACTGTTTCCTGAAGGAGATATTCGCTTCTCCAGTTTAAAGCATTTTCTTTTTTTTTTTTTTTAAGATTTTATTTATTTATTCATGAGAGACAGAGAGAAAGAGAGAGGAAGAGGGAGAAGCAGGCTCCCAAGGAGCAGGGAGCCCGATGTGGGGCTCAATCCCAGGACCCTGGGATCATGACCTGAGCCGAAGGCAGACGCTTAACCATCTGAGCCACCCAGGCGCCCCAGCATTTTCTTTTGAGTAGAAAAAATAATCCAGTGTCCAAACCCCTTCTATCCCGGGACTATGGGATTCCTTCCCCCCTCCTTAAATGCACATTTCGACTCATTACTTCACGATGAGGCTGGAAAGCCACAGAAGCATTATGAATTTTATGTTCTGGAAACAGGAACATGGAGACTTCATTAAAAGTCTGGGTCCAAGAAGTCTCAGCATTTTGAAGCTAGCAACATTAAGTGTGGTTATTTCTCATAAGTTCTCCAGGCTCCTGACCAGGCAGGCCTCAGAAACCTTGGGGATCCTCCCGATGTTCGGGTCCTCAGATGTGGACATTGCAAGGCCAGGGGACCCACACTCTTGCCTATAAGAGCAAGGCAGCCAAATACTTCTATTTTGTGGAGACTAAGGAAGGAAGAAAAAAAAATTAGCAAAATATACCATGCTCCCTGATCCACTGCACATGAGAAGATCCTTAAAGTCACATGAGTGATGTTTTTACTTTTTCATGGTGGAAACCCTGCATATTGAGAGATGGTTATATAATGCCAACATGAAGTGAGTTGGTAAATATGTGTGTTTTAGCGGCACCTGGGTGGCTCAGTCGTTAAGCGTCTGCCTTCGGCTCAGGTTGTGATCCCAGGGTCCTGGGATCGAGCCCCGCATCAGCCAGAGGTCAGCCTGACTTGTCCTTCCTCATAGACAGAAACCAGTAGACATGGGAGGTGGAGGGGGGTGGCGGTGAGAGGTAGGGAGTCCGCACACCAGGCGTACTAGCAGGGGAAGCCTGCTTCTCCCTCTCCCACTCCCCCTGCTTGTGTTCCCTCTCTCGCCGTCTTTCTCTCTGTCAAAAAAATAAATAAAATCTTTAAAAAAAAAAATGTGTGTTTTGCTTAAAGATACCTATTTTATTTTTTTTATTAAAGATTTTATTTATTTGAGAGAGAGAGAGCACACAAGAGCATGAGTGGGGGAGGGGCAGAGGGAGAGGGAGAAGCAGACTCCCCACTGAGCAGGGAGCCCAACATGGGGCTCGATCCCAGGACCCTGAGACCATGACCTGAGCCGAAGGCAGACGTTCAACCAACTGAGCCACCCAGGCACCCCTAAAGACACCTATTTTAATATTTATTATTGATTCATCAACATTGGACTCGGCCAACGCTAAAACTCCTGCCAAAATAAATTAAGCTGACACATATATCTTCTCCATAAGACCACTCCTCAGCCTCTTGCCCTTAGGAATACCACATAGCCCTTCAGTAATATGCTTGGGGGCATCTTAAGCAATGAAATCACCAACAAAAAAAAAAACACAAAAATGTGAAAAACATGGCATAAAGTAGACTGCCTCAAGGACACTTTTACACTATGAGAACTGAAACAAGAAGGCAGAGCCTTGCCCTGTTGGATGTCAGCTGAGAACACGCACTGTGGGCAACTCAAATTTATTACCGCTCCACGCATGTCCACACATGACCAGGGAGGTACCTCGACTGTTGATTTGGGAGTTACAGATCAATTTTAGCAAATAGGCAAATTCACAAATATGGAATCCACAAATAATGAGGATCAACAATATCAATACACTAAAATCAGCAATAGTAGATATGGTTAAAGGCAGTTTCCAGGAGTAGCAGCATGACCTTAGCTTGTGCTAAGGACACCTGAATTACAGGGTAGGCATGCTCGAGGGCAGTGCAGGTTTATCAAAAATATCATCACATTTCTAATAAATTGATGCTACACAGGAATATGGAGCCATCCCTCATTCTTAAATTACTTACAGGACATATAAAGCCTGTCTGATTTCTTTAAAGCACTGAGGCTTGCAAGTATGAAGTATCTATTCTAGTAGCTGGTGCTGTGGTCTATTTTTCACACATATTTGTCTGCCTGGGGTTACTATTTGCTGTGTTTTAGGAGCCTCCTCTTAGAGAATTTCAGTACAGGGCAGAAGCAGGAGAAGATAGTAAAACCTGTCTACTTGGTATAAGGCTACAAGCTCAAGAGTTGGCTCTGAAGGAATCAGGAACTTCCCACCAGCTCCTGTTGGCAACAGCTCTCCAAATGTGGTTCTTTTTTTTTCTTTTTTTTTTTAAAGATTTATTTATTTGAGAGAGAGAGAGTGAGAGAGAGCATGAGAGGGGAGAGGGTCAGAGGGAGAAGCAGACTCCCCACTGAGCGGGGAGCCCGATGCGGGACTCGATCCCGGGACTCCAGGATCACAACCTGAGCTGAAGGCAGTTGCTTAACCAACTGAGCCACCCAGGTGCCCTCCAAATGTGGTTCTTGAACCAGAAGGACCTTGTTAGAAATGCAGAAGTCTGGGGCCTCCCCAGACCTATTGTCCTAGAAACTCTGAGGGTGGAGCCCAGCATTCTGTGGTTGAGCCAGCCCCTCTAGTTTGAGAATCACTGGCCTCTGGAATTTTCCTCATCATGTCCAGGTCACTTGAGTACTTAGCACAGGTCCCGGATCCATGGTTACATCTCAGATAAGTGAGTTCATGAGTGAATAATGAAGCTTTAATTATCTATCTCCCAGAACCAGAACAAAATAATGAACTACCTCAAATGATAGCATGCTTTTAGGACATTATTTCAAGATCAATTCGTATGAAAATTAATAAGTTATTGTGAAGTATTTTAACACACAGCTTATTAGTTTATTGCCCCATCAACAAGATAGGTTAATTTGAGTTAAGGAATTTTTTTTTTAAAGGGCAAAGGAGAGTGAGTATTCAGATGTGGGGGTGTGTTTATGTTGTATGTTAGTGAAATTTGCGAGTGTATTGTGTAGATGGAAGCAAAAGTCAGAAAGAAAAACCTAGCATATTACAGTATCAGAATTATAATGAAATATGACATAAACCATCTTAAGAACATTCTTTCATTAAGAAAGCCATTTTCCCAGTTACCTAAATAAATATTTATTATACTGATTGTGCTCTCGCCAACTAGTAGTCCCGCTAGAACTTGTTATTGTGAGATATGATCTAATTGAATAATAGTCAGATTTTACTGAAAATTCCCAGCATAGTAAGAGAATGTGTACTTCAGTGTCAAAGGCCTCTGCCTTCTTTGCAGCCTGTGTTCTTAGGACTAGTCCTTTACCTCTCTGAAGCTCACTTTCCTCATCTGTAAAATGAGGATATTAGAGAAGTCTAGGGTGCCTGCTCTAAAATTCTACCTGAGGTGGACACTGAGCTGGATATGCAAGCATTAGCTTGATAACTCAAGTCTTAGAGAAGAGGAAACACTCGAGGTAGAGGCAGAAACTGAAAGCCTGAGATTCAGTCCTTCACTGTTGGCTATTTCAAGATAGGATGGGATAGGCAGAAACAGCAGGAATGGTAGCCTGAGGGAAAAAATACTGGGGAGACATCAACATCAGGGCACAAGGGAATGCTGCCTTTCTGGTCCTAAGGGAATATATTTGAATGACATTCATACCTAAGGAAAAATATAGCTCCCCCTGGAATTCAACCCACCTCAGGAAGCCAGCAAAGTAACGAATGCCTATTGCCATTCAATTATGATGTTGTTCTTGTGCATTTGACCTCATCGTCTGTCCCTGTGGCTGTTCTTTCATAGAGTTTGATCTCCGACCTGATTACCTGACCCTGGACCCTCACCTGCTTCCAGCTAAGCTTGTCTGATCTTAGAAAGGCCTTGATATTAGTCTCAAGAGATTTTACTCAGCTTTTACCATCTTGTTGGAAAATGTAGGTTTTATTATTATCCAAGTAGAGTGAGGCCAACAGACCACCAGTTCCTAAGAGGAGGGGCACACCACAGACACGGGGCCACATGGGGAAACAACAGAAGGAAGTGAAAGGAAGATATAGTCAAGAGCCTTTATGGCAGTTTCCATGGGATGGAATGGGTGAGGCAGGGTAAGCAGGTTTAGGATTAGTTAGTTTGGATCATTTTGGTGGGCTTTAGGGCACAGGGGCTGTCCCTAGTTTTCTGGTGCCTGGCCCTATGGTGATTGGGACAGGCAAATAGTGGCATGGAGTGTAAGAGCAAGGTAAAGAATGCGGATTGGAGGGTATGGGCTTTGGGTTGGTTGGTTCACATATGAAAACCACACTGGCAAGTGAGTCCTTTACTCTCACTCTCTGGTAACTAGAGCCCTGGGAATAGCAGTCTCTCCAGGGTCAGCAAGACCCCAGATGTCAAAACATCAGAATAAAAAGTCATATCTCCAATGACAACTTTCCCTCTGGCTACTCTCAGCCTCCTTTAGATGGTTCTCAGGTATCACAAGAGCAAAAGAAGGGAGTGTCTGCACAGAACAGGTGAAATCAAATACCCAAGGAGTAGACTTAGACTTGATGTGGTCATATTCACGGCAAGTACAAAACTGAGCTATCTGTAGGAGACCCAAACTTTAAATCCATTGTCACTATTCAGCAGCCCCTGAGAATGTCATCAACACTCAAAACCTCTGGCTTTGTTTTTGTTGTTGTTTTTGTTTTTCTGTTTTGTAATATGCTAACTAGTAATAGTAATACATAACAAATGATTGTGATAACCCAATGAGATAAGGCACTTTAAAACCATAAAGCACTATATAAGCTTACTATGTAAGCATTTATAGTTATTTTAACAACATATAAATAGATATATAAATAGAGGCAAATACTGATGTGTTTATGGGCAAAATAATGTATCTTGGATTTGCTCTAAATCACCCCCAGAAGACAAACAAAAAGTGGAGGGGATTGATGACACAAGATTGACAAAATATTGGTATTACTGAGGCTGAATGATGGGTATGTGGAAATTCTTTATATAAGTTTGTGTATTTCTGATATTTTCATAACAAAAATTTTAAATACAAGTTGAGAAAGAGAAAAGAAGCATTAGACTTTAGCCATCATTGGAAAATTGCTATTACATAAAATCACAAACTCTATTGTACAATATTTTTTTTGCTATCATGAATCAAAGGCCCTTCTTTCCTTGGACTCCTGGATTGTTAAAGCAACTTGATCTTGTCAATGGTTCCAAGTATCTCCAGGCTAAAATTGACTTAGGTTAATCAAATTCTTGTTATAATCCATTTGTGTTAAGCAATGGAATTCCTAATGGTAAAACTATAATCAACATGTTATGACTGGTTTATGATGAGAGGTCCTATCCAATTAGGAAATTTCCCAAATCAAAGGCTCTTCACTCTCAAGAGAGCTTCACTGAATAGCAGTGGAGGTTGCTTAATTAGTAAGGTTAAAACATCCTTCAGAAACAAGGTCAAGATGACATTTCTATCTGTGCCAAGTTGATGAAAGAATCCTCCAAAGACAACACACAGAAATCTTGGAGTGAAAATTCCTGGAAGACTTACCAACAGAAGGAAAAGGAAAATATGTTGATATTAATAGTATCAGTGGACTTCTTTAAGCACATTGTAGGCATTGGATTTACATAAGCATTTCCTTAAACTTTCCAAAAAGTGACCAACTTTTTGGTTTGAGCGAACTCCTTCCCCAAATTCATTGTTCTTGTTTGAAAAAATAAGAATCCTTAAAACAACAACAATCCCCCCAAAAACAAAAACAAAAAAAACTATAAACCATAATTCTAAGCCAATCAACAGAGGAAATTAAAAAAGAGGCAATTCTTGGACAGTCTTCTTTTCATGATATGTGCAAAGCCACTGAAAGAGATTGAAGAAACACTGAGTCAGTCTGTGCAATAAGAGGAGATGAACAACATAAGAGATCCCTTAATCAAAATGCTGTATGCAGTGACAAAGCACTCGATAATCAAGGTCTGCTAGAGAAAAGGAGAGAGGATGAATCTATACAAATATACTTGGTGCTATCAGTCCATTCAAACTATAAGGAATTATTTCCTTTTTCTTCCCGTAACAAGAAAATCTCAGTGACAAATCCTAGAAAATTCTTTGCTTTATCTGACCAGACAATTCTCTGTTTTCCAAACAGTTACATTCTTGGTAGATAGCATCAACTCTCAAACCCCTCATTTAACTTTACATACTTTTTTTTTTTTTTTTAGCTAACTAAGGATTTATTTCCAACAAAAATTAAAAATAAAAAGTTGAGAGCTATTTCCCTACGTGCCAGAGCAGGGAGCGACCAGGCCAAGGAATTTTCCATGGCTGGCTGATACCCTCACCCACTAGAGGGGTCGTGATCCTTCCCTTCCTCATTCCTGGGATGGGGTTCCTTCCACAAGCACAGGACCCTGTGATAGAGCCCACCTAGCAAGAGCAACTCAGCCTGGGCCAGTCACTGGGAGGGACAGAGCCAGGCAACAGCTAGACCACAGGCCAACCATAGGATCAAGTCCTGAGTACCAGGAACCTACCCTCTCCACCCTCCCCATTTCCTGGGAACCCAAACAGAGTGAGGATGACCTGTGGGAAGGAACCTCATGGACCCTGGCCAGGAGAAGAAAGCCCCAGTGCCCCTCACATCTATTACCTCTGTACTCTGGAGAGCAGCTAGTCCTGTCTGTGTGCTTTAATATAGCTGACAATGATACTAAAATATTGTCTGCTCTCTGAAAACAGTTAACTTTTCAAATTAGTATTGGGACACGCAAGTAGTGTAAAATAAAACAGGTCACATTATTTAATACTTCCCCACGACCAAGGCTAGCTTGCCTTGAACAGAAGACCTCCACACCCTTCCTATACTTTCCAACGTCACTTTAGAGCCAAGTGTAAACAGTAGTTCAGCTAAGAGGAAGAAATGAAAGCTTCACATTTATGGAATGTCTACCTTGTTCCGGGTAAATGAATTTCATTAACTTTCCTTGTTAATAGGGAGGATATGGGGTTCAGGATCTATGATGTAGCTGACTCAAGCTTCAGCATTAAGAGCATCAGTAAGAGGGCAAGTTTCCACACTTCACGCTTTATTTCTTTTTGCTACTTCCAAGGCCAAGCTGAGCTTTACATTACCAGCCAAATATTCATAGTATCTGCCACCTGCCTCCAATCTTGAAGAGTCACAAAGCTAAATGAGAGAACAGTCTCCTGCCCTAAGGACCATTATGTTAAAAGTGAAAAAATAAAGAGTGGAAGCCATCATCAAGCTTGGAGAACAACATAAAGACCCACTTGCTGAAATTAGCTTCAACTTGACCCATTCAGGGTCACTGAAAACTGACAAGGTGTACACCTTGCCTCTCACTCCTCAAGCTTATTTTTCACATCTTAATCCCCCTCATTGTGTTTTTTCATTTCCACTTGATAAAACAATTAATTTAACTGAAATTAACAAAAAATAAAATTCTATTTTCTCAGCCTGAGTTTTCCCATAATTACGAATAAACCACAAGAGAAAAGCTTTGTGTTTCTAACCAGAAAATGCAAGGCATTATATGGGATCATGTACTTGAAAGTACCTTGAAAACTGTTCCAAAGCCTGTAAACACTATGAAAGTGTATGATTACATTATTATAGATCCCAGCCAATTTATGGCAAGCAAGTGTGATGCTAGGGTATAAAAGCTAAACCTAATTATAGCCAGGAATTTTGATTATAAGGCTGAATAACAATAAGGGTTTTACACCATTTCATGCCTTAGCTGCAGGGTTGCAGCCTAGAAGAACACCACCCAAGGCCAAGTGATTGCAGAAATTGCAGCTGCTGGGACTAACATCATCTAAGAGAAGTCATCTGCACACGGGCCCATTGCTGACTCATCTCAAAGACATTAACTGAAAACCCATTATGTATTTTCACCAGGGATAACCAATGTATGAGTCCCTGGCCATCCTTTCTCTCCTCTACCCTCATCCCTCTGTCAGTACTTCTGGGCCCTTGACCCAGACCATCCCTCTAAATTGAGCTCCATTCTATGTAAATAACTTCTATGAAGTTATCTGTTCCTTTGCTTAATCCCTCTACCTTGCCTTAAGGGAGAGCCATCCCCCTCCATGCAATTACTTTCCCACATCTCTCACAAGTGGAGACTGTTCATTCTCTCACTGCCGTGGAGCTCAAAATCTGGATGGAGATTTTTATCCTCTGTGTGCCCCACCATCACTTGCCAACAATGATCATCTCCTCTCACATGATACATAACAGTCTCTCCAACTTCCTCTTAGCTGTCATTTATCACCCTTGCACTCACACATCAACTTCCTTTATCCCTCAATCACCACCATTTATGAAAGGGCACAGTCTTCCTCCCCGCCCCCACCAAGTCCTGCCAATAGCCTGGGTGACTTTAGTAGCCACGTGGATGGCCCATCGAATACCTTGACCTTGGGTTCCCAACCCTGATCTATTATGATCTTCTGTGCACCCCCATCAGCCACCTATTCCATTAGTATGGTCTTGAACTTTGTCATATCCTGAAATTACTAACTAGGGCATCCCTTATTTAGATCTTGACCTCTTTTCCTTCCAGCTTACAACTACTTTTCTAGCTTCTCTCGCCATGGCCATTCTTCCATCTCATCAAGGCCTCCAGATAACTGTCTAGATGCAAGGGATTTTTCAAATACACACAATTTTTTTAAAAGATAGAAGAAAGACTTTGTAATGGAAATGTTTATGTGAGCATCTAAAGAGCTCTGGAATTATGGAGAAGGGTAGGAAGGGTATCACAGGGAAAAGTGCAGTACAACCTGCTAGTACTAATTTAGACTGTGCTTCTTATAAAATATGGAATTAATAATCAGAAGCATTGTGTAAATGAAGTCCCTAAATAAATACCCTGAGTGTGTTTGGGGGCTCAGTGGAGAGGTAACACACGCATGAACATGAGCTGATGTAAACAATAGTTCCTGGAGATGATTGTGAGTAAGCTGAAGCAAAAGACTAAAATCAACAATATCACAGGTTTTTATAAAAAGATCTGCCTGCTGCAGAAGAGTCTAAAAATGTGCCTGTAATAAAGTAAGCCTTACTTAACAAAGACAGCAGTGGAAGATGTGACGAACATGAGTCCATATGAAGATTATAAGCCCTACATGTGTTAACAATCTAAATGCATACATTACACCAAAAATTAATACATAAAAGCAGAGGTGATTACGTAGCAGCATGAGAACAAATTAGGTAAATATTATGATCTGGAGAATGCAGGACTTCCTTGAGGAAAAAAATCCACCATCAAACCAGTAGAGGAAGACAAAGCATGTTCAGACCTTTGAAGTTTAGACATAGAAATAATGGGAAATAGATGTTGCTCCAGTAAGAACCCAAATCCATAAGTTCCCGTAGCTGCAAAAGACCCAGGGCCAGAAGCAATCCAGAGGTGGACAGCAATCTAGAGAGATATCCAGAGCTACTGCCATTTATCTAATTTCATAAAGCAACCCCTGGGAATCATCCTTAGTATCTTCTGTTCTTCATGTACTATTCCAGTTCCTCAGCAACTTCTCTCCCATTTTAACTCATAAATATCCTACTTCTTTCTGAGTTTTCACTGCCACTACCTTTGGATAGCATTGTCTCTGGTCCAGACCACATCAGTAATAATTACTAGATGAGAGCCCTGTATTCAAACATGTTTTCCATGCCAGCAGCATCAGCACTATGTGAGAACTTGCCAGACATGCAGATTCTGAGGCCACAACCCAGACCCCCTGAATTATAATCTGCATTTTAATAAGACTACCAGGTAATTCATATGCACATACAAGTCTGAGAAGCACAGGGCCAAAGGACATTAGAAACTTCCTCACAATTTTATGGGCCAACGGTAGTGTAAAACCAAATTGGCTTCTACTGATCTAAAGGTAAAGAGAAACAAGAGCCCTCACTTGTTAAGAATACATTTAAACCGGGGTACCTGGGTGGCTCAGTCGGTTAGGCGTCTGCCTTCGGCTCAGGTCATGGTCCCAGGGTCCTGGGGTCGAGCCCCACATCGGGCTCCCTGCTCGGCGGGAAGCCTGCTTCTCCCTCTGCCACTCCCCCTGCTTGTATTCCCTCTCTCGCTGTGTCTCTCTCTGTCAAATAAATAAAATCTTAAAAAAAAAAAAAAGTATACATTTAAACCTTTAAATTCTTCAATGAGAAAGAGTACTCAGTTCAATTTGTTAATGTTATTTGTAACTAAGAGTTCTTGAATTGCAGTTTCTGTGGTGTCTGTTTGTGGTTTAACTCCCAAGTGGTGGGAGGGTAGAGACAGGAATTCTCCTGCATCTCCTTGTGGCCCCTAATCTAGCACTATAAACACCAAAAGGACCAATAAATTCTTGCCAGTTAAGCAAGTGGGGTCTTGAGTAACAACAATATAAAGAACCAGGACATCTGTATTAAAAATCTGTGTGTTCAAAAACACAGGTCAACCTCAAAAATATTATGTTGAGGGAAAGAAGCTAAACACACACAAAAAATACACACTGCACTATAATCTCATTTAAATGAAATTCAAGAAAAGGTGAAACTAAGCTATGGTGATAGAAGAGTAAAGAATGGTTACTTCCAGGGAGGGGAGATTATAGCTGAAGAGGAACATTAGGGAGCTTTCTGGGGTGATGGAATATATCTTAATGTGGGTGGTGGTTATATGGATGTACACACATGCAAAAATTCATTGAGTAGTACACTTAAGATGTGTTCATTTTACTCCATGTAAATTATACTTGAATAAGAAAAAACAAAAATAAATAAAATTCATTATATTAAATATGATTTTCATAAAAGGGAAAACTTAGATAAACTTACTTCAGCACAGTATTTTGAAAGTTCATGCTACCAAGTCATGGCCTAAGCCGGAGGTCAGAGAACTATAGCCCATGCGTCACCATATTTTTGTTAAAAAAAAAAAAAAAAGTTGTATTGGAACACAGCCACACCCATTTGTTTATAGAGACTGTATGTTCTCCCAAGCCTAAAATATTTACTATCTGGCGCTTTCCATAAAAAATTTGCCAAGTACTGACCTAGGCCAATAGTTTGTAACTTTTTGGGGATTCATGTTTGTCAGAGAATCCAGTGAAAGCTATAGATTATCTCCTTAAGAAAACACACAGCTTCTTAAATATAAAATGTTACTTATAATCTCAGGAAGTTCCTATACCCTCTGAAGCACAGTCATCATCCCCAACTTAAGACCTCCTATTTGAGGTTTCCATCACCATATATTAAACCACTCTACTGAGAACAGTCCACAGGTTGGCTCTCTGAACCACAAATGATTGAACTTCCACTTCACATTCTCATTTGCTCCATGGAACTACTCATGGTTATAGCCAATAATAAAATTGCAAAGATCACGATACCCAGTCCTGCATCAATCAGTGTATTTTGTTCTCCTTCTAGGCGACAGTCTATATACTAATTAGCCTTAGAAGTTTTTCTGCAAATGTCTAGTTTGGTACCAAGGTAGTCCAAGAACACTGGAAGTGATGAACTGACGACGGTCCTTAGCCTTAATACTAGAAAAAAGCACAAAGTGATAGCTTACAGACAAGGGGTGAGCAGTGTCACATTCACATGTGAAGAATATTGTCACGTTTATTCAATAGACCAAGAATAGAGAGGAAGTAAAAACATGGGGACCGAACAATGGCGTGTACGTGGATACCCCGAGCTCTTTCACAGCAGGGCCATGCCCACACATCTATTTAGCCCCTGCAGCACCTTGAACATTGTAGGAAACTAATAAGCAATAAAGAAATGGATAAATTAAACCAATTTATAAAAACAAAAGTCATT
The DNA here is from genome assembly GCF_029215605.1 of Mirounga angustirostris. NCBI lineage: Eukaryota > Metazoa > Chordata > Mammalia > Carnivora > Phocidae > Mirounga > Mirounga angustirostris. Next base: position 24,313,399 of record NW_026991723.1, read on the forward strand.
ATTTTATAAGTGGTTCAGGCTTCCTGGGAGCAACATGATAGTTTGATTTATTTTGCATTACATAAAAAGACGATTATGAGCGGGGAACACTCTTGTGTTTCTGTAATTCTGATTCCATATTAACGTGATCACACAACATATATCAAAGGTCTAGTTGGTGGGAGGCCTGCCAACTTATTAGCACCATTTATTGTTCTGAAAGAAAGCCCTCACAGAGTCATTTGAGGAGGACATGGCGTGTTTTGACCAATTCCTAAATAATAATAATAATAATAATAATAATAATAATAATAATAATAATAATAAAGGGTCTTCACACAAAATAAAAACACTCCAGTCAGCATGATCTCTGATCTAATGCTAGTTCTACACGTTTTCATTACTGCCTTCCTAGCTGCTGTATGAACAGTGGGTGACATTCTACAAAAGCTGATTAATGCTAGGATCTCAAATTGCTGAAAATTGAAGGAATGCACCCCATGCTGACAAATTTGTTAATCAAAAAATTGTCATTTCTATCATTGTACAAGGCTTTAGCCTATCTTATTTTCTTCTCAAATGCCATGTTATATATTCTCCCCTCAATGAGACTGAATGCTTTTTTCCTAACAGTAAAAAGGTTTTATGGGTTCATCAAGAGGCTAAATCTCTCTCATTCCAACGATTCAACCACCAAAGTGGAAGGAATATATTTCTGAATACATTTGCTGTTTTTGGTATCAGTTCAATAACAATCCACAGATCTGTGATAACACTGACCTCCTAAGTTTATCAAAAAATCATTTTATTGCCCACACAATTCTATTTTTAAAGAAAATTAAATGTGCAAATTCATTATTAAGGCCTCAGAGCAGTTGGCATACATGAGGCAATGCAAAGTGGCCATCTCAGTGTGGACAAATGATGACTATCAGAACAACCATATTTAGGAGCCAAAATGGACTCAAAGGAATATAAGGCTGACACCAGTCCCTTTGGCTCCTAAGCCACAGGGGACATGGGCCAAACTCTCCAAGTGGCTGTCACCACCCCTTCCCAGTTGGCTTGAAGTAAAAGTGCACTTCCCTCTCTCATCAGAGGATACTAATAACTTACTCCTCAAAATCCCTTCTCGAGCTCTTCAACCTTTAATTCTCCTACAGGCTAACTGTTGAGAGTAACTATTTGCCAATCCTGCAAAACTAACATTACACTCTCTTAGCATGTCCTACATGGGTAGTCTGGCATCTTAATTTAGCATGAAAAATGGAGGTATTGTCTCAAACCTTGTATTTTAATGGCACCACAGAAGACAGGATCTAACACCCTAGGGGATGTTTGAAGAGGGGAGTCAGAAGAGAAATGTGCACATAGAGCCAGGATCTTAAATGTCTCTACCTTCAGCAAAAGAATAAATTGTGCTCACCCCAAAAAAGGACACACCACAGAAAGTGCCCATCTCCCCTTCATATTTATAATTATAACTTGGCCCTCACACTGCTTTGTGCCCTAAATTTGCACCACTTGTTTGATCTGAAAAGCCCTAAGTCCAGAACTTCTTCTTTTTTTTTTTTTTTTAAAGATTTTATTTATTTGACAGAGAGAGATACAGCGAGAGAGGGAACACAAGCAGCGGGAGTGGGAGAGGGAGAGGGAAAAGCAGGCTTCCCGCGGAGCAGGGAGCCCGATGCGGGGCTCGATCCCAGGACCCCGGGACCATGACCTGAGCCGAAGGCAGACGCCTAACGACTGAGCCACCCAGGTGCCCCCAGAATTTCTTTTAAGATGATTCTGATTTAGCAAGGTTGCAGAACCAGGAAGAAGAAAAGACAAATTCTTACTTGAGAAATGTACATTTACCCTGTCCTCCTGGTGTTCCGAAAGGAGCTTGAAACATGACCTGACATTAAAAACTCATAAGCCACGTGAGGAAACAAGGCACCATCAGCAAGAATTGCCAAAAACAAGTGGCAAAGTCAAATGCACAGAGCCTGAGGATATTAGAATTTTTACATACAGAATATAAAATAAGAATATATAATATTTCTAAAGAAATTCCAGAAAATATTGAAAGTATGTGCAAATAATGAAAAACTATCAAACTTGATTAGGCAGATTTGAAGAGAAAAGAAAAGAAAAGAAGAGAGGGAGGAAAGGAAGGAAAGAAATGTAATAATTAAAATGTAGAATTCAGGGACACCTTGGTGGCTGAGTCGGTTAAGCATCTGCCTTCAGCTCAGGTCATGATCCCAGGGTCCTGGAATCAAGCCCCACATCGGGCTCCTTGCTCAGCGGGGAGCTTGCTTCTCCCTCTGCCTGCCACTCCCCCTGCTTGTGGTCTCTCTCTCTCTCCCTCTCCCTCTGACAAATAAATAAATACAATCTTTTAAAAAATATATAGAATTCAATTGATGGATTAAATGGCAAATGGCATGCAGTGGAAGAATTAATGAGCTAGAAATCAAGCTGAAGGTTATATGCAGAATGCAAATGTTTACAAATTTGACAAGGTATTGATTCTTCCAAGGTAACTTAATGTTTAAAAAAATTTAATAAAAAAATTTCAGAGAGAATTTTTGAAGGAAATTGAGAAAACATTTCTAAACATAGTCCAGAAAATGGAACAGGAAAGAATGAAGAATAAAATGTTTAAAAATAAAATGAGGCACTTCTCCCTGTATTTGATAAAAATATAATAGAGAAAGGTGATGTTAGCACAAGAATTGACAGACACATTAATGTCATAGAATGGGTAGCCGTTCTATGTATTCTGATGAGGGAGGAAGCTTACTATCTGATAAAGCTTCTAAACCAACAAGATACTATTTAGAAACATTTCTAATACTATCTAGCAAATAGTATTTGAAGATTGCCCCAGCTCATAGAAGTCATGCCAAATCTTCACTTTACACTGTGCCTGAAATGAGTGAGAATGGATTTTCCCTTCTTGCACCTTTAACATTGAATCTCTTTTCCTAGTAAGCCAATGAAATGAATGACCAAAACCTGAGAAAAGTGAAAACATCCACAACTCTTCAACAACAACCCCCCAAAAAGCAAAGGTCATTGAATGTAATACACTTAAAACACCTTTGAAAGGAAATAAATGGATTCTGGAGCTGAGAAAGGTCAGTGTGACTTGGTTCCCAGTTCCACCCACGGCCCCAGAACTGGTGCTGGCAACAAAATGCCGACAATTCTCAGCAATTCCTGCAAATATAAAGAGCAAAATGATCTCTGCACAATGAGTTTGTAAATAATATGACTTTTTCTTTGAAAAGATAAGAAAAAGGAAGGCAAAAAACTATTTAAATATTAACAGCAGATAATAATACATGTAATTATATTTTCTCAGTACATTTTTAGTTTCCAAAGAATAAAATCATAAAAGTTAGTTGAAAAAACACATTTTAAAATAGAAAAAGTGGGTGAATATTTACTTAAATTCAGAGCTTTCAAAGCTTTTTTTTTTTTTTAAGATTTGATTTATTCATAAGAGACAGAGGCAGAGGGAGAAGCAGGCTCCCCACTGAGCAGGGAGCCCGATGCAGGACTCAATCCCAGGACCCTGGGATCCTGACCTGAGCTGAAGGCAGACACTTAACCATCTGAGCCACCCAGGTGCCCCAAAGCTTTTATTAAACCAAAAGCAGTGGAAGAAAACATAAAGAAGATTAATATAACTAAATGGTTTTTATAATTCTGAACATAGAAGTTTTTAAATGTAAATGGCAACCTGGAAAAATTCTTGTAATAGCTGTAATAGAAAGTTAGTATCTTCTATATTGAGAGCTCTTAAAAAGAAATAAAACCCCTGAAATATGAACATATATTTCACAGAAGAATAGAAGCAAATAATAAACTTAGGATAAACAAATGTTTTATTGGGGTGCCTGGGTGCCTCAGTAGGTTGGGCATCTGCCTTTAGCTCAGGTCATGATCCTGGGGTCTTGAGACTGAGCCCTTGCATTGGGCTACCTGCTCCGCGGGGAGCCTGCTTCTCTCCCTCTGCCCTTCCCCCTGCTCATGCTCTCTCTCACTCTCTCTCTTGAATAAATAAGTAAAATCTTAAAAAACACAAACGTTCTATTAAATGTTCAACTCTGCTATCAAAGAGAAGCAAAGCAAAATGTTAAAGTATAACTTAATTCTATCTAAGAAACAAAAATTTTTATTTAAAATCATAATAATGCTCAATGCCAGTAAAATGAGGTTAGACTGACACTTTTACATTCTGCTGGAATACATACTGCTACCACTTTCTAGAAAGTTATTTTGCAATATTTATGTTCATGCCCTTGATCCAGTAATTCCACCTCTAAATCTCTATCCTAAGATTTTTCATCATATTACATGTAATAACATTCAGAAACCATCCAAATATCTGTTAGTGAGTTTGTACATAAATTTTATGCAACCATTAAAAATTATTCTTTCAAGGGATATTTAATGAATTCAGAATATTCTTTCAATGTAGTCAATGAAAATAAAAACTACAAAATTATCCTTGTGATCATGGTTCTTCTCAAATTATTTTTTTAATATATAGAAAAAAGATTGAAAGAAATACATCACATGTGAACAGTGCTCCTCACTGGGTAGAAGAATTAAGGGCAGTTTTTATTTTTTAAATCTAATTCTATGTGTTTTAATTTTTTTAAATATACATTGTTTTATATTTTATTTATTTTTATTTATTTATTTTTAAAGATTTTATTTATTTATTTGAGAGAGAGAATGAGAGGCAGAGAGCATGAGAGGGAGGAGGGTCAGAGGGAGAAGCAGACTCCCTGCCGAGCAGGGAGCCCGATGCGGGACTCGATCCCGGGACTCCAGGATCATGACCTGAGCCGAAGGCAGTCGCTTAACCAACTGAGCCACCCAGGCGCCCATACATTGTTTTATATTTTAAAAATAAGCATTGTGGGGCGCCTGGGTGGCTCAGTCAGTTAAACATCTGACTCTTGGTTTCAGCTCAGGTTGTGATCTCAAGGTCATGAGACTGAGCCCCACATCGGACTCCATGTTCAATGTGGAGTCTACTTGTCCCTCTCCCTCCCCCTGCTGCTCTTTTTTTCTTTCTCAAATAAATAAATAAAACCTTTTAAAAATAATAAAATAAAAGAAAGTGCTGTAGGGGCGCCTGGGTGGCTCAGTTGGTTAAGCGACTGCCTTCGGCTCAGGTCATGATCCTGGAGTCCCGGGATCAAGTCCCGCATCGGGCTATCTGCTCAGCAGGGAGTCTGCTTCTCCCTCTCCTGCTCCCCCCTCTTGTGCTCTCTCTCTCACTCTCTCTCTCAAATAAATAAATAAAATCTTAAAAAAAAATAAAATAAAGTGCTGTATTTAAAAACCCCCCTAGGTTTAAGAGTCAATTTTCAACAAATATATAAGAAATAAAATAAAATATGGATATAATAATCTAATATCTAGAGAGAAAAGAACTGTGTTACCTTAAAAGGAATAAAATGTCTTTGTTACAAAAACCACCACACCTTCAATAGAACCTGAATGGAAAATTTACACTTGAAGAAATGCAAAGAGCTAACATATGAATAAAGATAAAACCAAGTAATCAAAAAACGAGAGTATTAAAGGAATCATGCAACATCTTTTTCTCCCTATCAAATCAGTGATGTTCACTTTGTCCCCAGCCCTCAACTCTCCACCCCATCCCAAAGAACAGTGACTAGCAAGAGTATCATAAGCAGGCATTCTCTTCCAACACTGATGGAGTATAACTTAATTCAATCCTCGAAATCATCTGTATTCACATTCACATCTATAAATGTGAATCAAGACTTTAAGGTATTTTCATGTGGTTAGACCCAGAAATCTCCCTTTGGATATTCGAACCTAAATACATAGTCATAAAAGGGGAGGTAGGAACCTCCATGCAGAAAGATCATTGGGGCAGTATTTACTTTCAAATATTAGAAACCGTTAACTGTTTAACACTTGAGAGATGGATAATAAATTCTGCAAACATTAAACTGATGTTAATCACAAGTTTTCATTAATGTAGGAAAGTGTTTGCTAAAATGTTAAAGGCAAAAAAGTTGCTACTATTAAAAAACAAACCTGTGTATTAAAAACAGAAGCAAATATATCCAAATAGTAATAGCTATAATAAAGAAACAAGGAAAATGCAGTGGAATTTTTCTAAACTAAAGGATTAATATTCCAGAGTGAGTGACAACAGGGACCATTTTGGAAATCCCTTCCAAGACTTCATTTCTAGTTTTATCTTTCCATTTAATGTTGACTTATGTCAAAATTATCCAAGGACGAGGACTCAAAAAACTTGAGATAATTCAGAGAAACCACAGCCTGCTGCCAACTTATTCAAGAAATGTTGGCCTTCTTAATTTACTCATACACTTTGCCAATCAGAATTCAATTTGATGACGTTTTTATTGGCCAGCTGCAACCATTTTTATTTTTTATTTTTTATTTTTTTTTACTTTTTAATCACAAAGGGTCCTTGGTGTGTTTTTCTACCAAACAAGCTATTACACAATTCACAGCCTATTGACCTTGGGAGGATTCAGGGTATTCTCCCAAATTATTTTGTGTATTGTGCCAGATCCTGCAAGTGCAAAAGGTAGTCTTGCTTTAAAAGTTGCTTAAGGAGACAAGGTTATCACTGTAGAAATATTGGGGAATAAACAGGGTATGCTACAGGCATTCAGAGAAGGGGAATCAGTGTAGGCTGAAATAAAGTGGCATTTATTGAGCTCATACTAAATACCAGTCACTGAGAGTTGTGTTTTTTTAATAAACATTCTCTTAATTTTCATAACGGTTCTCCCTGATAATTATTATGACCCATATTTTATAAGTAAGGTAACTAGGGCTCAGAAAATATATAACTTTCCTAAATTCACGTAACTAATACTTCCTCCTCACAATAAGTTGATCAATGACTGGAATCAATTTAGTAGAATATTTCTCTCCTTATAAAGTAGAAAGTCTACATTATTGAAAACTTGCAATTAACATCAGTTTAATTTTTGCAAAATTTATGAGCAGGCTTATATGATTCCATTTTTTCCCCTGCTACTTAATGCTTCATAGAGAAGGGTTTGAGAGGAAAAAAAAAAAGGAATAACATGTCAATACGTAAAAGGATAGATATTCTGTAAACAAATTATAATCCATCCGATACTTCCTCCTCACAATAAGTTGATCAATGACTAGAATCAATTTAGTAGAATATTTTTCTCCTTATAAAGTAGAAAATATAAGGCATCAAAAATAACCACAGTCTTAATTAAGCAAATATGTAGAGTCTCTCAGTTACCCTTTCCAAAAACACAATATTAAACTGATTCCTGTGCCTTGTGGTTTATGAAATTATAAAGAAGAGAGTGAATTGAAGTGATGGTGTTTCAAACAGATTCCTGAGAAAATATCAAACTCCCAATTCATGTCAGACTCATCATTTGCCCTGTTTTTAACACATTACCGCATCTAAGTACTATTTAATTAGACTTTCCCAGGCTGGTAACATTGGGAAATTTTATTATTTTTTTTTTTTATGGACACTGAAATACGAATTTAATAGAATGTGCATGTGTCTCAATAAATTGTTCTTATTTTGATTTTTCCTCCCATTTTATTTTCTGGCTACAATCCTTTATTAAACTTCAGAGAACAACCTATGTTAGTATTAAATGTGTATGGGAAACTTTATTTAAAAAGCAAATAAAAAGTTGAAGAAAAGGCAGTAGGCTCTCTCCACAGGGAGTGGTCGAGGTAACAGTTCTGTTTGTCTAGGAGTTGTTTATGCATAGACTCCAGTGCCCTTTGGTCTCCACCCTGGGCAAGACTCACCAGACTCCCTTGGCATGTCCACAAATCAGAATCAGACTCAGACTCAAGGAATTAAAAACATGTCACCCTCCAAATCATCTCACCTCAGAAATAGGAAGAAGCCAACCCTGCTGTCCATGAAGCTTCTTTCTAAATGTTTCCTATAAGTTGTGGAAGCAGCAGCTGCTGCCCTGAGAGACCAGACACCTTGTCTGAACCCCACACCCCCCCTACTTGGTGAGCCTTCATGTTACTGAAGTCAAACCTCCTCCGTCCCTGCGGAATCCTGTGAATCTGCAGCACCTTCGCACAGCGCCATCTGCTACTGGTCATCTTACTGTGGTGGGTGGGCAATTCCTCCCCCAAAGTGTGGGAAAATGACAGCTACTGAAAAGAGAGTCATTTGATCTTTCCAGAATGGTGGGATAAATGCATGGTATTAACTCTTTCCATTTGATTTCATCCAATCATGATGGGGAAAGTCTCTAGTTATTTGTTATTGGCCTTGAGGTTCTGAGCAAGAGGAGAGAGGGAAAATGTTCTCCAGATCTTTCTTTGAGTTGTGCCAGAACACACTATGCTTGAAACTGGAAAGTTTAGCTTCTATAACTTACTGTGTGGCAGTTAGCAGGTCACTTAATGGCCCTGAGCCTCAGTTTATTCAACTGACAAATGTGGGTAATGAGTGCTTGATGAAACACCAAATAACATAATACAAAGACAATAGAATGCACTCTGTAAACTGATAGGTGATATAAGGTAAGGTATATGTAAATGAGAAGCTTATCCTTATTACCTGTTTCCATGCTTTTTAACAAAGCTGTAATGGCTTTATCTGTAATCTGGCATCCATTAACGGAGAATCCTTGAAAGCTGGAAGTTTACCAAAAGGAAAAAAAAAGAATTACATCTCAATAATATCTTTATTTAAAAAAAATAATTTCATACCAAAAATCTGTGGTTCTTTAGTTTTTCAAATAGCCTCAAAATAGCCAAAGAGGAATTTTGGTAAACAATGCACTTTAATTTTGGTTTATCAACTTTGAGGGACAGCTCAATAAATCAGGCACAAATATTGATCTTTATTTCTTGGATTTCTTTTCTGTAACTTACTGTCTTTATAGAAAATATATTTTCATTTCAAATGATTTTATCAAGCCTTCGGCTATGTCCAAGGAACATGGTTGTATAAGGGTTATGGAATATCCCTGGGTGTGGTCATTTAAAGTTATAGTTTCCATCATCACCACCATGTTATTAAGCCAAGAATAGTTTTCTATAAAGAAAGCATACGATGACACCATGATCCTTATAAAGATTCTCTATGCTCAACAACAGACCAGGCTTCAGCTAGAAATTAACAAAGAAATGAAATACAATGAGTCTTACATAGCCTTTGATTTTAGATTTACCACCATATATAATGGGACATAAAAGCTGTTTATATGACACATTCCTTCCCATTGGGTGCACAAAATCAGAAAAGCTAAAAAAGCACCTTACCTGATACCAGATTACACTAGAAGTAGGGATTCTTTCTGAAAGCAAGGCTCAATATAAAGTCTTTATCTTAAAATGTCCTATAAGGAAAGTTTTCATATTGAGAAGCATGATTGAAGAACCCTTAAAAAAGTCACATGTCATAGAAATGTGTATCTTACATAATTACTTGGAACAAACGAAGAAAACTAAGGCAAAAGCCCTGGAGATGGAGACTTCCCTCCCCATCAGGCATGCCACCTGCAATTTTGAAGCAGGCCGTGAAGGAGTTAGAAGTTGCACCATTTCCCTTACACAGGCAACTGGAAGAAATTAGTGATGTTGCTCAGTGCAGCCATTTCCTCATTGTCATCTGTGAAATACATATGGATACATTTAACAATGGATTCCTGTATTATTTCCCCTTTTAGGAAACCAGTAAAGACACTGATATCTTCAAAATGATACTAAATGTATTTCACAACAGTTCTTATGGACCCTGTGTACACAGAAATTACATTTGTGATGATTGACAACACATCTGATTTTGCTGCTTGGGATGGAAAAGCCATAATGCCTCATTGCCTTCTGCATCTGACATATATTGACATCAAAGATTCTATTAAAAATTCTGAAAGAAGCCTTGCATACTGTTAGAAACTCTTCTAACTTCATTAGAGCTAGGGATTGGGTGGTTAAAGAGGCAGGTGGAAAACTAAAACTACTTTGGCCACAATTCTACTCTAGAAAAGGGGTTAAGAGCAGGTCAATTATTATATCAGGATGGGTGTTCAAAATTGTCTTGTTTTCTCTTTTCTGCTAGAAATGAGCTAGGATTGCAATGTCCCATTCGGTGGAGCTTGTTGCTTTGACCATGAAATGTAATCAGTTGCTTTAGGATCCGGCACAGGCTTCACCGCATTCCCTTTTCCTTCTTCTGACAGTTACCAGTACTCCACACAGTGCTTGCTCTTTGAGTCTGGGCCCTGGTCTGAGCCAGATGAAGCTGTGGACTAGAGCCTCCAACCCATCCAAGATGGACAGGAGCAAGAAATAAACCTCTGTTGTTTTAAGCTACTGAGATCTGGAAGTTCTTTGTTAAGATGTAACCTCGTTTTGTCCTGACTAATTCAAGGACTCTGGCAACTTTCTATCACCCAAGTACTTCAGCAAGTAGAACTCTGCAGATAATCAGAAACATTGCAGAACTCTCTTCCATGTTCTTAAACTCGGGTGACCCTTAAAATTTAAATGTAGATCCGTAATCCTTTCCTCAATCATAAACAGCACCAGTGATGAAAAGCTTGCCAGGGTGACCTCTTGCTTTAGGAACAAAGGAAGTAATACAATATCAATTCAATGTAAGAGCCTCTGGGAAATCCAGAATGCCTTGATCTTGATATTCATCAACCATTATCTGATAAAGAGACCTTCTAGAGTTCTGATTCCATTTATGCACTTCTATAAGTCAGGGCTCTCAGCTTCTGTTACCATCAAAACAAAAAGTCACAACCATTAGGATGTTAAAGATGATCTTCACATTCAGGAAGAACCTTTATGTTAGAGTTGCTTTGGAGCAGATTAGATTTTTGCTTTATGCTTTAATTATACAATTTGGAACTATTTCAGTCTGTCAGGGATGGAATTAACTTTTGCATGAAAGTATTTATGAGAAAAATTATTTGTAAAGATTATGTTCTGACTTTTCTGAAGAGAATAAAATTCCAAGGCACTGTATCAATAGGTGTAAATATATCATACCAATTAATAGACTTATATGTACATCAGTTGATATGTAATATACATATATACACCACAGACATACACATATTTTATATATTAATATACTTACCAATATATGCAAAAGGCTTGATGCATATGTTTATGTGGCTCAGTATGGGTGAGGAATCTATTGCTTTCATCTGATTCTCAAAGAAGTTGTTATCCATAACATTGTAACTACTTCTCCAGACAAGGGGTCAACAAACTGGCCCACAGGCCAAATGTTGCCTGCCACACGATTTTGTAAACAAAGTTTTACTGGAACATGACTAGGTCCATTTACTTACATACTATCTATGGCTGCCACGAAGGCATTGAGTAGTTATGATAGACTGTATGGCCCACAAAGCTTAAAATAAAAACTACCTGGCATTTGAGAGGTAAAGTGTTCTGATTCCTGCTCTGGACTCTGCTCCTTCTACAAATCTGGCACTCCTGGTTGTGAACTGAGACTAGCAGGGCTGACTCTACAAAAATCATGGCTTGATTAGAGCCAAACTTTAAATTCAGAAAAAAAAAAAAAAATCCTCACTGTTTCTTTCTGCAGGAAACAGATGTAAGGCAGAGGGCAGTGAGACTCCAGGTTCCAAAACAGACTCTACTACTTACTAGAGCTGTGAAGTTAGACCAGTTACTGAATCTCACTGTGCCTCAGTTTACTCCTCAGCAAAATGAAGAAAATAATAATTCCTACCTCACAGAGATTAATATAATGCATAAATAGCACTTAGAACAGTGGCTTGAGTATAATAAGAACAAGAAGTGTTATTTCAAAAAACGTATTATCAATGAATTAATTGGAGGAAAGGCACGGGAATTATTGGTGCATTACCTTGAAGCTCCTTGTATGAGAGCCATCTTGCCCACATCTGTGGCTCAGGACCAACTTACGTCCACTGCTGTCAGTTTGCTGCAAAGGGCCCCTGCGTGGAGTAGGACCCTGTCTCCTGTAAGGCCTGGACCACTGCAGCTTGTCACATTCAGCTCCCTGCATGATTAAAACCAAGGGAGCATTCATTAGAAATGCTTCAGACTCCCTTTAGAACAGGGCATGATCAGAAAGAGATGTCAGAAACTAACAGAGAGTTTAGGGAGTAAGAGAAATCACCATAGAAGCCAACAGCTGACGTATAAACAGCTTGGCAAAGGGGGAAGGAGAACATGATGAGAGCAATCAAAACTAGAATGTTTCGGGGCGCCTGGGTGGCTCAGTTAAGCATCTGGCTCTCGATTTCAGCTCAGGTCATGATCTCAGGGTCGTGGGTTCCAGCCCCAAGTCAGACTCTGTGCTCAGCGGGGAGTCCACTTGAGATCCTCTCCCTCTGTCCCTCCCAGCCAAAATAAATTAATAAATCTTTAAAAAAAAAAAAAGAAAGAAAAAACTAGAATGTTTCTCTTTCAGCCAGCCTGTCTTCCAGCAGGCCTGTTTACTGAATGTGCCACTCCTTCTTTTTAATAGCCAAGGATTATACTATGGGAGAGAAGGAACTCAAGATCCATGATAAGATTATAGGAGCTCATTCAAACGGCCAACATTATGTAGCCATTCAAAGCTATTCTTTTTTTTTTTTTAAAGATTTTATTTATTTATTTGACAGAGAGAGAGGGAACACAAGCAGGGGGAGTGGGAGAGGGAGAAGCAGGCTTCCCGCAGAGCAGGGAGCCCGATGCGGGGCTCGATCCCAGAACCCTAAGATCACGACCCGAGCCGAAGGCAGTTGCTTAAGCGACTGAGCCACCCAGGCGCCCCCATTCAAAGCTATTCTTATGAAGAGCTTTTAATTAATTAAGAAAATGTTTGAGTGAAAATGAGGAATACAGAATGTTTTATATATTTTATAATCTACATTATGTTCTTTAAATGTTATTTTTAAAAAGCTCTTTAATAAATATATATTGGGGCACCTGGGGTGGCTCAGTCAGGTAAGTGTCCAACTCTTGATTTGGGCTCAGGTCATGATCTCAGGGTTGTGGGATTGAGCCCCGCATCAGGCTCCACACTCAGTGGGGAGTCTGCTGGAGATTCTCTCCTTCTCCTGCCCCTCCCCCTGCATTCTCTCTCCCTCTCAAATAAATAAATAAATATTAATTTTGTAGCCTAAAAAATGTTATTTGCAGCAAGGCAAAACTAATTGCTAGTGGACTACTCAGAACAGTGATTAGCTCTGGGGGATGGTGGCATTGAGAGTCTTATTCACCACTAACACCAAAAGCGTCATGTGCAGCATTATTTTAATTAAACATTATCAAAATTAATTTTTTACTACATTGTGTTAAAAAAAAAAAAAAGATAACTGGGGCTATCCTGGAATACCAAAAAAACAGGCCTGAATTTCCAGCCCTGCCTATTTGTTTACAGAAGGGTTTTAGCCCTTTTTGTGCCCTGGACTCCATTGACAGACTGGTAAAGCCTATCAACCTGTGTCAGAATAATGGTTGTAAATGAATAAAATACAATATAAAGCATTGCCAAGGAAGCCAATTATATTGAAATACAGTTATCAAAATTTTTAAAATTTGTGATATAAGAACACATTTGCTTCTTTATTAATACAGCATATAATATGATCTAGCTGCTGCTTCAGTAACTGCCATAATTTTGAAGTAGTGACAGACATAAACTACATTTTGAGATTCTGCAGCAAATTGAATGTAAAATGAAAATAAGTATGTCTTCTGCTGGCGACCAAGTCACAGGTATTACTAATACGAGGTGATTAGTTGCCATTAGTCATAGTAGAAGGAGATGCTAAATTTCTGCAGGGTAGAAGTGAAAATAGACATGTAATCTTTTTTCCAAGTTCACAAGCCCTTTGGATTTCCAAGTTCACAAGGGCCCCAGGTTAAGAGCCACTAACGAGACTTCCCTATCCTTTTGTTAGGACCAGCTGGGAAAGGAAAAGTGAGGGGAGGACGTGGCAGAAAGTGAAGAAAAAGACTAAGAGAGATTGAGAGACCAAGATTCCGAGTGGAACAATCCCAGCAATGTGAATGAAAGTGTATGTGTGTGTTGGCAGGAACAGTGGAGAAACCAAAGGCAGGAACAAAAACGAAATGAGAGCCTGGAACGAGAAAGTGAGCTTCACTTCCCAGGCGCCACAGGTGGGGATGAGTTATGGGGTATCCCAATCCAGGGGTGTCCCGATCCAGGGGTGTCACCACTTTCATAGGTGATCCTTTGTCTGCGGGCAGCCCTGAAACCAGACACCAGCAGCAAGGAGGTGAGAAACCTAGCAAGTCTACCAAAATGCACACCCCAGAGCCTACCATAGCCACAACTCAGAAAAACAAATTAAGAGATGATTTCCCTAATTTTTTGTGCCTTCCAGCAAGAATCAACCCTGCTTGTGATGGACAATATCTCTCACGATATTCCTTGGATCTGAAACTCAAGGGATGGAGTGCCTACTCCCACAAAGAGGATTTTTTTTTACAAAAACTAATGGAATTATTTCTGACATTTCCACTTCTCCTACTCTGTAATTTATACAAAGACCATGTTTTCATTATAAAGCATCTCGGCAATTCTGAAACTCTTTAAAAATAATGATGATGGCTTCAATATAATAGTTTTTATTCCATATTATTTTGTTCATTTAAGTCCATACTCTAGTATTTGTCAATCACTCTTTCAAGAAAGAGAAAATAGTTCAAATCAATGGATTTTATCCCCATACAGGTCGGTTATCTTTAAACAAAAACAAGGAGACAAAATCCAGTCATGTTCTATGTCACAGACTATATACTATTAACTCTTGTTGGATGACTTTCAAATAGTGCCTTTGGGGCCAAGACAGCTCTGTGATAAAATCAATAAAAATTCATCACTAGTGTGGGAATGAATTTTAAGTACCTTGATTTAAAGTCAATTAAAATTTAACAGCTAGTGCTTCAAATTCAAATATTTTGTTATTACTCCAGAGTATTTATTTCAAAGAGAAGAGACACCTTCTTTTCTTATAAGCCAATAATTTTCATAAGAGTGGGATATTAAGTGGAAGATGGTTCCTTATTTTTTAAATATGTGGACCCTCCTTACGTAAGCCAGGCTTAGCTTTACTGCCAGGAAGCCATTCAGCTTGATAAGGGCCCATCTTACTTAGAGAAGATTTTCGAGGACCATTCTAGATTGCAGTGGATCACTTCTGGACCTGCTCCAGTCTAGATACATGAAAGCCAAGAGAGTCCACACACTCTGATTCAATTATTGGCACTGATGTGGAAGGTTACAGCATTAACCCTCTCTGAACCATAAAAATTAAACATCTAAGTGGGTACAGCCTGGACTACAGGATTTAAAATAACGGTGCCTTTTAGCATCATCATGCCACATAGTAACTTTGTGAATTGCATATCTGGACATCTGCAGAATCTGTGAAGACCTCTTTTTTGACCAGTCTGCCTTTTTACTTAGAAGCAGCTCTGATGATAATTGCCTAAAGCCACATTCACAATGTATATGTTTCATGGAACTGACATTGAATAGATTCCATGGAGAAAAGAGGGTTCTGGGGTAGAATGTATTTTCCAAAGATGGTAGCAACAATACCTCCTCCTTGTCTACATGCTCTTAATGGAACTCTGCCACTTTCTCAAGATGTAGAATTGAATTCCCCTGCTTTTGTGGTCTTGGGATGCACTTACCTGTAACAGAAGGCAGTGATAATCATGCTGCATGATTTCCAAGGTTCTAAATCATTGTAGCTTCCACCTGTGGACTGATACTCTGAGCTACCATGAAACAGTCCTAAGATCCTGAGGCAGCCATGCTGTGAGGAAGCGCAATCTAGCCCAGATGAGAGACCACAGGAGATACTCCAAGGTGATGTAAAGAAAGATGCCCCAGCTGCTCCTGCCACCTGCTGTTCTAGCACTAGACACCACCTGACTACACTGCACAACAGACTCCAAATCAGAACCATCCATGTGTGTGTCCTTCCCAAATTCCTGATCCACAGAAACTAGGAGGTAATAAAATGTTTATTGTTTTAAGTCTCTAAGTTTTGGGGCAACTTGTTTCATACTAATAGGAAGATGTTCCATCACAAAATTTGGCCAAAGCTGGGTTAAACAAAACGCTATAGGTTTTTATTTTCTCTGCAGGATTTCTCAAAGCCTTCATATGCTAATGAGCATGTGCATCTCCAAGACTGGCATTTAGAATGCAAAACTTCCTAATTTATTTCCCCAAGAAACCATTTTTATAGCTACTCTCAAGGGATAGCTTTGGGAAATGCTGGGCTAAAATGATGTGCTCTTTCCCTGTGCATATTTCCCTTTCCCCCAGTGATCTGAACTACAGATAATGAGTTTACTTCACAGTGATAACAAATTGAAGAACACATGGTTATTGGCCAGCCTAGAAAGAGTCACCTCTTGGTAACTCCTGTGTGTGATGTAAACTCATTCCAACAGTATTGCAGAGCAAACAGTATAAACTCTGAATGTCACTCACTATTTGCTGTGACAATAATAGCTCCAGGATGTGCTGTCCTTCCAACGGGTTCGACAAACATTTTGATGCACTGAAATTCCCACAACCCTCTGGCTCTTCTGACTATCCCGCTTTCAAACTGAAAAGTTCTAAAGTGTTGGTTAGAGAAAGAGAGAGGGGGAGGATTTTGTGCCTAATGTCTTTGAGAGGAATGAAGGAATGATGCAGAAAATTCCACTTTGTAGTATCAGTTCCCCACATGGCTTTAAGACAGAGTGCTTCTCCTGTCCAGAAGATTCTAGAAGGCCAGGAATGAGGATTAAACTGCTAGAGATTGTTGGGAAACTTTTGCCCACTTTGTAAGTGTTAAAAAATTAGAGAGACAATGTTGAAAAAGAAAAAGTTCATTTTTCTAATCAAATATGTGAAATGGGAACTAAGGTAAAGGGATCAAGCCTTAGTAAATATATAACAAGGGAGTATCACTTTCTGATTTGATAAAAGAATAGGAGTTACCCATATGATTCCCAGTTAGTCACTATATGACTATCAATGTATGACATCAAATGCTCTAATCCAGGACTCAGTTTCTCCATGAATAAATTGCCACTCAGTTTTTAAGCCCTTTTACCTAAGGAACTCTAAATAGAGTCAAAGTCACAGCTGACACAAAGAGGAGGCCAATGAAGCAGGCCCTGTGGATGTAAAATTTAAGGGGGTGCCCAAAATCTCAGTTATCAAGATATGTAATATTTACTGCAATAATTTTTTAAAAACAGCAAAATTAATGCAAACGAAATCTATAATGAACAAATGTTAATATTTTCAAGAAAAGCAGAATCAATATTACTGATTTTTCCTTTTGCCTCAAGTTTCAATATGGCAAGTTACGGTGCTATTACAAAGCCCTAAAAGTAAGATAAATTGAACACCAATTCATCACACATGATAATTATGACAGACAAGTAATCAATATTTACATTGTTCTGGGTTCCCCCCTGCAACTCAGAAACACTATTTTACATACAGATCATATTATTTATTTAAGCAAATTACTTTGGGACTCCACGCTAGTCAAAATTCTGATAGCCAACTTGAACAGACATAGATATGGATATAGAGATAGACATATAGATTACAGATATATAGATACAGCTCTGTATTCCTAATGTACTGAAATGGATTTTTCCATCACACACAGGCTTTCTCATCCCTCATCTCACCTACCTATTCTCAGTCCCCTGATCAGCTAAGTTGGCTTGACTGTACTTTTACAGGTAAGTGTAGCAGAGAACACAAAGGATAGGAACTCAACAACTTACACAGAGAAATCCTGTGAAGAACATATAGTTTGCACCTCTTCCTAGTGGGAAGAGGTCTGTCATTTTGGTCAGACTGATTGGGAGCAGATTCTTTCATCCGACAAAGAATTTGTTCCTCTTTGATCACAATAGCTTTGGATGGATGGATGGATGGATGGATGGATGGATGGATGGATGGATAGATAGATAGATAGATAGATAGATAGATAGATAGATAGATATGAGATAGGGTCTTTGTTAAATTTAAAGACAAAGATGGTACCCAAATGGATTAAAAGTTGCAAAACGCCTGTGGCCCACAGATTGGCACTCAGATTTTTTTTTTTTTAAGATTTTATTTATTTATTTGACAGAGAGATAGCGAGAGCAGGAACACAAGCAGGGGGAGTGGGAGAGGGAGAAGCAGGCTTCCTGCCGAGCAGGGAGCCTGATGTGGGGCTTGATCCCAGGACCCTGGGA
This sequence comes from Mirounga angustirostris, assembly GCF_029215605.1. Taxonomy (NCBI): domain Eukaryota; kingdom Metazoa; phylum Chordata; class Mammalia; order Carnivora; family Phocidae; genus Mirounga; species Mirounga angustirostris. The sequence continues at coordinate 24,331,669 of NW_026991723.1, forward strand.
TCACGACCTGAGCCGAAGGCAGATGCTTAACGACTGAGCCACCCAGGCGCCCCGGCACTCAGATTTTTTTAAAAATAACTTTTTTTCTTCTTATTAAAGTAATATATGCCCATTGTAGAAGACTAAGTAAATGAAGGAAGGAAGTAAAAGCGACCTGCAGTGGGATTGTAAAATAGTGTAACTGCTTTGGAAAACCATTTGGCAGCACCTAAAAGTGTCCAATATATAGTTACCATGTGACCCAGCAATTTCCCTCCTAGGTATTTAGACAAGAGAATTGAAAATTAATATATGTCCACACAACAACTTGTACATGAATGTTCATAGCAGCATTGCTTATAGTAGCAAAAAAAGTGGAAATAACCCAAATGTCCATGGATAAACAAAATGTGATATATCAATAAAATGAAATTATTCAGCCATAAAACAAGAATGAAATAACGATGCATGCTGTAATGTAGACAAACCTTGAAAACATGCTACATGAAAGAAGCCAGACACAAAAGACACTTATTATTCCATTTATATGAAACATCCTGAACAGTGAAATTCATAGACACAGAAAGTAGATGCGTATTGTTGCAGGCTGGAGGAGGGGAAATGGGGATTGATTGCTAATGGGTACAGGATTTCTTTTTGGGGTAATGAAAGCATTCTAAAATTACATAACAGTGATGGTTGTACAACTTGGTGAATATACGAAAAACCACGGAATTGTATGCTTTAAAAGTGGGAATTCTGGGGCGCCTGGGTGGCTCAGTCGGTTAAGCGTCTGCCTTCGGCTCGGGTCATGATCCCAGGGTCCTGGGATCGAGCCCCGCATCGGGCTCCCTGCTCTGCGGGAAGCCTGCTTCTCCCTCTCCCACTCTCCCTGCTTGTGTTCCCTCTCTCGCTGTGTCTCTCTCTGTCAAATAAATAAATAAAAATATTTATAAAAAAAAAGTGGGAATTCTATGGTTTGTAAATCATATCTCAGTAAACCAGTTATTCCTTTAAAAGCGAACTCTAAGACATAAAAATAAGTACAATTAATATTTTTAATGTTGTAAATTATGTCCTGATGAGTATCCACCAGTCAATTCACTCAAAAATAATCCCGTCATTGATGCAGACACAGCCCAAATCCCTCTAAGCCTTGTTCTCTATAGGCAGGAAACATTACCTGCTTCATATTTCACAGCCATGTTAAGGTAGACAGTGATTCAAGAATATTTCTTCCAAGCTTCCCCTTAACCCTTAGTTGATACCGCATGCCCTATACCTGGCTCATTAGTAAGCATGTCAATACTCAGTGGAGAGTCCTTGGTCAATAAGTAACTATTATAGTTTCCCTAACAGTTTCCTGTTGGTCTAATAGCCTCACTAGGTTCATGAGAATGTAAATTATATTATACATATATATATAATATATATTATATATACATGTATATATATTATATATGTTACATATATAAATAGTAGAGAGATCACCTTATATATTTTAACTAAACCTATAATATTAAAAATATATAAAAACAATAATAGTAAGACCATAAGTTCATCACCCTCATGAAATTGCTTTTATTTCTGCATGTATGTATATTGTCTTCCATGTGCTAACAGAGTTTTTTATAGTTGTAATCATAATATAATAATAGGCCCTCTGTTTACTTAAACAGTCCCCATGCATCTTTAGAATTACTATTATTTGCATGGTTTCATAACATACCCTTGTGCAAAGTGAAAATGCATAACCATATCCCTAATATTAATTATGGCAAAGTTAGACTGAACACCTTTAATATAGAGAAATACGTATGAATAAGGAAATACTAAATAGTTATATCTATTTAATATGCACATATGACTTATTTAACCTTGGCTACTTCATTAAGATAAATTTCTGCATGGTGGATGATTAGCTCTTATTACAAATTATCATATTTCCTTCCACAAGGTAACCAACTTATAGAGTCACTACAAGGAATGTGTACCAATTCTACTATAACATTGCTTATATTATATGGTATAATTTTAAAAACATTCCAGTTGGCCTATTTTAGTTGTCCAGAGTTGTTTATTTCATGTATTTATTCCTGGAATGATGAACTCTTGCATTCTATTTATTCCCCTTTAATCAATTATTCATTCAATATTTAAGACATATGTATTAGGTGTGTAATATAGGGAAATGTCCCTTTCCTTACAGAGATTACAGTCTAGTGAAATGCATTCATATCCTCTTTATTTAATCTTTGAAGATTGGATGTCTTCTTTACAAATATGAGTTTTTAAAAATATTGTATATATGAGCGCCTTTGGGGTTTTTTAATGGTGTAGAAATTTTAATAGTGCTGAAGCTTTCCATCATCCCTTTACAATTTATTTTATTTCCTCAAAAATGAAGTTGTTCCCCTGCCGTATATTGAATAAAGGTTCTAGTCTTTGTCAATTTTTATTACAAATTGACTTGATTTTTATATTTTTATTCCATATGGATTGATTTTGAAACATGATAAAGCAGGGCTTCATCTTAATTTTACTGAAACGTTATCCTGTTTCTGTAATACCCACTATTAAACAACACTTCCTTAACCTTTTTAAACACATGCACAGTTTGGGACATATATATTCATAACCTTATGTTGCTCTCTAGTCTGTTGTATTCATTGATATTCCCATTTTCATTGTAGCAAAATACTGTCTAGGGAATTGCTGGTTTATGGACTAAACCTGACAGCGCACATGATAAAAGGACATAGTCCCTGGGTGCAAAATTAATAAGTAAGATAGTAAGTACATAATGAAAAGAGTAATCATAAAAACGGAGCAAGTTGGAGTCGGGAGTTAAGTGTGGTGAAATATTTGTATTAAAAAGTTAATCTTGGGGGGACGCCTGAGTGGCTCAGTCGGTTAAGTGTCTGCCTTCGGCTCAGGTCATGATCCCAGGGTCCTGGGATCGAGCCCCACATCGGGCTCCTTGCTCAGCAAGGAGCCTGCTTCTCCCTCTGCCTGCCTCTGTCTCTCTCTCTCTGATAAATAAATAAAATCTTAAATTAAAAAAAAAGTTAATCTTGGGGCGCCTGGGTTACTCAGTCGTTAAGCGTCTGCCTTCGGCTCAGGTCATGATCCCAGGGTCCTGGGATCGAGTCCTGCATCGGGCTCCCTGCTCCGCGGGAAGCCTGCTTCCCCTCTCCCACTCCCCTGCTTGTGTTCCCTCTCTCCCGTGTCTCGCTCTGTCAAATAAATAAATAAAATCTTTAAAAAAAAAAAGTTCATCTTGAAAAATGTGATTGCTACGTCTGTCTCGAAGTGACATTTCCTGTAACAGTGGGACACTATTCAGTAGACAGAAAACCGGACAATGGTGAATGTCGAGAAGGATTAAACAGCTGAAGGCAGCAAGACAGTAACAGACGGGCTCAGGCTGGGAAGAAGAAAAACAGAGTGGTCCCGATAGATACTGCAAAGCTTGCTGACTGAAGTCAGAAGCTAGATCAGCTGGGGCAGGGGGCCAGTGCTTGCCACTTTATTTGAATGCTATGGAAAGGCACGAGAAGGTTATTTAAGCAGAGTCTGGAGCCAGGCAGAGTTAGAAGGCTGGAAATTCAGGAGGCAATAGCAGAGCAGGCACAAGGGATTTTTCCGTATGAAGAGACTAAAAAGGAATGCACTTCGAGCAGTAAAATGCTAAGAGGCAGGGAGGGAGGCAGGGAAGGCGGAAGGAAGGGCCAGATGGATGGATGCAGGTTAAGCTGGCCACACGCTGTTACATTTCTAAAAAAGAAAGATAAAAGATACTTAAAAGACTGTCTTGAACATTATCCTCGGAAGGAGCTGACCTATTTGAAGATATAAATGCAATTTAATTGTTGGTTACTTTACAGAGACCACACAGCATAAGAAATTAAATAATAACAGCAGTGATTTGTCCAAAGCTACAGAACCTGGGTCAGTGGTACCTGTGTTCATCTGTTTTTCCAAACATCTAAGGACCTTAAAGTTTCCCGGGCACATTGTTTTCCTACCTGCATCCGTTGACCAAATACTCCCAGCAGGCTAGTTTCAGATGGTGCCGCCATTGAAAATGCCACCACTATCTGTTCATTCTGTTAGGTCTCAAGTCTGCTTGTTACGCATTTACCACTACATGTCTCGCAATTCTTAGCAACAGCATAACCCATAAACTGACAATGGTGAAGATGGTCTTCTAAGGAAAATATGAAAATAAGGAAGTAATGAATGCTGGAGGAAAAGTCTGGAAAATAACGGACGTCAAGCAGGCAGCGAGGGGGGAAAAGGCAGCCAGTCGCATCCTGAAAATTAACTCCGATTTAGGTTTGACACCATAAGAAGGCCCAAAGGGTCAGACAAAGGACTACAGTGGAATCTATCTTAAGGGTTCTCCTCCAACATATCTCCCAGATCAATGGGAACGATTATTGTCATTAAACGTTAAAACATAACAACTCGGTTCTTCTAGGGTGGAGCCAACCTTCTTCAACATGGCTCTTTTCCCCATAGCTCCATACGCACCCTGGGCCATTTTACTAGGAAGACTGCATTCCTTTCAAAACTCCCCTGTGGAGCTATGTGACCTCTGGCTCTCTCATGCCTCCAAGGACAGTCAGAATTTTTATGACATCAGCTGCTGCACATCGAACCCTACTTCAAAATCTTAGAAGCTTTTTTTTTTTAAATAAAAAACGTATGAATGGTGTCATGAAAATGATAAGACTTATCTATGGTTGCCACCTCCTTCCCCAACAGTCTCCACCCAGATAAAAAGGCCATGAGTATTTGAACGTGAAATGGCACACGGTTACTGACAGATCCACCACTTGGTGACGGGCTCCATTTGGGGGGCACGGATCATAGAGCACCAGGCCCTCAGTGGGTCTGGAAATGGTGACATTGCAGAACTGTCCCTGTTTGTGTCTTCCTGAATGGTCATCAAAATACGAGTGATTTGGGCTCCAAATCAGGAGCACACCAGCTTGTCTAGTACCTTACTGCCCTGGACGGTAGTGTTGACATTACCCGGGACCTTGTCAGAAATGCAGAATCTGCACTTTAACAGGATCCCCAGGGGACTTACATGCATGCCCAAGTGTTAGAAGCACTGTATATTAAAAAAAGATTTGCTGCTCTAGCACACATTCCTCTGAGATATTTCTTGGTATATAAACTAGAGCAGAAAATGTATAAACTAGAGCAGACAATGTAGAGGGTATAAATGGATCTGGGCTAAAAATCTTAAGGGTCACAGGAAAAAAATTCCCTCTTAACATGTAAACATCTCATTAGCGTAGTCAATATTAGGGTCTTTTTAGCATATGGTAACAGGCTGCTAATTTCCTCTTTGCACTTTAAAATACCAGCATATTGGGGAAATTACAACAGCAATGGAAACTAAGGATATAAATCAATAATATTAATGATGTTTTTCAATCATTAGGAGGAATTAGTCCTAACTGCAATGTAGATAGGTCATACTGAAACATGATGGCCAGTGAGCTCATGTATGCGTTTCTTAAGAAAGCAACACAGCCATAAAAATTCATCATTACACTAGAGACCTAGTTCCTGAAAAGCTCTTCCTCCCTAAGGGAATTATTTCCTGGGAATTCTTCAGTCCGTCATTGTTGGATTGACTTTAGAGTCTATAACACCGAGTAATTCAACTTGGCCATGAAGTATTGAGTCCAACAATAGTGCATTGCCCCCCGCCCCGTGTTGTGACGTCATGAGTTAAGTGGGGCAATAAAAAGGAAGCAATCCACCTGGGAGACTGAACTTACCCGTGTTCTACCTCTAACAAAGCAGGAGCTACATGCGGATTCGAATTTTTCAGTTGTAAATACACAAGCTTATATTTAGAAAACCAGGTAATAGGAACAAAAGTGACCTCACTCAATAAAGTAATATTGAGCAGGAAAATGTCTTCTAGACATTACAAACTTAAATGCTAGGGGCTTGTGCATCTGTTTGACCTCCGGCGTACATCTTGAAAGAGAATTCTGACTGTATGTTGGTAGACAGTGAGAGAATCCAAATAGAATATGTGAGTCCTATCAGCTGCCACACGTCAGACCAGAATCCATCTTCCTTGTTCAAAGCTTAGAAATCAAAAAAAAAGTATAGAAGATGTAGCTTTTGAAGATCAAAGAAGGATATTATTGCTCCACATGGGCAGGGAAAAATTATTCTTTTTTAAAAAGATTTTATTTATTTATTTGTCAGAGAGAGAGTGAGCACAAGCAGGGGGAGCAGCAGGCAGAGGGAGAAACAGGTTCCCCGCTGAGCAGGGAGCCAGACGTGGGACTTGATCCCAGGACTCTGGGATCATGACCTGAGCCGAAGGGAGACGCTTAACTGACTCAGCCACCCACGCGTCCTGGGAAAAATTATTCTTATTAGTATTGAGGAATCAGATAAAAATTTTAGAAAGCCCTTCTATTTTCAAAAACACAGAAGAAAATAACTTTAAAATATAAGAAAAAAATGATGAAAAAAAGAATTCACTGAGGCATAAGGCTGCTATAAAAAGGCAAATAAGCAAGGACACATAAGAAATGTAGAGAAAGGAATATGGCAGTAGCTAACTAAAATGCAGCTCAGTGGCCGCACAGAGCAGAGATGCCCTGCGGAACATGGAACTAGCATGATGGCGCCAACTACAGAACAGAATCGGTAGGATCAAAGACCAACTAGAAAAGCTCCAGACGGAAAAAGAGATGAAAATGATTAGACAAAAAGAGAGCAATGGATCACAGAGAGCAGAGATCTGAATCAGTTGGACAACTGTAAATAATAATCTGCAAAGTATTTATCCTTAAAAAACAGCTGAACTTCAAGAAGGTATAGTGAGAGCCAGAGACATTCTTGCATGGGACGGCCCCAATCACTCCCCCCACTTCTTCCAGCTCTGTAGGCATGGGGCTCTGCCAAGCAGGGGACATGCTGTGCTTCCAGGGAAAATCGTTCCATCCCTTTGGAGTGGTGGTGACACCCATGCCCAATGGCGCCAGGTTTTGTTTTTGTTTTTTTTAAAGATTTTGTTTATTTATTTTAGAGAGAGAGCACGAACAGCAGGGAGAAGGAGAAGGAGAAGCAGACTCCCCGCTGAGCAGGGAGCCCGATGCGGGGCTGGATCCCAGGACCCTGGGATCATGACCTGAGCTGAAGGCAGACACTTAACTGACTGAGCCACCCAGGTGTCGCAGGCCAGTGGTGGTGACACCCATGCCCAATGGCACTGCTGATGGAAGTGATGAAAGAGGTGATTGAATGAATTGGAGGGGGGGGAGCAGTAACTCTACTTCCGGAGGTTGAGGTCCTGACTGGAGCAAGCACATTCCTGCCCCAGGATTGGCTAGGTCTGGGGAGTAGGAGCAAGGATTCACAGCAAGGAACACATAGAAACTTTCTGGGATCATGAAAATGTTCTGAAACCAAAAATCACTGAACTGTACTCTTAGCATGGGTAAATTTTATATGACATTTATTTACCAATAAAACTGTTCTTAAAGACTGTGTACAAAAAAGGAACTTTCTAGGATAAAAAAAAGTCTCAGTCAATAGCTCTAATGAGCTCACCATGTACTTCGCAAAAATTAATTTAATATTGCTTAGTCTTCAGCTTGTCTTGGCAAGTTTTATTTTCATGATAAAAATTGTATAAGTGATATGATCTTATCCATGTGGGAAAAGAAAACCAGACAAAGAGATTACTTGCTTAAGAAAAATAATCACTGAACCTAAGCTTCACCTGTGCAAACATAAATGTCATAAAAAAAAAAAGAAGAAATTTCTACACAATTCTAATAGGACAAGTTGAGCTCTCAAAATTATATGCCAAGCTAAGATGTAGCTCTTTGTCAAGGCAAAAGAATTATAATTAAGTGTGCTTATTTGATGCACAAAAAAAATTGGTTTACAGTTACAGTGGATTTCTCTGAATTGCAAACTACATACATTTCAGATGAAGTTTGATTTATAAACAATATTTTTCCCACAGTACCTCACAGGAGCACACCTGCAAATCTGGAGCATCAAGTTAGTTGCCTTCAGGGACAGGCAAGTCACATACACAAGGAGAGAAGGCCAGGTGTATTACCACGTATTTTTGGAGTGTTAGCACTGATCTTGGCACTTAGCTTCTGCATCAGGGAAACTGTAGGGGGTGTTGAGGACCATGGCAAATATGGGGCACGTGCCAGCCGATGGGCACTTTTCAAGAATGGGAACCCATATTGCTGAGCCTTTTCTTTTTTTTTTTAAGATTTTATTTATTTATTTGTCAGAGAGAGAGAGCACAAGCAGGGGGAGCAGCAGGCAGAGGGAGAGGGAGAACCAGGGTCCCTGCTGAGCAGGGAGCCCGACGTGGGACTTGATCCCAGGACCCGGGATCATGACCTGAGCCGAAGGCAGCCACTTAACCAACTGGGCCACCCAGGTGCCCCAAGTCTTTCCATTTTTAAGAGAAATTTGACATCTACATTTTTATATTTTAAAAAATTTCTGGGGCGCCTGGGTGGCTCAGTCGTTAAGCATCTGCCTTCGGCTCAGGTTGTGATCCCAGGGTCCTAGGATTGAGCCCCGCGTCGGGCTCCCTGCTTAGCGGGAAGCCTGCTTCTCCCTCTCCCACTCCCCCTGCTTGTGTTCCCTCTCTCACTGTCTCTCTGTCAAATAAATATAATCTTTAAAAAAAAAAAAAAAAACAACTTAAGTTTCTGCATCTGAAAATGAAGGGTTTTGTCCAGAATCCGTGGCTACCATGCTATTTTATGCTACAGAAGTCTTTCTTCAAGTTAAATTCTCCACAGAACGCAAGAATTCGAAACAGAGAGAACTAGATTATATTTCAAATCCCTGTGATTTTAGGACCCTAAATAAGAGTTGGCCGAGTTATGATCTGGGATCTAGGTGGTCAGCATATTTAATGCCAATTTAACTCATTTGGTTAGCTCAATTGAACTTGCATTAAGTAACTGTGACGGATGGACACTGTGCCCAAGTCATGATCTGTACCTTTATGGATATGGGCTCAGACAGCTGTCATTCACACATACTCCCTTTGGGGCCACGGAGGCTGCAGAACATCCTGCTCCTGCCCCTGGGGGAGGAAGAGGGGAAGATGTCAGCCAGGGGGACATTTCTGCTGTGCCGTATAGGCTGGGCTGAATTTTTACAAGCAGAGATAGGACTGGTGGTGGGTACCTAGAATAGTAGGAGGAAACACACACGGGTAAGAAAGTATACAGCACACGTAGACAAAATGAGACAGCTGGTACACAAAAGGAAACCGCCCCCAGAAATGAAGCATTAACTTATTTACTGGAGAACAATTGAGTTACACTAATCAGTTACTTTTTTAGAGTATCTGGCACAGAGGAGGAGAAAAACCAGGGCTTGGATTGGCGTGATTGCAAATCCTAGTTTACATGTATAAATCACTTATTCAATTATGCTCTTTAAGTCAGAATCACAAGGATAATTTTACTTTAATAATCCAAGTCCCCTTAAATTTTATAAATACTTAAAACACAAATATATACAGAATTTTATACAAGATATTAATAATATGGGTTTGATTCTCATCAACATCTCTAGTCTTAATTTCTAGGATTACAATCTGAGAACTCATAAAGAAGACAATTTAAATCACCCCAAACAATTTTGAGGCTACTTTTTCAAGCAATTTTTGGGGCTGTCTCCTCAGTTTGCTAAAAATCCCTAACAACCAGAATGATTGGCTGGAATGGAGGCTGAATTTTTATTCAAAATTCAGGTGTCACAGAGCCTTATTTATACCTTTAACAAGGATTATAAAACTTATTATAGGAGCTAATCAAACATTCCACATCGCTGGGGTGAAGTGACAACATGATACAGTTTTCAAGTCAGATTTGAGCCTATAAATCCCATCCGGGGTTACTATACCACTAGAGAGAATTCTGGGTTAATTTCACTCAATATATTACATTTTTAAGATATACCATATTTTTTAATATGTGTTAAGTATGATTCTTTATTTTCCCAGTTAGCTGAAGAGACCTTAGAACTTGAGGGAAACCTGAATCCTTTTCATATTCTTCCTACCTGGCAGGGCCCCAAAGTTTTATTCAATATTAAAAAGGCAGCTAATTGGATTCTCTATCTTTTAAGCCTGTCTCATCACAACTGCTAATGTGGACCTAGCATATTTTGTTGTGCAATAAATAATACATCCAAAGAAGACTGTTAAGCATAATATTGAAAAGGATCTCATGGAACTTCAAAACACCCACAGTTCAATAGATTAAAAATAAGAAAGGAAGAAAGTAGGAATAAACAGAAAAAAAGGGCAAGAAAAATAAAATGAGACCAAAGTTTAGTTTAGTTTACAAAATATAAGTCATAACATCCTATGTCCTATGAAGATGTCTAATTTCACAAATTTGAATCTAGATTTCCTAGCAAGGAATTTCCAAGGCAAAGCAGAAAGCATAACCATACCTTCCCTCCATAAAGTAGACACAAATAAGCTACTCAGAGCAATGACAAAGATTCCTAAGTCCAAGTTTTTTGAGAAATTTATTTTATGGGTACTCATAAAGAGTCCAATTGATAATGTAGCTATAAAGAATGCTCTGCCCTAAAGTTTAATAATCCATAATATGTGAAGTGAACAAATGAAGTGCTAAAAAAACAAACAAACAAAAAAAATAGAATTCTTGAAGGTGACACTCCTCAGGGAGCCATATGGTGGCTCATAAGTTAAGTCCCAAAGACATTCATATACAAATGCAAGACAACTGCTTTTTGTAAGAAACCTCAAAGTATGCCAAGTATATGAGCAATCACCAGCAATTCAGTTAATCTCTGTGGACCTCAGTAATGGTCAACTTGAAAAGGGAAGATGACTGGCAGGTGAAACAGCCTAGATAATCCCTAAGGGTCCTTTTAGCTCTGAAAAAAATGTTTGTGATTATTTTTATTATTATTGGAGTGTAATTGACATACAACGTTCTGTTTGTTTCAGGTGTAGGACATAGTGATTCAACAATTCTACACATTACTCAGGGCTCACTGTAAGTACAGTCACCATCTGTCACCATGTAACAGTATTGCAATATTATTGACTGTATTCCCTATGTTGTACTTCTCATCTCTGTGACTTATTTATTTTATAAGTGGAAATTTGTGCCCCTTAATCCCCTTCATCTATTTCACCCATCCCCCCACCCACCTTCCCAGTTACGTGTATTTAAGAATCTGTTTGTTTATTTGTTTTGTTTTTTAGATTCCACATAAAAGTGAGATGGTTTTTGTCTTTCTCTGACTTATTTCACTTGACATAATACCTTCTAGATTCATTTATGTCATTGCAAATGGCAAGATTTCATTCTTTTTTATGGCTGAATAACGTGATTCTTGGTGAAATTTTTTTACTGAGCCCCTACTATGTGCTATATCCCTGGATTAAAAAGAATTCTAAACACACACATATACATGCATGCACCCCTCTGAGTATTTCATAATTTTCCTTTTCTGGAGAGTAGATTTGCTGCTATTTGCCTGTTATTATAGCAGGAAGGAATCCAATATTTGCACACCAATTGATCCATGAATGTCAACAGAGAGCAGGCACCTTCTGTCCTCTTAAATTGTTAATCTGTGAACTCAGATGAAGGTTAGAAACTCTCACTGAATATTTAAAATTCCTTTTGAATGTTTCTTCAGACTGAAATTTTCAAACAAATATGTAAATGGTGCATATGCTAAACGAGACACTCAGCACCCCACTGTTTTAAAGCCTTCGTATTTGAAATCCCAGGAATATTTCCCTCCATTAAAAAACCCTTAAGTGAAGACACAACTAAAATGTTGGGCTTTTGAAAACTTGGGGACAAAACTGTGCAGAAAAGACAGAGCTCCCAGCAATTGGTAGAAAATAAAAGAAGTGAGACCAACAACAACTAACAATCTTAAGAAGAATTTTAAAAGGTAATAGTAAATCTTCAAGGTATTTTATAGTATCATTATGCTCCAAACCTCCCAGATGACACAAATATTTAACTTTATGCATATATCACGTATGTATCATATATATGTATGTATGTGCGTATGTATTTTTCCCATAATATTTTTGGGAATATTTTGGGAATATCTGTAAATCTGGCTTAGAACATTTTGCAATCCCATTCTTTCTCCCTCAAAAGAAGAAAACTATATAACAAAATGAAAAGCATATTCCAGATCATTTTTACAGTTGCAGGAGCCTGTCTGCAAATGAAGCATGCTTTAGGTGTGTTGTCTTGGTGATCCCAACGTTATTCACGGTGTTGCTGCTAATGACATGATTTTCCAAAGACATGAGCAACTCTTGGTAAATTTCCAAACAAGACAAAGCACACTTTTTCCTCAATAAACATGGTAGCTGCATTTCTGAGAAATTCAGCACATATTAAAACTGTGCAAAAATTATTTTGAGTGTATATGTAAAATATTCTATGCTCAGATAATTATAAAGTGCTTTTTTACCTGCATGAATGTCCAAGCAGACATTAAAATATCATGGGGGATATGTGTTTTGAGCTGAGGTGTAACTCCCAAAACTACATTTTGAAGCCCCATCCCCAGTGCCTCAGAATGTGACCTTATTTGGGAACAGGTTCATTGCAGGTGTAATTAGTGAAGATGAAGTTGAACTGGTGTAGGGTGAGCCCATAATCCCACATGACTGGTGTCCTAATAAAAAAGGGGAAATTTGGACACAGAGAAATGCACACAGGGAAGACGTCTTGTGAAGATGAAGGCAAAGGTGGGGTGATGCTTTACAAGCCAAGGAACATCAAAGATTGCCCCAAACTAGCAAACTAGGAGAGAGGCATAAGACAGTCTCCCTCCTGGGCCTCAGAAAAACCAAGCCTAAAATTAACAAGTCAGGAAACGACAGATGTTGGCGGGGATGCGGAGAAAGGGGAACCCTCCTACACTGTTGGTGGGAATGCAAGCTGGTGCAGCCACTCTGGAAAACTGTATGGAGGTTCCTCAAAAAGTTGAAAATAGAGCTACCATATGATCCAGCAATTGCACTACTGGGTATTTACCCCAAAGATACAAAAGTAGGGATCCGAAGGGGTACGTGCACCCCGATGTTTATAGCAGCAATGTCCACAATAGCCAAACTGTGGAAAGAGCCAAGATGTCCATCGACAGATGAATGGATAAAGAAGAGGTGGTATATATATACAATGGAATATTATGCAGCCATCAAAAGGAATGAGATCTTGCCATTTGCAACGACGTGGTTAGAACTGGAGGGTATTATGTTGAGTGAAATAAGTCAAACAGAGAAAGACATGTATCATATGATCTCACTGATATGAGGAATTCTTAATCGCAGGAAACAAACTGAGTGTTGTTGGAGTGGGGGGTGGGGTGGAAGGGATAGGGTGACTGGGTGATGGACACTGGGGAGGGTGTGTGCTCTGGTAAGCGCTGTGAATTGTGCAAGACTGTTGAATCTCAGATCTGTACCTCTGAAACAAATAATGCAATATATGTTAAAAAAAAAAAAAGAAGAAGAAGAAGAAGAAGGTAGCGGGAGGGGAAGAATGAAGCGGGGGAAATCGGAGGGGTAGACGAACCATGAGAGACGATAGACTCTGAAAAACAAACTGAGGGTTCTAGAGGGGAGGGGGGTGGGAGGATGGGTTGGCTTGGTGGTGGGTATTGAGGAGGGCACGTTCTGCATGGAGCACTGGGTGTTGTGCACAAACAATGAATCATGGAACACTTCATCTAAAACTAATGATGTAATGTATGGGGATTAACATAAGAATAAAATTTAAAAAAAAAAGAAAAAAAAAAGAAAAACCAAGCCTGATAACACCTTGATCTCAGACTTCTAGACTCCAGAACTGTGCGACGAGAAATTTCTGTGCTTTAAAGCACTCTGTCTGTGGTACTTTGTTGTGACAGCCCTCCCCAACTAATACAACATGGATCTGTGAGCTGCCTCAAAAGAAATCTTTTCATACTATTTTCACTTTTTACACCAAGTGAACGTAGTACCCATTCAACAGATTACATTTTTGTGCAGTCTCATGCCAAAGAGATAATGTTTTATGGGGAGTGAGGGGAAAGGGAGGGAGAAAGCCATCAGAACCCAATCCATACAATTCCTCTTGGGAGAAAAAGCATCATGCATGTGGCCAGTACTGATACCTGAAGAACATCCCCGCAGCGCTGGAAGTCACTTCAGCCTTTGGTCCGACCCAGCCCGGCCAACATGGCGGCAGTGGTGCAGAGAGAGAGAGAGAGAGCGGGGCCTGCAGGCAGCCACTAGCCACTAGCCAGTTAGCCTCTAGGATGCGGCAGTCTGTGATCTGGACCTGCTTCCCTGGGAGTTAAAAAAAATAATAATAAATAAAACCAGAGATCGTAAGGAGCTCCCCTTTGATAACACCCTCAGGATAAGGCCCATTCCAGGGTGTTTCTCTCTTGTGCCATAAAGGTTACTGAGCACCAACATGTGCTAAGCACCCTGAGGTGCCGTGGAAATGTAACCACACAGATAGGTGCCTGTTCTCAGGCTTCTCAGCTGAGGGAGGCAGACCTTAATTGGAGGGTCATGGGTGCAAGGTGACCAGCAACCCTAATCAGTGCTCAAGTACAAGATACTGGAAGATTGTATGAGGGGTAACATTGGAGTTAGAGAAGCCTTCTCCGGGGAAGAGACATTTGTGCTGATGTGGGAATCCACATGGAAGGGGGAAGGGAAGGAGCTTGGCACAGGGAAGGAAAGAAGGGCTGGTGTGACCGACAGTTACACAGTGGGGTGTGGGGTGACCCAAGATGAGGTGGCAAGGAGTCACACTATGCGTGACCTTGTGGCCTAGGATGAGGGTCGGAACCCAGTGATTTTAAGCAAGGATCAGTCTTGAGTTTTACAAAAAGATCTCTCTGGCCGCCTCATGGAGATGTGATAGGTCATTGTTAACATTCCCCTTTCTCTACAGGGCAAAATGATTTCCAATAACAATTACTGTTTTCTGGAGTTGTTTAGGGTTCGTGCAATACCTTTAAATGTACTTTCATTTTAAAGACATTATCTTAAAATCAGCAAATCACTTCATGTATGAACAAAAAAGCACACATATCAAACTTTTGCTGTTGAAAATTTTAAACATATAAACTCTCTACATGGTTACATGGAATAATAGAATTAAAGTAAGTCAAGTTCTCTTTATCTTTATAATCACTGTGCTACAATTGTGTAATTTGGATCTGCTGTATAAATGCTCGAATGTGAAGCTCCAGAAGATACAAACCACCATGAAAGTGAGCTCCTCTGATTCTGAATCATCATAAACTTAACCTTCAAAAATGTGGATTGACGAGGCCATGTGTGTCGGGGGCCGAGAGCTCAGGGATCCATTTCCACATAGAATACAATGTTTATTAAAGGGTAAGTATTCAAATGGACTCATTTAAGGCTCATATATTAATTATTAGTATTCCACAGCAACTGCCGCAATTGTATAGAACTTAGATCATCAAAAAGTTGTCTTTTCCAGCAATTAGTATTTCATTGCTGAAACCATTTAGAATTGCCTGTGCATGGTGTTAGTAAAGACCAGACTGACTTTTAGTAGGTTTTCTTATTGCTTTTAAACTCTTTACAGTCAATGCACCTCCTTCCTAATTGCACCCAGGGCACATCTCTGCCCTCTGCCCGCCAGCCCTGAGGACACCACTGGCATGGAGAATGCACTGAAGGAGAGCAAGGTATTTGGAGGAGGCCGGTAGGAGGGAAGCCCATGGCAGAGAAAGTGGAGGCTTCCTAGGGCTTTGTGACTGATTGGACATTCAGGTGGGGACAGAAATGAGGCCATGTTACCTCCCAGCATTCTGCTGGGACACCCAGGGGACTCATTGGTATGTAGATGCGTACTGATGCCACAAGAATGGCCTGGGGAGAGAGGACTGCACAATAGTGCTAAACATTGATGAACTCTAACATGGAGAAGGGAGTATGTTGGCCAATATTATTTCCATTTTGTAACTGGAAAACCAAGGCACTGAGCGATTACATCACTTTTCCAAAAGCAAGTTAAGAGAGATACCAGGGTTGATATTTGGCCTCATCATGTGCACCCAGTCACTTGGTCAAACTGTGTTTTAAGAAAGAACCATCTTTGGGAGATGTTGAAAAGAAACACAGGGTCTATCACTCTGCCATGCCCGGGAAGAAGTGCCTACAGATGTTATCAGTCTCTGGCACAGCTGGAACTTATCTGAAGAGGACATGGTATAAAGGGAGCAACGTAGACTTTCTTTGCTCTGGAAATAGATCTGTTTTATGTGAAACATGGTCTCAGGAAGTCCAGGAGGGCTTCCAGAGACGTAGAAGAAAGCCCGGAGAGCATGGCATCACCAGAACCAAGAGGGCATTTCAAGGAGAGAGACCTCTTCTGATATCCCTGGTACCTAACCATGGGGTCTTCACTTGTGGTAGGGGCTCAATACTTGCAAGATGGCAGGAAATCAGATAGACTAGAAGTCACACTAGGCTAGTGATCAATTCCCTGGATCTAGATCCAGCTCTAGGAAAACTAAATGTGCAGCCTTAATCGAATAATTGAACTCATTTCAGATGGGACCACTTCCAGAATAATTAACATGTTGCTCTCCATTCATCAGATTGAATCACGAATTCAAAAAGCAGAGCTGGAAGGGGCCTTAGAGACCATCTCCCTTCTTTGAGCCTTTCAATCTAAGGAAGTGCAGGCTAAGAAAGAGCCTATGCTTTGTAAAGCTGTATCAGGATTCAATCCCACATCCTCTCCCTCCTACGTTACTGTTCCATCTTACAGGTCCATTATCTTTCTTCATGTGTGGAAGAAAATGAAGAAAGCCACTTGGCTCAGTTGGTTAAGCGACTGCCTTCGGCTCAGGTCATGATCCTGGAGTCCCTGGATCGAGTCCCGCATCGGGCTCCCTGCTCGGCAGGGAGTCTGCTTCTCCCTCTGACCCTCCTCCCTCTCATGCTCTCTGTCTCTCATTCTCTCTCTCTCAAATAAATAAATAAAATCTTAAAAAAAAAAAAATTTCCTCATGAAGAAAGCCACTAGATTCTCTGAATACCTTTGTGTACACGTACATACACACATACACACACACACACACACACTGAAAATTGTAACTGAGGCCTAACTCAGAAGCCCTACAATGTTTTCCCATCAATCTCTCCAACCTCTTGTACAGTATTAATAGGGCCAGCTGTAACAAAGAGATAAATAAAACTTCAGGCACTGTTGACAAGACTAAATTTTGCTGACCACATACACCGCTTCTATGGCAGTTAGCGACATTGCGTTCAGTGAAGTCAGCATACCACTGGAGAATTTGGAAGACCACTGTTTTCTACTCCGGCCTAATGAAATATTTATTCTGTGCTGCTTGATTTTGCCATAAAGAAAACCTTCAGAAAATTGTTTTTGCAGAGAGTTCTGTGTAACATAAAACATATAGTTGACCCTTGAATAACACAGGTTTGAACTACATGGGTCCACTTACATGCAGATTTTTTTAATAAATACAGTACACGACTAAATGTGTTTTCCCTTCCTTATGGGGATTTTTAAATAACGTTTTTTCTCTAGCTTACTTTATTGTAAGAATACCGAACATAAAACATATAATGTACACAACATGTGTTAATCAACTGTTTATGTTATCAGTAAGGCTTTTTGGTCAATAGTAGGCTACTAGGAGCTTGGGGGAGTCAAATTACACAGATATTTTACTGCACGAGGGGGTCAGCACTCCTCACCCCCACATCAGTCAAAGGTCAATTGGAGTAGAAATTAGAAATAGGTTTGATCAATTCCAACTCAACTACATTGACTCTAGTGAAGACATAGGTTAGCAGGTCTCATCAATTCTCTCTTATTACTGCTTATAAGAAATTTGCTGTTCTCTGTACATTCAAGGGAACCCACTATTTACCTTAAATGTTCCAAGGCACTACAAAATTGTCCCTGAAGACCATCTTTAGTGCTATGGAAACTGCAGAATGTTTATGTCAATTGCAAGTCACGAGGGGACTTTCGTCTTGTTTCTCCATCATGGGGGCCCTGAGCTGCATTCCATACTTTCCCTGGAGTGACAGTGGCCTTTCTTCTCCAACCTAGTAATTCAGCTACCTGTCTAAAGCTCTCAAATTCCACCCCGTGCCATAGAGTTCTCATATCACACCCATTGTATGAGGCTATTTCATGATATTTTATTTTGATTTTATCTTCTAGTCCTCAGTACCAGGGGGCCTTAAGGGAAATAAAAAGATAAAACTTCAAAAGCAACACCAAAAAAAAAAAAAAAGCAGCACCTGACAATATAGTAAAGAGTCTGTGGCACATTCCCAGGCAGGTATGATAGACCCAGGTGTGTCACCCATGATTATGGAATACCATTTCAGTGAGGCCAGGACCTCACCCTGACACCTGCTTAGTGCCCAGCAGTTGTCAAATAACCTTTCCACAGCTCCCTAGGAAGGCTGCATGGAATAGTGGAGAATGCACCCGGATACAGAGCCAGAATGCCTGGATTAAAGTCCTGGCTCTGCTATTTATTACTGCGTGATCTTTTAAGAGTTGCTTAATCTCTCTGGGCTTCAGCAAATATGGACCCTGGATGGCTTGGTGGGTAAAGAGTAGGCAATATAACAGCCCACTTCGTGGTCTACATTCTGCCACTTGCCAGCTCTCAGTCAATATGGCCTCAAATGCCTTAGTTATAAAACAAGAACAATAATATCTTCCCTGTTTGCAGTGTTGCTGTTATGAGGAAAGGAGAGATGAGATGTAGAAAGCCCTGTGAACTACACAGTCTTCAAAGATTGAGGGAACACCCCCCTTGGTCCTTCTTACCTTATCCATTTGTCTGTTAAGATCTCATTTAAAAGTTCACACCTTTCTAGAACCCTTTCTCCCCAGCACTGGAAGTACCATCCACAGTCCTATGTTCAGTAGTGTGATTGCAGATGGGCCAGGAACTCCAGAACACTGGGTCTCTGCTGCCTTAGAGCCTGAATGAGAAAACTCACAGCTGGACAGAAAGCTGATCTCCTCCCCCTTCCTGGCCCTCACTCCCTGGGTACACAGGACTGCCTTTGAAATACTAAAAGAATCAGGAGCTTTCAAAGCACAAAAAGTTGGAGCATGATTTCTACAAGTTCTTGATCAAGGTTGGCCATCCTTCTTTCTACCCCATGGCAATTCCCTTGCTCATAATCTGATTTTTTTTTTTTTTAAGCCTGCCTTTTCCTTTCTCCATACCAGCATACACCTTTCCTCCTGCTTGTTTTTTAAAAAACAATGTTTACATTCACAGACTTAATAAAGTGTTCTACAGAGGTGAAATGACAAATACTATATTTTAGGTTCTCAACTCTCTAAGGAAGTAATGGCAGAAGGTGTTTTTATCCCTGTTTTAGAATTTAAAAAAATAAAAATAAAAAGGCAAGAGTCAGAAAGGCTGGGTGATGTGCTGCAAGGCCACCTAGACAGCACGTGGCCAAGCCTGGCCCCACACGCCAGCCTGCTGACTCAAGGTCAACATTCTAACCATTACCCCTTGTGGGTTCCGTAAGAAACACAAGAGGTACAGCCAAGAAGGAACACTCTAGCCACTTACAAAGAACAGATAGCCTGAATCCAGAAGTAAACCAGAGAGTTAAAAAAAGGAAAAGGTCATTGACTCCAAGAACAACAGGCAGCATTTCGGGGTCATTCAGTCTCCCAGAGTCATGTTCAGAAGGCCAAAAACACACCTCAGAGGACTTCGGATTCCTGGATGCCGCTGTGCCTCTTCTTCCCTCTGTGGTACCTGGATGCCATACATTTGCTTCAGATATGGGACTTCTTCCAGTGAAAAATGCAAACACATGCCTCCGTTTTCCTTTTAGAACTAGATGGGGTGGGGGTAGAAATATTTAAAAGTACCAATGAGAATATGCTGGAAGAAAAAGTATATATATGATTTTCTCCACTTTTTGCATTCGCTTCAACAGACATACAGACAGAGCGAGCTTGGCGCCTGGATTATCAACCCACTTCCAGCAAGGTTTGGTCTCGGAAACTTCAACGCAGTAGTGTGGTGCACTGAAAAGAACCCCAACTCTGTAGCCAGCAGCCTTGAGTTTCCATCCCAGAATTGGCCACTTAATAGCTACGTGGCCCTGGGATGCATTTATCCTGCCTGAAAACATGGGAGTATCTTTTGGAAAGTTATAGCCAGTATCACAAACTTATGACTCACGGGCTTTATCGGGTCCACAGACATAATTTCCTTGGCTCCCAAAATTGTAAAATGTATCTTACAGATTCCTTTCGAGGAGGCCTGCCTTCTCCTGTTTAACACACTCTATTCTTCCCTCTGGCCTTATACTGAGCTGCATTAGGGTCTGTGTTCTGTGCCCAGGCCCATGGACCTCCTCTTCAGGAGGCCCGTGAGGGTGTAAAAGCTCCTAGCATAGAGCAGACCCTGAGTGAATATTCTGAGCGCTCTTTGCAACCGGAGAAGTGACATTCTGCAATCTGAGTTTCAACTGCCAGAGTCTGTTGCTGGCCCCTCCGCTTCTCCCCCTTTCCCATGATGGAGAGCGCAGGGCACAGTCCTTGGGCCTCTCTCCCCTTTCTTACCACCCTTATTCTCATTGGTGACCCCGTCCAATCTCATGGCTTCAAATAAGATCCACATACTGATGGTTCCCAACTGTGTAGATTCCCCAGTGTGTTCCAGAACGGACATATCAGGAACCCCAGGCTCATTTATCTAACTGCATGCATGACTGTCTCCACTTGACTATCTAATAGTCGATAATCACACATTTGTTTCTGTAGAACCCTCCTGGTTTGCATAGGACAGTCCTGGGTTATGCCTATGGTCCCAGCAGCATTCCATCTGATCTAGCATGTGTCCTGGATTTTTCATTTTTTTTTTAAGATTTTATTTATTTATTTGAGGGAGAGAGAGCATGAGCAGGGGGAGGAGCAGAGCGAGAGGGAGAAGAGGCTCCCTGCTGAGCAGGGAGCCTGATGCCGGACTCAATCCCAGGACCCTGAGGTCATGACCTGAGCCCAAGGCAGACGGTTAACTGACTGAGCCACCCAGGCACCCCGGGATTTTTCATTTTTATTGAAATATTATCATTATTATTATAATTAAAATGAGCTGGGATGGGTTTGTGAGGTCTCCACTTTGTACTTCCAACTCCTGCCATGGTCTTGCCTAGTAATATGGAAGATGCATGGGCAGTAAACAGAGTTTTCATGTTAACGTGGTTATATTTAAAATAACCCATCTCTCTTTTCCCAACCATTTCAAGATGAAACCTAATCCTCCCTCTCAAATATAGCACTGAGGACACTCACTGCTTTAAAGAAAGTCTGGATAGAACAGATGGCTAACTCAGGGGCACCTGGGTGGCTCAGTCGGTTAAGCATCCAACTCTTGATTTCAGCTCAGCTCATGATCTCAGGGTTGTTAAGATTGAGCCCCATATCTGGCTCTGTGCTGGGTGTGAAGCCCCCCCCACCTCAATCAATCAATCAATCAATCGTATAAGAGTTGGCTAACTCCTGGTATCAGGTAGTATAGAGGAAAAATATTGAAAGCTCCTGCTGCAACCAGCCACTTGGTGCACAAGCCAGTTTTGCTCTGGATGCTACCATGGCCTGCAAAATGTGTGAAGACACAGGCTGCCAGTCAGTGAGGTCAGGAGCCAGTGCAGGAATTACAGTTCAGGTGCACATAAAAAATATGCAGGAAATAGAGTGAGCACAGGCCTACGAGTAGATTAGTCTTAGTAGGTTAGTGAACTTTGTTACAGAGGTCTTATCATTTATAGCATGGTATTAATCTATAACTACCTATTTATTTTATTGTTTGAGAACAATTTTTAAGTTTTTATTTTTGCAATAAATCCTTTCAGCAGGGCGCCTGGGTGGCTCAGTTGGTTAAGCGACTGCTTTCGGCTCAGGTCATGATCCTGGAGTCCCTGGATCGAGTCCCGCGTCGGGCTCCCTGCTCGGCAGGGAGCCTGCTTCTCCCTCTGACCCTCCCCCCTCTCATGTGCTTTCTCTCTCTCATTCTCTCTGTCTCAAATAAATAAATAAAATCTTAAAAAAAGAAAATCCTTTCAGCAGCAATGAGCTGAAAAAGAAATGAAAGTGAATGTGTAAAGAAAAAGTAAGCAGACGAGCTTACCTGCCTAAAAAAAATTGATAATCAAAGTGTAATTTACACAAAATGTTGACACTTGCCAGGCTGTGGTGACATCAGTGACCACATGAAAACCAGATACACATCTACTGAAGAAGCCTCAGCACTTAATTTAAAATCGGCTCAACAGTGATTGCAAGAAAGCTGTGCCCAGAGATGATTCAGCAGATGCAACTGCGAAAGGTATATTTAAATATTGTTCTGGGAAACATGAATTTTCACATCAATTAAATGACTCTACAAAATTAGTTTATTTTTGATTCTAAGTTTTCTTGTACATGTAGGAAAATTGAAGTGACAACAGTTAATGATGCCAGTTTTATCTCAATATAATCAGATACTAAAAATAGACAATCATTTAAGGTAATTTTTTTAAAAGACTATTTATTTGAGAGAGAGAAAGAGAGCATGATGAACAGGGGAGGGGCAGAGGGAGAAGCAGACTCCCCACCGAGTGGGGAGCCCGATGTGGAACTCGATCCCAGGACCCTGGGATCATGACCTGAGCCAAAGGCAGACGCTTAACCGACTGAGCCACCCAGGTGCCCCTAAGGTAATTTTAATAAGGGTTAGATTTTGGTTTTTTACCCAATTAATGGAATCAAAATAAAACTTTTGGAAAAGCAGTCTGACTAGAGTGAAACATCTTACATTTTGTGAATGTTGTAAATGAATTCAAAAAGTCAATGCTGAAGATAAAATTATTTTTGCAGTGATAATATAAATGCAAATTTTGGTAAAGCATAGTGTTGTGGTAAAAAAACAGTTTTTTTACTAAACTAAGAATCTCATGAGGCAGAAATGTACTAGGAAGTGATTGTATGCACACGTTAGAAATAATCTGTGACATCTTCTAATCAAAATAGACTCTCTAGTTGTCAAAACTTACAAATGCTAAATATACGATATTTAAAAATATTTATAAGTACTTACAAATATTAAATGGAAATTGTTATAAATATTTACAAATATATCTAATATTTGTAAGTAATATTTGTAATTTATATATATATATATATAAATTACAAAACAGTGTGTGAAGCAGAAGTTAAAATTTATATGCAAGGCAAAAATATGCTTTCTCTCTTCGATGCATACCCTCAAGCAAATTTTAGAAAAGTCTGAGCCTTTAAAAAGTGCTTTGTAGGGAGGGAGAGAAAGAGCATGATGAACAGGGGAGGGGCAGAGGGTGGCTCAGTCATTAAGCGTCTGCCTTCAGCTCAGGTCATGATCCCGGGTCTTGGGATCGAGCCCCGCTTCGGTCTCCCTGCTCCACGGGAAGCCTGCTTCTCCCTCTCCCACTCCCCCTGCTTGTGTTCCCTCTCTTGCTCTCTCTCTCTGTCAAATAAATAAATGAAATCTTAAAAAAACAAATAAATTTTAAAAAGGTGCTTTGTAAATTAACCTTAAATGTCCTACACTCATAAAACATTTTATAAATAAGTCCTCTAAATTGTTGGTACCTCTTGTTCTGCATCACTTGAAAATTTTTAGTAAAATATTCAATGAATGGAGTATCAAAAATTTCAGCTTTTGCAATTTGCTTTTTAAAAGTTTCAGTGATAAAAGCTAATGCTTAAAGGCAGATATTTACCGAAATGTATTCTATAAAAGCAAGGGAGGAACTGAAAAAATCAAATAATCAGATTTCACGTGGGAAACAAAATTTAGCTGATGTATAGCAAGGCTCTTTTGATGGAGCTCCTATTTTAATTGTATAATTTTATATTCTACATTGAAATGAAATAGAATTGAGAAAATACAAAAATTTTCACCATTTATATTTGGAAAAACATCAAAAACAATCATAAACAATTTATTTGATGAATTTTATCTTATAAAAATATTTGTTGAATAAACACAAATCTTATGAAAATATTGTGGCTGCTATATTTACAAATTTCAATACAGAAAAATTAGAATTCAGACTGTCGTTCACTCTAGAGGATTCACCATGAGCTTACTAGATATCCAGACACCTATAAAGAGCATCAACTTAAAATATGATGGCCTACAGATGAAAATCAACTGAAAGTATCAGTAATTTTAAAATTGTAACCATAGAATGCAACCCCTTTCTCAAACAAAAACTAAGGAAGTTTGTTGCCAGAAGATTTGCCTTGACAGATTTGTTAAAAGAAGTTCTTTAGGGAGAAGAAAATTATATAGATCAGAAACTCAGATCTACGTAAAGAAAAGAAGAGCATCAGAGAAAGAATAAGTGAAGGTAAAATAAAACTTTTCTTTTTCTTATTTTGAACAAACACATTAGAGTTTGTTCAAAACATTAAGAGCAACAATGTACTTGATTATGTAGGCATATGTATATAAAATGAATGGCAGCGATGATAAATGGGACAGGAAGGAAGAATTAGAATTACTTTGTTATTACTGTAATGTACTCACACTACCTGGGAAGCAGTACAGTGTTATTTGAATGTGGACTTGGATTAGTTGTAAATGTATATTGCAAACCCTAAGGCAACCACAAAAAAAAAGTTTTTAAAAAAAGTACAACTAATATGCTTAGGAGAAAAATGAAATCATATAAAATACTCAACAAAAACCACAAAAGACAGAAAAAAGAGTGGAAGACAAAAATAGGAAAAAAGAACTAGGACAACAAATAGAAAATAGTAATGAATGTGGTAAATATTAATCCAACTATATCACTTGCAACAGTGCAAATGTACCAGTTAAAAGACAGAGATTGTCATAATGGATCAAAATACAAGGCACAACTATATACTGTCTACAAGAAACCTACTCTAAGTATAAAAGACACCTATAGATTAAAAGTAAATGAATGGAGAAAGATATACTATGATAACACTAATCAAAAGAAAGCAGGAGTAGTTATACTGATTTCAGAAAGACTTTAGAGAAAGGAACATTATCAGGGATAAAGAGGGGTATTACATAATTATGAAAGGGTCAATTCTCCAAGAAGACCTAATAATCCTTAACACATATGTGCCTAACAACAGAGCACCAAGCTTCTGAGGCAAAAAATGATAGAATTGCAAGGAGAAACAGATGAATCCACTATTCTAGTTGGAGACTTCAACAACCCTCCCTCAGAAATGGATAGATCCTGCAGCCAGAAAATCACTAAATACACAGTTGAACTCAACACCACCATCAATTAACTGTACATAATGGACATCCATAGACTATGTCATCCAACATCAGCAGAATACATATTCTTCTCAAGCTCACATGGAATATTAACCAACACAGACCACCCTCTGGGCCATTAAATACATCTTAACAAATAAATTTAAAAGAATAGAAATCATACGGGGCACCTGGGTGGCTCAGTCGTTGAGCATCTGCCTCCGGCTCAGGTCATGATCCCAGCGTCCTGGGATCGAGCCCCGCATCGGGCTCCCTGCTCCACGGGAAGCCTGTTTCTCCCTCTCCCACTCCCCCTGCTTGTGTTCCCTCTCTCGCTGTGTCTCTCTCTGTCAAATAAATAAATAAAATCTTAAAAAAAAAAGAATAGATATCATACAATGTCTGTTCTCATATCATAAGGAAATTAAACTAGAAATTAATAACAGAAAAATAGCTGGAAATCCCCAAATGCTTAGAAATTTAAAAATATACTCCTAAATAACATACCCAGAATAGCCAATATGATATTAAAGGAGAACAAGGTTGGATGACTGATACTGCCCAACTTCAAGTCTCACTATTAATCTACAGTAATTAAGATAGTGTGTTAATGGTGAAATAATAGACAAACAGATCCCTGGAAAAGAAGAGAGAGCCCAGCAATAGACCTCCATAAATATAGTCAACTGATCTTTTTTAAAAAGGGACAAAGGCAATACAAAGAAGCGAAGATAGTTTGTTCATAAAATGATGCTGGAACAATTGGACAGCCACATAAAAACAAGATATAGACTTTACACCATTCACAAAAATTAACACAGTATGGATCACAAATTGAAATGTAACATGCCAAAGTATAAAGCTTCTAGAAGATAACATAGGAGAAAAACTAGATGACCTTGAGTGTGGTTTTGCCTTTATAGATACAACACCAAAGATAGGATCCATGAAATACATAATTGATAAGTTGTATTTCATCAAAATTTAAAACTTCTGCTCTGCAAAAGACATATCAAAAGAATTAGAAGACAAGCCACAGACTGGGAGAAAATATTTGCAAAAGATACATCTGATAGAGGTCTGTTATCCAAAACATACAAAGAATTCTTAAAACTCAACAATAAGAAAACAAACATCACCATTAAAAAATGGGTCAAAGACCTTCACAGGCACCTCACAGCAAAGAAGATATACAGATAACAAATAAGCATATGAAAAAAAATTCTCTACACCGTAAGTCATCAGGGAAATGAAAACTAAAACAACAATGAGATACAATTGCACACCTATTTGAATGGCCGAAATATGGAGCAGTGACAACACCAAATGCTGACAAGGATGTGGAACAACAGGAATTCTCACTCACCACTGGTGGAAATGTACAATCACTTTGGAAGACAGTTTGGCATTTTCTTACAAAGTATATATTCTTTTACCATAAAATCCAGCAATTGAGTTCCTTGGTATCTACGCAAAGGAGTTAAAAACTTATGTCCATACAAAAGCCTTCACATAGATGTTTATAGCACCTCACCTCTGTTTGTAATTGCCCAAACTCAGAAGCAACCAAAATGTCCTTCAGTAGATGAATGGATACAACTGTAGTACATCCAGACAATGGAATATTATTGAGCACTAAACAATGAGCTATCTAGCCATGAAAACACATGGAGGAAATTTTAAATGCATATTACCAAGTCAAAGAAGCCAATTTGAAAAGGCTACATACTGTATAGGACACTATATGACAATCTGGAAAAGGCAAAACTATTGAGACAGTAAAAAAAAATCAGAGTTTCCAGGAGAGATTAGGGAGGAGGGCTGAAAAGCGGAGCAGAGAGGATTTTTAGGGCAGTGAAACTCCTCTGTATAATACCATAATAGTAGACACATGTCATTATGCATTGGCCCAAATCCATAAAATGCAGAGCAAGAGTGAGCCCTAATGTCAACTAAGGACTTTGAGTAATAATATGTTAATGTAGGTTCATCAGTAGTAATGAATGTGCCCCTCTGGTCAGGGATGCTGATCATGGGGGAGGCTATGCATGTGTAGAAGTACAGGGTACATGGGAAATCTCTGTACCTTCCTCTCAATTTTGTTGTGAACCTAAAATTGCTCTAAACAACAAAATCAATTAAAGAATCAATTTGTAGACATTTCAAATATGTTCACTTATGGCACTTTAATTTGTTTTAGCATCCTTTCACTCTCAGATATTTCTCGTTTTAAATGATAAATTATATGGTTCTCCTATTACTAGCATCACAAAATTAACACCTCAAAAACTGAAGCTCTGTTATTCCCTCCGCCATAAATCCACACTCCTCTTAAGAGCTGCCCTCCTCTTAGGTTAAGGACATTCCATCCTTCCGGTTTCTCAAGGCTTGAAGTTATCTTAAACTTCTCTTTCTCTCCTCCCTCACACCCTGTGCTAAATCCCATTGGATCTACCTCCAGAATATATCCAGAGTCCAATCATTTCCCATCCACTGCCAGTACTTAACCTAAGCCAACATCACTTTTGTCAACATTTATTTATTTTATTATTAACATATAATGTATTATTTGTTTCAGGGGTACAGGTGTGTGATTCAGCATTCTAAAAAGCAAAGGTAAGTGATTCAGCCAGCAAGATCAAGTGTATTTGGGAACAGCAGAGGAATTGCAATCTGGGACAAGCAAACTATAGCAAACCACAGGCAAGTCGTCAGAACAAAGGAGAGGTCCTTTTATACAGGGAAAAACGGGGGGGGGGGGGGGTTGTTGGGCATAAAGTTCATTGGAGGAAAATGAAAGTTCCAAATGGGTGGCAGCTTCTCATTGGCTGTAGGCGATAGCTGTGTGCTGGCTTCTTATTGGCTGCAACTGAGGGCCGCTTGCTGTTGCCTGGCTGAGAGGAAATCTTCCTCCTTCCTGCTGGACTATGCAAGCTGAGAGTGGTAGAGGGTGAGAGCCTTCCCTTCCTAGCTTCCCCACTCCAATTTGAAATTATGTTTCCTTAACACATTTTCACACTGCTCACTTAGATGATTAACTCCTCCTTCATCTGCACCCAGCTATTCTCAAGCCAGAGTGAAATCTTTTTTTAAAAAAACAGAATTTAAATATTACCATTTTGCAATACCTAATGGATTAATAAAGGTTAGCACTGAATGTCAACAACTGCTAACATCACACAAAAAGAGCAACAACTAGACATCATACTTCCTGATGGAAGAACACAATGCCATCTAAAAAGTTATCTGACAAAAATAAAACCCGAATCTGAGTAGACCTCTATGTCTAATTAATAATCTATAGGAAATACCAGGGCAGAGAGACATGTTGGAGTAGCCCCAAAAGATACCATCAGCAAATCCAGAATGTGGAAATCTCCACAACTTCAGCAACAGCAATCTGGGTTTTTCCACAAATAAACTGAAGAGTTAAAAAAATAAAATAAGGGGAGAGGGAAGAACTTATAGATTAAAATAGACTAAAAGATGCATCGACCAGTTGCAATGTGTGTCCCTTATTTGGATCCTGCCTTTAAAAAAAAAAAAGACTAAAATATGACATTTATTGGAGAAATAGAAGGATAAATATTGGTTGGGTATGTGATGATATTAACATGTTATTATTAATTATGTGGGCATAGTAGTATTGCAATTATGTTTTTTAAATGTCTGCTCAGCGAACTCCAATGTCTTCTCCTCTCCTTCAGAATTAAAAGCTACAGCTCTTACAGTGGCTGTATGATAAAACAAACCTATACAAACTGGCCCTTTTCCCTGTCACTTTATCTCTTATTACTCTTCCTCTTAGCTAATAGGTAATTAAGAGCGAGAGAAGGTTCAGTGGGTGGTGGAGAATGCAATACTAAACAGTATTAACCAGAACACACTAAAAGTCATCTAAAACTGAATAGTCCTAATATCCTACCAACAGTTCTCAGCTACTCTTCAACTTCCAGTACAGAGCATTTAAAAACGTTTTTCTTAAAACAAAATCACAATTTAGATTTAAGTGGTATTCGAAATAAATTAAGAGTAAATAGGACATCAAGAGGAAGATATGCCTGAGTATATTAAAGGGAGGATAAACTGCAGAAGCTAGCTCCAGATTATAAAGAAACTAAGGCTTGTCTCTAGAAGGATTCATGGTCATCATCCCCCCTCCCGGTGGCTACACATTGCCACCCCCCCCGCCCCTGGAATAAAGTGCACGCCCTCGATTTAACCACCATGTGAGCAACACATGACAGCTCCCCGTGCAGGTGGGTGCAGCCCTGCCCTCCCAAGTCAGCGCCAGGAAACTGCATATTCCTCTACTCCAGCCCTAAAGCTGCCTGTTTAACTCTTTGAATGGTCAACATAATTGTGAGATGAAGCAACTTGGCCCTTGTCCACAAAGCAAATACAAGAGTGACCTGGCCTCCCCCGAAGTGGCCAGGTACAGTCACTGCTGGTGACGGCAGCCTGTGTGACCTGGTAGGAACTCTTAATCATGCTTGACACACAGAGTTGCAAATAGGGCCAGGAAGTCACAAGGAAAGCACTGTTACACCCATCAGCCTTCTCTAAACAACCAACCAGAAAGACAAGTCCTGGAACTGGCTGTGGACGCCCTTTGACGCAGAACCCCGGGAGCCACGGTGTAAAGTAACATGCAACCCTGTGGCCACGTTAGCAGTAGGACACTATGGGGAGTGTGTTGTTGCCATCAGCACAACGCATGGGTGTGTGGCTGGGTATGCGCAGTGAGAGTCTTCTCGAATCCCACAGCTCTTGTTCAGGATCCTTCTTTAGTGGTGTTATGTTTCCAGGCAGGTTCCCATGAGCCTGAGGACACATACAAACTCTGCAGCTCCTCCTCTCTCCTGACTACCCCACCCCCCACTCCAGCCGGATCACCTGACAGAAGGATTTCTATAGCTATTGCAAAGCCACTATTCCCAGTTGAGCTCTGAGCCCGGAAGTCATCAATTCCCTGATGCCACTCACCTCGGGCTCTAGTGTTGAAAACCCAAAACCACCAACACCCTCAGGCTGAACCCCAGTGTCAGATCTCAGCACAACTACACAAAGAGAACAGGCTTTCTTTATCTCTTCCTGCAACTGAGGTTGATGTCCAAGATCCCAGCATTCAAAGAAGAGCAGCTCTCTGCTGAGTACAGAGGTTCAAGGGCAATGAGACCTGGAGCCAGACTCCCTGGGTTCGAATCCCAGCTTTGCCACTTCCCAACTGTATGGTCTGGGGAAGTTTATCCCCTTGCTTCTACTTCCTAATCGGCAAATAGGGTCAAAGTAGCATGTTCTTCAGAGGGTCCTAATAAGGATTTAATTAGTTAATATACTTGAAGGTCTTAGAACAGTGCCTGGTTCATAGTGAGACTTATTTATGATTCTCTAAATAAGGCCATTGAAGTAAATAAGTAAGGAGTAAGCAGATAACCTTGGGAAAAAACTCATGTATTGGAAATAAGACTGGAATTGGCCTCAGGGGTGGGGACTGGCATCTCCTCGCTCCACCACAAACTAGCCAATATCTTAGGTAAATCGCTTAAAGTCTTTAGAGCTTTCCTGGCAATACCAATCTCTTTCCAGATTGCTATGGAAGCCCATGAGATGTTCAAGACAGTGACACTTTGTAAATACATATTCTACAAATGTTGGGGATATGCCTCTTGCATTTCCTTTCTCTTGCAACAGCTCTACTGACACGTAATTCACATACCATACAACTTACCCATTTAAAGTGTGCAATTCAGAGATTTTTTGTATTTTTACAGTTTTGCAACCATCACCATAATCAACCGTAGAACATTTTTAACATCCCCCACAAGAAATCCCATCTGCTTTAGCAGTCACCCCTCATTACTCACTCTCCACCCACCCACCCTCAGCTAGGTAACCACTAATATAATTTCTGTCAATATAAATTTGCCTACTAGGGACATTTCATATAAATTGAAAAATATAACGTATGGTGTTTTGTGATAGGGTTCTTTGATTTGACATAACGTTTTCAAGTTTCATCCAGGTGGTATTAGTACTTTATTCCTTTATATGGCTGAGTAACAGTCTACTGTATAGATACATCACGTTTTATTATCCACTCGTCAGCTGATGAACATTTGGGTTGTTTCTGCTTTTTGGCTGTTATGAGTAATGGTGCTCTGAACATTCATATATGAAGATAGTTCTCCTGGCCATGTATCTAGAAGTGAAATTGCTCGGTTTCATGGCTAATTTGATAATTAACTTTTTGAGGAACTGCCAAATGTTTTCCAAAGAGCCTGCTCCAGCAATCCTACCAGTTTCTGCACATCCCTGTCAATACTTGTTATTATGGGGCGCCTGGGTGGCTCAGCTGGTTAAGCGACTGCCTTCAGCTCAGGTCATGATCCTGGAGACCCAGGATCAAGTCCCGCATCAGGCTCCCTGCTCGGCAAGGAGTCTGCTTCTCCCTCTGACCCTCCCCCTTCTCATGCTCTCTCTCTCTTAAATAAATAAAATCTTAAAAAAAAATACTTGTTATTATGTCTTTTTTTTTTATAGCCATCCTAGTGGATACAAAATGGTATCTCACCATGGTTTTGACTTGCATTTCCTTGATGACTAATGATGTTGAGCACCTTTTAATGTGCTTATTGGCCATTTGTGTATCTTCTTTGGAGAAATATCTATTCAGATCCTTTGCCCATTTTTAATTGGGTTATTTGTCTTCATATTATTGAGTGATTGGAGTTCTTTATATATTCTAGACACAAATCCCTTACTCCAATATCGTTTTACTCCCACCACCTCCTTTGGGCTGTTATTGGCAAACATATTACATTTCTGTATGTGATAGATCCACAGTACAATTAAATACATATTGCTTTGTACGGTTGCTTTTTAAATCCATTAATACAAGAAAGAAGAAATGTACATTCATCCTGTCTTTTATAATTAATTACATAATAACCTTTACCAGGGTTCTTTGTTTTTGTGTGTGTGGATTTAAAATTACTATCTAAATAGTCTGAAGAACTTCCTTTAGTATTTCTTGGAAGATGGGTTGGCTGGCAACAAATTCTTTATCTTTGTTTATCTGGGAATATCTATATATCCCTTTCATTTTTGAAAGATGGTTTTGCTAAATATAAGATTCTTGGTTGACAGGTTTTCTTGTTTGTGTGTTTACTTTTCGAATTTTGACTAGGATATCCAACTGCCTTCTGGCTTCCGTTGTTTCTGGTGAAAAGTTTCTGGTGAGATGTTAATCTTATTGCAATTCCTTTGTATGTGATAGGTCACTTTTCTCTTGCTGCTTTCAAGATTTTCTCTTTATCTTTGGCTTTCAATATCTTCACTGCGATGTGTCCTTGTGTGGATCACTTTGCATTTATCTACTTGGAATTTGTTGAGCTTCTTGGATGTACATTCTTTTCTCATCAATTTTTTCTCTCTTCTCCATCACATACTTTCATTATGTGTGTGTTGGTATGCTTACTGGTTTTCTTCATTCTTTCCTTTTTCTCTCTGTTGGGTTGCATGATCTCTATCTTCAAGCTTGTTAATTTGTTCTTCTGCTGGTTCAAATCTACTGTTGAACCCCATAATGACAATTTCCAGAAACTTTAGATGGTTGTTTTTAAATGATCCTCACAAGGTATGGTTGTTTCATTGGGGAGTAAGTCTTCAGAGCTCCTCATGCTGTCATTCCAGAAGTGGAAGTCCCTCCTGTGTTCTTTATTGTTAACCTCCTCAGAGATGTTAAATTTGAAAACATTTTTCTCTCCTTTAGCCCACTTTACTATTGAAAAACACTGGGTGCTTGGGTGGCTCAGTTGGTTAAGTGGCTGCCTTCGGCTCAGGTCATGATCCCAGGGTCCTGGGATCGAGTCCCACATTGGGCTCCTTGCTCAGCAGGGAGCCTGCTTCTCCCTCTCCCTCTGCTACTCCCCCTGCTTGTGCTCTCTCTCTCTCAAATAAATAAATAAAAATCTAAAAAAGAAAAAAAGAAAAACACCATATCAGGGTGCCTGGGTGACTCAGTCAGTTAGGCATCTTAGTTTCAGCTCAGGTCCTGATCTCAGGGTTGTGGGATCCAGCCCCTTGTCAGGCTCCATGCTCAGTAGGGAGTCTGCTTGGGATTCTCTCCCTCTCCCTCTACCCCTCCCCTGCTTGCTCGCTCTCTCTCCCTTGCTCTCTCTCAAATAAATAAATAAATCTTTTAAAAAACACCATATCTTACACTGAGGTCCCACTCAAGCACTTGCTAATTGACAAGTCTTGTAGGCAGTTCTTGCCTTGTCCTTCTGACACCATTATTTACTCCATCCTGGAGATTTTCTTCTCCCCTGGTTTCACTATTTAGGTCACCCCTAACCATAAAATGGCCAGGTCTCCTGAAGCAGGTCCTTTCCTTCTATCTACTTTTAAATGTTGATGCAGCGCATGGAGGGTGTTTACACTGTCTCTCTTCCCTTGGTACCTGGATGCCCTGGCAGCCTCATCCACGCCCATGACTTACACTCTCACTCATGTCTTCTAACCACCAGTTCATGTCTCCAGCTGAAACCTTCCCTTGAGCCCCGACACCCAATTGCCTACTGGACATTCCTGTTGTGACCCCAGACACCTCAAATTTAATAAACACATCTAAGATTGGACTCCCCTTTTCTCCAAAGCTCGTTTCTCTTTTCTCTCATATTTCATATTTGGTTAATTATATCCAACTGTCTAGTCACCTAAACCAGAAAGCTGGGAGCTTTCCTCAGGTCCTCCTCTTTTCTCACATTATATTGTCCTGAGAGCTGGGCTTTTTCCACAAAGTCTCTGCCTTAACTCAAGCCCTCATTGTTTGTCAACCAGCCTAGCATAACCTTCCATCCTTCCCCACTGCCAGTCCATTCTCTACATGGCAACCAAGGTGATCTTTCTAACTCACAAATCTGATTATATGATTCAGTGCCAAAACTTTTTATTACCACACTATTGTCTACAACCATGTTCCCTAAGTTCAGTGATTTGAGTACTGCCTTTACGATTTTTGCCATAACTATCATCATCATCATACATTTATTTGCATAGCATCTTTACCATTATTTGCTTTCCTAGATTTATTTCAAGAGGAAATGTGATCTTTGTATTTGAAAAATCAGTATCACTGGTCATGAGGAAGGGAACTAGAAAAATAAATCCATAGCTATTGAAACAAAAAAATATTTGTTCAAGTACCATCTAAACCCTCTTGTATCACAGCATTAGTACCCTTACCACTAAGAAACCAACTCCTAGAGCAAAATCATTGTCATGATACAGAAAGAAAAGGCTTTCAAACTTTGGATAAAGGTAAGACATAAGATGGCTTATATCAAGGGATGAATATTATTGAGTTTTTTGTTTCTTCAGTATCTACGGTGCCAAGCCAGTCCAATGAGAAAGGGTAACCAACATTAGATCAAGTTGCATCAAAGCAAGAACCATGTCTCTTTCATTTGCCACCTGTCATTCATAGCTCATAGCTCATCAAACACAGTAGCTAGAGTGTGAGGTGCTTACTGAATTATTTCCTGAATAAATGTACCTAAAAAACACACTGTAATTGCAGAGAGATTTCTGTGATAAGTTCACATTTTATAAAAAAAAAAAAAGTAACTTGATATTTTGCTAAATAAACAAGGAAGGCATAGTGTGAGTAATATGTTACCCTTTGCATCACATATGCAGAGGCACACCTGTGCGTGCACGAATGACCACAATGACTACCTGTTAAAAGATAGGGTTGGCTCCAGCTAGAAAAATTGAAAAACAGAGAATGAAAATTTTTTCACTATATTCCACTTGAGAGCACTGGAATTTTATATGTACATGTATTACTTTAAGAAAATGTTTTTAAGCCAAGTGCAAAATAGAGGAGTCCAACCCAAGAGGAAATTTTTTTTTAAATTTTTTTATTGTCCAAGAGGAAATTTTTAAGTCATACAATGATACCTGTATATTAGGATGGTTACAAATTATACTAACCTGCATCTTACAGTCAAACAGAAAATGAAAAGCAAGAATGAAAGAAGAACTTTCAACCCACGAGAAGGAAGCAGATAGTGAAGAGTGGCCAGCCACTTCAAATGCAAGCAGGTCTCTAGGTTGGAAAAATCACCTAATTTTACAGATGTCAGTATCTTTGCCAGTTGTGAATGAGGAAACCAGGAATGAACAAATGGATAAATGTTACTCTTATTTTCAAAACATGGCGAAAAGGAAACTTTTTGAAATATTTGATCAATAAATATGACACAAATCACGGTAAAACTTCTAGAACACATTAATAAATGCATCCAATGCAATCATTAGATCAAAGCAAAAGAAGAGAACTAGTATTTATTGTGCTGCTGTGTCAGGCACTGTGGTGGGTGCTTTACCCAATGTTCTTCTCAGTTTAAAATAATCACTGTAGGGATGGTTAGGGGGAAATGTTGCTCTGATTGGCCAGATCTGGGTCATGTGTGCTCCTTGGAAATCATGATGAACCCAACTGAGGGAAGACTGCTTCTGCAGAGGGAAACTGAGATGTCATTACCAAAATGGAAATAGAGGCTAGAAATTCAAGAGGAACATTCATCTACAACAAAATGTAGCCTTTAGCTGCACTAATAGAAGCAAAGCATCCAGATGTCAGGACATGAAAATGCATGTGTAGTTCTGTCAGTCAGAATTTATCTGCTTGGTTTTATGACACGTTTTAAGTGAGACTTTGGTAAGAAGACTATACGTCTTGGTTTTCCCTGAACAGTCCCTGTTTACATATTTTTTTGTCTCCCTGTAATTATTAGGCACCCATTTTATTCTCAAATGTGTCCCAATAATGGAGAAGTAAATTATAAGACGATGCCAGATCTTGGCAAATAAGAGAGCATCAGGAGGTGATGTATGTTCAAAATGGTGAAAGCCTGAACTTAAAAAAAAAAAAAGTGCTGGAGAAACCAGGGTTGTTTATCCAAGAGAAAGCTATTATGAGGTATGAGAGTTGTCTTCAAATATTTGAAGAACACTCACTTAAAGAGAAGGGCTAGCATAGAATTGTTTTGTGTGATTCCAGAAGACAGCCAGTACCATGGGCAGAGTTTCAAGGAGTAGGTTTTATCTTTATATGAGAAAGAAATTTCTGAGCACTGGCTGGAGGGAAGAACCAGAATAGGAGACAGTTTCAGATTCCTGAGAAGGGTTTATACCCAAGCGTCCAAGGATATAATGATGTGATTGCCATCAGACCACAGATCTTCAAGAGCAAACACGGTCAGACCTAAACCAGAATTTAGGATAAAGCAGTGGATGAAGAAGAGATGGATTTTTGTGTAATTACAAGATTAGGAGGAGGTAGAAATGGTCCCTTTAGCTAAGCATGCTCCCCGGCTGAACCCTGTGATCCAGCCCATGACGTTGGTGTCATGGGAGGATCAGCAGTTAGAGTGTTTCCTTAAAGAGTTACTACTTCAGGTCTGACAGCAGCGTGGTAATCAGTGGTCATTTTTTCGTGCAAGATAATTTCCTGAACACAGTAATTTCCTGGTCAGGAGAGAGATGTGACCATGAGAAATAGGACATGACTCCAAACCATTTCAGGCTAGAACGCCATTATTTGCTGCCCAAACGCCACCAATTAAAAAGCTATTTGAACCAACTCATGTGAGAAGACTGATGCTCACACATCCCTCTCACTATTTGACTAAATGTAAAACAAGCCAATATTCCTGCCAACTCTTCTTCATCGCTATCATATTATAAAACACAGTTAACAAACAAAGGTTTGTTGTTGATTAGAAATTAAACTTCAACTTTAAAATCCTTTTCACTTGCTTAGACACATTCATGTTTGTGTTGTCTTGGTCTGAGGAATTTGTGCATAGGCAAGTGAAGGACTCATATGTCCAGTAAGGTAGCCAGAAGCCATGTGAGGCTATTTAAATAAATTAATTAAAATTAAAGAAAATTAGAAGTGTAGTTCCTTAGTCACATTTCAGTGTTTTTGCTTATAGCCATATGCGGCCAGTGGCTACCATACAGCACAGATACAGAGCATTTCCATGATTATAGAAAGTTTTATTAAACAACACCGTTCTGTAGTGTATATTGAGTTTCTATATGTGTTTTTCTCCCTTTGATATATATGGAATCATTCATTCAATATATACACTTACGTGTCTCAGTTCTTCTGTACAACATTATGCTTGTGAGTTCTGTGTTTTTGTTTATAACAGTACTTCTTTCATTTCCATTTTAGTAATGAATTATGTCAATAAACAATTTATTTATCTATTCTACTCTGAATGGACATTTAGATTATATCCAGTTTTGACGATGACAAATAAAAAGCTGCTATGAAAATTCTTTTGATGCACATATGTATGTGATTTTGTTGAACAGATACCTACTAGGGGAATCGCTCAACCCACTTTTTACCAAAATAGCAAATGAAAGAGAATGGAACTGAGTGGAATGGAATGGAATGAAATAGAACATAATACAATAAAGTAGAAATAAGAATACACCACATGTAGTAAGGTTAAGTATCGGGTTTTTTTAAAGATTTTATTTATTTATTTGAGAGAGAGGGAGCACAAGCAGGAGGAAGGGCAGAGGGAGAGGAAGAAGCAGACTCCCCGCCCAAACAGGGAGCCCGACCTGGGGCTCAGTCCCAGGACCCTGGGATCATGACCTGATTTGAAGGCAGATGCTTAACTGACTGAGCCACCCAGGCACCCCAACTATTGTTTTTCACAAAACTTTCGTTCAGTCATACATGTATGCTGAGAAATTATATAAAATGTATTTCTATGGCTCACAATCAATACAATTTGTAAACACTAGATAGATGATCTCTAAAGTCTGTATTTCTAGACCAAATTGGCCATAAACAAAACTTTGCAGGGTGGTGGGAGTTTTTTCTTTGGGGAGAAGGGTGGAGATAGTTAAAATGAGGGAAAAAGGAAGTCTGCGCTTGGTGGTACCTGTGAACACAGTGGCCCAAGGTGAGTATTTCCGAAATGGGAGATGGGAGAAGGGCTCCCTTTCCAAAAATGAACTAGACACACATGTACCAGTATACCAAATCTTTCACTGCATAATTCTAGAAAGGCTTTAAATTGAATACCTCTGGGAGAAGTAACACAGTGACACGTAATAGTTCCATGACATGGTAAGAGAGATTTTCCTGGGGATATTTTGAGAAGGCAAAAGAGGTAGAAGAAGGTACAAGGATGTATCTGGCAAACTTGCTCTGTTTCACAGTCTTGCCAGGACCCTACAGAATGGGACCCATGGACCCTGAGGCTTCCAGTGCTGGGCTGATGTTAACCAACACATACCTGGCTTCACTCCCTAGCACCTGGGCGTAAGCAAGTAGGCAGAATTCTGAGATCAGGGAATTCAAACACCCAAGCATATTTGTCTTAGTCCGTTGTTACTCAGCCTAACTTGGGTCCACCCAGTGGCACATATGCAAAGACAACGTTCTCATCATTGACAGCCAGGACTGCCAATGTATTAATCACTCTTGTATGCTTTATGCTCATCCTGGTCCCTCTGCCTGGAAAGCCTCTCTCCTTTCTCTTGGGCTACTAAACTCATAGATGTTGCCCTGGCCAGCTCAGCGAACCTGCTTCTTACAATCTCAAGCTAAACCCTCTGCTCCTTTTCCTGTGCATATTACTGCTGTTGTACTAGTGAAATTGTACCTTAAAATCTTCCTCTTTCAATGCCGGTTTGCCCAACTAGCTTTTCCTCATGGGTAATAGTGGTGTTATCTTTGTATCTCTTAGCACCCAGCAATACTAGGCACATAAAAGGCACTTAATAAATAACTGATTAACATATATGGATTAGAGACAATGTCTGTGAAATTGGCTGATGGCTGTGTTCATCACATAAGATACAATTTATTTATAAGACACAGAACCTAAACAGCATCAAGAGGGCGCCTGGGTGGCTCAATTGGTTAAGCGACTGCCTTCAGCTCAGGTCATGATCCTGGAGTCCCGGGATCGAGTCCCACATCGGGCTCCCTGCTCAGCGGGGGGTCTGCTTCTCCCTCTGACCCTCTTCCCTCTCGTGCTCTCTGTCTCTCATTCTCTCTCTCAAATAAATAAATAAAATCCTTAAAAAAAAAAAAAAAGATAAACAGCATCAAGAAAAGTAACATGTAACATTACTGCCTAAAAACAAAACAAAACACTATGGAAGTGTCTCTCCTACTAAGAATTTATTCCTGTGAAAAGTCTTTTCTCTGTGCAATTGGCTTGTTTTTCTTTTCTGAGCAATGAGAATTTTGTGATTCATCATGCTCACCTCTTTCGAGGCCCGGGAAAATTGAGTCAATTGTGCGGTGACTTTACAGTTATGAAAGGATTTAAAAAGAGCAGCCAGTTCTATGTATTTATTTCCTCTTGCCTTTATTTTTTGATCTGACCCTTATTTTTGTTTTGCCCTGATATCACTGTTCCATAAAATGAAATTTACATTTTTTATTTATATATATTTTTTCTAAACACCTCAAAAATCTTTTAGGAAAAAGTAGGGAGTTTGTAGGTAAATAATAACATAAGACAAATGTTTTTAAGTATCTACAAAACTACTTTCTTACCTAATTCGGTGAACAAAAATGAAAATTCAATGATAACACTGTGTAAACTTTTTTCTCTATACTTATCCACTCCTGGAAACAAAAAAACACAACCGGTTTGGATCATTCCCCAGAGTAAGTGTCCACTCTTATTCACAGCTAGTTGGACTCTATTTCAGATGAAGGAGTCTGGTGTGGCTCAAAGACGCCCGCACTTTGCCCTTGGCTGCCCTATGACCATGCAACTGCTCAAAACATTCAGCCTCATTTGCAGGATCCCAGCCCAGAAGTCCTGCTCACTATAAACAACATGCCTGATGTCGAAAACACTAATGCACTGTGTCTGAGATATAAGAGTCTGCTGCTTCTAGCCATTCAGTCTTGTTAACACTGCCAGTTAACATTAGCCTCCAATTTTACTGGGAGAATGTCACAGAAGCCACAAATCTCTGACTAGTAGCAGGTGAAAAGCAGACCAGTTAACAGACATCAGCATCTCCTCACATGTATTTGTTTATAGCCTTAAAGCTCCCTTTGACCAGATCATGGAAAGTGGGAGTTTCCTACACATACACCATGACTGTCACTGGACAACCAAAGATTTATGCTGTATATCAAAGCGAATCTGTGATTCAATTCTTAAAATTCCAATTTAAGTGTAATTCCTTTGAATCATCTTCAATAAGGCTATTTAATTCGAAAGCAATTGTCTAACAGAATTACATCATCAGGATTAGTATAAATACTTAGGCAAATACACTCATATTTTGGCTTCAATTATCAATTACATTATCATTAGCAGAATGATCAGGTAGACCAAATGGAACAGAATATAAAAGTCTAGAAAAAAAAATGTAAGTATTTGGGCAATCTACCATTTGAGGAAAAAAAAAAAAAAGGTTAGATTCCAAAACTTGCCAAATGCCAGACGGATGAAATATTTAAATATAGGAGAGGAATTCATAAAAATAGCAGAAAAATTTTAGATAAATATTTAAACAACCTCCAAAGTATAAATGTGTGGGTTTTTTTTTTTAAAAAGAACGCAAAATTAGAAACCATAAAAAGATTTCATTATATCAAAATTTCATGCTGGCACATCAAAACAAGACTATAGACAATCCAAAGGCAGATGACAAACTGGGAAAACATTTTGTAAAATATATACTAGGACACCGAAACATTTCTACTTCAGCATCCAAGGCAATATGTGCCAATTACCTGGATTCTAAATGTTGATAAACAGAA
The DNA here is from genome assembly GCF_029215605.1 of Mirounga angustirostris. Lineage (NCBI taxonomy): Eukaryota > Metazoa > Chordata > Mammalia > Carnivora > Phocidae > Mirounga > Mirounga angustirostris. Next base: position 24,372,881 of record NW_026991723.1, read on the forward strand.
TTTGTGAAAACCAATTTTGCAGCCCTTAGCCACTCGTCTACTTCAACAGGATCAAAGGGTTTAAGCTGGTGAGGCTTAACCTTCTCTAGCGAAGGCACAGAGAGGTCAGACAGTGGTTTTCACAGGGCTCTTGGGGATAGAGGGCATCAAAAGAAAGAATCCAGTCCCTGAAAGGACAAGGAACCAAGGCAACCACCCATGGGTTTGACCCAAACCCTAGGATTAAGAATGAATGAAGACTAAACTTGTCCTGGGACCTGGACTCTTGTAGGGGGTCAAGAAAACTTCAAGCACTAAAATTGGATAAAGTTGATACCATGTTAGTAGTGCCCCCAAGGGCCAAGCAGAATCAAAAGCTGGAGGAATGTCAAACCATCTTAGGGCTCAAATTTTCCACAAATAATTTTTCAAAAACAATGTTCCATATATAATCAAAGAAAACAAGGCTCATAAAGACATAAGATAACATGAACAAAACCCGGCACAAATAAGAAACAACAGAAAGGGACTCAGAGGGCTATACATTACCAGACCTGGGCTTTAAAACAAGTATGGTCACTATATTCCAGAAAATAAAATCTTGGAGTGAATCTGCAAACTCTAAAGAGTAGCAAGTTTAATAAAGAAACAGAAATTCTAGAACTGAAAGATAAGAAAAAAGTTTAAGAAAACAGACAGGATAGCACACCACAATGTGCTTGAGTTTAATATTCAAATGAAGGATTGGTTTAATATTCCAAAATCAATCAATGCAATTCATCATGTTAACAGAATAAAGGAGAAAAAGTGTATCATTTCACTAAATGAATTAAAAACATGTGATCAAATGCAATATCAATTCATGACAAAAACTTTCAGCAAACTAGGAGTAGTAAGTTTCCACAATCTGATAAATGTCATCTATTTAAAACCAACAACCAACATCAATTTCAATGATGAAATATTAAACTATATCCCCCTAAGACTGGGAAAAAGGCAGAAATGACTGCTCCATCATTTCTATTCAACATTGTCCTGCAGGTCCTATCCACTGTATGAAGACCAGAAGACAAAAGGCAAAAATATTGGAAAGGAAAATGTAGAACTGTTTCTATATTCAGGTAACATTATTATTTATATCCTCATAAATCTAGAAACAAATTAAATATAAGAAATGAACTTAGCAAGCTAAGGGGATACAATGTTGATATATATATATAATTTTTTTAAAAGATTTTATTTATTTATTTGAGAGAGAGCACAAGTGGAAGAGAGTGGAGGGGCAGAGGGAGAGGAGAAGCAGACTCCCCGCTGAGCAGGAGACCCCAAGATCATGACCTGAGAGCTGAAGGTAGATGCTTAACTGACTGAACCACCCAGGTGCCCCACAATGTTGATATATAAAAACAACTGTATATTTTGTACTCAGGGCAAACAAAAAAATGTACAAAAATAAGTCCATTTACAGTAGCATCAAAAAGCAGAAAATACTTAGGAATAAACTTAACAAAGAATATGCAAACCTCTACAATAAAATGCCTAAGACACAGCTAATAAATATTATTTTTATAAGTGAAATAAATGGAGATAAAGACCATGTTTATGCATTGGAAGGCAGTATAGTACTAGCATAGGGATAAACACAGATCAATGGGACAGAATAGAAAGTATGAAAGAGACCCATATTTATATAGTCAGTTGAAGTTTTATAAGATACCAAGGCTATTCAGTAAGGCAAGGATAACCTTGTCTACACCTGGTACTAGAAGAATTGGATATCCATATGGGAAAAGAATAAACATCACTCAAATATTAATACAAAATGATAAACCTACATCTAAAAACTAAAACTATAAAAATTCAATAAAGAAACAGAAAATTTTTGTGACCTAGGAGTAGGCAACAATTTCTTAGATAGGATATATAAAGCACATACTACAGAAAAAAAAATTGTTAAAGTGGACTTTATCAAAATGAACGAAATTCACTGCTTGAAAGACACCATTAAGAAAATGAAAAGACAGGCCACAGACTGGGAGAAAGTACTTGCAGATATCTATATCTGATAAAGGACTTATATCCCAAGTATAAAAAGACCTTTCACAATTTAATAAGAAAAACAACTTAAAAAAAAAAAGGCAAGCTATTTGAATAGACACTTCACAAAAGAAAATATACAAATGGTCAAAAAGCACATAAAAAGGAATATCAGTACCATTAGTGCTCAGGGAAATGCAAATTCAGTACACAACGAGCTATCACTATACACACATCGGAGTGACCAAAAATAAGACTGATGATACCGACCGTTGGTGAGGATGTAGAACAACTCTAAGTCTTATATACTGATGATGGGAACCTAAAATTGTATAATTGTATAACTGTTTTGGAAATTGGCATGTTGAAAAAAAATGTTAACATTTTTACATGTAGCATATGACCTAGCCATTCTTCACTATGCATCTACCCAAGATAAATAAAAACACATGTCCACACAAAGGCTTGTACTTGAATGTTCACTGCAGAATTATTTGCAATCTCCAAAGGCTCAAAATGTCCAAGTGAATAAACAAAATATGCCACATCCATACTATGAAATACTACCCAGCAATGAAAAGGAGTGGATTACTGATATATGCAACAACATGGATGAATTTCAAAATCCTTGTGCTGAATTCAAGAAGCCAGACACAAAAGAATACATCCTGTATGATTCAATTTATATAGAATGCTAATTAATCCATAGTAACAAAAAGCTGCCTGAGGCCAGGGGCTGAGGGTCGGATAGACTGCAAGGACACACAAGGAAAATTTGAAAGGTAATGGAGATGTTCTATATCTTGACTGTGGTGTTAATTTCATAAGTGTAACTGTCAAAACTTATCAAATTGTATACTTTAAGTGGGTATAGTTTTATATTATGAATTGTACCTCAATAACGTTAAAAGAGAAAAAAAATTAGTAAAAGGAACATCACTTAGGTCACTTAGGTATACTTAGACCATACACAAATTTGTGTTTGCATGGAAAAAGCATTCTTATAAACTCTATGTACATAGCCAAGCAGTTACAATTTCACTGGACAATAAGCAACATATTGCAAATCCTTGAACATTTAGCAGAACATTATCTAGCAGTGTTTCCAGATAGGACTCATTATTTTTTCCATTCTTCCAATGTGAAAGAATATATCCTAGACACAGATTAAGCAAGGCATTAGAAGATTTTAGGTATGAATATAGTTTACTTTAAATGGGCATGATTTTTTTAAAAATGAATTTAATCAGCAGGGTTTTTCTTCCCACTGTTAGATAGCTTGACTTCTATTAAATCATTGTTATTATCCAATTTGTTACAGCACTCCAAAGCATTCATTATCTATGGTTGAATTATAATTATTTAAAAAAAGCAGTCAGGGCATTTGTACTACATAATAAAATCAGTAAAATGTTAAACTTATGGAGAAAACATTCTCATTTTGTTTCGAAAGCAAACTGCTGAGGAAATTAAAACTGTTCATCTTAAAAGAAATTCAAAATCTCAATGCTTAACATGGACTGTTAGTAATTAGAGAGTGGGGATTTCTTCCATCTGGGAGGAAACAGCCCTCTGGGAGGGATTTGGGGCCACTTTCAAATAATTAGCTTTCCTCACGGAGGAGCATTTCTCAGAATCACTTGGCGGGCTTGCAACAGCTCAGATTGCTGGACCCATCTCTAGAGCTTCCCATGCAGGTCTGTAGCGGGCTTGGAGTATTTGCATTTCCAAGTCCCCAGGTAAGGGGGACCACACTTTGAGAACAAGGGTCATCCCAGAGGAAGAGGAGGGAGACTAGAATGAACAGATGATGAGTAAAACTTGGACACAAGTAAAGGGGGGAAGGAATGATATCCTCATTGATTCAAGCTATTCACTAATCACTAAAATTGAGTTTGGGGAGGAACCAGGGACATTTTGAGTCACGGCCGACATCTGAGCTGTGCCATGTGGGACTGGTAGAGATAGGAGAAAAGAAGATGTTGGGTGAAGGAGATATCAGGGGCAAAGGATCAGGAACGACCTTGCATAGTATAGAAAGTCCTCCAGGAACAAGGAGGGATCTAATCAAATGGAAAGTAGGGAGAGATGGGACAGGAGGGTGGCGCCAGCTGGTGGGGCAAGTTCTCTTCCACGGCCAGGAAGGCACACTGCTCTTCGGAGTTAGAGGTTCTATGTTTGGCGTCATGCAGCCAGATGTGATTTTATAGGGGCTTTTCCAATGCTGGCCCTTTGCCCATGCTGGTGGGTCCTTAATGACAAGGTTCCCACTCCCCCATCCTTTATTCCACCACTCAAACCCTATTCTCACTTCAAAGACCAGCTCAAGCTCTCCTTCACCCCATGCTCCTTCCTAAAGACAAAACTCCACATTGAATGATCTCACCCCTGCTCTACACTCGGCTAGCCCTCACCCTTTTTTCCAATTTATATGTATTCCTCATCTCTTCAGCCAATCAGAAAACTCCCTCAGGGTAAGGACCAGCATCCCACAATGCCTAGTATGGTGTCAGTGGCAGAATAAGAATCCAAAATGAAAACAAAAAAAACAAAAACCACACGCACGAAAACCCCAAAACCTCACTGCTTGATTGGCAGGTTGCTAATATAATAAATAATCAACATTGTTTTTATCGTTTGTTTTCTTCTTGATGGTGGTACTCAAAAGATAGTTCCTGGATGAGCAGCATCAACACCTGGGACTGTGTTAAGAAATGCAGACTCAGCCATGCCCAGACTATGGGGGGAGGGTGGTCACCTGTATTTTAACAAGACTTTCAGGTGATTCGGAGGCACGCTCAGGTTTAAGAACCACGGCTTTCTACAGAGCTTGCATTCCAAAGTAAGTTCAGCCAGCTTATAAAGGCTTGTAGACAGTAGAGTGTATAATTTAAAATCTACTTTAAGTTATAAAATTCTATCTTATAATTATCCTTTATATAATTAAATAAGATATATACTATATTTATCTAATATATATTAGATAATATATAATAAGATGTATAATTATATTTTATACAATAAAATTATATTTTAAATTCTAAAGATAATTCAAATAGGAACAAAAGATAATGTGAAGAGAAAACAAGGATAGGAAAACTTACCAGAGCCAGCCCTGTTCTTGCTCAACAAATAGCCCCACCCCCGTCCTTTATATGTGTTAGCAGTGGGCTACTGAAGTGGCTCTAAAGCTTTCTAAAGCAGCACAATTATGCAATTCAGAGCCATGAGATGAAAGAGGAGAAGCACTTAGGAAAAGCACAACTATTTCCAGAATTGAGACCTCCCCATGGGTGCCCCAGGGAGATGGCCATGTAATGCACAGTAGGATAGTCTCAAAAGCTTCCAGTAAATACAATGAGTTTCCCAGGGCTGTTTCTCAACAGAAGCTGCTGGTGGCCACAGACCAGATGATGTTCCACCGGGGTGACACTGCAAAGCTGGGAGACTAGCACCCCTTAGAGTTCTGAATTTAAACCAGGGACGGACTGCAGGGTCCCGAGAAGAGATGCACTGGGAGCCTCAGCCACTCCTCCATCAGTACCTTCTTCCCTCAGCTGGGCTTCTGACAGACTCTGAACAGCAGTGACATGGCGCCCCCAGACTGCAGTGTGCTGGGGTGCAGCCATGTGCACCCGAAAGCCCAGGGGGTGTCTTATTTAGTCCTGAATTCTTCCCCTCTCAACTTAGTGAATGTGAAGCTACTGTGGTAATTAGACGGGCTGCCTTCACAACCTTTTTTTTTTTTTTTATGTTATGTTAATCACCATACAGTACATCATTAGTTTCTGATGTAGTGTTCCATGATTCATTATTTGAGTATAACACCCAGTGCTCGTTACAACATGTGCCCTCCTTAATACCCATCACCCGGCTACCCCATCCCCCCGTCCCCCTCCCCTCTAAAACCCTCAGTTTGTTTCCCGGAGTACATAGTCTCTCATGGTTCATCTCTCCCTCTGATTTCCCCCCCTTCAGTTTTCCCTTCCTTCCCCTAATGTCCTCCATGCTATTCCTTACGTTCCACAAATAAGTGAAACCATATGATAATTGTCTTTCTCTGTTGGACAGCTACATACAGAAGAATAAAACTGGACCATTCTCTTACACCATACACAAAGATAAACTCTAAATGGATGAAAGACTTCAATGTGAGACAGGAATCCATCAAAATCCTAGAGGAGAACATAGGCAGTAACCTCTTTGACATCAGCCACAGCAACTTCTTTCATGACACGTCTCCAAAGGCAAGGGAAACAAAAGCAAAAAGGAGCTTTGGGGACTTCATCAAGATAAAAAGCTTCTGCACAGCAAAGGAAACAGTCAACAAAACTAAGAGGCAACCCACAGAATGGGAGAAGATATTTGCAAATGACACTATAGACAAAGGGCTGGTATCCAAGATCTATGAAGAACTTCTCAAACTCAACACCCAAAAAACAAATAATCAAGTCAAAAAATGGGCAGAAGACATGAACAGACACTTCTCCAAAGAAGACATACAAATGGCTAACAGACACATGAAAAAATGTTCAGCATCATTAGCCATCAGGGAAATTCAAATCAAAACCATTCCCTTCACAACCTTTTGCTGAACAAAGGTCTCTAGAAAGAATCATTCTCTTACCCCAGAGAAGAGCTATCCTGCTTGTTTCCACCCTCCATCTAAACATTTGTCCCAGTGTCGAAATGCAGGATACCTAAAAACATAATCTTAAAATGACCTTTACTTAACAATAGCCACAAATAATTAAGAGGTTTGTTTTTATTATTTGCTCTACTGGAGGGAAATTTAAATTTGAGGACTTGGTATTCACACTTGAGATTGCGATGACAAATATATATTAAATGTGAAACATAAAAAAGCCCTGTCAGGGGCTCATAATTGATTTCTAACATTTTTCTACGGCCACATCATTTACAGACTCTCCTGAGAGAGCAGGCAAATAGAACACAATTTTATTTTATTTTGTTTTTGTGTTTATTTTTAAAAAATAATTTTCAAATTACTGAATGAATGAATGAATAAAAATCATTTGTCAAGAAAGTTTAAACATTATAAAAAGTACTACGTAAGCCCCTAAATCTCAAACGCAAGAGAAGAAGATCCATAGCTTTTTCCCTCCACAGAAATTATCCTGGAAAAAGAGGAATCAGGTGGAATCTAATGTCTTAGGCAGGAGGCAGCAAACTTTTCCTTTAAAAGTTCTAAAGAAACTAAATAGTAAATATGCTAGGCTTTGTGGGTCATAAGGTCTTTGTGGCATCTACTCACCCCTGCCACCGCAGTGAGGGTGCGGTCAGAGGCAGTGTGTGAGCAAATGGGCATGGCTGTGTTCCAAAATCATTTTATTTACGAAACCAGATGGTCAGAGTTTATGACCCCATGGTTTGGGGAATCCCAGGACTGTCCTGATGCCTAGCAGGAAAATGTACCACAAGCACAAAGGAGTAAGTTTTCAAAAAAGCCAAATGACCCAAATTAGGAAACTCCTTCTTCACTAATCCCCTTGTGCCTTGTTAGAAGCTCATCCCTGCCTTTGAAACAACGGAATGAGACTGCTGAGATCTGTTCTCAAGATATCATTGAGCACTGTCTGTCTAATGATGGAATGAAGCCAGGATAAGAGAGTTAGGGAAGCCACCACATTCTCCCTGTCCCTCAGACCAGAACCATCAGTCACGGTGGACACCCAAGGCCCCACCTCAAAACAGCTACCCTCAGATGGCAGACCAAAAGTAAAGGAGGTACCTGGTTTCTTGATGACATCACAGGACAAGAAAATCCATCCTAGACAACCTACCTGTAGATTTCATGTCACGTGAGAAAAAATAAAACCTTTTCTGAAAGTTTAAGCCTCCATTATTGTGGGTCTCTGTAACCAGTCGCTAAATGGAATCCCTAACTGCTGCAAAGCCTCTTTGCTTTCTTCTTGTTACTCAGTCTCTTTAGAATGTCCTTCTTCCCTCTACCTTCTATTTCTCCACCCTTCAAAACACCACTCACTCTTCAAAACTCGGCACAAATGCTACCTTCTCCCAGATGTACTCTTGTTCCACAGCTCCCCAATCCTTGGCTTTTCCCCTTTTCCCTCCAGCGACAATGGAATTCCACAGTGCACACACAAGCCACGAGATTGTAAGCACATTATTTAATCTCTCCAAAACTGACTTCCTTCATCTGCAAGACGGGGTGGAGAGAGTTCTGGTTTATGTTATTATTGGGAGAAATAAAGGACATAATGTACGTGAAACAGTATAATGCCCGACACATCGAAAGTATTCAACAAATGATTAAAATGACCATCACGATTATCACTGCTATCATTAGTTGTGTCTTCGCTGGCTAGAGATTCTGTCTCCCTGATAGAATCAAAGTACTTTGATGGAGGAGCCAACTTCTCATTCTTTTAATTATCCCCATAACACCTAATCTACCGGTTGGATGGATGGATGACCGAATGATAAAATGGCAGTATTGTACCAGTCAACATGATGATGGCCAGACAAGTGTAAATGTATTTTCCAAAGGACTTGCCTCAGACAATGGAAAGGTTAGAAAGCAAACTTGACAAAGCCATATGGAAATTTTCTTCCCAATGATGGCCCACTCATTACAAACATTGTTTTGTCTGCTTACAGAGACTTTCATCACTTGCAAGCCAGTGGAAGTGGCAGCAAACCTGTGCAACCCGGGCAAGCTCCTTTTGCAACAGGAGGGAAAATATACAAATCCGTATTTCATCGGGCAGCAGTAGCCACTGTGAGAAATCATCTCCTCTGTGCCTCTGGAACAGAGTAAGAGACAAGGCTAGTGCAGAGAGGAAAGGACACACATCTTCTAAATAAATTAAATGCACTGCATTTGCACAAAGCACATATACTACACAAGAGACCAGGAATCTCTTTTCAGTCCTTCTTTTCCTTATCTACCTCAGCCCAGCTCATCCACAACACAGAACCCACACCCCAAAGATTGGAAGCCAAAATGAAAAACATCAACAAAGAAACACAACAGAGTATTTTTAAACCCTTCTGGGTTTACTCCTATGCACTGTCTTGTTGACATTTGCTAACCACAGCTCAGCATCTTCTACTCCAGTCTCTGGCATGGAGCAGTCCTCAAATCTCCCTGGTGTCTGGCAGGGAGGGGCTCCGGCCATCATTCTGTGGTTCCCTGATGGACTGCAATCCCACCACACAGCCAGTCCACATGAGAGGGTGACGCCTCAGCTGCTGGTGCTGGAAAGGGCCTTTGAACTGCCCCTTCCATGGATATTTCCAGTTTCTTGAGAAATTAGGTTACTATTGAGGTTGGATGAAAATCCACATCCTAGATGGGATTTTATTTGGAAGTGATTCAGATATTTTTCATTTTGGAGATCCTTCATAATATCAGGGAGGACAAGGTCTCTATCTGGAACATCTAGTTCTGATCACATCTTCTCTGAAAAGTTGTAATCTCAATTTCAACATGGTGCCCTTCTGGCCTTTGTTACTCTAAGAATGATCATTTTTCATGTCTTGTTGCTCACTCTACAATCTTATTTATGCATTCCATAGGTACAGCAGACATGATAAATTTACACTGTTGTCTCAATTCTGGTATAAATCAGAGATGCTCACCTAGAATCTAGAATCCTAGATGTCAATATAGCAAAAATATAATTATATCTCTTCTAAAGCCTGTCCCTATGTGCCTCATTCCAATAAACATCAATATAACCATCAAAAATAATTTAAGACCCAATTCAAATATTTACTAGGGTCTTTCTAGAAATATCAAAGAAGACTCAATCCCAATAAAAGGTCTTAAACTCCCACTTCCTTGTTTATTCCTTCTTTAAACTCCTGTTTGTTTCAAACTTCCTCACATGCTGGAGTGGCCCCTGAGATAGTATTTCCCACTCTCTAAGCTCCTCCTCACCTAGTCCGCTCCCATCCCCCTGCCTTTCTGGATTTATTTCCTCCTTTCTCTAATTTTATGCCTTTCCAGTATAACATCTTGGTGGCCTATTTGGCCTCGTCCAATTCTGGAGCACTTTTCCCACAATATTCCAATCATCAACACAGATTTCTAGGATTCAAGAAACCACAAAGACCATAAGTAGTCCTCTTTATACAATCTGCTGTCCCTGTTACATGAAGTAGTTGCATCTGAGTTATATGCACAATATAATAAGCCTCATGGAAAACATACTCTTATTTAAAACAGTGTGAAAAGGAACACCTGGGTGGCTCAGTCGGTTAATCATCTGTCTTTGGCTCAGGTCATGATCTCCCTGGCGGTGAACCCTGTGATGAGCTCCCTGCTCAGTGGGGAGTAGGCTTCTCCCTCTCCCTCTGCCCCTCCCCTCCCCTACTCGTGTGCTCTCTCACTCGCTCTCTCAAATAAAATTTTTTAAAAGATTTTATTTATTTATTTGACAGAGAGAAAGACAGCGAGAGAGGGAACACAAGCAGGGGGAGTGGGAGAGGGAGAGGCGGGCTTCCCGCGGAGCAGGGAGCCTGATGCGGGGCTCAACCCCAGGACCCTGGGACCATGACCTGAGCCGAAGGCAGACACTTAACGACTGAACCACCCAGGCACCCCTTAAATAAAAATTTTTTTAAATCTTAAAACAGTGTGAAAAGCACACTGTATTATTAAGTAACTAAACTGTAAATAGTATACCTGTAAACCATAAAAATGAACTGTAAGTTACCCACTAATTCTTTTTTTTAAATTAACGTATAACATATTATTTGTTTCAGGGGTACAGGTCTGTGATTCATCAGTCTTACACAATTTACAGCACTCACCATAGTGCATACCCTCCCTATTGTCCATCACCCAGCCGCCCCATCCCTCCCACTGCCTTCCACTCCAGAAACCCTCAGTTTGTTTCCTAAGAGTCTCTTATGGTTTGTCTCCCTCTCTGGTTTCGTCTTGTTTCATTTTTTCCTCCCTTCCCCTATGATCCTCTGTCTCGTTTCTCAAATTCCTCATATCAGTGAGATCATATGATACTCGTCTTTCTCTGATTGACTTATTTCGTTCAGCATAATACCCTCTAGTTCTATCCACGTCATTGCAAATGGCAAGATTTCTTTTTTTTGATAGCTGCATAATATTCCATAGTATATATACACCACATCTTCTTTATCCATTCATCTGTTGATGTCCATCTAGGCTCTTTCCATAGTTTAGCTATTGTGGACACTGCTGCTATAAACATCAGGGTGCACGTGCCCCTTCGGATCACTACATTTGTATCTTTGGGGTAAATATTCAGTAGTGCAATTGCTGGGTCGTAGTTACCCACTAATTCTAATGGGTCAATGGCATCTATCTACAAACACAAAAGAAAAACACCTGCTTGTTGATGAGCTTGCCTTTCATTTATGTGATACATCAGGTCTTTGAGGATCCAGGTTTATACTCTCAGCTTTTCATTTTACTTATGATTATGGAATTCACAGCCCTCAATATTTTTATTCTGTGAATGCTGCACTTTTTATCTTGTGCTTAATGACAGCAACATTGTATATTAAGGGGAAAAAAAATGCCTAAATAAGAGAACAGGAGTACCTGGAAAAAACATGGCTGTTGGCCAAGGTTCCTACCTGCATTAAATCCTTTGTTAATACACATAGTTACCAACTATCCAATTTAAAGGCATTTTCACTCCAATAGCCACAACTGTGCTACAGCAATGATTGTTGGGAAAAGCCTGAAATCCTCACCTGGCTTTAGGCAAAACCATTATTCAGAGACGCCTCAGCCTCTCCCATCCACCATGTTCCATTCCCATCTAATCAGCAAATGACCTTCCTACGAGAGCAAGGTTTTCCCCATTTGAGGTTTTTCAAAATTAAGTAACAATGAGACTAGCATGTTGATCATTCACGCAGTACATGGGCTGGCTACCTCATTTTCCGTCTCCACATCTCGAAGCACAGTCTTACCAAAGAATTTTTCAACAGATTCTAGAAAAAAAGAAATTTAGCATGTGAGACCTATCGGAGGAAACCAAACAGTGACTCAGCCCTCTAGTCAATGAGTAAAATCCCCTACAACTCCAAGGAGGCTGTAGGTAATCACACTCAATTCACAGAAAGGAAAGCACGTACTGGGAAGTTGTGAGGAGTCTGTGGGTTTTGAACTTTTTTTTTTTTTTTTAAGATTTTATTTATTTATTTGACAGAGAGAGACCCAGCGAGAGAGGGAACACAAGCAGGGGGAGTGGGAGAGAGAGAAGCAGGCTTCCTGCAGAGCAGGGAGCCCGATGCGGGGCTCGATCCCAGGACCCTGGGACCATGACCTGAGCCGAAGGCAGACGCTTAACGACTGAGCCACCCAGGCGCCCCGGTTTTGAACTTTCAATCACCAGGAAAACCAATCTGCTAACAAAGGCTCCAGAAAAGATGAAGGCCTTCCCCGGACAGAGGACATTTTAGTTTGATTCTATTTTCCTAGTACAGAGTGATGAACTGGCAGGCACCAAATATAACCCCCTGCAGAAACAGCCCCTTTCACCTCACAGCTTCCCCTTTATTACTTCTTGACAGGCTAAGACTAAAAGACTATCAGGTGATGAAAACATCACGGCCACAGGCTGGATTCACTCATTTCATCTCAACGATTTTCAGCCATCATTTTTTTTAACACTTGGAATATATGGAAAAGAACCATGTGGCGGGTGATGACATCAGATCCTTGCTATCCATTGGAGCTTCCATGTGGAAGCCCACAATTCTGAAAAGACATAAGCTTGACCATTCTTCCTCTTTGACAAATTACTGACTTCAAAGTATCAAATCTTTATCCACCTCTTCCCACCCCCTTACTCCAATTAAAAAAAAAAATGTTTTCACTGGAAATGACTTGGATGAAAACATTAGAGATGGTAGCGTTAGGGAAAGTTGGATGAGCGGCATATGAGAAGTCTCTGTACTTTGCAACTTTTCAGGAAATATAAAATTATAGCAAAACAGAAAGGGTTTTAAAAAGGAATGGGTTAGGGGGGACATGGGTGGCTCAGTCAGTTGAGTGTCTGATCTTCAGCTCAGCTCAGGTCTTGATCCCAGGGCCCTGAGTTCAAGCCCTGCCCTGGGCTCCATGCTGGGCATGGATCCTACTTAAATCAATAGTAAAATAAAAGGGAATGGGTTAGATAATGACAACAGTGGTGAACACTGGTGACTACATCCGGAGCAAGGAAACCCAATTTTTCCGGGTTAACTGAAGTAATGAAGAGTGCAATTTTACCACCAAGAAAGAGAAAATAGTGACGTCATGCTGAAATGCAAACTGTTTCATTACTATTTCTTTTTCTTTTTTTTTTAACTTTACTTATTTATTTGTCAGAGAGAGAGAGCACGACAGGGGGAGCGGCAGGCAGAGGGAGACGCAGGCTTCCCGCCGAGCAGGGACCTGATGCGGGGCTCAATCCCAGGACCCCGGAATCATGACCTAAGCCAAAAGGCAGACAGACGCTTAATGACTGAGCCACGCAGGCGTCCCTCATTACTCTTTCTTATGTAAATGTCTTTACTGTTGAAAACCTATAAGAAACTGCACTGGATAACGTGCCCAGGATCCTACTAAGAGACGGGTTATAATATCCAGCAGTTAAATGAACACATCCACCCTTATGCAAGGCCTTTTTGAGGTACAGAGTAGAGAATACAGAATGTGCTTGCTGTGCGGAGATGCTAGTATTCTTTGCTGCTGGTATCCAAATACAGCAGAAGTCGTGGACAACACTGCAAAGTGAGATAAAGAGGAACTGCCAAAACACACATGCGTGCCCATCAGATGGCGCTCCCCCCTCCCAGGGGGCAGCCCCGATGTGCCTTAACCAGGATCACACTCCACAGCCAGACCTGCAGGAGGGCAATACAGAAACCCAGCCCGGTGCTAAAAGACGAGAGAGAATGAGGAGTGGGTTTATTCCTCTGTCTACGGTATAACTACCTACAGGTACATAAGATCAGAGAAAATTCAAGTACTGTGGACACTCACCCTATAGAATATCTCTCCTTCACCCTCACTATGATGAATGGACCTCTATGCACAAAATTAGGATGCCAATAATTCTAAGCATTTTGACGAGCCCTAGAGAGAACAACCATTCTTGAGGTAGGCAGAACTCAAACCCCCTGCATTATTTTGATTGAATGAAACTGCATTTAACACAGTGCTTGGTACATAGGAAGTATCCGATAAGTGCTAATTTCCTCCCCCTAACTGGTCTCATACATATGGAATTATATATTAAAATCGAAATAGATATTTCTTTATGGTAGTGAATGTGATAAATGAGAGAAGAAGAATCCTACATATCTAAAATCTAAAATAAAGATAGAGAATGTAAATTAGGCAGCAGGTGGCTGAAGAGCAACCAGCGGGGTCTAAGGGATAGTGCATTTGTATAAACAGGTGAAACAATTATACTGAAGCCTGATGACATAAAAGGCATTTTATATTGGCCTCTTCAGTCACATCTGATGAAGCCCCTCCAAGCATCAAGGAAGATCAGCCTAAAAAGTTCTAGGCTGCGTGGGATCGGGTGGGCTGCAGATAGAAGTGCTTACTAACTCTTCATCGCAGAAAAGCCACAAAGGCAATACAGAGAGTTCCTATATACCTCTTACTCTGTTTTGCCTATTAATACTACCATGGAATGTTTGTGACTAGTAAGGAACCAACACTGGCAAATTACTATTAAATAAACGCCCCACTTGATTCATTCTGAGTTTAATAGTTTTTCCACTAATGTCCTTTTTCTGTCCCAGGATCCCATCCAAGACATCACGTTATATTCAGGCATCACGTCTCCTTAGGCTCTTCTCACCTGTGATTAATTTCTCAGACTTTCCTTGTTCATGACCTTGACAATTTTAAGGAGTACTGGTCAGGTATTTTGTAGAATGTTCATTGATTTGGGTTTCTCTGATATTTTCCTCACAGTTAACTTGAGTTTCTGGGCTTTAGGGAAGAAGACTATAGATGTGTAGTGCTCTTTATTTATTTTTTTAAGATTTATTTATTTGAGGTGGGGGAGGGGCAGAGGGCGAGAATCTTGAAGCGGACTCCCACTAAGCACGAAGCCCAACCTGGGGTTTGATCTCATGACCCATGAGATCATGACCTGAGCTGAAACCAAGAGTCAGATACTTAACCGACTGAGCCACCCAGGCACCCCAGTGAAGTGCCCTTCTTATACACCCAGGGGCCACCTGCTATCAACATGACTTATCACTGATAACGCTGATCTTGACAAGCTAGTCAAGGTAGTGCTTGCCAGGTTTTGCTACTGTAAGGTTACTTTTTTCCCCCTTTCCATACTCTGAAGTCACTAAGTATAGCCCAAACTTGAACTGGGGGAGGGGAGCTTAAGCTCCACCTGCATATTATATAAATTATTAATACCTAAATTATTTGGAATTCTTCTGTAAGAAAGATTTAATCTCTTCTCCCCCACTGATTTATTTATTCACTCATTTCTATCAGCATGGACTCATGGATATTTTATACTTTCAGTTCTAACTCTAGGTTATTGATTTTCATGTTCAAACCGCTCCAGCTATGGTCAGCTCTGGTGGGATGGCTCCTGCGTTCCTTTAATGTGCCCACCTTTTTGTTTCTTGAACAATTCCTTATCCTCTGGTACTGCAGGATGTTCCCGACCCACCTTGTATATTCCCTCTGTGTCCCAGCCCTAAGAACAGTCATTTCTCCAAGGAGGCCAGCTTCCTTTTATCAGAGAATGGTATCAGAAAGGAAGAGCCATGCACTGGTGTTCCCCATTGGTGGGGCACTTAGAGATCACACTGCAACTGGCTATGATAGGCCTGGCCTCCCCCAGAGGCCTGCTCTGGAGCTTGTATTTGGTCTGCCAGCATCTTCTTACTGAATATGGTTATCACATACCAGGGACTTCACACTTCTGTGTGGCAGGACTTCAGTTTGAGGAATTTTTCTGCCATCACCATGAGTAAGAGCCAAGGCGTATGGGCTCGCCTGAACACTGAACCATTCATTCTACCACTCAGAGGCAGATGAATTATTCGGTGATTTTTGAAAGAGGGAACTAAGTTTCCTCAACCCCGTCAGGGCTCTCTCTTGCCGACGTGTCTGACAGAAGAGCAGGGGCGGCAGTGACTGATGCCTTCAGGAGGGTCTGGGTGGGGACAGTGGGTCTCACTTAGGGGTGGAAGATGAGGAGGCCCACCCTGGCCATGCTTCTAGGTCATGTCAATCATGCATTGGTGCATTTGTTTGCTCCTTAGGTAACAAATACGTATTTACCTCATGTACAAGCTGTTTAGGCACTGGTAATACAGGAGTGGAAAACAGGCACACAAAAACCAGACTTCCTTCCCTCATGGAGCTAACATACTCGCAGGGGAATAAAGATCACAAGCAGACACCAATATGTAAAGATCAGAAGGCTAGCAGTGCTAGAAAGACGCAGGGCAAGCTAGCTAGAGAGAGCCAGCAAGGAGGGAAGGGGGTCCAAGTGAGGACAACAGACTCTGAGTGAGGGGGAAGCTCAACAGTGGGCTTTGAACAGAGGAATAGTTCCTCTCCTTTCTCTCTTTTTAGGGACCACTCTGTCATGTTTAAAGTTGCCCACTGATAGGAGTCTTGGGCAGTAGGAAGGTAAAGGGCAAAGCAGGAAGGCCAGCCGGGTGGCTCCCACAGTCACCGAGGCCAGGAATGATGGACTTGACCGAGATGGGGACGGCGGCAGGATCAGGTTGGGGTGGAGAGATCAGGAGTTAGATCAGAGACATGATCGATTAGTAATGGTGAGGGAAGTATGAACGTCAGTGCCATCAAGTGCCATACTGACCCGGCCCCCCTCAGAACTACCTTAGAAACAGCAGCTACGATCAATGGGAACGCCTCTCCCACTCACACGACTCTGTACCTGGATTGGAGTATAAGGCTAGGCCTGCACAACTAGAATGATCTAAGTCATGGGTAGGAAGTGGAGCTATGGCTTCTGTGGATCCAGGGGAGCCCGCATGCCCTGCTCTCATTCATGTCCGTGTCAGCCTTATACTCGTGTGGGAGACAGGGCAGAAATGAGCTGTCCTTGGCCTGCCGCTGGCCTCTCAAGAACATGAAGATGCAGTACCTGCAGTAACTTCCATTTTGTACCTTTCCGTAAAGCCCCCCAAATGTGATATGAGATTAAAGCCAATTTGTGTCTTGAGTCTGAGACCAGCTTGTACCTACAACCACAGCTGTGTTGCTGCATAATAAAGATGGTATTTTAATCCCTCTCCGTCTGACTCCTGTCCTCCCATAATTGGGAAGGGAAGAAAGCAGCATTAATTATTGCCTCCCTGGATCTCTGGCATCCCAGTGGGAGTTTCCTTGAGGTGGTGATATGTGCTAATCAGCTTTATCGTAACTCAGAGGCCAAAAAGCTAACCACAGACTTGGAAATCTAACCCTGTTACATCAATTAAATCTTCACCGATTCTTGGAATGATGAGAATTCTCAAGCGCTTCTCCTCCAATGAAGAACAGATATTTCCCTAGACAGGAAGGGGTGAGCTGGTGTCCTGGGATGGCTGTCACTGAAAACTAAGCAGAATGGCCCCACTCGGCCTCTGGAGGGCCGTGCTCTCCCAGGGGACCCAGCACTCACGGTCATAGGAGCTGCTTTACCTCTTCATGAAGCATTTCCTGATACTGCATAAACGCAGCCCCTGGGAGCCACAGAAAGACCAACCCGGAGAGGGGTCTTTGCCGGGGTTCTGAGGGGCACACAGAGCAGCTGGGGTGAGCCTGTCACTTGCTCCCTCGAGCGGTGGCAACAGGAAGAGAAGTGACAGCAGAGTATCAAAAGCGATGCTGGTGGTGTTCAGTCATGATTCTCCAATAAGGAACTTTTGCAAGTTTTGAAAAGTATTTTTGAGCCCATGGAGTTAATAAGCACTTCTATGAACGTGATGCTAACATGCTAGCAGTCTGAGGGTCATGCATCTAGGTTCCCTTTCTTCACCCCTGCCTATCAGCGTCCTCAGTTTTTCAACTTTAATTGGGCCTGGCACATGCAACTTCCCTCTTTATTCCCGTTGACAGATCTGACCCCTTGGCATATTCACCACTTGGCCACCTACCAACAGCATAAGCACTGGGATGAGTCCTGGGGGGGGGGGTCTCTCCTCTGCTTCAGCCCAACTAGGTCTGGAAATGCTTTCAGATCTGCAGCAACAAACACAGGGAGACAATTCAGTTGCTTGATGGGGGCACTGCTTTGCTCTTGTACGTGAGAGAATTGTCATTTGCAAGTTCACGTGTACACCTCCTCAATGTCATCGCAGCCCTGCCCACCTCACCAAATCTCTCTCTGGTCTAAGAGATGCCCCCGGAACAAAATGACCTCTTGGACCAAATTATTAATTATAATGAAGTGATCACAGTTCATCATTCCTTTCATATGTAGTGTCAGGACTCCCCAAATAACGTATTTTTTGCTAAATTCCTCAGACACATAATTTGGAAATAAGGAGCCACCTGAAATCTATGACTACATGACACTTACGTTCAAAGCAAACAGACAACCTAACACACAATTTAGGAAAAGACAACACAATGGACTTCACCCCTTCCTCTCTACTGTCTAAAAAATGCAATGCCAACTTTTGTTGTGCATAAGGAAACCTCTTTCCTTAGGCAAATTTGGAAGGTTTTAACTTCCACTCCCTGCATGTTTTTACAGGGGATGGACCCCATGCCAGCCACCGCGCTGGCAGACTCCAGACAGTGGCCCCATTTCATTAACCCACTGGACCAGTTAATGTGGCATCACACTGAGATAAGGAGGCCAACTGCTGGACCTCAGGCTCCTCCCGGCTCCTACCACCCACCATTCATCTCAGTCCAATGTCTCAGGCAGAGTAAGCCTGCTCACCGGGCCTGGGGACTAAAGCCATGTCCCCCTCAGCGTGCCACTCCCTGAGCACATTTCAGTTACATGTGCCCTGCATGGGCAGGGATGGAGAAAACAAAGCCCCAAAGGATGAGAAAAGGCAGAAGGAGCAGCTTTCTATTTCCATACAATTTTAAAACCTACAGATAGGCAGGGGAAAGGGATAAACAGAGAGAAAACTCTTTACCATAGAAATAAACACCTAAAGTATTTGGACAAGAAGCAAAGAGGACTGCCACAAAAGCCATCTCCGCCCACAAAGAACTAATCAAAAAGTTACAAACATCAAACAACTGTTCTAAGCCCTGGGATGCTTTCACTCAAATTACTCTGCTTGCTGACTGCCCAACTATTTCCCAAGATCTTTGCAAGAGAAAAAAGATCCAACCCGCTTCCAAAGTGTGGCAGGATTTTAGGTCAGGAAGCAAACTAGGTTATACTTTTGCAAGTTGGGGGCTGAGAAGTTATCATCCCCACCCCACCCCTGCCCCATTCATTTTGGAGGCACATGAATGGACCAAACAAAACAAAACAAAACAAAAACAAAACCCAAAACAAAACAACAGCACTTGATCTCTGAAAACATATTAAGCCAAAGTCAGTCTTATTTTCCTGTTAGAGATCTGCTATAGAGAGTTACACACTGGGGCGCCTGGGTGGTTCAGTCAGTTTAAGCGTCCGCCTTCAGCTCAGGTCATGATCCCAGGGTCCTGGGATCGAGTCCCATGTCGAGCTCCTTGCTCAGCAGGGAGCCTATTACTCCCTCTGCCTGCAGCTCCCCCCTGCTGTGCACTCTCTCTCTCTCTCTCTCTGACAAATAAATAAATAAAATCTTTTTAAAAAGAGAGAGAGAGTTACGCACCTTTAGCAAAAGCACGTGTGTACGCAGATACTGACTTGCTTGCACTGGGACAGCCTGTCTGTAGCAGGGATCGCTAACCAATGTGGGCAGCCTGCGTGTTGAAACAGCATCATCCACTAGAGGCCAGAATGAGACCGTCATGTTCAGTGCTCCCGAGGCCCCGTTGAGATTCTAGGTGAGTACAGACTTAGGGAGAAATGAAGCACAAGACGTCAGTGAGTGACAGCCACAACCATGGGTGACAGGCCAGCACAATGCATTTCTGAATTCTCTTACAGAGTTTCCTTCCACATCTAAATCAGGGAGCAAAGGAGGCATTGACAGGACAACACCTGCTGGCAAGAGCTAACACGGTAGTAAGGACTCAGAAGGTAGCAGGAAGGTGGACAGGTCTTTCCTGAACCGAAGGCCAGAAGGAAGGACAAGAGCAGGTAGGACCCCGGAGCTGGCAAGACAGAGTCCAAGATACAGCCATGTGGCCAGTATGGGTGGCAGTAAAGGAGAACAGAGAAATGGGCAGAGAAAATGCCTCTCTAGTTCTCAGACCCAGAGGTGGGCTGGGAACCAGCCCCAGCCTAGTACATTCACGGGGAACTGGTTAACTACACATACCACACGCGAGACGTGGAACATGGTACAGCCCCCAAAGACCGAGCCATACCTGTCCGTTGGTACAGAAAGACCTCTAAGATGTGCTTAAGTAAGAAAATAGCAGACAGTATGCTCTTTAATGATGGCATTTGTGTATACCTGTTAAGGATGCACACGCACACATACGGACCCACACGGTTGCATGAAAGTCTTCCAAAGAGATTCATGCACACACAACTAAAAAGAAGTCTCCTGATCAGGGCTTTGCACATATGGTTGCCCCCATTCAGATCCTTCCCTAGAGCCTCCTCTCAATTCTTCAATCACATCTCAGTAGGACACCCCTGGCCACCATATTTAAAATCCCAATCCCTCCAGCACTCTCTATCCCCCTTGCTGCTTTATTTTCCTCCAAAACACCTATTGCTGGCTGCCACATTTCATGGTTTACTTATTTGTATGTGTTATTTTGTCTCACTCCCTAGATTGTAATCTTCATGAGGGGAGGGATGTTTTTGCCTGTTTTGTTCCCTGCTGTGTCTCCAGTGTCTGTTCATAACAGGGACTCAAAAAGTTTGTTACATGAATTCGTTAAGACAAGATGTTCCCTTTACTGATGTTCCCTGAAGTACAAAGAGCTAGAAGTTACTTAAGGGTTACCAAGGCAATGAGACAGGGATGAAGCTGCCTTGGACATGATCTCTGACTTCACACTAGAAGTGGGTCCAAGGAATCTGGGATTTTGTCCTTAAAGGCTTTCATTCTCTGGAATATGTTTGAGGCAAACTTCTAACAGGGGAATGTAGCTACTCAAAGACTTTTGATGGAAGGATGGTCCTCCTTTTTCTAGAAAGGTCATTTACTTCTGTCAGTGACACAGGTTTGGGAGAATCCTGGAGAAGCTGGGGAAGAAAGACACCTGCCTGGTAAGTCAAACCAGCCGACTATACCCCAACTTTGATGGGATGGCAACTGCCTTCATGTCTCTGTCTGGAATGAGGTTCTTCTCCACATAGCCTACTTCCTTCAGCCTCAAACTACAGCAGAAAGATTCAGCAGAATGCCAAGAAATGGCCCATCCAAGCTTCACAGCAGGGAGGAGCGTATCTCCCTAGCATCATATCTTGCTGAAATAATTTTGAATCATCACAGCTTGGGTTTTCTCTTTGCAGAGGTCTTGCTAAGGGAGACACCTCCAAATACTAATCAGATTCGGTGGGGAGGTGATTCCTTAAGCAATCTAGCCCCATTTCACAATTTTTAAAAAAATAGAATTGTGAGAAATGTTTTTGGAATAAAACTTGTGTTGTCATGTGGGCCAATATATAGCAGTTGGGCTAACTGTAAATATTAATGGGATTTTTTTTCTACTTCTTCATTCCTAACTACAAATTAGTTACCTCCTGAAGATCTAGCTCTACTTAGTATGTAGATAGGGAAAATTACTTGGTGCAATTTCATGCTTGGTTTGTGTTCTCTTCAGTTCTATTTATCAAGTGGTTTGCATTCTATTTTAAATGCTTTAGCTCCTAAATGCATGAATAAATATGGTAATATCTCTCTTCCCAGATTATCAGACCAGGGGCTATTTCAGGCATCCAAAAGCCAGCCCAGGACATAGATGAAGGAAGCTAAAATAACTCTGCATCATAGAACCATGCACTTTGCTCCTTAGGCTTTCATTCAAAGCCTTATTAACTCTTATTTAACACACAAGCTTAACAAGTATGTTTAGTTAATTTCTAGATCTAAAGCAGATTGGAAGGAATATAAGGCTAGGAAAAGGACGTAATAGTAAGGCAGTTCAAATGACTCAGGGATAAGATGATAATAATAAAAGGGCAAACAGAACCATAGGTATTCATGATGAAGATCAACTGTCAAGACAATATTTAACTATGACCAGCATACACTGAAATGGCAGAGAGCTTTCTAATGTATTTTAGAAAAATTTTAAACAGAAATCGCTGTAAAAGAAAGCAGTGTTTAAAAGAGAAAGATATTCTTATCTGGATTATTTCTTCAAAGGACCCAACTCTTAATTCTTTTTTTTTTTTAAGATTTTATTTATTTATTCATGAGAGACAGAGAGAGAGAGAGAGAGAAGCAGGCTCCCAAGGAGCAGGGAGCCCGATGCGGGACTCGATCCCAGGACCCTGGGATCATGACCTGAGCCGAAGGCAGATGTTTAACCATCTGAGCCACCCAGGCGCCCCCAACTCTTAATTCTTTAAGCTAGCAAAATGGAAATGATTATATAGAGAGACCATATATTATTCATGTGTATATATTACAAATATAATATATAGATGTATTAGAGATGATAGATCATAGCAATCCACTAAAAATAAGGATAGCTTTCCACGAACTTTACATTTATTTACTCATTTATTCAATAAATAAATATTGGGCTCTTTTTTAAATTATTTTTTTAAGTAGGACCCACATGCAGCCCAACATGGAGCCTACACTCACGACCCTGAGATCAAGACCTGAGCTTAGGTCAAGAGTCAAGTGCTTAACTGACTTAGCCATCCAGGTGCCCCTTCAGCTCTTATGAAGTGCTAAGCATAGTGCTAGTTCCAAGTGAGCTGGACAGACCTGACCTTGCCCTGTAGACTCTTCTTACATTCTCTTTCATTTTATTTTAGATAAGTTCCTAGAAAGAAGAAAACAGGGTACCTTGAGAGCAAAGAAATGAACAGACCTGATCTAGGCTGAGGGTGGTGGGGTGGGGAGCTACCCTGAGGCTTTAAGCTCAGCTCTGGAGTGGTCATCTCTTAAGTAAGTTGCTGGTGGTGGGGAGGCAAGTGCAAAGGCTTGGGGGTGGAAGAGCATGCACTGTGGCCAAGGGACTGAATGCACTGAGCATGCCCTGTAGTTGCAGTGAAGAGGGCAAGAGGCAGAGGTGGAGCCATCCTGAGCCCAGAGGATGTGTTAGTGCAGATCATCTTCACTCTAAGGACAATGGCAGTCCACTGCAGAGACACCTTTTAAGATGTTTGAAAAAAATCACTTTGATGGCAGTACGAGGAATAGATCAGAGTGACAGTCAGTGTATTTACGGGGAACAAGGTAGGAGGTTACTATAGTCCTACAGGGAGAGCGGAGGGTAAAAGTATGAGTGTGAAGAGGAATCGCTAGAATCAACAATATTCAGGAGGCAAAAACTCGCGGGATTTGGGATGGACCAAAATGGAAGGTAAGAAAGAGGGTGGCGTCAGGACTGCCCTCAGAGTTCTGACGTGGTGGGCAGTTGGGTGTGCAGGGGTTCCGGCCACTAATAGAAGACACTATAGAGGAGCAGGGGTATCATAGGATGGGGAAAAGGGACCCAAGATGTAGTTTTAGACTTGCCTACTATGGAGCTCCAGTGAAACATGCAGAGGGCCGTGTCGGTCAGGAGTGTGTATGCTTGTGTCTGGAGTCCAGAGACCAGGTCTGGGTGTAAGATAAAATGTTCAAGCCCTGTACCTCCAATGGTTATGGGACATATGAACTGAGGGGGACAACAGATTTTATTGGCAAAGTAGCTCCTAGGAAAGAACCAAAACTTCCCAAGGGAAAACTTTTGAGTGCTTTTGATACATTTGATTTCAGGAATTAAACCACTTGCTTGGGGCACCTGGGTGGCTCAGTCGTTAAGCGTCTGCCTTCGGCTCAGGTCATGATTCCAGGTCCTGGGATCGAGCCCCGCATCGGGCTCCCTGCTCGGCAGGAAGCCTGCTTCTCCCTCTCCCACTCCCCCTGCTTGTATTCCCTCTCTTGCTGTGTCTCTCTCTGTCAAATAAATAAATAAAATCTTAAAAAAAAAAAACACCACTTGCACTTTCCAAAGACATTGGATAAAGCAAGAAAAATGGATTCCATGTCAGGAAGCTCAAACAAACCATGCGAACATATAACCTAACAGTGCACGATGGCTGTAATTTAACATAAGGATACGTCAACATGGCACAACATACAGATGCCTTCTTAGCAAACTATATTCAACCAAGAGTTCACAGTCATGTTCTAGGGGTGGCATTCAGGACAACTGGAAACCAGAAGAGATTACTGTAGGCTCCTTCATACAGGAGTTTAAAGCTGTGGTGGCATGGGCATACACATGAACCAGTTAAGAAATGTGGTGTTAATGACCTACAGGACTATAGAAAATCAGTCTGCAGAGAAAGTAGAGTGGAGGGGTTCAAAGCAAGAGTTCTTGGATGGGGCTGGAACCATGAGAGACGATGGACTCTGAGAAACAAACTGAGGGTTCTAGAGGGGAGGGGAGTGGGA
Organism: Mirounga angustirostris; assembly: GCF_029215605.1. Lineage (NCBI taxonomy): Eukaryota > Metazoa > Chordata > Mammalia > Carnivora > Phocidae > Mirounga > Mirounga angustirostris. The sequence goes on from NW_026991723.1 coordinate 24,397,568, forward strand.
GGATGGGTTAGCCTGGTGGTGGGTATTGAGGAGGGCACGTTCTGCATGGAGCACTGGGTGTTATACGCAAACAACGAATCATGGAACACTACATCTAAAACTAATGATGTAATGTATGGGGATTAACATAAGAATAAATAAAAAAAAAAAAAAGAGTTCTTGGATGGGGCTGGACGGCTCTGCCACTTACTAACCAGGTGACCCTGGACGAGATCCTCCACCTCTCAAATCACAGTGACCTCTTCTGTAAAATGGGTTGCTAGAAGGAATAAATGAAACATTGCATGAAACATGCATAGCACATAAAGTATGTGAGGAGGATGGGACTATTAAGATAGCCATGGGACTATTTTATAAAAGGGGTATAAACATATACCGAAAAGATCAGACCCTTCGAGGAGAAGTTGGGATTTATCAAATAGACATACTATCAATATTACTTTTACTAACCATATCTTACATGTACACAGCACTTTATAATGTTCGAAGTACTTCCATATACTTTATTCAATTAACTTTTACAATAATCCTTCAAATAGGCAGGATAAACGTCATACCCATTTTACAGGTGATGAAACTGACTCTCAGAGAGTTTTAAGTAACTCAACCAAAGGCACTCAGTCAACAAGTGGCAGGGCCATAATTCATACTCAAGTCTTTGACTTCAACTTCTGTATTCTGGCACTGGTTAAAGGTCACAAAACAAGTGAGGAACTCTTCGGAGAAGTCTGCTTTAGGAGACACCTCTACACAATTTTGCCCTGTAGCCAAATGTAATAGGAAAGATGGATAAGGGTTCTTGCTATCTTGGAAGAAAAGCCAAGAAATGGAAAGAGGCTGAATGCTGATGTCATTGTGTTGAATTGCTAGATGAAACCATAACAAATCTTCAAATAAGTAAACCAATACATTCTTTGTTACCTCACTAGTTTGAGCAGTGTCTCCATCACTTGCAACCAAAATAATCTGAATATATCCAATGCATTAGAAAACTCATTGCTCCTTCAAAAAAAAATCCAAGTATCTTACCTCTTTGACTATACTCATGCTATTTCCACCGACTGGTATTCCTTTCCCTCCTTCCTTTCTTTCTTGTTCTTTTCTTTTCTTTCTTTCTTTCTTTTTTTTTTTTTTTAGAGAGGGAGAGAAGTGGGGGGGTGGGCAGAGGAGAGGGAGAGAGAAAATCTTAAGCAGACTCCGAGCTGGGGGTGCAGGGTTCAATCTCACAACTCTGAGATCATGACCTGAGCCAAAATCAAGAGTCGGATGCTCAACTGACTGAGCCACTCAGGCACCCCTTTTCTTACCTGTTGAACTCTTATCCATCCTTCAAAGCCTCTCTTACCATCAACTAAATGGAAACTTTTCTGATTCCACCAGCATAATAACTTCTCCTTTTGCTCTCCAAGCATTTTATTTGCACTTCTTCTAGAGAACTTCATATTCTAGAGTAACTATCTCTTCTTCCCTTCTGTGTCCATTATAGCACCCCATATCTTGCCATGGTAGACCGTCAGTACATAATTAATTTTACCACATTGTATAAGCTAGAATATTAACTAATTTCTCAGAAGATTGCCAATATTGATACTTAGCTATTTAAAATGTTAATATTATGTGACAGAAGAGAAATCAAACCTTGGCTTCACATCTCCACGTTTATGAGATGAACACGCAGTATTAGACATTTCCTGATATCTCCCATAGCTGGTCATTCTGGATGTCATTTTGGGGGAAGCAGAACATAACCTCCCTAAAAGTATGAAATAAAAAGTTACAAGTCCATCACGTTTCATATGAAGCACATAGATTGGATTTTACAGATGTACTCTATAATCTGCACCGCTGTAAGTCATGCCACTCAGCTTCCCAGATCTTATAAGAATATTATAAGCATACTTTAATATGTATCGTCTACCATTTCAGGTGTTATCTCAAAATAGCTTTTGAGTGTTCTATTTTACTATTGTTTATAACCAATCATGTAACCTCATTCCAAAAAAAACACCAAAAAAAAAAAAAAGATGAATTCTAGTAAGAATTTCTTTTGCACAAAGATCTAGCAAGGTGTTGTGAATTCCTAATCTGAGCTTATTCTATGAAATTAAAATGCATTAATCATTTTCTATCTACACAGCCCTCAAATTGGAGAGGCAGGTTCTATTTTCTAATGCTCAGTTATTAAAATGTATTTTACATGAAAGGCATAAAATGCTTATTTCCACACAAACTACTTGACAGCAAAATGAACAGAATCATCATGCTCATGAAAAATGCAGGCACCTGAGAGATATCTTCAGCCAAAAGAATGCTGTCACTTTGCTCTTTCCAAATAACTATTTTCCGAGATTATTTTTAATTGGCTAATGGGCTTTTGGTCTGCCAAAATAAAGCTAATATTTGCATAGTCTCTTCACAGTTTATATTTTGATATTTATCCCTGGTATGGACTGTATGCTGGCGTCCCCCCCAAAATTCATATGTTGAGACCCACCTGCCATGTGATGGTATCAGGAGGTGGGCCTTTGATAGGTCATTAGGGTTACATGAGGTCATGGGGGTCACTAAGGGTAGATGAGGTCATGGCGGTCATGATGGGATTCGCGCCCTTATAGGAGTCATGAGAGAGCTTGCTTCCCCTTTCTGCTTCTGCAGTGTTGAGGACATAGCAAGGAGATAGGAGCAGGCCCTCACTAGACACTGGATTTGCTGGTACCTTGATCTTGGACTTCCCAGCCTCCAGAACTGTGAGAGATAAATGTTTGTTGTTTAAACCCCCCAGTCGATGGAATTTTTGTTACAGCAGCCCAGAGGGACCAAGACAATCCCCATTTTATACTTATGGAAAATGAAGCTAAGAGGTAATACATTAATACATCAAGCACATGATGAATCCAGAAGCTTGTGTCTCCCAGTAGCCATGACATGAGATACAAGTGTCAACACATTTGTTGCTCATGAAACCCTCTCCCCAGCTTTGGTTACATACCATAGATGCCTTGAGGTTTCCAAAAGCTGATCTCTTCTGCGGTTTCCTGTTTGGCCCAGCCTTGTCCTTGGGGATGGGCGCTCTCCTCACCTTCCACAGCTGCACTGCTGTCACCCCCATCTCTCCACTCCTTGGTCTTTCTGTCCAGACTGGCGCTTCTGGACTTGCCCTTCCCTTCTGGAGATGTGATTCCTGATTCTGATTCATACATTCTAGGCCTCTGGAAAGAAAACGAGGAGTTCCTCTTTTCTGAAGAGACACCCCGATCTTGTTCAACATGCATAAATAATAGAAATATGTCTCCAGCACACTGGTCCCTCGATCTGGTTTACACAGTTGCTCATCGCTCCAGGAGAGGTTATCACCACCATCTTGGAATGGGGAGGATCCTTTCACCAGTTTTAGAAATATTTCTGGAAATGGGGTGAGTTGAAGGCAGTGTCTCTCCCATTTGCTCGTGAGTTCCTTGTCTGGTGACCGCTCGGGGAACCTGTACTCACACCCACCATCCATCTTAGGGGGTGGCAGTTGGCCAAACCAAGTGCTGCCATGGGCACCATGTGCATCTGTGGGGGGCCCACAGAAGACACTGGCACCCAAACATGCATGAAATAGCGCATTCTCCAAGGGGCCCTCTGACACGTTCAGGGAGAGGCTGGCAGCCTGAGGGTCCAGATAACTTTCGGGATGTGTTAGATCAAATTGCTTCTGAGTTAGCACAGAAGGGCTGCTTTTTTTTTTTTTATTCTTATGTTATTCCCCATACATTACATCATTAGTTTTAGATAAAGTGTTCCATGATTGATTGTTTGTGCATAACACCCAGTACTCCATGCAGAATGTGCCCTCCTCAATACCCACCCCCCTCCCCTCTAGAACCCTGTTTGTTTTTCAGAGTCCATCGTCTCTCATGGTTCGTCTACCCCTCCGATTTCCCCCGCTTCATTCTTCCCCTCCCGCTACATTCTTCTTCTTTTTTTTTTTTCTTAACATATATTGCATTATTTGTTTCAGAGGTACAGATCTGAGATTCAACAGTCTTGCACAATTCACAGCGCTTACCAGAGCACATACCCTCCCCAGTGTCTATCACCCAGTCACCCCATCCCTCCCACCCCACCCCCCACTCCAGCAACACTGAGTTTGTTTCCTGCAATTAAGAATTCCTCATATCAGTGAGATCATATGATACATGTCTTTCTCTGTTTGACTTATTTCACTCAACATAATACCCTCCAGTTCCATCCACATCATTGCAAATGGCAAGATCTCATTCCTTTTGATGGCTGCATAATATTCCATTGTATATAAATACCACTTCTTCTTTATCCATTCATCTGTCGATGGACATCTTGGCTCGTTCCACAGTTTGGCTATTGTGGACATTGCTGCTATAAACATTGGGGTGCACGTACCCCTTTGGATCCCTACTTTTGTATCTTTGGGGTAAATACCCAGTAGTGCAATTGCTGGATCATAGGGTAGCTCTATTTTCAACTTTTTGAGGAACCTCCATACAGTTTTTCAGAGTGGCTGCACCAGCTTGCATTCCCACCAACAGTGTAGGAGGGTTCCCCTTTCTCCGCATCCCCACCAACATCTGTCATTTCCTGACTTGTTAATTTTAGCCATTCTGACCAGTGTGAGGTGGTATCTCATTGAGGTTTTGATTTGGATTTCCCTGATGCTGAGCGATATTGAGCACTTTTTCATGTGTCTGTTGGCCATTTGGATGTCTTCTTTGGAAAAATGTCTGTTCATGTCTTCTGCCCATTTCTTGATTGGATTCTTTGTTCTTTGGGTGTTGAGTTTGATGAGTTCTTTATAGATTTTGGATACTAGCCCTTTATCTGATATGTCATTTGCAAATATCTTCTCCCATTCTGTCGGTTGTCTTTTGGTTTTGTTGACTGTTTCCTTTGCTTTGCAAAAGCTTTTTATCTTGATGAAGTCCCAATAGTTCATTTTTGCCCTTGCTTCCCTTGCCTTTGGCGATGTTTCTAGGAAGAAGTTGCTTCGGCTAAGGTCAAAGAGGTTGCTGCCTGTGTTCTCCTTTAGGATGTTGATGGACTCCTGTCTCACATTGAGGTCTTTCAACCATTTGGAGTCTATTTTTGTGTGTGGTGTAAGGAAATGGTCCAGTTTCATTCTTCTGCATGTGGCTATCCAATTTTCCCAACACCATTTGTTGAAGAGACTGTCTTTGTTCCATTGGACATTCTTTCCTGCTTTGTCAAAGATGAGTTGACCATAGAGTTGAGGGTCCATTTCTGGGCTCTCTATTCTGTTCCATTGATCTATGTGTCTGTTTTTGTGCCAGTACCATGCTGTCTTGATGATGACAGCTTTGTAATAGAGCTGGAAGTCCGGAATTGTGATGCCGCCGGCTTTGCTTTTCTTTTTCAACATTCCTCTGGCTATGCGGGGTCTTTTCTGGTTCCATACAAATTTTAGGATGATTTGTTCCATTTCTTTGAAAAAAGTGGATGGTATTTTGATGGGGATTGCATTGAATGTGTAGATTGCTCTAGGTAGCATTGACATCTTCACAATATTTGTTCTTCCAATCCATGAGCATGGAACGTTTTTCCATTTCTTTGTGTCTTCCTCAATTTCTTTCATGACTATTTTATAGTTTTCTGAGTACAGATCCTTTGTCTCTTTGGTTGGATTTATTCCTAGGTATCTTATGGTTTTGGGTGCAATTGTAAATGGGATCGACTCCTTCATTTCTCTTTCTTCTGTCTTGTTGTTGGTGTATAGGAATGCCACTAACTTCTCTGCATTGATTTTATATCCTGCCACTTTACTGAATTCCTGTATGAGTTCTAGCAGTTTTGGGGTGGAGTCTTTTGGGTTTTCCACACAAAGTATCATATCATCTGCAAAGAGTGAGCGTTTGACTTCTTCTTTGCCAATTTGGATGCCTTTGATTTCTTTTTGTTGTCTGATTGCTGTGGCTAGGACTTCCAATACTATGTTGAATAGCAGTGGTGATAGTGGACATCCCTGCCGCATTCCTGACCTTAGGGGGAAAGCTCTCAGTTTTTCCCCATTGAGAATGATATTCGCTGTAGGTTTTTCATAGATGGCTTTTATGATATTGAGGTATGTACCCTCGATCCCTATACTCTGAAGAGTTTTGATCAAGAAAGGATGCTGTACTTTGTCAAAAGCTTTTTCTGCATCTATTGAGAGGATCATATGATTCTTGTTCTTTCTTTTGTTAATGTATTGTATCACGTTGATTGATTTGCGGATGTTGAACCAACCTTGCAGCCCAGGGATAAATCCTACTTGGTCGTGGTGGATAATCCTTTTAATGTACTGTTGGATCCTATTGGCTAGTATTTTGGTGAGAATTTTTGCATCCATGTTCATCAGGGATATTGGTCTGTAATTCTCCTTTTTGATGGGGTCTTTGTCTGGTTTTGGGATCAAGGTAATGCTGGCCTCATAAAATGAGTTTGGAAGTTTTCCTTCCGTTTCTATTTTTTGGAACAGTTTCAGAAGAATAGGTATTCATTCTTCTTGAAATGTTTGGTAGAATTCCCCTGGGAAGCCATCTGGCCCTGGGCTTTTGTTTTTTGGGAGATTTTTGATGACTGCTTTAATTTCCTTAGTGGTTATAGGTCTGTTCAGGTTTTCTATTTCATCCTGGTTCAGTTTTGGTAGTTGATACATCTCTAGGAATGCATCCATCTCTTCCAGGTTATCTAATTTGCTGGCATAGAGTTGCTCATAATATGTTCTTATAATTGTTTGTATTTCTTTGGTGTTGGTTGTGATCTCTCCTCTTTCATTCATGATTTTGTTGATTTGGGTCATTTCTCTTCTCTTTTTGATAAGTCTGGCCAGGGGTTTATCAATCTTGTTAATTCTTTCAAAGAACCAGCTCCTAGTTTCGTTGATCTGTTCTACTGTTCTTTAGTTTCTATTTCATTGATTTCTGCTCTGATCTTTATTATTTCTTTTCTCCTGCTGGGTTTAGGCTTTATTTGCTGTTCTTTCTCCAGCTCTTTTAGGTGGAAGGTTAGGTTGTGTACTTGAGACCTTTCTTGTTTCTTGAGAAAGGCTTGTATTGCTATATACTTTCCTCTTAGGACTGCCTTTGCTGCATCCCAAAGATTTTGAATAGTTGTGTTTTCATTTTCATTGGTTTCCATGTATTTTTTTAATTCTTCTTTAATTTCCTGGTTGACCCATTCATTCTTCAGTAGGATGCTCTTTAGCCTCCATGTATTTGAGTTCTTTCCAACTTTCCTCTTGTGATTGAGTTTTAGTTTCAAAGCATTGTGGTCTGAAAATAGGCAGGGAATGATCCCAATCTTTTGCTACCGGTTGAGACCTGATTTATGACCTAGGATGTGATCTATTCTGGAGAATGTTCCATGGGCACTAGAGAAGAATGTGTATTCCGCTGCTTTGGGGTGGAATGTTCTGAATATGTCTGTGAAGTCCATTTGGTCCAGTGTGTCATTTAAAGTCTTTATTTCTTTGTTGATCTTTTGCTTAGACGATCTGTCCATTTCAGTGAGGGGGGTGTTAAAGTCCCCCACTATTATTGTAGTGTTGTCGATGTGTTACTTTGCTTTTGTTATTACTTGCCTTATATAATTGGCTGCTCCCATGTTAGGGGCATAGATATTTACAATTGTTACATCTTCTTGTTGGATAGACCCTTTAAGTAGGATATAGTGTCCTTCCTCATCACCTTATTACAGTCTTTGGTTTAAAATCTAATTTGTCTGATAAAAGGATTGCCACCCCAGCTTTCTTTTGGTGTCCATTAGCATGGTAAATGGTTTTCCACCCCCTCACTTTCAATCTGGGGGTGTCTTTGGGTCTAAAATGAGTCTCTTGCAGACAGCATATCGATGGGTCTTGTTTTTTAATCCAGTCTGATAGCCTGTGTCTTTTGATTGGGGCATTTAGCCCATTTACATTCAGGGTAACTATTGAAAGATAGGAATTTAGTGCCATTGTATTGCCTGTAAGGTGACTGTTACCGTATATTGTCTGTGTTCCTTTCTGGTCTATGTTGCTTTTAGGCTCTCTCTTTGCTTAGAGGACCCCTTTCAAGATTTCCTGTAGGGCTGGTTTTGTGTTTGCAAATTCCTTTAGTTTTTGTTTGTCCTGGAAGCTTTTTATCTCTCCTTCAATTTTCAATGACAGCCTAGCTGGATAGAGTATTCTTGGCTGCATATTTTTCTCATTTAGTGTTCTGAAGATATCCTGCCAGTCCTTTCTGGCCTGCCAGGTCTCTGTGGATAGGTCTGTTGCCAATCTGTTTCTACCCTTGTAGGTTACATATCTCTTCTCCTGAGCTGTTTTCAGGATTTTCTCTTTGTCTATGAGACTCGTAAGTTTTACTATTAGATGTTGGGGTGTTGACCTATTTTTATTGATTTTGAGAGGGGTTCTCTGTGCTTCCTGGATTTTCATGCCTGTTTCCTTCCCCAAATTAGGGAAGTTCTCTGCTATAATTTGCTCCATTATACCTTCTGCCCCTCTCTCTCTCTTTCTTCTTCTTCTGGGATCCCAATTATACTAATGTTGTTTCGTCTTATGGTATCGCTTATCTCTCGAATTCTGCCCTCGTGATCCAGTAGTTGTTTATCTCTCTTTTTCTCAGCTTCTTTATTTTCCATCATTTCATCTTCTATATTACTGATTCTCTCTTCTGCCTCATTTATTCTAGCAGTTAGCGCCCCCATTTTTTATTGCACCTCATTAATAGCCTTTTTGATTTCTACTTGGTTGAATTTTAGTTCTTTTACTTCTCCAGAAAGGGTTTCTCTAATAACTTCCATATTTTTTTCAAGCCCAGCTAGTATCTTTAAAGTGATGATTCTGAACTCTAGATCTGACATCGTACTAATGTCCGTATTGAGTAGGTCCCTGGCAGTCGGTACTACCTCTTGTTCTTTTTGTTGAGGTGATTTTTTCCGTCTTGTCATTTTGTGCAGAGGAGAATAGATTAATGAGAGAACAAAATGCTAGCAGAGTAACAATGTCCCCAGAAAATATACTCTAAACAAATCAGAAAAGACCTAAAGCAGTGGGAAAAGAAAGGGAAAGAGAGAAAAAAGAAAAAGAAAAAAAAGAAAAAGATAAAAACAAAAACAAACAAAACAACAACAACAAAAAAACCCAGAATGTGATCAAATATGATCAGGCTGGTATATAGATCAGTGCCACACACTAGATTTGGGGTGTATTTTGGTCTTTTAACTTTAAAAGACTAAAGAATCATGGTAAAAAAGCCGTGAATTCTATGTGCAGTAGCCCCCTAGCGCTGGAGTTCTGCCATTCTCATTGATCGGTAAACTTGGTCTTGGCTGGCTGTTCTCGCTGATCTTCTGGGGAGGGGCCTGTTGATGTGGTTTCCAAATGTCTCTGCCGGAGGCAGAATTGCCCCGCCCTTGCCCCCTCCCGGCTAAGTAATCAATCCGCTCGGGTTTGCTCTCCGGGGCTTTTGTTCCCTGTGAGCTTTCCGTACAGCTTTGGAGGCGGAGCGTGAAAATGGCGGCCTCCCAATCTCTGCCCCGGAGGAGCCAAGAACTCGGGGCCCCGCTTCTCAGTGAGCCCCCAGAGAAAAGCCATCAGTCACTCCCGTCTCCCCGGTCTCCGGCTGCACTCCGTGCTCGCCCGGCCTGCGACCGCGCGCCTCTATCTCTGGCACCCGACCCCGGGTGGAGTCTCCAAACCCAGCAGATCCCTGCGGTGCACTCCCGCGCGGCTCCTCCCGGGGGAGGAAGGTGAGTCTCCCCGGATCTGCCGCTTGTTGGGTCCCTGCTGGAGGAGCAGTGGCCCGGCTGTGCCGCGGATCACGGTTTATGGCGACCCCGAGCTGAGAGCCCGCGCCTGGGCTCCGTCTCTGCAGCCGGCTTCCCTGCTCCGTTACCTGTGAGCTCTGCCACACTCAGGCACCCCCGGTCTTTCTGTGACCCCGAGGGTCCTGAGACCACACTGTCCCGGAGGGTTCCACCCCCCGCTTAGCCACCAGAGTGACGTCCCTCAGCGGAGCAGACTTTTAAAAGTTCCGATTTTGTGCTCCGTGGCTCTATCACTTGCCAGAAGCGGCCGACGGAGGCCCCTCCCCCGCCATCTATCCTCCCGAATATCGCCTCGGATTCACTTCTCCGCACGTCCTACCTTCCAGAAAGTGGTCGCTTTCTGATGAGAGAGTTGTTGCTCTTCTTTTCTTCGATCTCCTGTTGAGTTTGTAGGTGTTCAGAATGGTTTGATCCCTATCCAGCTGAATTCCTGAGAGGAGACGAAATCCAGGTCTCCTACTCCTCCGCCATCTTGCTCCACCCCCCCCAAGGGCTGCTTTTAGTAGAACTCTGCGTGCTTCTGTTCTGACCACCTCTTGGCACTCTCCCCATTAAGAGTGCCCTCTATGGGGAGCCTGGGTGGCTCAGTCGTTAAGCGTCTGCCTTCAGCTCAGGTCATGGTCCCAGGGTCCTGGGATCGAGTTCCACACCTGGCTCCTTGCTCAGTAGGAAGCCTGCTTCTCCCTCTCCCACTCCCCCTGCTTGTGTTCCTGCTCTCACTGTGTCTCTCTCTGTCAAATAAATAAATAAAATCTTAAAAAAAAAAATTGTTAAAAAAAAAAAGAGTGCCCTCTACTCTCTCTGTGATTGCATGTTTCCATTCATTTTTGTGTTTAATATCAGTTTGGGGGACCCCAAAGTGAACCCCACATTGTCTGATTCCTTCCTCCTTCCATTGGAGTTGTGACTAGGGGTCATACTCGGACCCCCAGGCAGTTTCTGGATGCGGTCTTCACCTCCGGAACTGTCAGCCTTGAATTGTGCTGTGACACCCTTTGTGTTCTGGTCCTCTGCACTCCTTCCTGACTTTAGCCTGCAAGGGTGCATCTGCAGGGGAGGGGGTACCACTTAGCACCATGGTTCTGGACACTAGTATGCTGTCATTTGTGGGACACAAGCAATTTCTGAGAACCCTTTATACTTCCTGCCTAGAACACACCTTCTAGGTGTCCATTTACTTTCTCCAGGTTCATCCAAATGCTCCTCCTCTGAGCTATCAGTCAGTGGAGTCCAGAAGTAACTATTTTTGGGTGGGCTCTGTCTGGTTTCCTCTAAAACCTTACTTCCTTCAGAAGTGTGGCTGAGTTGTGGCCTCTCAGGAAATGTCTCATTCTCACTGGGGGTCTGAATACAACTCTTTCCTGCTCTGGAATACTTCTGTTGAGCAGAACCTTCCTGCTGAAGACTGTCAGGAGGGCACTTGGCAGCTCTTCCCTCCCCCTCATTCCTGACTGTAGTCTCTTGCCACTCACGAGACTGATTGCCAGGAAAATCCTTTCTCAAGAAGGATCTTGGAAATTCTGAAGACAAGTCCACTTCTGACCAGTGATTTGGGGGGCTTAAAGAGAATCTGTGAATGTCTGTTTGTGTGCTGGACCCGTCTGCTCTGAGCAGGGCTGGGGAATCAGAGGACCTCACATAGGCATTTGTCTTACTTCCTAGAGCTTTTGAACTTTGGTAAGCGTTAGACTGAGGGAATCCAAGAGAAGCTGTGGGACTCTTCAACCAATCCTCTTCTGGAGGGTTGGACAGGAAATTCTGAGCCCAATTTATAACACGTCGCAACTTCTTTGTCTCAGGGACCAAGGCATCAGCCAGCAGCTGGAGATTCAGTTCTGTTGGGTGGCTCCCTCTCCTGGGCCCCTCGTGGGCCCTCTGGTCCTGATTCTGCTCTGCTTCTCCAGGAACCACTTTGGAAATTTCCTGGAGCAGAGGTTTCTTTCCAATTGCTAAACAACACGGTGACATCTGCAGGCCTCTCAGCCCAAAGGTTTGATTTTCTGAGGGATTCACTGTCCACTGTCCATGCTGTCCACACTCGTTGGCTGCTATTTCTGGAAGTGTCACCTTTGATGATCCCAAGGCTTTCATAGTAAACCACACGCTTGGCTCGTAAGTGCTTTAGGTCATGGGTTCGAGGACTGTCTGCCTCATTCCACCAAGAATGTCCAGTCAATGTAGGGGGAATGGGGTCCATCTGCAAATAAAAAGACAGAGACAATTCAAAAAATAAAACTCATGGATGATTCTTCTATCTACAATGTGGCCCTACTGTATTCACTAACATCCCACAACCCAACTAACATTTTTATAAAAAGTTGAGGGCAGCTTTGTAACTCTAAGAGTAAGGCAACTAATGTATTAAGAGAAAGTAAGAAAAATTTCACCACTAGTATTTTATCATATTCAGTCATGCTAGGGGTCTTAGTCACTGAATGAGAAAGGTTAGTTTTGTCTTTTGAGGGGATATATGCTAATTAAGTGAATATAAAATAGAAGATGATTTTTAAATACAAGTAGCCTGGTAGATTTCACTGTTATTCTACTGCTTAATTTTTTTTTTTTTACCAAGTATATAAGTTCTTTTGATTTGTATAAATAGTGTAGGGATTTAAAAAGAACAAAAGAAAAAAAAGTCTAAAAGGGGAGGAAGGAGGAAGAAGATAAGACAGATAAAGAACATGAATTCACACCCACTCAGTACAACCATCTCATACCAACTTATCCTTTTTACATACCTGGCCAACCCAGGCTGGGACAGGGAGACAAAGGATGATGAAGATGGACAGAAAGACTCCAGATCAAGCAAAAAAAGTCATCAAGTCATCTCAAGGTCACCTATCAATCAAATGTGCTCCTCACCAAAACTGGACTCCTGACAAGCCCGCACTTAAGAAAAAATTAAACCACTGGAGCTCTGTATTCCTAATGTAAGGCAAATTTTGTAAAACAAAACTTTGTCTTCCTCTCTTCTCTGCCGCATTTGCCAGTCTCCCCTGAGGCAGCCCCAGCAATCTGAAAATTACTGATATAAAAAAAATACTCTTCAAAAAAATACTATGCATGGGGTTCTTCAGCATCTTTGTCATACATGGTCAGGCCAGGAAACTTCCGAATGAATGGATAAAGCAATGAACGCAAGCATGGCAGACACTAATAATTTAGACATGTAACAGCCTGAATGCATGGCCACGTTCCACATGGTCCCTCCTTTCATCTTCACAGTGATCCTGAGAGCGCTTCAGGTGTGGTAAGTGAGGTTCAAGGACGTCAGTCTAGACACAGACTCATGCCTGCCAAGCAAAGACCAGAAGGCACATCTTCTGGTCCCATCCAAGATGCTCTGTGGTTAAGAACTCCCCACTCTGAGGAAAGGACCACCCTTTCCCGCAAGAGCTCCATGAGAACCAGAACATTTTGAAGGGGCTCTTGATGCTTAAAAAAAAAAAAATCACTTTTAATATAAACATCACCAAGGACTGTGTAAAGTAGACATCTCTGAATTTTTCACCATCCTAGTTCCCAGGCTGGACATGACTCTGAATTGAGGAAAGAGTGTCTGTCCCAGACGTTATTTTTTTTTTCAAGTGCCTTGTCAATATGGTCCCAATTTCAAAATATTACTTCAAATATTTGGTACCTACTCCATGCTCTGATCTAGAACCAAGGTTCTTAATTCAGCTGACATTTACTAAGGATCTACTATCTGGTATGCATAGGAGGAACAAGGCATGGAGCTTAAATACTTAGAGTCTCGAGCGATGACTAAACAAATATCTGAAGTCTGGCTGTTTCCTTGAACATGCTGGTGTTTCTATATTGGCCCCATGCCAATCAATACACTGAACCTGCCCCCCCCCTTTTTTTCTATAAAAAAATCTAAGCCTATCAACTACTCATAAGTTTGTATTAGTCTTTCTGGTTTCCTATAAGTGATGGGCTACATAACCCAGAGGTACAACTTCATAAACCCCTATTTAACATGAAGTACCCTGAGTCCCAATCAATAGGGGTTTCTCTTTACCTCTCCACCATTCCCCATGCAGAACATCATCCCAGCTAATCACAGTTCAGGAGGCTGGGGTGCCACTGGAGAGGAATATCAACAGACTTCTGAAGAGGTAATATCTCAGCTGAGAGCTGAAGGCTATACCAAGTTAGCCCAGCCAAGAGAAGGGAGGGAAGAATGTTCCAAGCAGCCAGAACATAATGTGGGGAGGTTTCCAGATAAGAGGAAATTTAGCCAGAAGACTCTTGGCCCAAGCAGAAGGCTGCAAAACCCCCGAAGGGGGGTGAGTCAGAGTTACTACAAGTAGTTAAAGAATCTTTATGTGAGAATAGCCTGGATAATAAACAAATGACCCTGGAATTCATAAAATACATATTCACATAAAAACAACTTCTGAGCTCAGAGAAGTATTTTGACATTCTGAATTTTCTTAATCATTATCCTAAAAGTATAATGACTGCCATGTTTTTGGAAGAAAAAAATTCAGATTGGAACCAGGACCTTATATTCAAAAAGCCATGTTCCATTGACCTAGACTTCACCTCTATTCTCCCCTTCTCCAACCCTATTAAGTGTCTGCAGGCTGATCTGACTCTCTGCCCAGTAGGAAATCAATCTCATAAATAAATGCATTCCCAGGTGTTACTAAATGACAAATTATAGTGCCATACAAATAATGCTGATACTAAATAATACTAAATGGACACTTTCTCTTAAACATGTATTTATGCACTTTGACAAATAATTCCTGAAGATACCATGTCTATCCTGGAAGTAACAGATAGTTGCATCATGGAATTTTCTAGAGGAAAGGGACCCATCCATCTTAGGAGGCAAGGGAACCTCCATACTGTTTTCCATAGTGGCTGCACAAATTTACATTCCCACCAGCAGGGCACAAAGGTTCTCTTTTCTTCACACCTTTCCCATCTTTTGTTTTTCAATAATAGCCATCTGAACAGGTGTGAGACTTTATCTCCTTGTGGTTTTGATTTGCATTTCCCTGATGATGAGTGGCGTTGAGCATCTTTTCATATATTGGTCATTGTATGTCTTCTTTGAAGAGATGTCTATTCAGATCTTCTGCCCATTTTTAAGCAGGTTATTGTTATTTTATTTTTTGCTATTGACTTGTATAAGTTCCTTACATATTTTGGGTGTTAACTTCAATCAGATGCATGGTCTGCAAATATTTTCTCCCATTCCATAGATTACCTTTTCTTTCTTTCTTTCTTTCTTTTTTTTTTTTTTTTTGCTTCCTCTCAAAAAAATAAAACTAGAAGTACTGTAGGTTCCAGCAATCCAACTTCTGGATCTAAATCCAAAGGAAATGAAATCAGTATCTTGAAAAAATATCTGTGCACTCATGTTCAGTGCAGTATTATTCACAATAGCCAGGATATGGAAACAGCCTAGGTGTTGATGGATAAATGGATAAGAAAATATGATATACATATGAGTATTATTCAGCCATATTATCAAGAAGGTAATCCTGCCATGTGCAACATGGATGAACCCAGAGGACATGAGGTTGAGTGAAATAAGCCAGACACAGAAAGACAAAGACCATATGATACCACTTATGCATAGAATCTAAAAAACTTAAATTCACAGAAACAAGAGAGTAGTGGTGATTGCCAAGGGCTGGAGGTGGGAAAATGGAGAGATGTCGGTCAAGGGGTAGAAATTTCAGTTATAAGAAAATAAGTTCTGGAGAGCTAAGGTAAAGCACGGTGACTGTTGTTAATAATACTGAATTGTATACTTGAAATTTGCTAAGAAAGTAGATCTTAAGTATTCTTACCACACACACACAAAATAGTAACTGTGAAGTGAAAAAAAGAAGGTGATCATAAATAACAAAGAAATATTTTCCCGCCCAGTGCCCTACACTCTGCAATTTATCGAGCTCCAGGGTTTCAGGGAAGATCAGAGAGCAAGGTAGCAGGCTAGGGTGAGGCCAAGGGTTTGGCAGGACCACAAACCCTTCATACACTTCAACTAGAGCAGTTCCATTGCCTCTAAAATAGAAGACTGCCTTTGTGGAAAGGGTTTGGCTGCTCAGAATGTTGGAAATCCACATTCTACAACATTCTTATTTTACAGACGGGGAGAATGAAGGATGGAGTAATGAAGTAACATGGTCAAGTTCAGCCGGACCTTATTTTTGTCATGATGCAGATGAGAGCATCATTAGGGCCACAGTGGGATAAAGAGGACTTGGCTCTTGCCAAGGCCAATGGTGCCCGTCACTTGTTAGAGGTGGACACTCAGATCTGGAGACAGGAGGACCACAGCTGTGCCCACAGGCAGTAGTGGCCGAGTTTCAAGGGAACCTGTGGATTCTGGGAGCCCAGTGCTCCTTCCACAGTTTTTTGACCGTAAGCAATGATGGCATGAAGGCCACTGACAGGAAATTACATGCCAATTATATCAGAAATCCAGAAACCAGTAACTTAAATGGAAATAAAAAAAAAAAACCCTTTGGGTGTGTGTGATATCTATCTATCTATCTCTGTATCTATATCATGGTCAGTCCAGGCGATCTATGGACAACCTTGTAATCACAATAATAATCATTGCTAACACATGACGCTTAAGGCTTTGAAAATAGAGGCCCGGAGAGGCTAAGTAACTTGCCCAAGGTCACACAGCTCATAGGTGGGAGGGCCAGAGTTCTTGCTCTTAACTCTTGGATTATACTACCCCCCACTTAATTACTTAGTTGGCTCTGCATTGATATAACCAATGAATAGCCCAAACTGACAGGTGATTAATGCAAATACAAACAGACTGGCCTGCCCATGGAAAAGAAAACGTCTGAGGCTAAACAGAAAAAACCAAATGTTTTAAAATCACGACTGGCTATGACTTCAGGGCTGGCAGTGCCCGTCTATGCAGATAACAGATGTCTAGTTAATAGGTCTGTTTCTCATTCCTTGGTAAACACCAAGCTTTCTTTCTAGACCTCAGAGCTTCATTGTTTCGATATGATTTCCAGCAATCCACTGAAATCTTCCAAGAATTCAGCCTACAGCCCTCTACGGACTGCAGTCTGCACGTGCCACCTACAGGCATAAGAGGATGCTGGTTTTCTCCAGGGCAGCCAACAGGATTGCTTCACTGACTGCCATCCCTAAAGCCCCAGGACGCAGAGCAGAAGGAAGTCGAGGCACAGGCAGGGAGGGGACAGTTAGCCCAAAAACTGGCAACATTAGGAGAGCCAGCAGAGAGGAATAAAGGAAATGGCAACCAAATGGGAGAGAAGAAAACAAAAATGTTAACCATATTAAATTAACAGCTGGGAAAAGTAGGAGAGAGTGTCAGTTACAGACTGGAAACGGAGCTTGGCTTTCACCTCAAGCCAAACCACGTGCACCCTGATAAATTATTAGAACGCACAAGAGAATCTTCTAGGAAGATAAAGCTGGAAACACAACCCAAACTTTAAGGGCACTATCTACTCCACAGCAAACCTTCTCCCCACAAATCCATCAGAACCCACTGCTGTTTCTGGTGCTTACACAATACCTTCTTAGTTTAAGATAAAACGAAGTAACCTGCAATTCCATCTCAGGCCTGACTATGGTGGAAGGAGCTCATAGAGAAAACACTTCTATTCCCAGCCTGTATTTTCATGTGAAGTTTCAGGATTCTCTAAGCCAGGACCCAAGTGAAACAACAGTAAAGGAGGGGCTCTCCCCTGGCCTCAGCACTTTGCTATTATTTACATGCTTTCTCTCTCTCAGCGTGGTGCTCATTGACTGGCTAAAGAATAACACAACCACAATCAAACTTTCACTTTTCAGCTTTCACTTAGAAAAAAATTCTACCTTCCCTTTGGCCACTACATCATTCTAAACACTCCAGCAGGCAGTGTGGTATGTGGAAAACTGTAGATTTGGGATTCTGGCAAACAATCTAAAGTTTAAATCCTAGCTCCATAAATCAGTGTCTCTTAGTCCTAGTTTCTTCATTCATTAAAAAAAAAAAAAAGCAGAGAAACAGTTACCTCCCTATCTCATGGTACAGAAATTAATGGTGGATATTTACCCCAGGTGCCTGGTCCAGAAAAGGTAATTATAAAGTTCAGTTATATTTCCTGCTCCTCTTAATTTATAGAATCACTCATTCTTTTTGTTCTTTATTCATTTGTCAAACTTTCCTGGGAGCCTTCTGGAGGACAGATACAGCACTTCCTCAAATGGATGTGGTTGTCTCTGCCCCCATAGAATTATAATAAAGGGGGGGTGGGGACAGCAATGAAACAGCTCACTGTTAAATGAGTGGATAGATTTGCTTGAAGTAATGAGGGGGTGGGGTTTGAATAAAGCTCCATTAGGTCCAAAGAAAATGAACTTAAATTCAGGGTACTGAGTGTGAGCTCATAAGCCACACCCCTAGTGGGTTTAATTCTGGACTCCACCCATGGACAAGTTTCTGAAATTCTCTGTGCCTCCCTTTTGTTGCAGGTTTCTTGTCTCAGTGGAAGAATGAATGTCAGACCAAAAGATGAAGTGAAAGTTTTGGTTTTTTTAAGATTTTTTTTTAATTTATTTATTAGAGAGAGAGAGAGAGAGCGCAAGAGGGAGAAGGGTTAGAGGGAGAAGCAGACTCCCCGCCGAGCAGGGAGCCCTATGTGGGACTCGATCCCGGGACTCTGGGATCATGACCTGAGCCGAAGGCAGTCGCTTAACCAACTGAGCCACCCAGGCACCCTGAAGTGAAAGTTTATTAAGTGAAGGTAAGAACAGAAAGGAAAGAGAAGGAAAGGAGCTCTCTAGAGTGAGAGGAGGCCCAAATGGATTTCCCCATGAGGGTTTTTATAGAGGGCCAATCTTTTATAGAAAATTGACCAGGGAACTTGGTAAATATCTTGTCTATAACATTAACAGCAAACAAGGTGGATTTGTTATGTTCCCTTCTCTCTGGTTAATATCTTGTCTATAACATTTCTCCACATCTGGGATTTCTGTGAGCCAGGTTACTAAACCCTGACATATCCCCTACCTGTCTCTTCCTACCTAGCCCTGCCTGTCCTTACTCTCATCTTTGCTAAACTGGAGATAATAATTCCCCACTGGGTTACTGAGAAAAGTAAAACAACACCGCTCCCTAGAGTTCCCCACTTCTCCTCTGTGGCACTCACTCTGTAAATCTACTGGTTTCCTGAGATGCCTAGATTTCCACGTAGCCTCCAGGCATCTCGAACTGCCCCAAAGAAGCATTTCAGAGGTGGTCCAGTAGTCATTATCAATAACCAAAAATAAAAGCTGACACCCAACCCCCCAGCCCCAGGACCAGACCAGCTGAAATGTGTGGACCAGCTAGCCACCTGTGGCAGCTTTTAAGGGTTTAGCTCAGACCTAAAGTTTGACAACAGAAAACCCAGCACTTCTTGAAGCTATGGCCCTCTCCTAAGGGAAGCTGACTGGAATGAGCTGGGGCTCATTGATTAGAATTACCAGGCTCAACCCAGACGTAGCTGATCTCACAATTTTCATTCCCACCTTGCCGCCCTGAGAACCTGACCTCCGCCATCTGGTTCAGCTGAGGCAGCAGCCCTTGAAAAGAAAGGCAGGATTGAAAGGGACAGGAAGTCCAAGGTCTGGGAATCTCCTGGGTGTGGCCTGTTACAGGCACAAATGCATAAGCCACAGGCCTGAGTGTCCTCGTGCATCACAGGAGGACCGTGCAAAGATAAATCGCTAAGGCAAGTAGAAATCCCCGATTCTCGCAGCCAGGGGGGTCAGTCTATCCCAAGCATTTGAATTGAAGGTGAAATGTTACATAAAGGTACCAGGAAAGCATGTATTCCTCTTCTCCCCCAACCACCCCTCCCAACAAAAACAAAAAACTCTTAAAGCTTATTTTAAATAAGAATGGGCACAAAAATACTCAAATCGGTAACAATAGTAGTAGTAATAATAATAAGGTACTTCTTAGCCTGACTGTCCTGGACCAGAATCTCCTTCTCGGTAGGGTGGTGGGCGCTGGGGTAGACAGGGGGAACCTGACACTGTCCTAAGGAAGCAGCACCCTGCGCGGCCTGGGTCGCCATGGAAACCGCGGCGGCGGCGGCAGGTGGGAGGGTCGGGCAGGGGCTGCCAGGAACCACAGAGGGAAGAAGGCTACTGACTTCTGGTCCCCTTGACCCTCAAGAGCTGGGCCTCTTCCCGGGACCCGGAAACAAAGTTGCTTCCCAACTCTGAATGTCTAAATCTGCCAGATGATCCGAACCAGCGGATTGGAAACCAGAATCACACTGGTTAGAAACCCAGACCCCGGGTATCCATCCACTGCTGGCCTGCTAAGTCAAAATCTCCGCAGCGAGGACCGGAATCTGGATTTAACCAGGTGCTAAATAGGGTGGGGAGGCTGGGAAACACTGGGTTCGCCTGTTCTTTTTCTCAACACCCCCCCCCCAACACACACACACACACACCACCTCGTAGTGGTAAAAGAATCTGCACCCAATTTCCTCACCAGCGGCTCAAGCTTGGGGGAGTCCTTGGAGCTGAAAATGCAGAGCCCATTGAGTTCCTTGAACTAAGCTGTTTGGAAGCGTCGCTGCTCTTTGTGGGTTTCCCACTTGGGGGCAGCCTCGTCCTTTGCTCCTGTTCGTTCCGCACAACAGGGTCCCACGTGTTTATTCCAGTTTATTTCTGCTGCAGTCTCGTTAATAGAAACTGTTCTAGAAAGCGAGTTTGGAGGCAGAGAGAAATGTCTCCTTAGGAGGAATGGGGCAGTAGCAGAGCCTAGGGCTCGAAATGTGTGAAGCTCTTCAGTTGCTGGTTACATGTAGGGTTCAGAACGAAGAATCTACGCTTATAAAGCAATGTTCTCGTTGAAAATAATGCACGTAGCCTGGACGACAGATTTCTCAACCCCTTGAGCCCTTTTATTGGACAATCGAATGGGACCTCAGGAGTGATGCAGCCAGCCAGCCCAGGGCCTGGACTCTGGGCAACCATGGGCCTCACCTGCCCGCTTTCAGGAAGCGGCATGGTGGTGAAATGGGAGAAGGGCTCGCTTCTGCACAAACGGGGATCCGCAGAGTATAATCCTCCTTGAGGCCAAAAACGGGACCTGTAATATTTGCAGAAGTCTGGGGAGGCTCAGCTCAATAGAGTGGGATAATCTATTGGCCTCTCGTAGCCTGTGCATTACCATACCATAACCTGTTTATGGATCTGACTTCTGTGTTCTGTGCGTCGCATATAAAGGCAGATTATTCTAAATTAGCTTGGAATGTACTTCCTCCAATTCAGACTTCCAAATCAGAACTATTGGTAAATGAGTGCGAGGGGGCTGGGATGATTAAGGCCAACTGGGAAGACCACGAACGTCCCTTGGGATAATAAAAGGAAAGGGGCTTTCCTGCTCTAGTGTATTATGGTTTCTCAAGATAAAGCTACAACAATGCAGCATTTCTTATTTCCCATGGTACCTTTTTTCTAAGAGTGACTTGCAGAGCAACTGTGCTTGCAGAACACGCTTTGGGAAACACAACTAGGGGAACTGTGTGACCTCCCCACAAAGTTTGTGTAAGGTGGGATGGTAAAGAGCTGTTGGACACTTCCGATTTTTCAGCATGGCAATGGCAAAATAGATTAGGGCTGCCTTCCAGGAGAGAGATGGGAGCAGTCATTTGAAAGAGAGGGAATAAAGAATTAAATTGCTGGGGGACACACTAATGGGTATGTTTCAGGCGCCTGATATTTTTTATTCCTTGCAACCAGTCTCTGAGATATCAGTCTATCCCCATTTTAGAGACAAACTGACACTCACAAGTTACTCCAAAACCGTATCCAACCTCAAATAGGCAGGAAGTGATAGGGCTGATATTCGGAGTCAGACCTTCCTTAGTACGTGGCAGAACCTAGCCTAGCACCATGGGAGCCCGCCAGACTTGAGCGGAACAACGGGTTTTATTTCCATGGTCAGCTGAGTAATTAATGGTGAAAAGTAGGAGCAGAGAGCAGTCAGCTCTCAAAAAAGTTGACCCAATGTCAACTTTTGATGGTGGGCAGGAGGTAATTCTTCTTCAAAATATATATGGTTAGGAAAAATTAGAAAATTCGCTGGAATAACATCAAAACAGTGACCTCATGACTAACAGAATTTTCATAGAGTCAGAGTGGAGAGTCAAGTTTGAATTTCTTAGTTTCATTGAGTGGGAGAAGGTAATGCCATTAGGCTTAGCAATGGAAGAACCAGGATTTTTTATTATAAATTTTTGTTTTGCTTTTTCAAAATTTATTTTTAGGGAGGGACAGGGAGATAGAGAATGTACGGGGGGTGGGGAGGGGCAGAGGGGAAGGAGAGAGAGAATCCCAAGCCAATTCCTAGCCCCCAGCATGGAGCCTGGCTTGATCTCAGGACCTATGAGATTAAGACCCAAGTGGAAATCAAGAGTCCGACGCTTAACTGACCGAGCCACCCAGGCGCCCCTTGTTTCGCTTTTTCAATCTTGTTTTGGTGGAAAGAGAATAAGTTAGCCTTGGCTAGAATGAACCCAAACCCAAAGAACCTGTGGGATATTTAGGTGGACCAAACACAGGTGTGAAATTGGATCCTGATTCTGGATTATACTAATTTGGATCCCAGATGCTACTGAAAATTATTGGCCCAATAGTATCAGCTGCAGAGAAAACGTTTGGGGGAGGGGACAGACATGTTTCAGGATACCTGAGGAAAGAGAGATTTTGAAGGTGACACAGATGGGCCTTTGAAATTTTTCTCCATTTCCGATCTTTTCTGCCATGCTCTACACAGACACAAAGCAAAAGCTATTTTATCTGCAAAATAGAGAATCTACATGGCAGAAATACAGAGGGATCTCTTCATGCGAAGGCTCAGTTTCTGGAAAGCATTATGACTTTTTAGAAGCCTAAGAAATTTGTCTCATGTTTCAGGTTCACAGTCAAAGGCTGAATCCCTGAAGTGAATGAATCAGTTAAAAATAACATAAAAGTCTGCCCGTTGAGCCTGCTCTTAAATGTTTGCCATCCTGTGTGTTCCGGCAGGGCTCCTATGGAAGGTCTGTTTAAGCACAACAGAGCTGCTTTCTGGAGCTCGGGAGGCTGCCAGGTGAGCTGGTATGGCATTCCTGCTGGAGGGCTCCTCCTATCCTCAGGCTCATCCCAAATGTCTTTCAGTCCGCAGAGTTAACCAGACTCAAAGCACACACGTCCGGGGAGAGAGCGCGAGTTAGCCAGCAGTCCATGTCACTGTGTGAAACCGAGTAAGAAGTGCAGCTGAAACAGGAGGATCAAAGATCAGAAGCTGGCCAAGGCTCACACACTTCGCTGAAAGAAAGAGCCTGGGGCTTGCTGCTTTCATGTGTGCTTACGATGATTAACTAGCACGTATCAGAAAAGACCTGTCAACTCTTAGGCTTCAATAACTCTTTGATAACACGCAGGATCCCATGTTCAAAAAAAAGTTTATTCCCAAAGTCATTTGTATGTCAGCTGTTTGAACCTGAAAATGCTTGATTCTCAGGACGGGTCCTCTAAATTCTTTACCCTTGTAGGCATTCATTCATTCTGTGGTAACCAGCGGATATTTAATAAGCTCCTACTATGTGCCCAGTAGAGTGTGCAACCTATAGCAGTGAACAAGCAGACAAAAATTCTAGCTATCATGGAGCTTATATTCTCTATGGGAGGGGACAGACAATAAATAAATAAGAAATATATAAGAAAAGCATGTTGTATATGAAATGGTGACCAATACAAAAGAGAAAAGGCAAGTGGGGATGGGGATAAGAAGTGTTAGGGCATGTGGCCTCATTGAAAAGGGGACCTTCAAGCATGGACCTCAGCAATTGGAGAAGTTAATTGTGTAGTATGTGGAGGATTGGTATCCAGGGCTGAGGGGAAAGCAAGTGCAAAGGCCCTGTGGTGCATGTGAGGTGCACGTGGAGCATGATGGCATGTTTGAAGAGCAGAAAGAAGGCAGTGTGGCTGGAGAGGACTGAGCAGGTAGGAGAGTGATAGGAGGTGAGGTCAGAGAAGCAGTAGGGAGCCCGGCTTTACAGAGCCTTGTATTCCTTAGACTTTTTCTCTGAGATATGAGGCTGTTGGAGGGTTTTGAGAAGAAGAATGGTATGATCTGACTTCTTAAAATATTGAGATATAATTCACATACCATTAAATTCACCCATTCAAAGTATACAGTTCAGTGGTTTTAGTCTATTCAGAGTTGGGCAACCCTCAGCACTATATAATTACAAAACATTTTCATCCAACCAAAAGAAGCTCTGTACCTATTAGCAGTCACTCCCCATCCTCCCCTCCCCCAAGTCCCTAGAAGTGACTAAGCTGTTTTCATCTCTATGAATTTGCCAGTTCTGGACATCTCACAAAATTAAATCATGTAATGTATGGACTCTTGTGTCTGGTTTTTCTTTCACTTGGCATATTTTCAGGATTCATTCACAGTGTACCATGCATCAGTACCTTGGTCTTTTTTGTATCTGAATGATGTGACTTTATATGGCTATTCCACATCTGTTTCTTCATTCCTCAATTGATGAACATTTGAGTACTTTCCACTTTAGAGCTGTTACAAATAATACTATTATAAATACTCATGTGCAGATGTATAGATTTTTTATGTGTGAACATGTTTTTAATTCTCTTGGGTATGAACCTAGGAGTGCAATTGCTGGGTTATATGGTAACTGTATGTTTAACTTTTTGAGGAACTTGCCAAACTTTTTCAGAGCAGTGTACTTCAGCAATGCATAAGGGTTTCGATTTCTCCATATTCTCACCTGTTTTCTGTTTTTTTTTTTAATAGCCATCCTAGTAGGTGTGAGGTGGTATTGCATTTTGTTTTTGATTTTCATTTCCTAGAGACTAATGATGCTGAGCATCTTTTCATGTGCTTATTAGATATTTGTACTTCTTCTTTGGAAAAATATTCATATCTGTTAACCTAAAATCGGGTTATTTGTGTTTTTATTGTTGAGATAAAACGCTTCTTCATATATTTTAGATACTAGATTATCACTTGTATGATTTGAAAATATTTTCTCCCATTGTATGGATTGTCTCTTTTACTTTCCGGATGGTGTCCTTTGAAGCATAAAAGTGTTTAATTTTGATGAGTTCCAATTTATCCATTTTTTATTTTGTTGGTAATGCATTTAGTGTTATATTTAAAAACCAATGCCTAATTCAAGGTCACTAAGGTTTATGCCTATGTTTTCTTTTTAGAGTTTTATGGTTTTGGCTCTTATATCTAGGTTTTTGATCCATTTTGAGTTATTTTTAATTTTTTTTTTTTTTTTTTTACATGCTGTGAGGAATGGGTCCAACTTCATTATTTTGTATGTGGACATCCAGTGGTCCTAGAACCATTTGTCAAAGACTGTTCTTTTCCCCTTTGAATTGTCTGGGTACGCTTTTTGAAAATCTGTTGCCCATAAATGTATAGGTTTACCTCTGGAGCCTCGATTATATTCCGTAGATCAAACTGTCTTTATGCCAGTGCACACTGTCTTGATTACTGTAGCTTTTTGTATTAAGTTTTGAAATCCGGAAGTGTGAGAATCCAACTTTGTTCTTTGTTTTGAAGATTGTTTTGGCCATTCTGAGTCACTTGCATTTTCATATGAAATTTTAGGAACACTTGCCAATTTCTGCAAAACAGGCAGTTGAGATTTTGATAGAGGTTGCCTTGAATATGGAAATCAATTTGGGGAGTATTGCCATCTTAATACTAAATCTTCTAATCCAAGAATATGCGATGTCTTTCCATTTACTTAGGTCTTAGTTAATTTCTTTCAATGATGTTTTGTTATTTACAGCATACAGACTTGACTTTTTTTTTTTTTTAAAGATTTTTTATTTATTTATTTGAGAGAGAGAATGAGATAGAGCATGAGACGGGGGAGGGTCAGAGGGAGAAGCAGACTCCCTGCTGAGCAGGGAGCCCGATGCGGGACTCGATCCCGGGACTCCAGGATCATGACCTGAGCCGAAGGCAGTTGCTTAACCAACTGAGCCACCCAGGCGCCCCAGACTTGACTTCTTTTGTTAAATTTATTACTGGGTATTTTACTCTTGTGTATTGTAGGTGGAACTGTTTTCTTGATTTCATTTTTGGATTGTTCATTGCTGGTATGTAGAAATACAATAAATTTTTTGTATATTGAGCCTGTATCCTATAACCTTGTTGAACTCATTTATTAGCTCTAATAGTTTTTTATGTATTTGATAGGATTTTCTGTATACAAGGTCACATCATATGAAAATGGAGATAATTTTAATTCTTTCTTTCCAGTTTATATGCCTATTATTTTATTTCCTTGCTCAATTGCCCTGGCTAGACCCTCCAGTACAATGTTGAATAGAAATGGCAGGAGAGAAGACATTCTTGTTTCTGATCTTTGGGGGGAAATCTTTCAGTTTTTGCTGATTCAGTATGAAGTTAACTGTGGGTTTTTCTTAGAAGCTCTTGACAAAGCTAAGAAGAAATTATTTTCCTAGTGGTTGTGTGTTTCTGTCATAAAAAGATGTTGCATTTTGTCAGATGCTTTATTAAAATGATAACATGATTTTTTCATCCTGTATTTTGTTAATATGTTGTATTACATTGATTTTTTTCATATGTTAAATCAACATTGCATTCCTGGGATCAATCCTACTTGGTCACAGTGTATAACCCCTACTTTATGTTGCTGGAGTCAGTTTATTTATATTTCATTGAGGATTTGTGCATCTATATTCCTAGGTGATATTGATCTAGTTTTCTTGTGATATCTTTATCTGTTTTTATATCAGGGTAATGAGTTGAGAAGTGTGCCTCCCTCAGACATTTTTTGCAAGAGTTTTTAAGGATTGGTGTTAACTCATTTTACTGTTTGAAAGAATTCACCAGTGAAAACATCTGGGCCTGGACTTTTCTTTGGGGGAAGTTTTTGATTACTAATTCAATCTCTTTATTTGTCATAGGCGTATTCACATCTTCTGTTTCTTCTTGATTCAGTTTTGGCACTTTGTGTCTTTCTAGAAACTTATCCAGGCCAAAAATCATGTTTTATTGTTTTAAGATAATCTACATTATCTAGTCTGATGGCATATAATTGTTCACAGTGTTCCCTTCTAGTCCTTTTTATGTTTTTAAGGTTAGAAGTAGTTATCTTTCATACCTGATTTTAGTAATTTGAGTTTTTCTGTTTTTTTATGTATGTATAGCTAAAAAACATGACTTTTGTTTATCTTTTCAAAGAAGCAGGTTTTGGTTTTGTTGGTTTTCTCTATTATCTATCCATTTATTTCTGCTCTAATATTTATTATGTCCTCAATTCTGCCTGCTTTGGGTTTAGTTCTACTTTTTCTAGTTTAAGGTGAAAGGTTATTGATTTGAGATCTTTTTAAATATAGGCATTTATAACTCTAAATTTCCCTCTGAGCACTGCTTTTGTTGCATCCATAAGCTTTGATACGTTGTGTTTTTGTTTATAGTCATCCCAATGTTTTTTCTCATTTTTTACTCCCCCCACCTTTTTTAATATAATAAAACCATTGCTAGCATGTTTTGAGTTTCGTATTAGTTGGTTTCATCTATTTATATTTTTCCAGAATTTAAATATTAGTATACATATCTATTATTATGAATCTAATTTTTCAAACTATTTGGAATAATTTAAAGAAGAGCAATGCCTATCCCTCTTTCCACATTGAATAGCACTGTAGTAATGGCAAGGTGTGTGTTCACCTACTCATTCTCTAGGTATCCTATGCCACCATTCATACCAGAATGTAGTTCTACCAGGGACTTGAATGAAGCCAGGGCCGGGGGGGGGAGGGGAATAAATGAATTGGTTTAGGCAATAATCTCATCCTTGACATCCATTGAAAGTAAATTAATAAAATCACAATTTTAAGTAATCTCATGATTTGTTAGCAATCCAAAGAAGAAAGTTGCTGAAATGCCCACCATTTTCTGAATATGGGATGGTGTATGTTTCATAGTCCATTATTAAGCTAACAGAACCTTGACCTTCCTCCCTGAACATGGCGTCCCCTGGGTAATTTGCACTGTTGCTTATTTATCATTGAAGAAGAGCTACAGTAAGAAGTCATGTAAGAAATAACTGATAATTAAGTAGGTCACAAGCAGCTGGCCAAAAATCATGTTTTATTGTTTTAAGAGCACTCCTTACTAGTAATTGATCTGTTAAGATTTTCTCTTCCGTCATGATTCAGTCTTGGTAGGTTGTAGACTTCTAGGAATCTATCTGTTTCTTTTAGGTTGTCCAATATGGTGGTGTATAATTGTTCACATGGATCTCTTTTGGTTCATCCCAATTTGAGAGTCTCCAGGATTCTGGGTTCTGGATGCTTGTTTCCTTCCCCAGGTTAAGAAAGTTTCCAGCCATTATTTCTTCATGTAAGTTTTTGGCCCTTTTCTCTCTCTCTCCTGCTGGGAACCCTGTAATGCAAATGTTTGTCTGTTTCATGTTGTCCTACAAGTTCCTTAGCCTACCTTCACTCTTCTTCATTCTTTTTTATTTTTCTGCTCTGATTGGGTGATTTCCACTGCTGCCTGCTAGAGTTCGTGGAATTTTTCTTCTGCTTCATCTCCTCTGCTGTCAAACCCCTCTATTGTATTTTTCAGTTCAGTTGTTCTTCATCTCTGTAACTGTTCTTCGGTTCTTTCTTATATTTTTATATCTCTTTGTTGAACTTCTCAGTTCATCCATTCTTCTCCTGAGCTTGGTGAGCATCTTTATGGCCATTATTTTGAATTCTTTATAGGCAAATAATTAGATTTTATCTTTTTCATTTGGGACATAATCCTCTGTTCTTCATTTTCCTTGACTCTGTGTTGGTTTCTATGCATTATATAAAATAGCCACCTTTTCCAGTCTTGAGGGAGTGGCCTTGTGTTGGAGATGAACCTTAGTGTTCAACCCTTGCCTAGCTCTTGGTTGTCTCTCAAAACGTTTTGACTGTCCAAGCAGCGTACTTTATTCTTAGTGGCTCCCAGTAGTTGATGGTGTGCCAAGGCCTGTCAGCGTCCCAAAAGGGAGCATCTCACTCAGCACCTATATTCAGGCTGCTTGGAAGCCAGACCCTCAGGCAGAAACTTTTCAAGTATACAAATATACTTCTTTCAGGGGAAGAATGGGAAATGGGTGTTTCTCTGTGCTCCCTCTGCCCTGAGCCCTGGGGCAATAGCCAGTTAAGAACTGTTTCTTTGCTGCTGTCCCGTTGAATCTGTGAACCCAAGCCCTGCTGCCTGCCAGAGCCAGGCGATCAAAGGGTGCCCCCTGGGGGGCAGCTTCAAAAGCTGTGCCAGCAGACCTGTGCACAAGCTTTTTTCTGGGAGATACGAGCAACCTGGAGCGAGGCAGAGGGAGAGCCTGAAGGCAACACCCACTCTCCCTCAGGCAACAGCTATGCTGATAAACTAATAGGCCTCTTTCACACAAAGACTTGGGTGGCTCAGTTTGCCGCTGCTCTGCTGTGCTCTGGGGTGTAGCTGGTTACGAACCCTCTCTCCATTAGTTATAGTCCCTATGAGGCCCATAAACATAAGCCTACAGCTTATGTGTCCATGACCAGCAACTGCAAAAGGCTGCATGATTTCTTTTTTGAAATTATAAGCACCTTGTGATTTCTTCTTTGACCCACTGGTTATTTAAAAGTATGTGTTTCGTTTCCACATAATTGTGACTTTCTCGTATTTCCTTCAATAATTGATTTCTAATTGTGATTGAAGAACAAATTTTGTATAAATTTTGTTGTCTTAAATTTATTGAGACTTGTTTTATGGACTAACATATGATCTATCCTGAAGGATGATCCGCATGTATTTTTTTAGAAAAATATATTCTGCTGTCATTGGATAGAGGCTTCGCTAAATGTCTTATGGTCTAATTAGTTGATAGTGGTATTCACGTATTTATTTCCTTGTTGATCTGTTAGTGGTTTAGCCATTATTAAAGGTAGGGATATTGAGGTCCCCAATTACTATCTTTGAAATGCCTATTTCTCTTTCAGATCTGACCGTTTTTCTTCATGTGTTTTGGGGCTTTATTGGTAAATATGTGTCTTTTGTAAATGCTATATCTTCTGATGGATTGAGTCTCTTATCCTTATAAAATGTTGTTTCTATTAACAATTAGTGTAGCCACTGATATTAGACAAGATAGACGAGACAAAAATTGTTAATAGAGGCTGCCAGCAGGAGAGGGAACTGTGTGCACACAGAGGACCGAGAAACAGGCCATGGCTGTGAGGAAGACTAATCCCCATAATGTTTGGCTTTAAAAACCAGAGGGGAGCCCGGGTGGCTCATTTGGTTTGGCATCTGCCTTTGGCTTGCATCGTGATCCCAGGGTCCTGGAATCGAGCCCCGTGTCGGGGGTCCTTGCTCAGTGGGGAGCCTGCTTCTCCCTCTGCTGCTCCCCCTGCTTGTGCTCTCTTGCTCTGTCAAATAAATAAATAAAATCTTTAAGATACATACATACATACATACATACCAGAGGCGCTGAATTCCATGAGGTTGGGGCAGAATTCCATGAGTTTGTATAACCAGTGGGACATGGAACTTGGAGCTTTAAAAGTCAGGAAAAGTGACTCAGACACAACAGTAGTGTGTCAGCAACACACATGAGATACTTGCCTGAAGGGTCAGGTTCTGGTAAACAGGGGACACTGTACCTACTTTGTTGAGGGTTTTTATCATGAATGGATGTCAAATGCTTTTTCTGCATCTATTGAGAGGATCATATGGTTCTTATCCTTTCTTTTATTCATGTAGTATGTCATGTCGATTGATTTGTGAATATTGAACCACCCTTGCAACCCAGGAATAAATCCCACTTGATCGTGGTGAATGATTCTTTTAATGTACTGTTAGATTCAGTTTGCTAGTATTTTATTGAGAATTTTTACATCCATGTTCGTCAGGGATATTGGCCTATAGTTTTCTTTTTAGTGGAATCTTTATCAGGTTTTGGTATCGGGGTAAATGCTGGCCTCATAGAATGAATTTGGAATTTTTCCTTCCTTTCCTTTTTTTTGGAGGGGGGAATAGTTTGAGAAGAATAGGTATTAATTCTTCTTTAAATGGTGAAACTTGCCTGTGAAGCCATCTGGTCCTGGATTTCTGTTTATTGGAAGATTTTTTATTACGGATTCAGTTTCTTTGCTGGTTATGTGTCTGTTCAAGTTTTCTATTTCTTCCTTTTTCAGTTTTGGTAGTTTATATGTTTCTAGGAATTTATCCATTTCTTCTAGGTTGTCCAATTTGTTGACATATAGTTTTTCATAATATTCTCTTATAATTATCTGTATTTCTGTTTTGTTGGTTGTTATTTCTCCTCTCTCATTTGTGATTTTGTTTCCTTTCTGTTTTCTTTTTGTTACATCTGGCTAGGGGTTTATCAATTTTATTAGTTTTTTCAAAGAACTAGCTCCTGGTTTCACTGATCTGTTCTATTTTTTTTTTAAGTTTCTGTATCATTTATTTCTACTGTAATCTTTATTTCCTTCCTTAGACTTCAGAGGACTTTTGACTTCATCTGTTGTTCTTTTTCTAGCTCCTTTAGGTGTAAGATTACTAATCTATTTTCAATTTATTGAAGTGTAGTGGGCATATAATATTAGTTTTGGTTGTACAACAATGATTCAACAGTTAAATACATTATGAAGTGATCACCATGATTAATCAAGCTACTTTCTATCATCATACAAAATAGTTACACATTATTAACTATATTCCCTATACTGTATGTTTTTTTCCTCATGTTTTATTTATTTTGTAACTGGAAGTTTGTACCTTTTAATCCCCTTCATCTATTTCACCCATTGCCCCACCACCTTTCCCTATGGCAGCCACCAGGTTGTTCTCTGTATCTATGAGTCTGTTTCCCTTTTGTTTGTTTTTTCATTTGTTTTGTTTTTTAGGTTACACATATAAGTGAAATTATATGGTATTCATTCGTCTTTTTCCATCCGACTTATTTCATATAGCATAATACTGTGTCTCGCTATGTTGTTGCAAATGGCAAGATTTCATTCTTTTTTATGGATGAGTAATATTCCAGTGAGGGGGGCATCTTCTTTATTCATTCATCTAATGATGGACACTTAGGTTGCTTCCATATGTTGGCTATTGTAAATAATGCTGCAGTGTACATAGCGGGACATATATCTTTTCAACTTAGTGTTTTGTTTTGTTCAGATAAATACCCAGAGTAGGAATCATGGAATCATATGGTAATTCTATTTATTAAAAGATTGTATTTATTTATTTCTTTATTTGAGAGAGAGAGAGAACACATGTGAGTGGGGGGAGATGCAGCGGGGGAGGGAGAGGGACAAGCAGACTCCACTTGAGTGCAGAACCTGATGCCAGGCTCAATCTCAGACCCTAAGATCATGACCTGAGCAGAAATCAACAGTCGGACACTTAACCGACTGAGCCACCCAGGTGCCCCATGGTAATTCTATTTTTAAATTTTTGAGGAACCTCCATACTGTTTTCCATAATGGCTGTACCATTTTGCATTCCTACCTATAGTACATGAGGGTTCCCTTTTCTCCACATCCTCACCAACATTTGTTATTTATTGTCTTTTTGATACTAGCTATTCTGACTGCTGTAAGATGATATCTCATTGTGGTTTTGATTTGAATTTCCCTAATGATTAGTGATATTGAACATCTTTATGTTTCTGTTGGCTATCTGTATGTCTTCTTTGGAGGATGTCTGTTCTAGTACTCTGCCCATTTTCTAAGTGGACTTATTTTTATATTAAGTTGTATGAGTTCTTTATTTTGGACATTAAGCCCCTATCAGTTATAGCATTTGCTAATATTTTCTCCAATTCCATACATTGTCTTTTCCTTTTATAGATGGTTTTCTTCACCGTGCAAAAGCTTTTTAGTTTGATGTAGTCTTGTTTGTTTATTTTCTTTTAGTTGTCCTTGCCTGAAGAGACAAATTCAAAAACATATTGCTAAGACTGATATCCAAGAGTTTACTCTCTCTCTGTTTTCTTGGAGGAGTTTTATGGTTTCCAGTCTTACATTTAAGTCTTTAACCCGTTTTGAGTTTATTTTTGTGTATGGTGTAAGAAAGTGATCCAGTTTCATTCTTTTGCTTATAGTTGTCCTGTTTTCCCCACACCATTTGTTGAAAAAAGACTATCTTTTCCCCATTGTATGTTCCTGCCTCCTTGTTGAAAATTAACTGACCATATGAGCATGGTTTTATTTCTGGAATCTATTCTGTTCCATTGATTTATCTGTTTATTTTTTTGCCACTATCATACTCTTTTGATTACTATACCTTTAAGTATAGTTTGAAACCAGGGAGCATGATACCTCAAGCTTTATTTTTCTTTCTCAAGATTGCTTTGGCTACTTTGGGGTTTTTTTTTTTTTTTGTGGTTCTCTACAAATTTTAGATTTTTTTGTTCTTGTTCTGTGAAAAATGACATTAGTATTTTGATAGGGATTACACTGAATCCATAGATTGCTTTGGGTAGTATGGGCATTTTAACAATATTAATCTTTCCAATCCATGAGCACAGTATATCTTCACATTATTTGCATCATCTCTCATTTCTTTCATCAGTGTTGTATATTTTCCAAAGTACTGGTCTTTCATCTCCTTGGTATTTTATTCTTTTTCATATAGCTATAATAATTACTTTATTAATCTATTATTAGTGCTTAGGTGCAACAGATTTTTATGTATTAAATCTGTATCCTGCATCTTTACTGAATTCTGTTAGTTCTAATGGTTTTTTTGGTGGCATCTTTAGGGTTTTCTAATATAGTATGTCATCTGAAAATAATCACATTTTAACTTTTCCAATTTGGATGCCTTTTCTTTTTTTCTTTTTTCTTTTTTTTGGGCGGGGTGCACCTGATTGTTGTGGGTAAGACTTCCAGTACTTATGTAAATAAAAGTGGCAAGAGTGAGCCTTGTCTTGTTCCTGATCTTAGAAAAGCTTTGAGCTTTTCACCATTGAGTATGATGCTTGCTGTGGGTTTGTCATTATGGCTTTTATTATGTTGCGGTATATTCCCTCTAGGCCATGTTGAGAGTTTTTATCATAAATGGATATCAAATTTTATCATATGATTTTTCTGCATCTATTGAGATGATTATATTATTTTTTATCCTTTTTTTTTGTTTGTGTATCACGTTGATTGATTTGTGGATATTGAACTCTCCTTTCATGCCTGGAATAAATCCCAGTTGGTCATAATGTATGATCCTTTTAATGTATTGCTGAATTAGGTTTGTGGATATTGAACTCTCCTTTCATCCCTGGAATAAATCCCACTTGGTCATAATGTATGATCCTTTTAATGTATTGCTGAATTAGGTTTGCTAATATTTTGTTGAATTTTGTATCAGTGTTCATCAGGGCTATTTTTCTTTAGTTTTTTTTTTTTTTTTTTGTAGTGTCTGTGTCTATTTTTGGCATCAGGGTAATACTGGCTTCAAAGAATGAATTTGGAAGAATTCCTGGCTCTTCAATTTCTGGAACAGTTTCAGAAGGATAGTTATTAATTCATCTTTAAATGTTTGGTAGAATTTATCTGTGAAGCCATCTGCTTCTAGGCTCTTATTTGTTGGGAATTTTTTTATTACTGGCTCAATTTCATGACTGGTAATTTATTCAATTTTCTATTTCTTTTTGATTCAGTCCTGGAAGATTGTATGTTTCCAGTAATTTGTCCATTTCCTCTAGGTGATCCTATTTGTTGGCATATATTTGTTTCCTAGTAGTCTCATGATCTTTTGTATTTCTGGGTTGTCAGTGTAACTTCTCCTCTTTCATTTCTGATTTTATTTTATATTTTATTTTTTTAATGAGCCTGGATAAAGGTTTATTATTGTATCTTTTCCAAATATCAGCTGTTAGTTTCATTGGTTTTTTTTCCCCATTGTTATTTAGACCTTATTTCATTTATTTCCACTCTCATGTTTATGATTTCCTTCCTTCTACTAATGTTGGGCTTGATTTGGTCTTTTTTTCTAGTTCCTTTAGGTGTAAATTTAGATTTTTTTTAAAATATGTTTTTTTGTTTCTTGAGGTGGACCTTTATCACCATAAACTTCTTAAAACTGCTTTTGCTGCATCCATTACATACTGGACTATTTGTTTTCCCTTAAATTTGTCTCAAGGTATTTTTTTTTATTTCCTATGTTTTCATCATTGACTCATTGATGGTTTACTAGCATGTTGTTTAGCCTCCAAGTGCTTGTGCTTTTTTTCTTTTTTTCTTTTTTTTTTTTTTTCAGTTACTTTGCCTTCTGGTTTTTGTTTTTCAGATTTTTTTTTATTCTTATGTTAATCCCCATACATTACATCATTAGTTTTAGATGAAGTGTTCCATGATTCGTTGTTTGTGCATAACACCCAGTGCTCCATGCAGAACGTGCCCTCCTCAATACCCACCACCAGGCTAACCCATCCTCCCACCCCCCTCCCCTCTAGAACCCTGTTTGTTTTTCAGAGTCCATCGTCTCTCATGGTTCGTCTACCCCTCCGATTTCCCCCGCTTCATTCTTCCCCTCCCGCTACCTTCTTCTTCTTTTTTTTCTTAACATATATTGCATTATTTGTTTCAGAGGTACAGATCTGAGATTCAACAGTCTTGCACAATTCACAGCGCTTACCAGAGCACGTACTCTCCCCAATGTCTATCACCCAGTCCCGCCATCCCTCCCACCCCACCCCCCACTCCAACAACACTCAGTTTGTTTCCTGCCATTAAGAATTCCTCACATCAGTGAGATCATATGATACATGTCTTTCTCTGTTTGACTTATTTCACTCAACATAATACCCTCCAGTTCCATCCACGTCGTTGCAAATGGCAAGATCTCATTCCTTTTGTGCTTTTTTTCTTATAATTGAGTTTTAGTCTTATATTGTGGTTGGAAAAGATACACTCTAGGATTCCAGTCTTTCTAAATTTATTGAGACTGGTTTTGTGGCCTAACATGGTATCTATCCTGGAGAATGTCCCATGTGCACTTAAAAAGAATGTGTATTCTGTTGTTTTGGATAGAATGTTCTGTATATATCTATGTTGTCTAAGGTGTTGTTCAAATATACTGTTTCCTTATTGATTTTCTGGCTGAATCTATCCATTGACCTATATGGGATAAGTTCCTGACTATTATTATATTACTGTCCATTTTATCTTTGTGCTTGTTAATATTTGTTTTATGTATTTAGGTGCTCCAATGTTGCATGAATAGATATTTACACTTATATCTTCTTGTTTGATCCGTTTTACCATTATGTAATCCCTTCTTTTTCTTTTGTTATAATCTTTGCCTAAAAGTCTCTTTTGTCTGATATAAGTACCATTACCTCAGCTTTTTTTCCCACACTTCTATTAGCATGGAGTATCTTTTTCCATCTTTTCACTTTCAGGCCATATGTATGTATCTTTAGGTCTGAATTGAATCTCTTGGAGGCAGCATACAGATGGGTCTTGTTTTGTTTGTTTTCATTTTATCACCCTATGTCTTTTGATTAGAGCATTTACACTATTTACATTTAAAGAAATTGTTGATAGGTATGTACTTATTGCCATTTTGTTAATTATTTTTTGGTGTTTCTGTCATTTTTCTCTGTTCCTTTTTTCTTCTTTTGCTCTTTTTCCTTGTGATTAATGATTTTTCTTTAGTGTTCAGATTATCTTTCCTTTTATTTATCCTGTATCTATTACAAGTTTTTAGTTTATGGTTACATGAGGTTCATAGACAACATCCTAAATATATCATACTCTGGTTTCTCTTCAGATCGCATAAATCTTTCGCCTTTTTACTAAATATATCGTAGTGTATATTAAGTTAATGGTCACTTAAGTTTGGACACATTCTAAAATATTTATTTTTACTTTCCCCTCTGCCCCCGCACATTTTATGTATATGTTGTCATATTTTACATCTTTTTATTTGTGAGTCCTCTTAACTTTTTAGATATATTTTACTACTTTTAACTTTCATACTAGCTTTATAAGTGTTTAATGAATTACCTCTACTGTATGTTTGCTTTTATTCATGAAATTTTTCTTTCATAGTTTTGTCCTAATTATAACCATTTCTTTTCCACTTAAAGGAGTCCCTTTCACATTCCTTTAAGGCCAGTTTAGTGGTGATGAACTCCTTTAATATTTGTTTGGAGAATTGTTTATCTCTTCTTCAATTCCAAATAATAAACTTGTTGGATAGTGTATTCTTTGTTGTAGATTTTTTTTTCCTTTCAGCACTTTGAGTATATCATACCATTCCCTTGTGGCCTGTCAGGTTTCTGCCAAAAAAATCAGCTGATAGCTTTATGGGGTTTCCCTTATTTATAACTAGACACTTGTTGCTTCCTAAAGTTCTGTCTTCATCTTTCATCTTTGACATTTTAATTTTTATGTGTCAGGGTGTGCACCTCCTCGGGTTGATCTTGTTTGGAACTCTCTGTGCTTTCTGAATTTGGATGTCTGTTTCCTTCCCTATTAGGGGAGTTTTCAACTATTATTTCTTCAAATACATTTTCTGCCCCTTTCTCTCTTCTCCTTCTGGAACCTTGAAATGTGATGGTTTGTTGACTTAATGTTGCCCAAGAAGTCCCTTAAACCTATCCTCATTTTTTAAAATTCTTTTTCCCTTTTGCTGTTCAGCTTTAGTACTTTCCGTTACCTTATCTTCCAGATCATTGATCCGTTCTTCTGCATCCTCTAATCTGTTGATTTCCTCTGGTGTATTTTTCATTTCAGTTATTCTTCAACTTTGGTTCTTTTTTTCTATTTTCTCCTTGTTTAAGTTCTCGCTGAGTTGATACACACTTCCCTCCATTCCGGTGAGCATCTCTCTGACCATTACTTTGAGCTCTTTAGCAGGCAGATTGTTTATCTCTGTCTTATTTAGTTCTTTTTGTGAGTTTTTATCTCATTCTATGTTTGGAGGGTATTTCTTTGTCTTCTCATTTTGCGTGACTTTCTGTGTTTCTTTCTATGTATTAGGCAGAACAACTAATTCTCCTAAACTTGAAGGGATGGTCCTGTGGATTGTCAACCCCTGTGTAAATTCTGTGTGCCTGTTGACTTTGGCTGGCTATCTGGAGTTATGGCTATTGTGTGCTGATATTTCCTTGGCACTCCATGCTGGAGCCATCTTGGTGGATGGTTAGAGCTGAAATGGGCACAAACTGGGGCAATCCCAGACCTTGCTGTGCAGAGGATGCCCTGGCAGGACAGCTGAAGCAACAGTGGGCATGGGCTAGAGTGGTGCTGTAGTTCTCTATTCTGAAAGTACTCTGGCAGGATAGCTGAAGCCTTATTGTGTGCAACTTGGGCAGCCCCAGGGATCTCTGTGCAAAGGGCATCCTGGCAGGATGACCGAAGCTGAAGTGGGTGCAAATTGGAGTGTTCCAGGGAGCTCCACACATGGGCACATTGTCAGGTCAGCTGGAACAGAGGCCAGAATGGACCAGATGGTTCTGGAGCAGTTTGCACAGGGCATGCTCTTGTAGGGCAGCTCGAGCCAAGGTAGAGCCCAGTGCAGTGGTTTGGGGTGCTCTGCACAGCAGTACCCTCATGGGGTGGCTAGAGCAAAGACAGGTGCAGTCCAGGGTGTTCTGGGGGACATCTGCACAGCAGACATCCTGGCAGTACAGCCTTTGTTTTGATGTGTATTTTGTCTGGTATAAGTATTGCTACCTCAGCTTTCTTTTCATTTCCATTTGCGTGGAATATCTTTTCCACCCCTTTGCTTTCAGTGTATATGTCTCTAGATCTGAAATGAGCCTCTTGTAGGTAGCATATATAGGAGTCTTATTTTTTGTTTTTTGTTTTTCTTGAATCCATTCAGATACCTTGTCTTTTGTTTGGAGCATTTAGTCCATTTATATTTAAAGTAATTATTGATCTGTACTTATTGCCCATGTAATTTGGTGACTCTCTTTAGTGTTATGTTTGTATCCCTTTGTTTTTTGTATATCTATTATACATATTTGTTTTTTGATACCATGAAGTTCATATATAATATCCTATGTATATAGCCATCTATTTTTTTTTTAAAGATTTTATTTATTTATTTGACAGAGAAAGACACAGCGAGAGAGGGAACACAAATGGGGAGTGGGAGAGGGAGAAGCAGGCTCCCCACCGAGCAGGGAGCCCGATGCGGGACTCGATCCCGGGACTCCAGGATCATGACCTGAGCTGAAGGCAGTCGCTTAACCAACTGAGCCACCCAGGCGCCCCTATAGCCATCTATTTTATGTTGATGATTACTTAAGTTCAAGTGTGTTGTAAAAGCACATTTTTACTCCCTGCCACTCCTTTTTAAGTTTTTGACATCCTAATTTTTTGACATATTTTACTACTTACTATTTTGTGTATCCCTTTAATAATTATTTTTGTCTTTTAACCTTTATATTAGCTATATAGGTAATGTATATACTACCTTTACTATATGTTTACCTTTTCCAGGTTTTTTAATTTTCTTATTTCTAGTAATAGCCTTTTCTTTTCCATTTAAAGAAGTTCCTTTAACGTTTCTTGTAAGGTCAGTTTGGTATTGATGAACTTTTTTTAGCTTTTGCTTGTCAGGGAAACTCCTCCTCTCTCCTTGAGTTCTGAGTGATAACCTTGCCAGTAGAGCATCCTTGGTTGTAAGTTTTTTCCTTTTAGCACTTTGAATATATTATGCCACTCCCTTCTGGCCTGTAAAGATTCTGCTGAAAAATCAGTTGGTAGTCTTATGGGTGTTTCCTTGTATGTAACTAGTTGTTTTTCTCTTGCTGCTTTTTTCTCTCCTTATCTTTAACTGTTGTTTATAATATGTCTTGGTATGGGTCTCTTGGTTCATCTTATTGGAGACTCCCTGTGTGATTCCTGGACTTGGATGTCTGTTTCCTTCACAAGGTTAGGAAAGATTTCAGCCATTATTCCTTCAAATAGGTTTTCTGTCCCTTTCTCTCTCTCTCTTCTTTCTGAAATCCCCATAATGTGAATGTTAGCACATTTGATATTGTCCTGGAGGTCCTTAAAACTATCCTCATTTGTCCATTCTGTCTTCTTTTTGCTGTTCTGATTGGCTAATTTCCACTGCCCTGTTTTCCAGATTGCTGATTTGTCCTCTGCCTCATCTAATCTGGAGTTCATTCCCTCAAGTGTATTTTTTACCTCAGTTACTATATTCTTCAGTTCTAATGATTCTCTTTTATAATTTCTATCTCTTTGTTGAAGTTCTCACTGTGTTCACCCATTCTTCTCCCTAAGTTTGGCAAGCATTTTTATGACCATTACTTTGAACTCATTATTGGTACGTTGCTTATCTCTGTTTCATTTCATTTTTCCCATGAGGTTTGTCTTGTTCTTTAGTTTGGAATATATTCTTCAGTTTCCTCATTTTTCATAAGTCTCTTTCTAGTTATTGGGTAGATCAGTTATGTCTCCTTGTCTTGAAGGAGTGGTTTTATGCAGAATGTGTTGTGTGGGGCCCTGTACCTCAAGCCCCCCTCATCACTAGAGCCAGGTGCTGCAGGGATGATGCCTGTGTGAGCTGCATGGGCAGGGTCACAATTGGTGTGGAGTTGCTGGTATGCAGGACTCCCTCCCTGTGTGGCTGTGTGCCAGGTTTGGCCACAACTGATAAGGATGTGCTGGTGAACAGTTCTGGTCCCCTGTTTGTCCAGCTGTGAGGCCTAGCTGTGACTGCTTTGGGCATGCTGGTGGGTGAGGCGAACCTGAGGTGCAGCTTGCTGCGAAGTTTAGCTACAGCTGTTACAGGTGGTCTGGTGTGCCAGGTTGACCCCCCCCCGCCCGGTGGGGGGCAATTGGGAGAGACTTCCACCCTAGCCATGAGCACTTTCTGGGAGTGGCCAAGCAGGAAGTCATTTGGAAGGGTCTCTGTCTTGGTTGAGGGTACCCACTGAGGGGATCTACCAGGTGTGGCATTGCTGGAAGCCACTCATGAGGGGATCCAGCCAGGTGGACAGGTTGGATGAGGTGAGTCCACAGGGGAATGCTGGAGCAAGGTGAGAAGTAATAGCATGGTAGATGGAGAGTGTCAGAAGTATTGCACAACAGTGCTAGGCCCCACCTAGGTGGGGAAGGGAAGGGAAGGGGAGAAAAGTGAAAAAAAAAATGGTGCCCACTGGTTCTTCTACCCAAGGAGACCATTCCAACAGATCCCTGTCCTGCAGCATATGCCCTAAAATTAGTCAGTGGATCTCCTTTACATGTAACCTATGGTCTTGTCAAACTGCTGCTTTTGTGCTGGGATTCAGAGCAAATGAGATTGTGCACACACCTTTTAATAATGGAGTCTCAATTTCCTACTGCTTTCTGGCTCTCCCATACATCATCCCCTTTGGTTTTCAAAGCCAGAGGTTATGGGGCTCATTTTCCTTGCTCAGGCCCCTCAGACTGTGGAGCCCAACATGGGGTTCAGTACCCCAGTTCATCAGGGAGGGCCTCTACAGTTGTGATATCCCTCCTTCATGTGGATCGCTACTCCCAAGGGTGTGAGTCCTGATTAAACCATGTTTCTACTCCTGCCCATCTGGATGTGGATTTCTCTTTATATCCTTGGTTTTGTATGATCTTTTCTTCTATCCTTGAGTTCATTCTCAGAGATAGTTTTTGTTTATGTAGTTGTAGATTTTGATATATCTGTGGGAAGAGGTGAGCCCAGGATATTCCTACTCTGCCATCTTGATCCAGCCCCCCCACCTTTTAATTAGAGTGTTTTAGTCCACTTACACTTAATATAATTACTGATAACACTCTTGTCTGCTCTTTTCCTATTTCTTTTCTATGTCTTTTATAATTTCTGTTTTTTTCTTACTCCTTTATTGCCATATTTTATCCTGAATACATATTTTCTAGTGTACCAATTTAGTTGCTTTGTAATTTCTTTTCCTATATGCCTTTTGAGTTATTTTCTTAGTGGTTGCCCAGGGTGTGACAATTAACATCTTAGTTATAGTAATCTGGTTCACATTAATAGCAAAATATGAATAAACAGTATATTTATATTTAATATTTGCCTATTTGTGATTATCAGTTTTCTCATTTACGTTGGAGTAACCATCTAGTGTATTTTCATTTCAATATGAGGGATTCTGTTTAATATTTCTTTCAGGGCCATTTTGTTGGTAACAAATTCTGTTTTGGAATTAATTTCTTCATTTTTGAAGGTAGTTTTGCTGAATATAGAATACAGAATTCTTGGTTGATAGTATTTTTCTTTCAATACTTTGAATATGTTATCCCACTGCATTGTGGCTTCCAAGTGTTTTAATGAGAAATCAGCTATTAATCTTCTTAAGAATCCCTAAGCCTCATGAGTCACTTCCTCTTGTTGCTTTTAAGACTCTTTTTGTTTTTGTCTTTCATGGTTTGATTATGGTATATCTAATATATTTAAATGTGGATTTCTCTGAGTTTATCCTACTTGGGCTTGGTGGAACTTTTTGGATGATTAATGTTTTTCATCAAATTTAGGATGTTTTCAATTATTTCTTCAAGTAGTCTTTCTGCCTTTTTTTTTCTCTTCTTTCCTTCTGGGACTCCCATTAGTTTATGTTGATATGCCTGATGATGTCTCACAGATCTCTTAGACTGTGTTCATGATTCTTCATTCTTTTTATTCCTCTTCCTCAGACTGGATAATCTCAATCAGCTTGTCTTCAAGTTCGCTATTTCTTGCTGCTAGTTCAGATCTGCTGTTGAGCCCTTCTAGTGAATTTGTCATTTCAGTTATTGTACTTTTTGAACCCAAAGTTCCTTTTTTTTTTTTTTTTTCAGTTTCTATCTCTACTGGTATTATTTGATGAGACAGCATTCCTATACTCCTAGTTTTTTTAGACATGATTTAGACATTTAAAATAGCTGCTTTAAAGTCTTTATCTAGCAAGTCCAATATCTGGCTTCCCTCAGGGTCAGCTTTTATTCATTCCTTTTCCCCCCTGTTTATGGGCCATATTTCTTTCTCTGCTCTTACAATGTTTTGTTGAAAACTGTACATTTCAAGTAATGTGGAATCTCTGGAATTCAGTTTCTCCTCCCTCAGGGTTTATTTTTGCTTTTGTTGTTTATTTAGTGACTTTTCTGAACTAATTATGTTAAGTTTGTATTCATGTATAGTCTTTGCTTGCTTAGGTTAATGCTCAGCTAATGATTGGGAAGAGATTTGTGTAAATGTTGGGAAACAATAAATTTCCCAGTTTTTGCCAATGGGTAGGGGGTGTGTGCATGTGTGTATTGGCGCATGTTGTAAACATTCAGCCAGGCTATTGAAAACTCTGCATTAATGTTTACTTCTTGCTTTCCAAGAGCCTAAAGTGGTCTTTTTAAGTCTCTTTGAAACATGGGTGCAGCCCTATATATGCGTGTAACTTTCTAGATTACTAGCAATTTTTCAAAACTTTTTGAGGGCCTTTTGGGCATCTCATTCCCTAGATTTTCCTTTTAAGCTTTTTAATATGCCTATTTCTTGCCACAGTAGTTATCCACTGTTTTGGGCAACCTGGAAGTTAAACAATTGAGTCTAAATGTGTTAGACAAGTGTTCCTGGAAAAGAGGCTTTTCTCCCTCAGGGAAAACTCAGAGTGGGGGCAAATCAAAACAGCATTTCAAGTGGAGTCTTCCAGAGAACCACTAGATAGGTCACATAATGACAATTCTTTGAGAATAAGGCTTGGAAGGAGCTCTACCCATGTTCTGCCCTCCTGTGGCTTCTAGGCTGCTGGTTTTCATCATAATTTAAAGCTGTTTCAAGGCTACCATAGAACCAGAAAAAGAAAGATGGGAGTAAGGGGAGTTAAAATGCCACATACCTTCTTATTCTTATCTAAATTCCATTGTTTTTGTTGAATAAATGCTCCCCAAATTGCTGCAAATCTTTGGTTACTTCCCAGAGTTCTGGAAGAGTTGATTCTGACAATTTTTGCCATTTTTTTGTTGGTTTTATGGGGGAGAGAATTTTAAGAGGTCACTATTCCACCATTGTCACCTGACCATTTAGAAGTTTCTTTTTAGTTTTTCTTTGAAGAATGGACAGCAAGCAGGCAAGAGTGGAAGCAGGGAGACCAGTTAGGTTACTGCAATAATTCAGATTATGTGATGGTTTGGGTTAGTGTGGTAGCAGTGCAGATGGTTTGTAATGATTGGACTGTAGACATATTTGAAGGTAGCAGGTTTTGCTAATGAATTGAATATGGCATGTGAGAGGTAGACTCTGAGGTAGAGTCCGAGCAACTAGAAGGATGGACTGCCAAATAGGGAAGACTTGAGAAGAGCGGTATTTTCCTTAAGTTGTTGGTGTATACTGTTAATTATAAAACTTGACCACTGGGCCCAACATTGCATTTTCAGGAAATAATATTTTGAATTGCCACTTTGAAGGCAAGGAGCTCACCTGTCTCAGAAGTGGAACCAAGGTCTTCTT
The DNA here is from genome assembly GCF_029215605.1 of Mirounga angustirostris. Classification (NCBI taxonomy): domain Eukaryota; kingdom Metazoa; phylum Chordata; class Mammalia; order Carnivora; family Phocidae; genus Mirounga; species Mirounga angustirostris. The sequence continues at coordinate 24,441,864 of NW_026991723.1, forward strand.
AAGCTCCAGTCTGTGCAAATCTGCCCTCCTGGATTGAGGGACAGCTCAGATGGGATGTGGAGCTGTGGATGGAAAGTAATGGATGGATTCTCAAGTAGTTGCTCAGGTAAATCAACCAAAGAAGGTCATTAGAACAAAGGTAGAACCAGGGCTGAAGTCCTTGATGGGGAATCAGGAGCCCATTCAAACCAATCCACAGACATCCACATAAATAAGAGAGCAGGAGCCAGATTATAAGTGAGTGAGAAACAGGATATAAGTTTCTTGATGATTGCTTCTTTCATGATTTTACCCCTGGATATGTGGGATATAGGCATGTTGCCCCAGTGGTACAGGGTCAGGAGAAGTACAAGCTACCTGATGCCTTTTTCTTCCATAACACTTACTTCAGGATAGTGTCCTTACTATTTTCCTTATGTATGTTCTTGACCAGACAGTGGGCTTTTGAGGGGAGACACTGTGCACTAGTCTTCTCTGTCCCCAGGGCCTGGTAGAATGCCCGGAACATAATAGGACTAATAAATGTTTGTCAAATAATTGAATGGTGGCTACCCTGTGTTGTGCAACAGAGGCTAAGGAGAGCATGAAAAACAGGCAGAAATCTGAGGGCCTGGGTGAGGGTTCGGGAGAAGGTCAGGGAAACAAGGACCTTTTGCTGAGGTCTCTTCCTGGAGTGGATTACACGGAGTCAGAACAGCCACAGCTTCATGGCTTTACTCTTCCTACCACTTTTCAAAAAAGATAACAAATTTTGGGATTTTCTTAAAGTGCTTCTTTTGGAAACCAACAGAAATAGTGTTTTTTGTTTTGTTTTGTTTTTTCCCCTTTCCCTTTCCTTCTTTTTTCTGCCTGGGTTCTATTTCAGCCATAGATACTAATGAAGCATCTTTGTACATATGGGGGGAAAACACCTCAACTTTCTGAGAAAAATGGAGAGTCAGAATCTTCTGGGTTGGGTCTGGGAGAGAAACATGGAGTGAAGAGCAGGTTGGAGCCAGGGCAGTAACAGGAAGGAGAGGGATGGTATGTGGGAAGCTGCAATGGCTGGATAGGTCTTCCAGTTGCAGATTGAGGGTCAGGTGGAGTATGTGTGTAGGGGGGAGGTACAGAGCAATCTTGGGCCATCCATTTTTTAGATCCATCCCCTGAGTCACAGCTATAGACCTTAACTTGCTTCTGGCGCTAGAACTGAGGAGCAGAGAACAGGTGGAGTAATCCTATTCTCTGTTCAGATGGCTTCAGAGCCATCTGAAGGAGGGGAGGGAAGCCCAAGCTAGGGCAACAACATAGGGTAAGGACACTCCAAAGACCCCTATTCCATTCCACCATGCTGCTGAGAGTGTGGTCAGGATTGTTCCTGGAAAGCTAATGCTAGTCTCAGAGATTCAATCAATAATGAATCCTAGGAGAGACATTGTATATAGGTCTCTCTGCTTCCAACAAGGAGCGTGGTAAAAGATATTCTTGAGAAGAGGAAAGCAGCCTTGGGTATAAGGTACTATAGAGAAGGAGGGAATTTAGGGGGATTAAAAACTCTATAGTCAAATTTAGCTTCTGTATCTTTGTTGTGTGAGTTGGTTCCCATGAGTTGGAGAAGTTACCTAGAAAATCTTAGAAAGTGTAGGCATTGCCACCTTTAAGTATTTCTCCCTGTAAGGACTTTTAGGAAGGTCCAGCTGGCCCCGAAACTTCCTTTCTCTTCCTTGGGGTAATTTCTTTGGGCTGTGCTAAAATTTCCTCAAACAGAATGTTCTTTGCTTCCCTGTTTTTGATCTTTATAAAAGGAAAAGGCCAGGCATTTCTATCACTTGTTCTCTAAAGTTCACTTAATTGGGGTCTTTTATTACAAAAGACTTTCTACATTCTTTCCAATTAAAATCATTGATTAGGAAAAGAATCCCAACCCATGACAGTAAGCTTGAAAAAGAAAGTTACAAAGAACAAAATCAAAATTACCCATATTATTACTCAAAAATAACCCTACTACACAGGAATATCCAATATTAACTTTAGATTTTTGTTTTTTCAGAATTGGAAGAATGCTAAATCCTTCAATGTGGGGCAAAGGGCCTGAGCAGAGGGTCTTTCAGAGTGTTCTACTTTATGGTTTCTCACAATAAAAATATACCCATCTGCCTTTATTCTAGGCTTTCTGCCTCCTTCATCTGCGCACCCCTAGCCTTCCCCATGGTAGCACTAACCTCTCATTTTGGGATATCCTTTCCCTGACTGCATGACTTCTCTCCCTTCTATTCTTGCATACCACCTAGTTGGCTCCAAGCATCCAGTTCTTCTGATACACAGCTTTACATGCAGTCCTGTCCCTGACCAGCTGCTGGCCGTCCCAGAGACCTTTTGGCACCATCCACTGCTTTGGCCCAACAACATTAAATGTCAGTCTTCTTTTCAGTCACATTCCTTTTTGGCTTCTCTAAACAGCATGGCTATTAGATCTCTGGGCTCCAGCCCACAGGTCCTGCCAGAGGATTAAGTTTCCAGAAGTTTGGCCTGTAATATCCAGATCAAATTTAAATTGGGTGCTGGAGTCCTCATGGGCTGCCCCTGCTCCTTCCCCAAAAGTAGATCTCTAACCTTGGTTAAATATTTTTGCAGACAGGCTAATTCTAGCTTGAAGGAAAGAGTCTCTGTTCTTCCAGGGGAGAATTCCATAAATAGTACCATCATCTGTTCCAAAGATCAGAGGAAGGCACACGTTCTATATTCTTCTCAGACATTCCTTTCCATATAAGCAGGACTGGACTTCCTTTGATCTCTGCCTCTTTGCTTGATAAAGGTTTCCCTTTATTTGCAATTTGGCTTCTAGCAAATGAATTTCCCAGTTTTTCCTGACCGTATATCTTTTGAAGAAGGATTACCTCCTATCTGTCAAAAGCTGACACTGCAGGCTTTCTTCTGCTATTTGATGGCTGACTGCTCTCTACTCCCACTTTTCACCATTACTCAGGTGAACATAAAAATGGAACCTGTTGTTCTCCCCACCCACTTGCTGGCTGCCCTGGTGCTGGGTCTGGGTCTGCCATGTACTAAGGATGATCTGGCTCCAAGTAGCCCGTTCACTTCCTGCCTACATGAGCTTGCATGTGATATTTGAGTAATTCATGTGTATCAGTTTCTTTTGTTTATAACACAAAACAAAATACCAGAAAGGACAGAGTTGCACAGAAATAGAAATCCAGAGATCTGTAGATGGACCTTTGCTAGTATGTAGCAGAATAATGATCAGCACATATACGTGAGGAAGCTACTTGATAACCAAGAAAGAATTACCCAAAATAATTAGGAGAAATAGTGTCTGGCACTCACATAGAGTAGGGAATAGTGCCTGTCCCCATCAGCAGTGGTGAAAAGCTCATAATTCTTGGGGCTTTCATTAGAATACACAGAAGATTTTTGCCTCAGAAGTGGGGAATTGTTAGCCCTATAATAAATTCTGCTCCCCTCATTCCTAACAAATCTTAAAAGCAAGACCCAAAGGCTCAAACTATTTCTAAGCAACCTAGATGTACCTCAGAACAAGCAAAAGAACATTTATACGAATATAAAAGTATCCAGCACCCAACAAAGTAAAATTCACAGTTATCCAATTAAAGATTACCATTTAAAAAGTTAACATGCATATAAAGAAGCAGGAAAATATGACACATAATGAGAAGAAAATGAAACCCAGAACTGGCAAAGGTGTTGTAATTAAAAGCTAGAAACATGGGGTGCCTGGGTGGCTCAGTCAATTAAGCATCTACCTTCAGCTCAGGTCATGATCCCAGGGTCCTGGGATGGAGCCCCACATCAGGCTCCCTGCTCAGCAGGGGAGTCTGCTTCTCCCTCTCCCTCTGCCTGCCGCTCCGCCTGCTTGTGCTCTCTCTGCCAAATAAATAAAATCTTTTTTAAAAAAGCTAAGAACATTAAACATGTGCTATGTGTTCAAAGGTTAAGTAGAGATATGAAAGATAAATTTAAAATTTTTTCTAGGTGTACCTGGGTGGCTCAGTCAGTTAAGTAAGCATCTGACTCTTGATTTTCTCTCAGGTCGTGATCTCAGGGTCATGAGATTGAGCCCTGCATCAGGCTCCACACTCAGCTGGGAGCCTGCTTGGTATTCTGTCTCTCTCTCCCACTCTGCTCCTCCCTCCCACTTGTGTGGTCTTTCTCTCTCTAAAATAAATAAGTAAATCTTTAAAATAATAAAATTTCTAGAGATGAAAACTACATTGAGATAAAAAATAGATATACCCTTGATAGGACTAATAGCACATCATACGTTATAGAACAGAAATTAGTGAATTCAAAGACCTAACAATAAAAACTCTCCAAAAGGAAACACAGAGAGAAAAAAAGAATTTAAATAAAAGAACATAAGTGGGCTACTATATTTGCTACTGGAGTCCCCAAGAAGAGAAAGGAAGACAGGAAAAGTGGACCTCAGAGATATATGTAAAACCCAAATCTATAAAATATCTAGAAGAAAACAGAGGACCAGATCGTTCTGTCCTTCAGTTAGGTGAAGACCTCTTTAATATAACACCAAAAGTGTGAGCCATAAAAGAAAAAAATCAATAGAATGTGCTTCATCAAAATTTAAAACTTATACTCTTCAAAAGGTACTGTTAGAACAAAAAGACAAGCTACAAACTGGGATAAAATATTTGCAAAGTGTATATGGTAAGTAATTCTACCTAGACTATATGAAGAACTCTCAAAATTCGATAGTAAGAAAACAACCTAGTAAAAACTGGATGAAAAAGTTGAATGCACAGTTCACCAGAAAAGATATGTGAATGGCAAGCGAACACACAAAAATATCCCCAACATCATTAATTATTAGGAAAATGAGAAATGTCTTTTTTATTTTATTTTATTTATTTATTTGAGAGAGAGAATGAGAGAGAGAGAGAGCATGAGAGGGGGGAGGGTCAGAGGGAGAAGCAGACTCCCCGCCGAGCAGGGAGCCCTATGCGGGACTCGATCCAGGGACGCCAGGATCATGACCTGAGCCGAAGGCAGTCGCTCAACCAACTGAGCCACCCAGGCGCCCAGGAAAATGAGAAATGAAGAGACACCTATGTGGCTCAGTTGGTTGGGCATCCAACTCTTGATTTCAGTTCAGGTCACGATCTCAGAGTCGTGGGATCAAGCCCTGAGTTGGGGTCCCTGCTGAATGTGGAGCCTGCTTGGGTTCTCTGTCTCCCTCTGCTCCCCGCCCCCTGCTTATGTGCATACTCTTTCTTTCTCCCTGTCTAAACAACAACAAAAATCATTTAAGAAAATGAAAAATGAAATCACTGTGAGACATCACTGGCCGCTATTGAATGACTAAAATTGGAAGGACTGACTATACCAGCTAGTGTCTAGGATATTGAGGAATTGGAACTTTTACATGTTGCTATTTCTTTTTTTCTCTTCCTCCTCCTCCCTCTCTTTTTCCCCCCTTTCCCCATCCCCTTTCCTTTTTTTTTTTTTTATGGGCTGAGTTTATTTCACTTCTGATTATAAACAAATGAAGTGTATATACACATCTGTCCAAGAAATTTTGCACAATGTGGATTTTACAATAGGTATCATGCACAAGATTAAAATAAGATGCAAAAGTGGAACTTTTGAAAGAGGACCCATCAGAGAACTGAGGTCATGGGGCCAACCACCACCCTGGAATGCAGAGGGGGCGAATCTAGAGTCACAGCTAAAATCTGTGTGCCTGGAACAAAAGCAACGAGAGCAATAAACTGGTAGGAATGGTGATTTTGACAACTTGCCAGAGCCTCAGTGTGGGAAAGATGAGCATGAGGAACTCCAGGTTTTGCTCAGGGGGAGCTCTCACACTTTTGTGTGGCTTTACTTCCAGGAATGCCATCAGGTCCTTATGATGAGGAACCTAGAAAGGTCTCTAGGGATGGGAGGGGAAGAGTCACCATTATGAAATACATCAGAAGCATTCTTTATAGCAAAGGCTTACTCTAGTGGGAAAGAAATACTTTATCAGAGCCTTTTCCCAGGTGGTGAAAAGCATTCCTCCCACTTCAGCCCCCTCTAGCCTTCCTGTCCCATTGAAGGAAGAAAAGAGCTAAGGAAGGTCACAGCCCAGGGGCAGAGGCCCACAAAGAAACCTGAGATTTAACCACAATATTAGAGAATGTTTTTCCTCCGTTATACCATACCACCACACAAACAGGAGCCCAGTATAATAATAGTGAATTACAGCAGTAAGAGAGATGCCGTCTCTCTTTGAAGAGAGGTACTTAATGAAACCCGCTATAAACAGGGGAGGTGAAAACAAGGACACTTGAAGAACTGGAATCTTCTGGCACCTACAGCTACAGCAAACATCAAGTCCAGGCCAAGTGTCAGGCAGATTACCATAAAAACTCACGCTAAATATCTACCTGCAACAGTTCTTGTCATCTGATATGTTATAGCTGACTTTCAACAAAAATTTAAGGCATGAAAAAATGCAATAAAAAAACATACTCCGAGGTGTCTAAAGCATAGTCCAAAGCAGGCATTAGAATCAGACTAAGATATACACACATGTTAGAATAATTGGTAATTTAACTGCCTCACGTGATGGGGCTCCGTGATCAGCAGGGAGTCTGCTTGAGATTCTCTCTCGCCCTTTCCCCCTGCCACTGCCCCCCACTCATGCATGTGCTTGTGCTCTCACTCTCTAAAATCAATAAAATCTTTTTTAAAAAATGATTCTGTAGTGCAGGCTAGTAGGAGTTGATATCCTATGACCCAGAGAGAAAATTATAAATCTCTTTTAATGTTTCGTTGCAGCGGATTTTTCTATTTGGCCATTGTGTTACTTAGGTTTTAGTCTTTGCTTCCTATCTTGCCTTTTTTCTTTTGTAAAAATGTATTTTGCTTCTTATTTTTCACTTTTCTTTCTGGTTCATAGTACTGCATCAAGCCCTTCTGACTTCTCTCTCTACCTTCCCTGATTTTCTCTACCCCCACCTCCAACTCCATCACCTTTCCCTTTACTGTGCAGGATAGTTTAGATCTGACCCAGTTTCTCCCCCAAACTTTGGGCAAACAGAAACTAAGAGTTCCAGCAGCTGGACAGCCTCTTCCTTAGGATACAATTTACACTCCCATCTGTAGCTTGACTGTCCATTTTATAAGATAATCCCTGCCCCCAAAACAATTGATCCAAGCATTTCTTCCTTAGGAATACAGTTTGCTTCCTGAAAGGAATTTTGATGTATTACTTTTTCTCCATTTTGTACATTAATATTCCACAGGAATCCATAATCTTGGAGAGTCTCCCTTCTTCTTGACATATTCCATACCAAAATTGCGAGAGTACCATGGTTTTGGACCATGTGGCTGTGGACACATTCTTAGCACTTTAACTTTGAGCAGAATTAAAACTATTTTGGATGCATATGCATCCAGTGTGACTTTACAGGTGACAAAATGTTTGGTTTATAGGTGGAGATAGAAGAAAAAGAGATGTTTATTTTTTAAAAGCAAATTCTGATTCTTTATTGTTGTATCTTTTTTTGAAACTTCCAAATCCAATTTTGTTATTTTTGTTATTTTTTTTCCAAAGATGCTGCTGCTTTGATAGAACAGAATGTTCTAGATAACTGACAAGATTACCATGAGTCTGCAATGCCCTGGAGGTTCAGGACGTATACCCCAACTGCTAACACATCTAAAGCAGTTACTATGTGTCCAGCACTCTTCTAAAGGATTTACAAATAAGAACTCACTTAAACCTCACAACAACTCTGAGAGAAGTGCTATAAATCATGTCATTTTTAAAGGGTGAGGAGATCAAGACAGAAAGATGGAACCACCTGCCCAAGGTCACACCTTAGAACAGCAAAGCTGGGATTAGAGCCCAGGCCATTTGTCTCAGAGCCCAAGCTCGTCATCATCCTACTACAATGGTTTCTTCTCCAGGTATACCAGATGCTTTTAGTACTGCCTGCTAGGGACCATTTTCATACTCTGGCCTTTTGTCATTATTACAAAAGCACTAAACCATCACCATCCTCATTACAGTTATTTTTATTAAAAATGCAATTTTTTTTTACTTAACATATTATTTTTTTTAGGTTTTTATTTAAATTCCAGTTAGTTAACATACACGATAGTATTAGTTTCAGGTGTACAATATAGTGATTCAATACCCAGTGCTCATCACAGCAAGTATGCTCCTTAATCCACCCACCTCCCCTCTGGTAACCATTAGTTTGTTCTCTATAGTTAATTCTTGGTTTGCCTCCTTCTTTTTTTTCCCCCCTTTGCTTCTTTGCTTGTTTGGTTTTTTTTTTTTTTTTTCCTTAAATTCCACATATGAGTGAAATCATACAGTATTTGTCTTTCTCTGACTTATTTCACTTAGGATTATGCTCTCTAACTCCATCCATGTCCTTGCAAATGGCAAGATTTCATTTTTTTATGGCTGAGTAATATTCCAGTCTCTGTGTGTGTGTGTGTGTGTGTGTACCACATCTTTATCCATTCATCAGTAAGTGGGCACTTGGGCTGGTTTCCGTAGGTTGGCAATTGTAGATAATGTTGCTACAAACATCAGGGTGCATGTGCCTCTTTGAATCAGTATTTTTGTATTCTTTGGGTCAATACCTAGTCGTGCAATTGCTGGATCTTAGGGTAGTTCTATTTTTAACTTTTTGAGGAACCTCCATACTGGTTTTCCACAGTGGCTGCGCCAGTTTGCATTCCCACCAACAGTGTAGAGGGTTCCCCTTTCTCTACTTCCTTGCCAACACCTGTTGTTTCTTTGTTGTTGATTTTCGCCATTCTGACAAGTATGAGGTGATATCTTATTGTAGTTCTGATTTGCATTTCCCTGATGATCAGTGATGTTGAGCATCTTTTCATGTGTCTGTTGGTCATCTGTTTGTCTTCCTTGAAAAAATATCTATTCATGTCTTCTGCCCAATTTTTAATTGGATTATTCATTTTGGGGGTGTTGAGTTTTACAAGTTTTTTATATATTTTGCATACTAACCCTTTATCAAATATGTCATTTGAAAATATCTTCTCCCATTCTATAGATTGCCTTTTAGTTTTGTGGATTGTTTCCTTCACTGTGCAGAAGCTTTTTATTTGGATAAAATAGTTTATTTTTGTTTTTGTTTCCCTTGCCTCAGGAGACCTATCTAGTAAAAAGTTGCTATAGCTGATGTCAAAAGAGGTTACTGCCTGTGTTCTCCTCTAGAATTTTTATGATTTCAACCAGGTTTTTAAACCATTTTGAATTTATTTTTGTGTATGGTGTAAGAAAGTGGTCCAGTTTCATTCTTTTGCATGTTGATGTCCAATTTTCCCAACACCATTTGTGTTGAAGAGACTGTCTTTTTGCCATTGGATATTCTTTCCTGCCTTGTTGAAGATTAGTTGACATATAGTTGTGGGTCCATTTCTGGGTTTTCTGTTCTGTTGCTCTATGTGTCTGTTTTTGTGCCAGTACCATACTGTCTTGATGATGACAGCTTTGTAATAGAGCTGGAAGTCCGGGATTGTGATGCCGCCAGCTTTGCTTTTCTTTTTCAACATTGCCTTTGGCCATTCAGGGTCTTTTGTAGTTCCATACAGATTTTAGGATTGTCTTTTCTAGCTCTGTGAAAAATGCTGTTAGTATTTTGATAGGGATTGCATTTAAATGTGTAGATTGCTTTGGGTAGTATAGATATTTTAACAATATTTGTTCTTCCAATCTATGAGCTTGGAATGTTTTTCCATTTCTTTGTGTGGTCAGTTTCTTTCATCAGTGTTTTATAGTTTTCGGAGCATGGGTCTTTCACTTCTTTGGTTAGGTTTATTACTAGGTATCTTATATTTTAGATGCAATTGTAAATGGGATTGATTCCTTGATTTCTCTTTCTACTGCTTCATTATTAGTGCATAGAAATGCAATAGATTTCTGTACATTGATTTTGTATCCTGTGACTTTACTGAATTTGTTTATCAGTTCTAGCAGTTTTTGGTAGAGTCTTTCAGATTTTCTCATATAATATCATGTCATCTGCAAATAGTGAAATTTCAACTTCCTCCTTGCTGATTTGGATGCCTTTTATTTCCTTTTGTTGTCCGAATGCTGTGGCTAGGACTTCCAGTACTGTGTTAAATAACAGTGGTGAAAGTGGACACCATTGTGTTGTTCCTAACCATAGGGAAAAAACTCTATTTTCCCCCATTGAGGATATTAGCTGTGGGTTTTTCATAGATGGCCTTTATTATGTTGAGGTATATTTCCTCTATCCCTACTTTGTTGAGGGTTTTTATCATGAATAGATATTGTACTTTGTCAAATGCTTTTCTACATCTATTGAAATGATCATATGGTTCTTATCCTTTCTTTTACTAATATGTTGTATCACATTGATTTATTTGTGAATATGGAACCACCCTTGCAACGCAGGAATAAATCTCACTTGATCATGGTGAATGATTTTTATAATGTATTATTGGATTTGGTTTGTATTTTATTGAGAATTTTTAAATCCATGTTCATCAGGGATATACTAAGTAAAAACTTATTAAAATAGTTTAACCAATAAAAAGACAAAATTTTACTAGAAATTCATCTCTTTATGTTACAAGTGAGATTATTCTTTATTTTTTATCCATGGAGAAATACTTCTATTGCTAAAGCACATCTGGGTTCAGTATCATCCTATTTCTCATTTTGATAGAATTAAATGCTAAGAAAACTTGCTGACAAGTAGATGGAAATGGAAGGATGTGGTTATAGCAGAACCACTCAGTTCATGAACCCTTTATAAAATGTTACAAAAACAACACAGGGAACTATAAACAAATGTAATTTTTATAACAACTTTATTGAGATATAATTCACACACCATTAAATCACCAATTTAAAGTATATGATTCATTGGGTTTCAGTCTATTCACAGTTGTATAACTCTCCCCATCACCACTACATAATTCCAGAACATTTTCATCACCTAAAAACTGTACCTGTTAGCAGTTACTCCCCCTTCTCCCTGCCCCTAGTCCTGAGAAACAAGTAATCTACTGTCTCTCTAGATTAGCCTGTTCTGGACATTTCATATCAATGGAATTATATAATATATGCAACCTTTATTTCTGGTGTCTTTCACTTGGCATAATGTTTTCAAAGTCCATTTATGTTGTACCATGTATCAGTACTTCATTCATTTTATGGATAGATCACTTTTGATATCTAATTTATGAGTAGGTGGATATTTGCATTTCCATCTTGTGCTATTATGAAAAATGCTGCTGTGAACATCTGTGTACCAAGTTTTGTGTGAATATGTGTTTTCTGTTCTTGTGGGCATATATACCTGAGAGAGGAATTGCTGGCTCATTTACTAACTTTATGCTTAACTTTTTTTTGGTAGAACCAACAAATAGTTTTCCAGGGTAGCTATACAATTTTATGTTCCCACCAGCACTGTGTGAGGGATCCAATTTCTCTACATCTTCACTACACCTGTTATGGCCTTTTTTTATTATAGCCATTTTCATGGGTATGAAGTGTTATCTCACTGTGGTTTTGATTTGCATTTCTTTAATGTCTAACGATGTTAAGCATCTTTTCATGTATTTGCCATTTGTATAACTTCTTTGGAGAAATGACTATTGTCATCTTTTGCCCATTTAAAAAATTGAGTTGTCTCCTTTTTTTTTTTGAGAGAGAGCGGGGGCGAGGGGGGGCAGGAGCAGCGGGAGAGAGAGAATCTTAAGCAGACTCCACACCCAACGTGGAGCCTGATGCTGGGCTTGATATCACAAGCCTGAGATCATGAGCTGAGCTGAAATCTAGAGTTGGACGCTTAACTGACTGAGCCACTCAGGCGCCCTGGGTTGTCTTTCTGTTATTGAGTTGTTAAGTGTTATTTATTATGAAATAAAACCCTAACCACATACATGATTTGTAATTATTTTTTCCCATTTGTTGTGTTTCTTTTCACTTTTTTGATGTTGTCAACTGAAGCACACAAGTTTTTAACCTATTACTATCCAGTTTACCTAGTCACTAGCACTTTTGCTGCCATATATAAGAAATCATTGCCTAATCAGAGGTCACCATTATATACTTCTGTGTTTCTTTTGGGAGTTTTCTAGTTTTAGCTCTTAGACTTAAATCTTGGATATTTTAAATTAATTTTTATATGTGGTGTAAGGTTATGGTTCCAAATCATTATTTTGAATGTAGATATTCATTTGTTACGAAGATTATCCTTTTCCCATTGAATTGTCTTGGCACTGTTGTCAAAACTTAATTGTCCACTAATGTATAACTTTATTTCTGGACTCACAATTCTATTCCATGGATCTGACTACCTTTATGCCAGTACCACACGATCTTGATTAACATAGCTCTGTATTAAGTTTGGAAATCAGGAAATATGCATCATCCAACTTTGCTGTTCTTTTTCAAGATTATTTTGGCTGGAAATCAGGAAGTATTGCCATCTTAATAGTACTAAATCTTCTGGGGTTCCTTTTGATTTTTTTAGGTCTTCTTTAATTTTTTCCACATAATGATTTATTGTTTATAGTGTATAAGACTTGTACTTGTTCTGTTAAATTTATTGCCAATTATTTTATTCTTTCTAATATTGTAAATTGAATTATTTTTTATTTCATTTTTGGATTATTTATAAATAGCATATAAAAGTGTGATTGATTTTTTGTATATTGATCTTATATCCTATAGCTTTAAATTTGTTAGGTTAATAGAGTTTTTATGAATTCCTTAGGATCTTCTATATTACAACTTCACTTTCTTCCCAATCTGGATGCTTTTTCTTTTTCTTGCCTAATTGTCCTGGCTAGAACTTACAGTACAATGTTGAATAGAGGTGGTGAGAGAGACCTTCTTGTCTTGTTCTAGTCTTGGGGGAAATCAGGTGGGTTTGTTTGGGTTTTTTGTTTTTGTTTTTGTTTTTGTTTTTACATGCTCATTGGACAGTAGCACAACCCCAGGAAAAGAATGGTTGAAATAATTCAGTTTTTGAGCATGAAGTGTGATGTTAGCTGTGGATTTTTTTCATAGACGATCTTTATCAAGTTGAGCATTCTTTTAATTTACTAGTTTATTGAGTATTTATGATTATGAAATATCCTCTCTATTGAGTTGAATGCAGTTTCTATACTTTATTGTGCTAATATCATGTATTACATTTATTGATTTTCATTTGTTAAACAACTGTCTTTCATGGGATAAATCCCACTTGGTCATGGTGTATAACTCTTCCTATATGTTTGCTAGACTCAGTTTGCTTGTAATATTTTTTAAGGATATTTCATTAAACCATAAGATATATTGGTCTGTTCTTTTCCTGCCTTGCAATGTCTTTGTCTAGTTTTGAAGTCAAGGTAATACTAACCTCAGAATGCATTGGAAAGTGTTATATGCCCTTCTGTGTTTTGAAAGATTTTTTTGAAGTATTGGTGTTTTTTCTTTTTTAAAACTTTGGTGGAGTTCATCAATATAGCTATCAGGTTCTGCACTTTTTATTGTGGGAAAGTCTTTTATTACCAATTCAGTATTTTTACTTGTACAGATCTATTGAGATTTTCCATTTTTAAAAAAGTTAGTTTGGGTAGTTTGTGTCTTTCTTGAAATTTGTCCATTTCATCTATGCTAGTTAAATTGTTGGCATACAGTTGTTCATAGTATTCTTTTAAATTCCTTTTTATTTCTGTAAGGTGACATCCTCTACTGCGTTCCTGATTTTAGTGATTTGAAGTTTCTTTTTATTTTGGTTAGTCTAACTAAAAGTTTTTCATTTTTGTCATCATTTTGGAAAAAAAACAACTTTTGGTTCCATTGATTTTTCTCCATCATTTTTTCCTATTCTCTATTACATTTATTTCTATTCTGATCTTGATTTTTTCCCCTACCTGTCTTTATTTGAAGTTTATTTTACTTTTCTTTTTCCTGGTTTCTTATGGAGGATGGTTATTTATTAGAGATCTTTTTTAAAAAGGGCACTTACAAGCACTAATTTCCACCTCAGCACTGTTTTAACTGCATGGTATAAGTTTTGGTATGTTGTGTTTTCATTTTCATTCATTTCAGAATATCTTTTTACTTTTTCTCATGATTTTTTCTTTACCGTTGGTTACTTAGGGATATGTTATATTAATTTCTCTAGGTTTATTGAGGTTTAATTGACAAATAAAATTTAAGACATTTCAAGTATACATTGATTTTTTGGCTATATGTATACATTGTGAAAGGATGCCCCCCCCATCATGTTAATCAGCATATCCATCACCTCACACTTTTACTCTAATTTTTTGTTTGTTTGTTTTCTGTTTTGTTTTTGGTGGGAACATTTAAGTTCTACACTCTTAGCAAATCACAATTATACAACACAGGTTTATCAACTGTAATCAGCATATTGATCTTTAGATCTCAGAACTTATTCATTATATACTGAAAGTTTGTCCCTATTTTCTCCACCCCTCAGATGATGGCAGTCATTTTCCTACTGTTTCTATAAATTTGACTTTTTGGTTTTTTTTTTAATGTTTCACATATAAGTAATACCAGGCAGGAAGTATTTGTCTTTATCTGGTTTATTTCACTTAACATAATGCCCTCCACGTTCATCCATGTTGTTGCAGGAGATAGCATTTCCTTCTTCGAAAAGACTGAAAAATATTCCATTGTGTATATATGCCACATTTCCTTGAGCTCTTTATCCATCGATGGACACTTACATTGTTTCCATGCATTGGCTACTGTGAATAATGCTGCAGTTAAATTGGGAGTACAAATATCTCTTAAAGAAAATGGTTTCCCTTTAAGAAATGGGATTTCTAAATCATATGGTAGTTCTATTTTTAATTTCTTGGTGAACCTCCATGCTGTTTTGCATAGTGGCTGTACCAGTTTATATTCCTACCAACAGTGCACAAGGGTTCCCTTTTTTCTACATCCTCACCAGCACTTGCTATCTCTTGTCTTTTTGGTAATAACCATCCTAACAGGTGTGCAGTGATATTTCATTTTGGTTTTGATTCTCATTTCCCTGATAATTAGTGATGTTGAGCATCTTTCCATGTTGGCAATTTCTATGTCATCTTTGGAAAAAATGTCTAGTCCTTCGCCCATTTTTAAATTGGATGATTTGGCTTTCTTACTTATTTGCTTTTGAGTTATAAAATTTCCTTTTATGTTTTGGATCTTATCCCTTTATTGAATATGTGGTTTGCAAATATTTTCTCCCATTCCATAGGTTGCCTTTTCATTTTCTTGATGGTTTTCTTTCTTAGGAGAAGCTTTTTAGTTTGAAGTAGTCCCATTTATTTTTACTTTTGTTGCCTTTGCTTTTGTGTCAAGTTCAAAAAATATCATTGTGAAGACCAGTATTAGAAGCCTCTCCCAATGTTTTCTTATAGATGCTTTGCACTTTTAGGTCTTCTGTTCAAGTTTTTAATCCACTTTGAGTTGATTTTTGTGTGTGATATAAGGTGGGGGTCCAGTTTCATTTGTTTGCATGTGGCTGTCCCATTTTCCCAGCACCATTTATTGAAGAGACTATCCTTTCCCTGTTGTAAATTAATTAAGCATATATGCGTGAGTTTATTTCTGGGCCCTATCCTGTTCCTGTTGATCTATATGTCTATTTTTATGCCTATAGTATACTATTTTCATTATTATGGTTTTGTAACATAGTTTGAAATTAGATGCGTGATGCCTATAGCTTTGTTCTTTCTCAATGTTGCTTTGGTTATTTTGGAATCTTTTGTGATTCCGTACCAATCTTGGAATTATTTTTTCTATTTCTATGAAAAATACCATTGGAATTTTGACAGGATTTCACTGAATCTGTAGATCACTTTGGGTAGTATGGACATTTTAATATTAATTTTTCCAATATATGAACATGGAATATCTTTCCATTTATTTCTGTCTTCTTCAATTTCTTTTATTAATGCTAATGGTTTTTAGTGTATAGATCTTTTACCTCCTTGGATAAATGTATTTCTAATTATTTTATTCTTTTTGGTGCTTTTTTATATGGGATTTTTCTTAGTTTCTCTTTATTTTACTGAAGTATAGTTGACACACATGTTACATAGTTTCAGGTGTACAACATAGTGATTGGACAACGCTATACATTATGCTTTGTTCACCACAAGTGTAACTACCTTCTGTCATCATGCAATGCTATTACAATACCATTGACTATATTCCCTATGTTGTATCTTTCATCCCCATGACTTATACATTCCATAACTGAAAGCCTGTACCTCCCACTCCCCATTACCTATTTTGCCCACCCTCGACCCCTCCCTCCCGGGAACTATCAGTTTCTTCTCTGTATTTATGGATCTATTTCTGCTTTTTTGTTTTGTTTTGTTTTTTAGATTCCATTCCACATACACGTGAAATCATAAAGTATTTATCTTTCTCTGACTTATTTCACTTAGCATACTACCCTGTAGGTTCATCCATGTTGTTGCAAATGGGAAGACCAAATTCTTTTTTATGGCTGAGTTATATGCCTGTGTGTGTGTGTGTTTATATATATACCACTTCTTTATCCATTCATCTATCAGTAGACACTCAGGTTGCTTCCATATCTTGGCTATTGTAAATATTGTTGCAGCAAACATAGGGGTGCATATGTCTCTTAGAATTAGTGCTTTTATTTTCCCTTTTTTATTTTTATTTTTTATTTTTTTATTCTTTTGTTACTCCCCATACATTACATCATTAGTTTTAGATGTAGTGTTCCATGATTCATTGTTTGTGCATAACACCCAGTGCTCCATACAGAATGTGCCCTCCTCAATACCCATCACCAGGCTAACCCATCCCCCACCCCCCTCCCCTCTAGAACCCTCAGTTTGTTTTTCAGAGTCCATTGTCTCTCATGGTTCGTCTACCCCTCCGATTTCCCCCCCTTCATTCTTCCCCTCCTGCTACCTTCTTCTTCTTTTTTTCTTAACATATATTGCATTATTTGTTTCAGAGGTACAGATCTGAGATTCAACAGTCTTGCACAATTCACAGCGCTTACCAGAGCACATGCCCTCCCCAGTGTCTATCACCCAGTCACCCCATCCCTCCCACCCCACCCCCCACTCCAGCAAGCCTCAGTTTCTTTCCTGTGATTAAGAATTCCTCGTATCAGTGAGGTCATATGATACATGTCTTTCTCTGATTTATTTCGCTCAACATAATACCCTCTAGTTCCATCCACGTCATTGCAAATGGCAAGATCTCATTCCTTTTGATGGCTGCGTAATATTCCATTGTATATATATACCACTTCTTCTTTATCCATTCATCTGTCGATGGACATCTTGGCTCTTTCCACAGTTTGGCTATTGTGGACATTGCTGCTATAAACATCGGGGTGCATGTACCCCTTCGGATCCCTAGTTTTGTATCTTTGGGGTAAATACCCAATAGTGCAATTGCTGGATCATATGGTAGCTCTATTTTCAACTTTTGAGGAACCTCCATACTGTTTTCCAGAGTGGCTGCACCAGCTTGCATTCCCACCAACAGTGTAGGAGGGTTCCCTTTCTCCGCATCCCCACCAACATCTGTCGTTTCCTGACTTGTTAATTTGAGCCATTCTGAATGGTGTGAGGTGGTATCTCATTGAGGTTTTGATTTGGATTTCCCTGATGCCGAGCGATATTGAGCACTTTTTCATGTGTCTGTTGGCCATTTGGATGTCTTCTTCGGAAAAATGTCTGTTCATGTCTTCTGCCCATTTCTTGATTGGATTCTTTGTTCTTTGGGTGTTGAGTTTGATGAGTTCTTTATAGATTTTGGATACTAGCCCTTTATCTGATATGTCATTTGCAAATATCTTCTCCCATTCTGTCGGTTGTCTTTTGGTTTTGTTGACTGTTTCCTTTGCTGTGCAAAAGCTTTTTATCTTGATGAAGTCCCAATAGTTCATTTCTGCCCTTGCTTCCTTTGTCTTTGGCGATGTATCTAGGAAGAAGTTGCTTCGGCTGAGGTCAAAGAGGCTGCTGCCTGTGTTCTCCTTTAGGATTTGGATGGACTCCTGTCTCACATTGAGGTCTTTCAACCATTTGGAGTCTATTTTTGTGTGTGGTGTAAGGAAATGGTCCAGTTTCATTCTTCTGCATGTGGCTATCCAATTTTCCCAACACCATTTGTTGAAGAGACTGTCTTTGTTCCATTGGACATTCTTTCCTGCTTTGTCAAAGATGAGTTGACCATAGAGTTGAGGGTCCATTTCTGGGCTCTCTATTCTGTTCCATTGATCTAGGTGTCTGTTTTTGTGCCAGTACCATACTGTCTTGATGATGACAGCTTTGTAATAGAGCTGGAAGTCCGGAATTGTAATGCCACCAGCTTTGCTTTTCTTTTTCAACATTCCTCTGGCTATGTGGGGTCTTTTCTGGTTCCATACAAATTTTAGGATTATTTGTCCCATTTCTTTGAAAAAAGTGGATGGTATTTTGATAGGGATTGCATTGAATGTGTAGATTGCTCTAGGTAGCATTGACATCTTCACAATATTTGTTCTTCCAATCCATGAGCATGGAACGTTTTTCCATTTCTTTGTGTCTTCCTCAATTTCTTTCATGAGTATTTTATAGTT
The DNA here is from genome assembly GCF_029215605.1 of Mirounga angustirostris. NCBI lineage: Eukaryota > Metazoa > Chordata > Mammalia > Carnivora > Phocidae > Mirounga > Mirounga angustirostris. The sequence continues at coordinate 24,460,460 of NW_026991723.1, forward strand.
TTCTGAGTACAGATCATTTGCCTCATTGGTTAGATTTATTCCTAGGTATCTCATGGTTTGGGGTACAATTGTAAATGGGATCGACTCCTTCATTTCTCTTTCTTCTGTCTTGTTGTTGGTGTATAGGAATGCCACTGACTTCTGTGCATTGATTTTATATCCTGCCACTTTACTGAATTCCTGTATGAGTTCTAGCAGTTTTGGGGTGGAGTCTTTGGGGTTTTCCACATAAAGTATCATATCATCTGCAAAGAGTGAGAGTTTGACTTCTTCTTTGCCGATTTGGATGCCTTTTATTTTTGTTGTCTGATTGCTGTGGCTAGGACTTCCAATACTATGTTGAATAGCAGTGGTGATAGTGGACATCCCTGCCGCGTTCCTGACCTTAGGGGGAAAGCTCTCAGTTTTTCCCCATTGAGAATGATCTTCGCTGTAGGTTTTTCATAGATAGCTTTTATGATATTGAGGTATGTACCCTCTATGCCTATACTCTGAAGAGTTTTGATCAAGAAAGGATGCTGTACTTTGTCAAATGCTTTTTCTGCATCTGTTGAGAGGATCATATCATTCTTGTTCTTTCTTTTGTTAATGTATTGTATCACATTGATTGATTTGTGGATGTTGAACCAACCTTGCAGCCCAGGGATAAATCCCACTTGGTCGTGGTGAATAATCCTTTTAATGTATTGTTGGATCCTATTGGCTAGTATTTTGGTGAGAATTTTTGCATCCATGTTCATCAGGGATATTGGTCTGTAATTCTCCTTTTTGATGGGGTCTTTGTCTGGTTTTGGGATCAAGGTAATGCTGGCCTCATAAAATGAGTTTGGAAGTTTTCCTTCTGTTTCTATTTTTTGGAACAGTTTCAGAAGAATAGGTATTCATTCTTCTTGAAATGTTTGGTAGAATTCCCCTGGGAAGCCATCTGGCCCTGGGCTTTTGTTTGTTGGGAGATTTTTGATGACTGCTTTAATTTCCTTGGTGTTTATAGGTCTGTTCAGGTTTTCTATTTCTTCCTGGTTCAGTTTTGGTAGTTGATACATCTCTATGAATGCATCCATTTCTTCCAGGTTATCTAATTTGCTGGCATAGAGTTGCTCATAATATGTTCTTCTAATTGTTTGTATTTTTTTGGTGTTGGTTGTGATCTCTCCTCTTTCATTCATGACTTTGTTGATTTGGGTCATTTCTCTTTTCCTTTTGATAAGTCTGGCCAGGGGTTTATCAATCTTGTTAATTCTTTCAAAGAACCAGCTCCTAGTTTCGTTGATCTGTTCTACTGTTCTTTTAGTTTCTATTTCATTGATTTCTGCTCTGATCTTTATGATTTCTCTTCTCCTGCTGGGTTTAGGCTTTATTTGCTGTTCTTTCTCCAGCCTCTTTAGGTGGAGGGTTAGGTTGTGTACTTGAGACCTTTCTTGTTTCTTGACAAAGGCTTGTATTGCTATATACTTTCCTCTTAGGACTGCCTTTGCTGCATCCCAAAGATTTTGAATAGTTGTGTTTTCATTTTCATTGGTTTCCATGTATTTTTTTAAATCTTCTTTAATTTCCTGGTTGACCCATTCATTCTTCAGTAGGATGCTCTTTAGCCTCCATGTATTTGAGTTCTTTCCGACTTTCCTCTTGTGATTGAGTTCTAGTTTCAAAGCACTGTGGTCTGAAAATAGGCAGGGAATGATCCCAATCTTTTGGTACCGGTTGAGACCTGATTTATGACCTAGGATGTGATCTATTCTGGAGAATGTTCCATGGGGACTAGAGAAGAATGTGTATTCCGTTGCTTTGGGGTGGAATGTTCTGAATATGTCTGTGAAGTCCATTTGGTCCAGTGTGTCATTTAAAGTCTTTATTTCCTTGTTGATCTTTTGCTTAGACGATCTGTCCATTTCAGTGAGGGGGGTGTGAAAGTCCCCCACTATTATTGTATTGTTGTCGATGTGTTTCTTTGCTTTTGTTATTACTTGCCTTATATAATTGGCTGCTCCCATGTTAGGGGCATAGATATTTACAATTGTTAGATCTTCTTGTTGGATAGACCCTTTAAGTAGGATATAATGTCCTTCCTCATCTCTTATTACAGTCTTTGGTTTAAAATCTAATTTGTCTGATATAAGGATTGCCACACCAGCTTTCTTTTGGTGTCCATTAGCATGGTAAATGGTTTTCCACCCCCTCACTTTCAATCTGGGGGTGTCTTTGGTTCTAAAATGAGTCTCTTGCAGACAGCATATCGATGGGTCTTGTTTTTTAATCCAATCTGATAGCCTTTGTCTTTTGATTGGGGCATTTAGCCCATTTACATTCAGGGTAACTATTGAAAGATAGGAATTTAGTGCCATTGTATTGCCTGTAAGGTGACTGTTACCGTATATTGTCTGTGTTCCTTTCTGGTCTATGTTGCTTTTAGGCTCTCTCTTTGCTTAGAGGACCCCTTTCAAGATTTCTTGTAGGGCTGGTTTTGTGTTTGCAAATTCCTTTAGTTTTTGTTTGTCCTGGAAGCTTTTTATCTCTCCTTCAATTTTCAATGACAGCCTAGCTGGATAGAGTATTCTTGGCTGCATATTTTTCTCATTTAGTGCTCTGAGTATATCCTGCCAGTCCTTTCTGGCTCGCCAGGTCTCTGTGGATAGGTCTGTTGCCAATCTAATGTTTCTACCCTTGTAGGTTACATATCTCTTCTCCCGAGCTGCTTTCAGGATTTTCTCTTTGTCTCTGAGACTCGTAAGTTTTACTATTAGATGTCGGGGTGTTGACCTATTTTTATTGATTCTGAGAGGGGTTTCCTGTGCTTCCTGGATTTTGATGCCTGTTTCCTTCCCCAAATTAGGGAAGTTCTCTGCTATAATTTGCTCCAATATACCTTCTGCCCCCCTCTCTCTTTCTTCTTCTTCTGGGATCCCAATTATTCTAATGTTGTTTCATCGTATGGTATCGCTTATCTCTCGAACTCTGCCCTCATGATCCAGTAGTTGTTTATCTCTCTTTTTCTCAGCTTCTTTATTTTCCATCATTTGGTCTTCTATATCACTGATTCTCTCTTCTGCCTCATTTATCCTAGCAGTTGGCGCCCCCATATTTGATTGCACCTCATTAATAGCCTTTTTGATTTCTACTTGGTTAGATTTTAGTTCTTTTACTTCTCCAGAAAGGGTTTCTCTAATAACTCCCATATTTTTTTCAAGCCTAGCTAGTATCTTTAAAGTGATGATTCTGAACTCTAGATCTGACATCATACTAATGTCCGTACTGAGTAGGTCCCTGGCAATCGGTACTACCTCTTGTTCTTTTTGTTGAGGTGATTTTTTCCACCTTGTCATTTTGTGCAGAGGAGAATAGATTAATGAGAGAACAAAATGCTAGCAGAGTAACAACGTCCCCAGAAAATATACTCTAAACAAACCAGAAAAGACCTGAAGCAGTGGGAAAAGAAAGGGAAAGAGAGAAAAAAGAAAAAGAAAAAGATAAAGATAAAAACAAACAAAACAAAACAACAACAACAAAAAAAACCAGAATGTGATCAAATATGATCAGGCTGGTATATAGATCAATGCCACACACTAGATTTTGGGTGTATTTTGGTCTGTTAGAAGAAAGTGCCTCCCAAAATTTTAAAGAAAGAAAAACTTATATATGTACAAAAATAAGGGTTGATATGATGAAGGGATGGAATATGACTGTAAAGATGGAAATTTTAAAATATTTTATAAAAGGAATTGATAAGTTGTTTGAAAAAAGAAAGAAGAGGATTTAAAAAAAGAAAGAAAAAAAAAAGGGAGAGAATGTGATCAGGCAGGGGAGTAGAAAAAACCATATGCTAGAGATTTAGGGTATATTTTGATCTGTTAGAAGAAAGTATCTCAAAATTTTAAAGAGAGAACAACTTATATATATATGCCAAAAATATGGGTAACTACTATGAAGGGATAGAATATGACTCTAAAAATGAAAAATAAAAATGTTTTTTAAAAAAGGGATTGATAAGATGTTGGTTAAAAAAGGGAAAAAGAAAAATTAAAAAAAAAAAGACAGTTAAAAAAAATTAACTTTGAACAACTAAAGAATCATGGTAAAAAAGCTATGTGCAGTATTCCCCTAGCGCTGGAGTTCTGCCATTCTCATTGATCGGTAAACTTGGTCTTGGCTGGCAGTTCTCGCTGATCTTCTGGGGGAGGGGCCTGTTGCCGTGGTTCCTAAATGTCTTTGCCGGAGGCGAATTTGCCCCACCCTTGCCCGGTCCGTGCTAAGTAATTTGCTCGGGCTGCTCTCCAGAGCTTTTGTTCCCTGTGAGCTTTCCGTTCAGCTTTGGAGGCGGAGAGTGAAAATGGCAGCCTCCCAATCTCTGCCCCGGAGGAGCCAAGAACTCAGGCCCCGCTCCTCAGTGAGCCCCCAGAGAAAAGCCGTCAGTCACTCCCGTCTCCCCAGTCTCCGGCCGCACTCCGTGCTCGCCCAGCCTGTGACCGCGCGTTTCTATCTCTGGCACCCGACCCCGGGTGGAGTCTCCAAACCCAGCAGATCCCTGCGGTGCACTCCCGCGCGGCTCCTCCCGGGGGAGGAAGGGGAGTCTCCCCGGATCTGCCGCTTGTTGGGTCCCTGCTGGAGGAGCAGGGGCCCGACTGTGCCGCAGATCTCGGTTTATGGCAACCCCGAGCTGAGAGCCCGCGCCTGGGCTCCGCCTCTGTAGCCGGTTTCCCTGCTCCAATACCTGGGAGCTCTGCCGCACTCAGGCACCCCCGGTCTTTCTGTGACCCCAAGGGTCCTGAGACCACACTGTCCCGCGAGGGTTCCACCCCCAGCTTAGCCACCGGAGTGACATCCCTCAGCGGAGCAGACTTTTAAAAGTTCCGATTTTGTGCCCCGTGGTTCTATCACTTGCCAGAAGCGGCCGACGGAGGCCCCTCCCCCGCCGTCTATCCTCCCGAATATCGCCTCGGATTCACTTCTCCGCACGTCCTACCTTCCAGAAAGTGGTCGCTTTTCTGATGAGAGAGTTGTTGCTCTTCCTTTCTTCGATCTCCTGTTGAGTTTGTAGGTGTGCAGAATGGTTTGATCCCTATCCAGCTGAATTCCTGAGAGGAGACGAAATCCAGGTCTCCTACTCTTCCTCCATCTTGCTCCGCCCCCCGTGTTTTTATTTTCTTTGGATAAATAACACAGTATTAGAATTATTTCCATTATTTTTTAAAGATTTTGTTCATTTATTTCAGAGAAAGAGTGAGAGAGAGATAGCAAGAGAGAGAGAGCATGAGCAGGGGGAGAAGGAGAAGCAGGCTCCCCACTGAGCAGGGAGCCTGACGTGGGGCTCGATCCCAGGATCCTGGGATCATGACCCGAGCTGAAGGCAGATGCCTAACCAACTGAGTCACCCAGGCACCCCACTATTTTTAATTTTTTAAAGAAACTCTATACTGTCCTCCACAGTGGTTTCACCAATTTATGTTCCCACCAACAGTGTGTGAGAGTTTCCTTTTCTCCACATCCTTGTCAACACTTGTTATTTCTCATCTTTCTGATACTAACCATTCTGACAAGTGTAAGGTAATATCTCATTGTGGTTTTGATTTGCATTTCCTTGAAGATATTGAACATCTTTTAATGTGTCTGTTGTCATGTGTCTGGCCATCTGTATGTATTCTTTGGAAAAATGTCTATTCAGGTCCTCCGTACATTTTTCTATCAGATTATTTTTTTAATTTTTTGTTGAGTTGTATGAGCTCTTTATATAGCTTGGGTATTAACCCCTTACCAGATACATCATTTGCAAACATCTCTCCCATTCACTAGGTTGCCTTTCATTCTGTTGATGGTTTCCTTCATTGTGCAAAAGCTTTTTATTTTGGTGTCATCCCAATAGTTTATTTTTGCCTTGTTTCCCTTGCCTTAGGACACATATCTAGAAAAATGTTGCTAAGGCTGATGTAAAAGAAATTATTGTCTGTTTTCTTCTAAGAGTTTTATGGTTCAGGTCTTGACATTTAGGTCTTTAATCCATTTTGAGATTATTTCTGTGTATGGTGTAAGGAAGTGGTCCAGTTTCATTCTTTTGCATGTAGCTGTTCAGTTTTCCCAACACCATTTCTTGAACAGTCTATCCCCATTGTAAATTCTTGCCTTCTTTGCAATAGATTAAGACCATATTAGCATGGGTTTATTTCTGGGCTCTTTATTCTACTTCCTTAATCTATGTGTCTATTTTTGTGCTGGTACTATACTGTTTTAATTACTGCAGCTTTGTAGTATATCTTCAAATCTGGGATTGAGATACCTCCAGCTTTATTCTTCTTTCTCAAGATTTCTTTGGCTATTTGGGGTCTTTGCAGTTCCATAGGAATTTTAGGATTATTTGTTTTAGTTTTGTGAAAAATTCTACTTGTATTTTGATAGAGATTGTGTTGAATCTATAGATTGCTTTGGGTAGTATGGACATTTTACCAATATTAACTCTTCCAATCCTTGAGCAAGGTATATCTTTCCGTTTGTTTGTGCATCCTCAATTTCTTTTATAACTGTTTTATAATTTTCAGAGTACAGGTCTTTTACCTCCTTGGTTAAGTTTATTCCTGGGTATTTTATTCTTTTTCATGCAGTTGTAAGAGGAATTGTTCACTTAATTTCTCTTTGTTACTTCATTATAGAAACAACAGGTATCTGTCTTTAATTTTGTATCTTGAAACTTTATTGAATTCATTTATTCTAAAAATTTTTTCTGAAGTCTTTATAGTTTTCTACATACAGTATCATATCAGCTGCAAATAGGTTTTTACTTCTTCCTTACCAATTTGGATGCCTTTTATTTATTTATTTATTTTACTTCTCAGGTTGCTGTGGCGAGGACTTCTGATACTATGTTGAGTAACAGCAGTGAGAGTGGACATCCTTGTCTTATTTGTAACCTTAGGGGAACAGCTCTCAGCTTTTCACTGTGTGTTAATGTTACCTGTGCGTTTATTTATGGCCCATATTGTGTTGAAGTACATTCCCTCTAAACCCATTTGGTTGAGAGTTTTATCATGAACAGATGGTGAATTTTGTCAAATGTTTTTTTCTGCATCTATTGAGATGATCAGGATTTTTATCCTTCATTTTGTTAATGTGATGTATTTTGCGGTTATTGAACCATCCTTGCATCCATGGAGTAAATCCCACCTGATCATGGTGAGTGACCCTTTTAATTCATTGTTGAATGTGTTTTGCTGATATTGTGTTAAGGATTTTTGTATCTATATTCATCAGGTATACTGATCCATAGTTCTCTTTTTCTTTCTTTCTTTTTTTTTTTTTTTTTTTTGGTAAAGTGTTTTTGTCTGCATTTGGTATCAAGGAAATTCTGGCCTCAGGGAGTTTATTTGGAAGCTTTTTTTCCTCTTCCATTTTTTGGAATAGTCTGAGAAGAATAGGTATTAACTGTTCTTTAAATGTTTGGTAGAATTCACCTGGACTTCTATTTGTTGGGAGTTTTTTTGATTACTGATTTGATCTTGCCACTAGTGTTGTTGATTTAGCTTTTTATTTCTTCCTGATACAGTTTTGGGAGATTGTATTTTCTAGGAACTTGTCTATTTCTTCTAGGCTGTCCAGCTTGGTGGCATATAATCAAGTAGTCTCTTATACTCCTCTACACATCTGTGGTGTTGGTAGTTACTTTCCTTTCAGTTTTTATTTTGTTTGAGTCCTCTCTTTTCTTGATGAGTCTGGCTAAGGGTTTATTAACTTTATCTTTTCAAAGAATCAGCTTTGGTTTCATTGATCTTTTCTATTGTTCTTTAAGTCTCAATTTCATTCATTTTCACTCTGATCTTTAGTGTTTCTTTCCTTCTACTAGCTTTGGGATTGTTTGTTCTTTTTCTGTTTCCTTTAGGTGTAATGTTAGATTGTTTATTTAACAATAGGCTGTACTGCTATAAATTTCCTTCTTACAACTGCTTTCACTGTGTACCAAAGATTTTGGACTGTGCTTTTTTCATTTTCATTTGTCTCAAGGTATTTTTATTTCCTCTTTGATTTCTCCACTGACCCTTTGGTTTTTCAGTAGTATGTTGCTTAGCCTCCATTGTTAGTGCTTTTTCCAATTTTTTCTTGTAATCAATTTCTAGTTTCATACCATTGTGTTGGAAAAGATGCTTGATATAATTTCAATCTTCTTACATTTGTTGAGACTTGTTTTGTGGCCTGTATGTGATCTGTCCTAGAGAATGTTCCATCTGAACTTGAAAAGAATATATTCTTTTGTGATGTAATGTTCTGTTCAGTACATTTTTAAAAAAAGGTTTTATTTATTTAGGGGTGCTTGGGTGGCTCAGTCGCTAAGCATCTGCCTTCAGCTCAGGTCATGATCCCAGGGTCCTGGGATTGAGCCCCCACATTGGGCTCAATGCTCAGCAGGAGTCTGCTTCTCCCTCTCACTCTCTCTCTGTGCTCTCCCTCCCTCTCCCTCGCTCTCTCAAATAAATAAATAAAATTTTTTTTTTAAGATTTTATTTATTTATTTGACAGAGAGAGACACAGCAAGAGAGGGAACACAAGCAGGGGGTCATGGCCTGAGCCAAAGGCAGATGCTTAACCTACTGAACCACCCAGGCACCCCTGTTCAATACATTTGGTCTAATGCGTCGTTCAGAGCTACTGTTTCCTTATTGATTTTCTGCCTGGATGATCCATCTATTGATAAAAATGAAGTGTTAAGTGTCCCTATGATTATTGTATTACTCTCAGTTTCTCCCTTTGTGTCTGTTATTTTATTCATGTACTTATGTACTCCAGTGTTGGGTACATAGTTATTTACAATTGCTTTATCCTTTTGCTGGATTGAGCTCTTTATCATTATGTAATGCCCTTCTTTGTTTCTTGTTACAGTCTTGTCTTAAAGTCTGTTTTGCCTGCTATAAGAATTGCTACCCTGTTTTGTTTTGTTTTTTGCTTTCTTTTGCATGGAATATTTCCTATTCCTTCACTTTTAGTCCATATGTATCTTTAGATCTAAAGTGAGTTTCTTGTGGGCAGCGTATAGATGAGTTTTGTTTTGTTTTGTTTTTTAACTAATTTATTTTAGAGAGAGAGCAGGGAGGAGGAGCAGAGGGAGAGGAGGAAAAATTCTTAAGCAGACTCCACATTGAGTGCAGAGCCCAACATGGGGCTCAGTCTCACGATCCTGAGATCACGACCTGAGCTGAAACCAAGAGTTAGATGCTTAACCAACTGCACCACCCAGGTGCCCCAGAATCTTATTTTTTAATTCATTCTGTCACCTCATGTCTTTTGATTGGAGCATTTAGACTGTTATACTTAAAATAATTATTGATAGGTATGTACTTATTGCCATTTTGTTCATTTTTTCCAGTTTTTTTTTTTTAAGATTTTATTTTTAAGTAATCTCTACACCCAATGTGGGGCCTGAACCCACAACCCTGAGATCAAGAGCTGCATGCTTCACCCACTGAGCCAGCCAGGCACCCCTCAAGTTGTTTTAATACTTCTCTGTTCCTTTCTTCTCTTACTCTCTTTCCTTGTGATTGATGACTTTCTTTAGCATTATGGTTGTATTCCTTTCTCTTTATTTGTTGTGTATATATTACAGATTTTTATTTGTATTTTATTTGTTACCACGAGGTTCATGTGTAACATTCTAAGTATGTAGCAGCATGTATTAATTTGATGGTCACTTAAGTTTGAACTCAATCTAAAAGAACTACATTTTTAGCCCCCTCCACGTTTTATGTGTATACTGTCATATTTTACATCTTTTTATTTTCTGAGTCTCCTTAACTAACTTTTAAGATGCAATCAATTTTTTGTGTAAGACTGTTGAATCACAGGGGCGCCTGGGTGGCTCAGTTGTTAAGCATCTGCCTTCAGCTAAGGTCATGATCCCAGGGTCCTGGGATCGAGCCCCACATCGGGCTCCCTGCTCCACGGGAAGCCTGCTTCTCCCTCTCCCACTCCCCCTGCTTGTGTTCCCTCTCTCACTGTGTCTCTCTCTGTCAAATAAATAAATAAAATCTTAAAAAAAAAAAAAGACTGTTGAATCACAGACCTGTACCTCTGAAACAAATAATACATTATATATTAAAAAAAAAAAAAAAGGAAGAAGATAGCAGGAAGGGAAAAATGAAGGGGGGAAATCGGAGGGGGAGATGAACCATGAGAGACTATGGATTCTGAGAAACAAACTGAGGGTTCTAGAGAGGAGGGGGTGGGGGGATGGGTTGGCCTGGTGATGGGTATTAAAGAGGGCACATACTGACTGGAGCACTGGGTGTTATACGCAAACAATGAATCATGGAACACTACATCAAAAACTAATGATGTAATGTATGGGGATTAACATAACATAATAAAATAAAAAAGATACAATCAATTTTATTACTTTTGTCTTTCAACTTTCATACTCACTTTATAGGTGACTGCTCTACTACTTTTACTATATGTGTGCTTTTACTTATGAAATATTTTTCTTTCGTAATTTGCTTCTAATAACAGCCTTTTTTTCCCATTTAAAGAAGTCCATTTCACATTTCTTATAAGGCAAGTTTTAACTTCTGCTTGTCTGGGAAACTATCTCTCCTTCAACTGTGAATGATAACCTTTCAGGGTACAGTATTCTTGGTTGTAGGTATTTTCCTTTCAGCACTTTGCAGGCCAGAAGAGAGTGGCATTATATATTCAAAATTTCTACTGAAAAGTCAGCAGATAGACTAATGAGGTTTCCCTTATATGTAACTAGTTGCTTCTCTTGTGGATTTTAAAATTCTGGTGTCCTCTTTCATCTTTGACATTTTAATTATGTGTTTTGGTGTGGACCTCCTTGAGTTCATCTTGTTTGGCACTCTGTTTCCTGAACCTGGATGTGTTTCCTTCCTCAGGCTAGGGAAGTTTTCAGCTATTATTTCTTCAAATAAACTTTCTACCCCTTTTTCTCTACACCTTCTGGGACCCCTATAATGTGAATGTTTGCTTGATGTTGTCCAAGGGATCTCTTCACCTATCCTCATTTAAATTTTTTTTCTTTTTGCTGTTCAGCTAGGGTGCTTTCCAGTACCCTGTCTTTTAGATTGCCAGTCTGTTTTTCTGCATCCTGTAATCTGTTAATTCCCTCTAATGTATTTTTCATTTCAGTTATTGTATACTTCAACTCTGGTCCTTTTTAATATTTTTTATCTTTGTTGAGGTTCTCACAGAGTTCACCTACTCTTCAATCCACTGGGCATCTTTATGAGCATTACTTTCAACTCTTTATCAAGTAATTTAGTGTCTCCATTTCATTTAGTTCGTTTTTTTCCCTTGAGATTTTGTCTTGATCTTTCATTTGGAGCATCTTCCTACATCTCATTTTGTTTGATTTTCTATGTTTCTCTGAATTAAGTGGAATAGCTATTTCTTCTAAACTCAAAGGAATGATTTTGTGTGTGGTTGTTCTCTATGTAGACTGTTTGTGCCTGGTAACTTTGGCTGGCTGGCTGGCTGAGTCTGTGGCTGGTGTGGGCTTGGGGTCCCTCGGCACTCTGTGCTAGGGCTACCCAGTAGGATGGCCTGAGGTGAAGTGGGCATGTGCTGGGGCATTACTGGGGTTCTCCACATAGACAGTGCCCTGAAAGGATAGCTGAAGCTAAAGTGGGTGCCTACCGGTGGGCCCCAGGGTTCTCTGTGCAGAAATTGTCTTGGCAGTACCACTGAAGTTGAAGTGGGCATGGGCGGGGGTAGTCCTATGACTCTCCACCTTGAAGCTGCTCTGGCAGGATAGTGAAGCTGAAATGGGTGCATGCTGGGGTGGAGGGTTGGGTCTCAGGGGCAAGACAACTGAAGCTGAAGTGGGTGCAAGCTGGAGTGTTCCAGGGCATTCCATGCAGGGACGTCATGACAGGTGGCTGAAGCTGAAGTGAGTACAAGCTGGGGTATCCCGGTGCACTCCATACATGGAGATCCCTGGCGAGTTGTATGGAGCTGAGGCAGGTAGGGCTGGGATGTCCCAGGGCACCCTGTGCTGGGAGCACCCTGGCAAGTCATCTAAGAGCCGAAGTGTGCATGAAGTGTTCTGGGGTGCTTTGTGCCTGTGTCACCTTGGCGAAACGACTAGAGCTATAGTGAACACTGACCAGGTGTGTCCCGGTGTACACTGTGCTGGGGCTGCTTTGCTGGGACAGCTAGGGCAATGTGGGCTAGGGACCTGGGGCTCACTTAAGCATGGTAGTAGGCCAGCTATGGGACCCAGACCCTGCTCCTGTCTGTGCTATCAAAGTAGAGGGGGAAAGTAAACTCTGGTGTTCACCAGCCCCTCTGACCTGGAGAGATTTTCAGCAACTCTCCTGCTGTTTGGTGGATTCCTATGCCTGGATCCTTTATATTCTAGTTGCTCTTTTAAACCATGGCTTTTGTTCTAAGCTGCAGGTACCTGCATTTAGTGTGGGCTAGGTGCCTGGGGCTTACTGAGTGGCAGGCCAGCTATGGCATCTGGACCCTGCTCCTGTCTGCACTATTAAGTGGAGGGAGAATGTAAAGAGTGGTGCTGGCCAACCCATCTGACCCAGACAGAATTCCAGCAGCTCTCCTGATGTTTGGCAGGATTATAGGTCTGGTTTCTTTATATTTTAGTTGCCCTTTCAAGCCATGGCCTTTTTTCTGTATCTCAGGGCAGGCAAATCAGCTCATAGTCCTTCAGTACTATGCCTCCCACTGCAGTTGGCAGTGTCAGGGGTGGGGTTCTCCTCATTACCATGTCTCCATCCCTCTTGCTGTTCTCTAGAAGCTGCTCAGTCAGCCCTCAGTTCTTCAGGAGGAATGGCTCTAGTTAGGGGCTGGTATGTCTGTGGAGGAGGTGAGTTCAGGGTTTTCCTACATCACCGTCTTGGACTGAAACTGCATTTTTTTTTTATTTCTCTTTGTGATAGTTCACTGCTATATAAAAACAGCTCGTTTCTGTATGTTGACTTTGTATTCTGTAACTTTACTGAATTTGTTGATTAATTCTAATAGTTTGTGGTGGTTTTGTGTGTGTGTGTGTGTGTGTGTGTGTGTGTGTGTGTGTGTGGACTCTAGGATTTTCTATATATCATATCATCCACAAAGACTTTTATTTCTATTGCAGCTTAGGTGCCTTTTATTTCTTTTTCTTGCCTGATTACTCTGGCTAGGACTTCTTATACTACGTTGAATAGGAGTGGTAAGAATAGGCACCCCTGTCTGATTTCTGATCTTAGATGAAAAGCTTTTAACCTTTCTCTATTATATTAGTTGTGGGCTTGTTATATATGTCCTTTATTATGTTGAGGTATACTCCTTTTATGCTCAATTTGTTGAGGGTTTATCATGAAAAACATATTTTATCAAATGCTTTTTTGACCTCTCAAGATGATCATATGATTTTTTATCTTTCTATTAATATGATGTATCACATTTATTGATTTACACATGTTGAATCATCCTTGCATCCCAGGGATAAATTCAGCTTGATCATGATGTATGATCCTTTTAACATATTGAATTTGGTTTGATCATCATATTATATTGAGAATTTTGACACCTATATTCTCCAGGGATATTGGTCTGTAGTTCTTTTTACCTTGTAGTGTCATTACCTGGTTTTGGTATCAGGATAATTCTGGTCTCATAAAAGGAATTTGAGAGTATTTGTCGTCTTCTGTTCTTTGGAAGAGTGAGAAAAATTGGCATTAATTCTTTTTTTTTAAATTTTTTATTTATTTGAGAGAGAGAGAATGAGAGAGAGAGAGCATGAGGGGGGGAGGGTCAGAGGGAGAAGCAGACTCCTCACCGAGCAAGGAGCCCAATGCGGGACTCAATCCCGGGACTCCAGGATCATGACCTGAGCCAAAGGCAGTCGCTTAACCAACTGAGCCACCCAGGCACCCGGCATTAATTCTTTAAATGTTTCATGGAATTCACAAGTGAAACTTGGTCCTTGGCTTTTCCGTATTGGGAGATTTTTGATTACTGATTCAGTCTTCTTGCTTATTATTGTTCTGTTCACACTTCTTCATGATTCAGTCTTGCTAAGTTGTAAATTTCTAGGAATTTATCCACTTCTAGATTATCCAATTTGTTGGTGTATAATTGTTCATAGTAGTCTCTTATGATCTTTGTATTTTTGTGGCACCGGTTGTAATGTCTCCTTTTTCATTTCTGTTTTAATTTTTAAATTTTTTTAATTTAAATTCAATTAGCCAACATATAGTACATCATTAGTTTTTGGTGTAGTGTTCAATGATTCATTAGTTGTGTATAACACCCAATGCTCATCATATCATGTGCCCTCCTTAATTCCTATCACCCAGTTACCCTATCCCCCCACCCATCTTCCCTCCAGCAACCCTGTTTGTTTCCTGGAGTCAAGAGTTTCTCATGGTTTGTCTTCCTCTCTGATTTCTTCCCATTCCATTTTTCCTCCCTTCTCCTATGATCCTCTGCACTATTTCTTATATTCCACATATGAGTGAAACCATATGATAATTGTCCCTTAGTATATCCCCTATATTCATCATCAAGGTAGGTATTCATCCTTTATGATGACTGAGTAATATTCCATTGTACATATGAACCACATCTTCTTTATCCATTTATCTGTTGAAGGACATCTCAGTTCCTTCCACAATTTGGCTATTGTGGACATTGCTGCTATGGACATTGGGGTGCAGGTGCCCCTTCTTTTCACTACATCTACATCTTTGGGGTAAATACCCAGGAGTGCAATTGCTGGGTCATAGGGTAGTTCTATTTTTAACTTCCTGAGGAACCTCCATAGTGTTTTCTGGAGTGGCTATACCAGCTGGCATTTCTGTTTTTATTTGTATGAGTCTTTCTTAGTCTAGCAAAAGCTTTGTCAATTTTCTTTATCTTTTCAAAAAGAAAAAGTAGCTTTTAGTTTTATTTATCTTTTCTGATATTTTTCTGGCCTCTATTTCATGTATCTTTGCTTTGATCTTTGTTATTACCTTCCTTTGGCTAACTTTGGGTTTAGTTTCTTTTTTTTAGTTTCTTGATGTGTAAAGTTAGGTTGTTTATTTGAAATATTTCTTTTTCTTAATGTAGATGCTGATTTCTATAAAATTCCCCCTTAGAACTGCTTTTGCAGCATCCCAGAAGCTTTGGTATGTTTATTTCCATTTTCATTTAATTTTTTTTTTTTTCTATTTCTCTTGATTTCTTCTTCAACCCATTGTCTGTTCAGGAAAGCATTTAATTTCACATGTTTGTAATTTTTCCTTATATCCTCCTGTTATTAATTTCTAGTTTCATACAATTGTGGTTAGAAAAGATACTTGGTATGATTTCAGTCTTCTTAAATTTGCAAAGCCATGTTTGTGACCTGTTGTATGATCTTTTCTGGAAAATGTTCCATATGCACTTGAGAAGAATATTCTGCTGTTGGGTGAGATATATTCTATATGTCTCTTAGGACCATTTGGTTTTAAGTATGATTCTTTGTTGATTTTTCTCTTTGGATGATTTATCCATTGTTGAAAGTGGGGTATTGATTTATTTATTTTTGTGAGAGAAAGAGACAGCATGAGCCGATGGCGGGGTGCAGGGGGCGGCAGTGGGCAGAGGGAGAAGCAGACTCTGCACTGAGCAGGGAGCCTGATGGGGCACTCTGATCCCAGGACTCTGGGATCATGACCTGAGCCAAAGTCAGACACTTAACCAACTGAGCCAAACAGGCGCCCCCCCTTTTTTGCATTGTTTTCTATGTCTCTCTTCAGATCTCAGTATTTGTTAATATTTTAGATGCTCTGATGTTGACTGCATACATGTTTACAAGTGTTATTTCTTCTTGATGAATTGACCCTTTCATCATTATATAATGATCTTCTTTGTCTCTTGATAGCATTTTTGACTGAAATTATATTTTGCCTAAATATAGTGAGCCCTGCTTTCTTTTGGTTTTCACTGGCCAGGAATATTTTTTTTCCCATCCATTCACTTTATGCCTATGTGTTTCCTTAAAGCTGAAGGGAGTCTATTGTAGGCAGCACATAATTGGGTCATCTTTTCCTCCCCCTTGCCTCCCCCTCTATCTCCATCCAAGTGTCTCTTCTTCTGGAATTCCAAATATTCAAATTGGTCCCCTTGATGGTATCCCATAGATCACATAAGCTTTCTTCACTCTTTTCATTCTTTTTTCTTTCTGTCTTCTGACTGGATACTTTGAAAATTCCTGTCCTCATTATCACATATTCTTTCTTCTTCATCAACTCTGCTATTGATGTATTCTATTGCATTTTTAATGTCATTCATTGTATTCTTCAGCTCCAGAATTTATTTATATTTAAAAATTATTCTTATCTCTTTGTTAAAGTTCTGGCATTGTTTATATATCCTTTTCTGGTTTTGTCGAATTGTCTTTCTGTGTTTTCTTATAGCTCATTGAGTTTCCTTAAAACTGTTTTGGATTATTTATTTGGTAAATCCCAAATTTCCACATCTTTGGGTTTGGTTACCAGATTATCATGACCCTTAATTGTGTCATGTTACTTTGATTGTTCATGTTCTTTGAAGCTTTGCATTACTGTCTTTGCATTTGAATTCGAAGTTTCATCCTCTAGTCTTTAGTTACTGTTTTCAGGATATACCTTCTGTTAGCCCTGGTAGAGTTTCTGACACTAGCTCAGATCTTCTGTAGCTATACCTGCCCCATGTTTCTTTCTCCCTCCTGTGGCAGAATTCTTAAGCTTGTATGCCTTCTCTGGATCCTAAATACACCAAGCCAAGTACTGACAGCCTCCTTTTTTTCCCCTGTGGTGGCACTAATGCTTGGGTGTGTAGTCTCTCCCTGGCCTGCTGTTTGGCTGACTTTCTGTGCATGCTTACTGGCCATCTGACAAAGCCCACTCACATTGCTATCTGGAGCACATACAGGGAGCTGGCCACAGTGTTGGGGGTGTGGGTGGGCACATGGTGTGCCCATGGACCAGTTGTGGGAATCTACAGGTAAGTTGTTCCCTGTGGCTTATGTGCAGACTTCTTAACAGAATCTGGGAAACATTTAGGATCATCATCCCTTTAATGTCTTATGATATAGTTGTATCTGCTGCTGTCTCCCCACCTCTTCTTGCCCTCCAGGCATGTAGCTCATGATTCAGTACTCTGGATGGGGTAAGACTGAAATGAGTCTCTTTGGCAATGTCCACCACAGCTGGGGAAACCAACTGCTCACTTTCACAATCTCCCTTTCCCCTGTAGTATAAATCACAGGTCAAGGAAGATATTTCTTGGCCCTAAGCTGTGCCACCTTGAAAGAGGGGTGATGTAGGGAAAGTCAAATTGTTCTTGCCCACTCCAGTGTATCCAAAATCATGGTTTTTCCTCCACCAGAGTGTTGGAAGTTCTCTGTAATTCTGGACTTTCATAAAAGCTCTCTTGTCTGTGAATTATTGCCTAAGTCAGTGTTCTGCAGGGGCTGACAAACTATGGCCTAGAATGTCTAGAGCTGACCCATAGGCCACTACAGGGTCCACAGACAGGACCAAGATTTGTCTGCCTATTACCTGACAAATGGGTAAGACCCTCCCAGATCTTTTGGCATACGGTGCTGGATCTCACAGTTCCCTCAAAGGCACTCTGTGTCTATTCTATAGATGTGTTCTTTATGGTTACCATTGCAATTACGTAAAACATCTTAAAGTTATGACAGTCTATTTAAAACTGATTGCTACTTTAATCACATATAAAAACTCTTTGACACCTGTGTCTCACTCATTTTATGTTTTTTGACGCAAATTACCGTTTTATATTGTATGTCCCTTACCATAGATTTACAATTACTTTTCATGCTTTTTAAAAGCTGTATGCTAGGTTTTTAAATTATTTGTATACCTACATTATGATACTTCAGGATTCTATACTTGTCTGTATATTTCCCTTTATCAGGGATTTTTATATTTTTGTATGGTTTTGTTTGCTTTTTATCATCCTTTCACTTCAATTTAAAGGACTCCCTTCAGTACTCCTTGTAGGGCAGGCCTAGTGGTGATGAACTCCCTCAGCTTCTGTTTATCTAGAAAGTCTTCATTTCTCCTTTGTTTTTGAAGGGTAGTTTTCCCAGATACAGTATCTTTGATTAATAGTTGTCCCCCCCACCCAGCATTTTGAATATATAATCCCACTCTCTCCTAACCTGTACCTTTTCTGCTGACAAGTTGCTGATAACCTAATGGGAGCTCTTCTGTATGTGGTTAGTCACTTTTCTCTTGCTACTTTCATGATTCTTTGTGAATTTTGACAGTTTGATTATTATATGGTTTAGTATATATCTCTTTAGATTTTCCTAGAGTTCTTTGAGCTTCTTGAATTTGTATGCCTATTTCCATCCTCAGATTTGACAATTTTTTATCCATTATTTTTCAAATAGACTCTCTGTCCCTTTTTTCCTCTCCTGGGACTGCCATGTGTATGTTTTTCTGCTTAATGATGTTCTATAAATTTCTTAGCCTATCTTTACTTTTCTTCATTCTTTTTACCTTTGCTCCTGGCCTTGGTAATTTTGAATGTTCTGTCTTTGAGTTCACAGATTCTTTCTCATGCCCGATCAAGTCTTCTGTTGAGTCCCTCATGTGAATTTTTCAATTCAGTTATTGAATTCTTTAGTTCCAAAATTCCTTTTTGGTTCTTTTTCATAGTTTCTATCTGTTTTTCTGCTTTTGTTTATGCATCTTTTTCCTGATTTTGTTTAGTTGTCTGTGATTTCATCATTGCTCATAATTATGGTGACTATTTTGAATACTTTGTTTTGTAATTCATATATCTCTGCTTCCCTAGCATTGGTGTGTGGAGATTTCATTTGTCTTTTGGGCCATGTTTCCCTGTTTCCTTATATGCCTTTTTATCTTATACTGGGTTTCAGATTTATAAAATCTGCCACCTTTTCCACTCTTTGCTGTTCGATTTTGTACAGGGAGGACATTCCCCAGTCACCCTGGTTAGAGATTCTGGAGACCTCTGAATCCCTTTCTGAAATGTATCCTCTCTGGGCTTTTTTGTGTAATCTCCTAATTGAAGAAATTTGCCAGTTTCTACTGAGGAGCTTCCCCTGATGTCTTTCTCTTGCACTACAGCCACTCTGGTGCTACCAAAAGCTGGTACTGGGTCTCTACCCAGTGTATGTCTGTGGTACTGTGCTCTGGTGCACATCAGTTGTCTTTGTTCTCAACTGCCCCCTACTCGTGCCCTGTTCCTGTCAGTTCTTAGATTCAAGCAACACAGAAATAGGCCCCTTTAGTAATTCCATGAAAAGTCAGAACATTGGATTTATGTTCTACTCTTCTCTTTCCCTCCCCAGAGGGGTCAAGAGTGGGGAGTATTCTCCCAATTATGTCACACTACTAGAGATTGGGCCTCTGGCAAGTGAGTGCCACAAATGTTCCTACAGAGCTTCATTGCAGTTGGCATCCTTCTAACCTGAGATGCAGAAACTTCTTCTTAACTGGTTTTTTGAGTTCTCACAGAGGTGACTGGTTCGTGTATTATTGTTAAGTCAGTACCTCCATGAGGGAAGGAGGGTCTGGGGTTTCTCGTTTCACCATCTTATTCTGTCACTCTTCTTTGTTAAGTTCTTTTGAGAAGCGCCTGTGGGGAGCTGGGAGCACAGACAGAGCTCTGAATAAGGTCAAATAAAGAGAAGTCAGAATGGATCCTTTCAGGGAACTGCCATACAGGTCAAACAATTCTTCGTGGTTGGGCTATTAGGGAGTTCCAAACCCATTCTATCCCCTCCAGTGGCTACAGTGCTGCTGTTTTCACAGCCATCATAGTTGTGAGGTTGTTGATTTTCAAGGATATTTCAGGGCTGGCCAGAGGGAGATGTGAACAGGGCCACAAAGCTCACTGATCTTACTAATACTCAACAGGTTTTCCTTGAATAAATTCTCTTAGCTATTTGCAAGCCTTTGGTTGATTTCCAGAGTTCTGGAAAAGTAGATTTTCACAATTTTTGCCAGTAGTCTCATTGCTATTATGGAGGAATGGATTTTCTGAAGGCTACTCCAGCACTCTAGGAGTACTTTTCCATAAAATGTAATTTTAATGACCTACCCCTTAACTATTCAACTAGCTGTTCTTTTCATTTTATTGAAAGCAGTGAATTGGTAATGACCTAATCTGCAAAGGGATGTGTCACACTTGTTAGGATCGTTCGCTTTCTTAGTTATACAGAATTATACCAAAAAGGCGGGGCACCTGGGTGGCTCAGTCGTTAAGCGTCTGCCTTCAGCTCAGGTCATGATCCCAGAGTCCTGGGATCAAGCCCTGCATTGGGCTCCCTGCTCCGCAGGAAGCCTGCTTCTCCCTCTCCCACTCCCCCTGCTTGTGTTCCCCCTCTAGCTGTCTTTCTCTCTGTCAAATAGATAAAAACCCTTAAAAAAAAAAAAAAAAAAGAATTATACCAAAAAGGCTTTACCAAATCCTAGATGCTGACCTCAATTTTTATCTATCCTTTCACTTATATGTACCTTGTTTAACACAGTATAATCACCAGAGTTTGAGAAAATCAAATTATTCACAAAAATTATGAAGTGAAATTATTCACTTCTTATTTTTACAAAGAAAGGGAAATCTTTTCTATAATATAGACTCTTTATCATTATTTAGATGGTTTTGAATTCTTCAAAGAAAGAAACGTTACCCATATGCATTTGGATTTTACACTCAAACCTTCAATTCCGATCATTAAAAAATTCACTTCTAGGGCTCCCACTCTCTATTCTTTTAGCCCAATCAGGGTCAGTGACATAATTTGCATGGTCCACTGCAAAATGAAAATGTGGAGCTTTTTGTTCAGAATACAGTTGAAAAGTGCAGGTAAAGGTATAAAAGATTTTTCTTTTAGAAATATTTTATTATTTGCAAAATATAAAATATAGTGATACATGAGTAACAACATTTATGTTACAACATGTGATGTTACAAATTACAAAGAACAATATTTTAATCCCATAATTTTGTATAACACAATAAATAATAATTTATATCAATGTATATCAATATATAAATATCTTGATCATAACATTTTTAGGGTTCATTTTTCTGCAAATTCATTTATTAAGCTTATTTTAACTGGATTTTTCAATTAAAGTAACATCAATCACTCTTGATAAATGTAAGATCACAAATAATTTTTGATAACTTTTAGTTTTAAGAAGGGTCTGCTGATGCAACTGTTACTGATGCTGTTAAGAATATCTTATAGACCTTAACAGCATTAGGATAAAGTTCTGATAGATTATTTTGAAATATAAATTTTAGTACATCCAGAGCTGGCTATTCTTGAAGAATAATTTCTCTAAAAAGATCTCCTTACAAATCAGTTTTTTGTAAGTCTGCATTTAGGTTTAAATGTTACTCTATATAATGGCATTTTAATATTTCTTCTGATCTTTCCTGTAACTTGTAGAGGTTGTACAAAAAGCTGAAAGTTGGCTTCATGATTTATATATAATTTAAAATGCCTGTTTATGAACTCTAATGCTATATCTTCAAACACAGGGGAAAACTATTTTATAATTGTCTATTTGTTCATAATTTGCCCATGAAAGTTTTTCTATGAAAATAGCAGGGGGGAGGGCGTGTAGTTTCTGTGGAATGTGAGGATCTTTACATTTAGTTTCTATTTCCAAGCCTGTGGGTATTTGTTTTGCAATGTTACAGTGTTTTTCAAAACCAGAAATGCTAAACTCTTTGAAGAATTCTAATAACTCTCTGGTATAGTTTTATAATGTCTATGTGTACACTTTTATGTTGTGCTAAGTTACCAACAGAGTTGACTGCCTAAGCGGTGGCAGATATTGTTCCAGTGCTCAGGCCGGAGTTGATATCCATGCAGATATTTCAGGATGGGTTCCAGAGATTGATGGGCAAGCTGGCCTCCCACCAAGGGCTCCAATGCCACCCATATATGGAATACCTCTGATCCTTTCAGCTGCAGCTGCCTCCTTTGCCATTAATCTGGGCTCAGGTTCTGGTGCAGGAGGTCCCCTCAGGGACCCCCTGGTACCTTAGACTGCCCCATGTGTGTACGTGTGCATGCCTGGTATCCAGGCCAGCTGCACAGTATGGCAGTATCCGCTGTTGCCTGACTGATCTCTATCACATTTCATTGTCCCATTGGACTTCACTTACAAAACACAACTTCAAATATAAAAATTATTAAGAATTTCAAGATGGTGAAAGCAGAGCATTAAACCAAACCTTTGAGAGCAGGGCCCTATACAAGTTCACAGGTTACATGCCCATGAAACCACTCCTGAACCTAGTAGTTCTCAACCAGGGGTGATTTTGCCCATCAGGGGGGTGGCTACCTTGGGTTCTAATAATGGACAGTTCCAATTGAGCCCCTAAAAGCAAGAGTGACAAGACACATTAGCACCAAAAATAGGGCCCCACCCAGGTTTGGCACTTTTAAGTACAGAGGGGCACCTCCTCCCCTTTGTAGAGTGGTTCTCCAGTAGAATCTCCTCGGAGACTCCGGTGCTGGGCAGTTCCTACACCTGCTTTCAGCTTACTCTCCTTCACTGGGCAGGACAGCCAACTTGAATAATAAAAGAAGGAGTGGTAACAGCAACGGACTTGGAAATTGCCCAGTTGGGACTTTGTTGCTCAAGTACTCCGAGATGGGTTTGGTTTAGGGGGAAATGTGCTCTGCTGCACACAGTCATTCAAGCATCCAAGTTTTTGGCAGCTCTAATATGCTCAGCTGGTGGCCTCAAGGTCACTGCAGGTGCTAACATCCAGTGGCAGAAGGGAGGCCTACACCTAGCCCAGGGCCAAATTCCATTGGCCAGAACTCAGGAATACGGCTTACCTAAGTACACAAGAGCTGGGAAGTGTAGTCTAAGTCTGTGTACAAAATGAAGAGAAAATTGTTTTGGTGTTCAGCTGCCAGTCTCTGCCACAAGAAATTCACAAAATGGGAGACTTGCAGTAAAATGTGTATAATGTGTCCTCAGGCCTTCTAAGATAGACCCGTCCATGGGAACACCTGGTCTGTTGAGGCCGACTGCCTTGAAAGGCCACTTCCCAGCTGTGATTCCTTGTGCTTGATAATGTTTGGTTCACATTACAGCTTATGTTCTGGGAAGAGCACATATGGAGCATCTAGCATCAAACAAGTGCCAAGCTGGCTGACATTTCTCAGTATAAATGATCGAGTTGGCTTGCTTGTACTTGGTGTGAACAGTTGCTCACAGTTAAACTGATCACCCGTGTTCTCTGTATGTGCAGATCAGAAATGTCAAATTCAGGAGTATGGAGGTAAAAGGAGCATTGAGATCATTCTAACCCACCTGCCTCACGTTAAACAAAAAATTCCACATTATAAATGGTGAATAAATCAAGTGTATAGCATTAAATATTCAGTACCAGAGGCTCATTTAAAATGGTCTTCTGTGTAATTTATAGTCTCACACCAAACCACGTGATAGGACAAATTTTGGTAAATTTCAATCTGATTTTTTATGGCAAGGAGGAGAATATGAGTATCAGGCAATAATCCTTCCCTATCTTATTCTGTCAATATTTTAGAGAAAGAAGCTGGAGTGGTTGTTGAAAGAGGCACCTAGGCGATTGAGCCAAGCCTTACAGGTAGTGTGTCTGGAGTCATCCTAGCTAATACCTGATGTTGTGACATAATCATTAAAAACACCCCTTTTCGTTCTCAAAAGAGTTCCGGTTTGGACAATGAATTATATAGGAACCCTATGACCAGGAAGCAGTATGTTTATGTGGCCACCAGTGTTCAAGGTCTGGTTTGCACCTTTGCAGAACCAGCAGGTCAGGGTTGTCGGGACACTTGGGCTGATCCAGGATGGGAGGAAGCTGATTCTCACCAAGGAAATCACAGGAGATGGATGCTTAAACCAGAACGCTGAATTTTTAACTTATTATGAAGACTGCCAAGCAGAGTGGAAATGAATGTGGGTTTGTTAGTGTGTTCTCTCCCTTAAAAGATGGTCTCCTCAGAAAGCCAATTTTCATGATCATTATTCTTGCGGATGAGGAGGCTCAAGGTGACCAGCGTTAGCTGGAGGAGCTGCTGTAATTCGCAAGACATGTTTCAGTACTTCCTACCCACAGAAAGTATATCCTTTGTCCTACTATGAGCTTTCCTTTATAACCAGGAAAGTGGCCTTACTTCTCTTTCCAAGGAGATATTTGGGGTAAGCATCAGTTATGGATAAAGAATAGGGATGTGTGGTTCTAACTAACCCCTCGTTCTTTACTAATATTAAGTCTCAAGTTCCCTCACCCACTTGCAAGACCAGTCAGGGCGAGTGGCAGTGGCAGACACCCCCTGACGCCTAAGGTTCAGCCAGAAGCAGCCTTCTTTCTTTCCTTGCTGGCGACATTGGAGGTGGCAGAGATCCTAAATATTCTTGAGTGTACTTAGTGTGAATCTTACCCCCAGCCACCACCCCAGTTCCCAGTAGACAGTAGACACAAGGGCCAGGAGAGAGTTTTATTAATAGATTGGAGAACACAGCTGGGATCTGAGACCCAGGTGAGGGCTTCTTCTGTCCTCTCTGAAGTGATGACAGCTGAGCCCACTGGGCGGGGCTTGCCAAACTTACCCACCCATCACAGACCGCGGCTGGAAGGTGGAGAGCCGAGTCCTGGCTGGGCCCACCATGGGCAGGTCCTGCTGGGTCTGTTTACTGCATGTAGACTGGAAGCCCAAAAGCAGGTCCAAGAGAAAGAGAGAGAGAGAGAAGAAGCAGGAGGACAAGTAAGCAGGGACCTTTAGTACATGATCTCCACCCAGTAGAGAAAGATGGCCCAAAGAGTCTCAAACTCATCAACCACAACCATCCCGAAGTCACCTCAGAGGTGGAAGCTTCTCCCCAGTTCTTTCCTTCCAGGCTGGCATGTGGTTAGGAGAGATTTTCCCTACTTGGCTAAGCAAAGAATGGAGGAATAAGGAAAAGGGTTTCTCCCAAGAGGTGAGGTTGGGTCAGGAGCCTGGACTGCTCAAGGAATAAGTAGCCAAGGGTCACTTCATGTGAACCTTCCAGTCTGCAGATACTAAGCCAAACAATGGTGCTGGCTACAGCTGCTGGAGTTGGGACTGTAGGTCCCTAAGTCACCTCATGCCTGAATAATAACCACAATTCTTTTTCTTGTCTGTACTCTACAGCCTGGACCTCTGACAACTGCTGAGTAAGAACCTGACAGACCACTCCCCACCACACCCTACCCCCCAAGGTGGGTGAAATGGATGAAGGTGATCAAAAGGTACAAACTTGCAGTTTTAATAAGTTCTGGCTGGAGATGTAATATACAAGAGGGGGACTCTAGTTAACAATGCTATACTGTATTGAAAGTTGCTAAGAGAGTAGATCTTAAAAGTTCTCATCACAAGAAAAAAATTTTGTGATTCTGTGAGGTGAAGGATATTGACTCAACTTCTTGTGTGATCATTTCACAACATATACAGATATCTAATCATGTTATATACCTAAAATAATACAATTTTATGTCAATTATAGCTCAGTAAAACAGAGATTGACAGACTTAAGAGGCCACCACAGCTGAGGTACAATTTGGCTTTACATCGTGGTGTTCCTACTGTAGAGAGGGCTCCTTTTGCTTCATTCACAGTAACAGCTTCTGAGTTAGCAGTCAGGGATGGAGTTGTTAGCTTTGTGATAAACCAAAGCAGTAGGCCTTTCAGGCCATGTGGTATGGAGGGGAAGACAAAAGTAGAAGAATAAGGTTCTTCCGGGGTCCATGAACAGATCAAAGTTTCATGGCAAGTGTGGGAGAGTTGAGTCTGATGTAGCTCTCCCTGGCACAGGAAAGCAGCCTTTTCTGCCAGAACTGATGACCTACTAATTTTTAACATTTGGAAATCCTTCCTCCTATCTATAATGAAGAACACCTCTCATCTATTTTCTCCATGCTCTGCTATTTCTCTAATTATCTTAATGCTATAGCTATCTTTTATGTTTGGGTCCATTTTCAGTACACTCAATATTCCTGGTTTTAGCCTGAGTGATTTCTGCAAAGGATTTCTGCAAAGGATTAATCCCATCCATTTCTTTTCTTTTCATAGTATCACCATTCAAGGGTGACCTCATTCATGGTCCTATATGGTACCTTTTTGTAGTTCCAACAAAGTAAATTTGCATAAATAGCCTGAATAAAACTAAATGATTGCAGAAACATTTTTCCCCAGAGTATTTTTATTAGGGATTCCTGCCACCATATTAACATATAAAACAATCTGGATGTTGACATAGAAATGCAGATTTTACTATACAAAGATAAGGCTCCAATCACAGGTAACATGGCCCCCATATCTCTAGTATTTCAATGAAATCACCTTTTGAATTCTTCCCAGAGTTGTCTTTATAAATATTAGACAAACCACAAAATATATTCCAAATACATAACATTTTACAGTATGTTCCAAGCACAGACAGAAATACACGATACTTTACCTACATTTTTTTTATGATCCAACTTGCATTAGCACTAAAGACAAGATTGTGTGTGTATATGTATTTGCCATATATGTGTGTATATATAACCACAAATGTACACACTTGTTTTCATGGAAAATTGAAACCTTTGAGACTGTGGGTTTTATCCCATGGTATCTGAGAGGGAAAAGGAATAATAACATGTCACAAACTCCTCAATTGGGGAAAAATAACGCCTTTCAAACATAGTTGTGTTTATCAGTTGTGTGTATACAAATGCACACATATATACAGATTCATATATAAACACACCTATACCAATAATATGGAATATACATATACTCACACACTTGCTTTGAATTCTGTGTCTCACTATGTTATATACTCTCCATCTTTAGAAGCACTTTTCTCCTCATTTGATTCAGGCAGTGGGCGACTCTCTCCTAACAAAACTGAAGTGGATATTTCTAAAACGCTGATTCTATCCCGACAAAATGGCGTCTTAGGATCCCAGTTTTATGTTTGGTGGCTGTTTGGTGGTGTTCAGCAGACCCTATTCTGTTAACTCCTTTACTTAAAAACATTTCTATTCAATAATGACGTTCTTGCCTAAAAGAGATGTTAGCTGGAAATGTTAAAATATATTGATTACTCCCCAATATAAATCTGCATGGTTGGATTTTGTGGGGTATTGATCCTGTCAGTATTTTTCAGTGTTTTATGATGGGCCATATATTATATTTCCATAATTTAAAGATATTTAATATTACTTTAAAAGGGCAGGGCCTAGGTTGGTTATGGTATGAAGCATGATTACAAGGGGGACTAATTCTGTGCAGACTACACTGGGGTACCCTTTTGTCAGAACATAGGACTTGGAAGTCATAACAAAGGGGTTCAATTTCAAAGCTGGCCATTTGAGAACTTCCAACATAAACTATATAAAATATATTCTATGTTGGTATCAAATTACAGGTATTAAATATTCTTCAATAAAAAGCAAAATAAATCACTGAAAGCACAGGGGAGAGAATACCTTACAAACTTAATAGCAAATGTATATTCTAGTTTGTTCCACTGAAGGCTTTTAAAACTTATTATTTTCAAACTTAAATGTCTAATAGAGCACTCAGAGCTCCCATGAATGGCCAATTTAGAAATGATGCTAATGATAGAGTTGGAGCCTCTATTACAGTTAAGGAGAGAATACAGGTGCCCAATCTCTTTGTAAATGAAGGCAATAGAATATTCTCAGTCCATGGAGAAATTCCAATGCACTATGCCCTGAGCTTCATACTCTTTTCTTTCTCAGTTATATCGCAGTATTGGTAAGTACTCTGCCTGGGGAAGCATCAGAGCCTTTCTTTCTATGGTGGAGCTTATAGTATGAAGGAAGGTACTAGAACATTTGTTCCCTCTACTATCTGGTTAGAGAGTCCTTTTACTATTTCACCCATACTGAAATGGTAGATCCTCTAATGAGTCCCTTCCACTTTCTTAATGGAAGCCCCAATTCGAAATGAGTTAAGATCTTAAGAAAACCAGGAAAGGAAAAGAGGATAATGGCCACCAAATAGGAAGATCATCAGCATTTATCAAAAAGCCAAACTCCATTCTTTTCATAGCCTTTCTCTTACACACACTTCTTTTGAAATTTGTTCCATCGAATCAATGAATAGCATGAGGGACCCAAAAAATATGCCTTAAGGTTTCTCCACCTTTATTCAGATCCACTTAAATATATTCATGTCAACTCGGACAGCAAGTGCACATTCTTTACATCATCCAAAACCATGCATTACCACCACCCTTGCATACCAGCCTCACCAGAACTCTTTTGCTACTTGCCCAATGCCCATCTGCTTCTACTCTTGGGTTTAATGTACAATAATATGCAATTAACTAGTGTAACTTTTAACTTTTTTCCTTTAAAATGTTCTGCATCCCCAACCAAAATATATGGACGGAATGCAAATGAAGGTAGTAAGTCATCTTGTCCAAATACTTTGAAAAAATGGACCACCCTGTGTCCACTTGAGTCTTCTTCATTTCTACATCCTCCAGTTCCATCATCCATTTCAAGAGCTTACTACAGTGTCTTTCTACCTATTTTCTATCTCATACGCAGGTAACAACAAATTATGCCATTGGTTCAGCCAAAAATATTGTAAAAAACAAACCAGTGCCAAAACATTAAAAAATTCCTGACATACCCTTCGCGCATTAGTCTTACAATCTGTACACTTAAATAACTCCAGGAGGCTTCTTTTTTTGCTAAAAATTTACCAAAATATTTTGAACACATAAAAATATTTTTAAAAAAACAGAAAACAAAAGCCCAGCATAAATTTAGTTGTATAGGCATCGGTTAGAGGACGTTGTTTTCACTAAGGATTATATTCAAAAACTTTCTCTTGGGTTGTTACTAAAATTCTGATTCTGAACCTTATAATGGTGCTAACTATTAAAAAAGGGGAAATCTAATTCAGCTCAATGTATTATGATAGAGTATGTCTGTAGTATAATAAAAAATAAACATTTTTGGTTATTTAAAGGCCATCTTCCTGACCTGTAACTAAAATAACTGTATTTGACTTGAACTTATTTAACTGCAGTGAATTATGGAAAGCTAACTTAATCAGTTATGAGTAAGGAACACCTGATCATGGCCCTGTGACCATTCAGAACCAGGTATTTGCTAAAAAAAACAAAAACCAACAAATCACTAGTATTGAATATAGCCCTTAGTCATATGAGATACGGACTTTATGAGCAACCCAGCATGTAGAGAATGAGGTTTACTTTGCCAGCCACCCACTCCTTTAGAGGGCAGTAGTATTCATAGTGAAACTGCTCAAACTCTGGCGTCTGGCGGATTTCACATAAGAAGGAGAGATCAATACCTGACTCCAAAAGGAGGAGGAGCAGGGGGAATACAAAGAGCAGCAGCCCCAGGCCCACCACCAGGAGCCTGGAAAAACTCTTGACCAGTGGGTTCACCCGAATGTGGCCGCTCAGAATGTCATAGCTCCACGACAAAGCTTGGCGAGCCTCCTTCAGCTCTTCTTCTTCGGCCATCAAAAAGGCATGTTCGTCTGCTTCTAGTTCCTCAAATGAATCTGTGTCTTCTCTTTCCAACTCCAGCCTCGATGGACAGTCAAAGAGCATGTCAATCTCATCATCATCCACAGGGGTGGGGAGCAGGCTGGCACTTGGGTTGTAGGCCAGTTCGGAGATGGTCAGGGGCTCTTCTTTGATTTTCTCTTCCTCTTCACTTTGGGGGTTTTTGTACTCCCGGGCTTCCTTCACTGGTGAGCTAGAGATCACAGGGACAGAAATGTCTTCTTTGGGTAATGGAACACCTGTAAAGAGACATTTTTTTTCCTTAACTTTATATTTCAGGTTGTTTTATCCCTCCCCCCACGAAGATCTATAGATGGAAAACTAACAAAAGAAAAAAAAAAAGGAACTCAAGGAATCCATGAGATTATTTTGCGGAATCCTTTTAACAAGGTCATTTTAGTACAAGACTCTAAGGTCAACATGCTAAACCCAAAATAAGCAACACATCTCAAATGGTTGACAATACAGTATTTATATGTACAATTATGGTCTGCAAGCATAAGAGAATAAACCACTATTGTAATTTTGAGTGGTGTCTTTTAGAAAACATTTACTGTAATACTTCATTGGATGACAAATTATAGAATCTACTGTTCAATGATAGGCTACTTTTTATGTATTTTAGTCTTCATTCCAGGCACAAGTTAGTGGTTTCTAGGTTTATAGGACTGCAATTATATATAACTGCAATCATGTATGTACAAACTTGCATCTTGCTCCCTTCATTTAACATTTTAACTTAGACATTCTCCACTCATACAATCAATTAGTTGCCTATTGGCAAACATTTAGATTGCAGTTATAGAAAAAAAATAATAAAGATACTAGGAGATATCTTTATATATAAAAGCTTTTTTATCCTCTTGTTTGAGTTCATTTGCCACAGAGAGCTGTCTGAAAATTGCTTTGTCAAAGGCCATGCATGTTATTTCTTAAACTTTATCAGGGGAGAGTGGTTTCTCAGCTCTTCGTGTCAACAGATGGCAAACGGAGTTGCCTAAGGCCAGCTCTCCTCATTTGGAGCCTTGGGATCCTAGTGGGAAATAAAGGTCTGGCTTTATCAAAGCCATGTGCCTCAGGGTGGATCTACAATGTGATAAAGTGGTAGCCAGGTGCATTAAGTAACTAGAAACCAGCTTTTAACTACTACATTTCAGGATTTCTAAGACGTGCAAGAAGTGATATCACCAAGATGCCACCACAGGTCATACGGGACTTAGCTCTTGTTCTTGTGAGGGGGAGCAAACAACTATCCCTGGACGTGACACCAAGGAGAGACTCCTAGAACGTGGGAGTGAGGCTAAAGGAGCCCACTGCACCACAGAGAGCAAGAGAGACCACACCAGAAGGGTAGAGTCATGGCTACATAATGCCCCGTCCCTGGCCAGTGACCAACACCATACTTGGAAGTCTTATGAGAGCCCAGGGGTGATATCCAGGATTGAGGGTTGCTTCAAGGGAGCTGGATTTGCCTCCTCATGAGTATAGGGGAATCTGTGGGGCTCAAAAACTGGGACTCTGATTGGGACAGAGGAGCAGGGAGGGGGCTTCCCACAAGCAGCACTTGGATCTGGGCAGATCTAGTGCACACCTGCTGTGCCCAAGTAGAAGAGTGGTTCTGTTCATTTGCAGAACCAAGTCAGGGGTACTGTCTGACCCCTGGGAATGCAGCAGGGTTCAGGTCTGCTTGATTTGGGTCCTCAGATGAGTTTTATCAGCCCTGGAGCCTGGTCTGTCCCCTCCCTGGGCAGAAAAACTGAGTCCTAGTCCCACACTCTGTAGAGACTGGCTCCTGGCCCCTCTCAACCAGAAAGCCTGTTGGTGAAAATTAAAAGTTGCTTGAAGGGGGCCTCCCAGGCAAAAGAGTTGAGGTTGAGTCACAGCTCGAGGCTGTGGACAGTAGTCCCCAGGCCCACGTGACAGGAAGGGCTGGGGAGAACACCTGTAAGCTACATGACTTGGCAACTCTCAGGCTGAGGGGTAGGTGCATAGAGCTGACTGCCTTCAGAGCAAAGCAAGGGGTCCTGGTCGGCCAGAAAAACTGCAGCATGAGTCAGCTAAGGTAAGGACAACAAAGAGCCTTACTGGCCTCTGAGCTGCTTCTCCTGCTGTGTCCAGGCAGGGAAACTAATCCATAGCCCCACTCATTGCTGAAGAGGCTTCAGCCCCACTGACCAAGGAACTTCACTAGAACGCATCAGAAATTGCATGGCCCATCCAGCAGCCCTGCTCCCAGAGAGCACACACCCTGGGGCTTTCCTTGCCTACAGAGCAAAACTGGGAGCCTCACCTGCCCAGGATATCCCATGCACACTCTTATTTGATTCAGGTCCCCAGACAACAAACTATGCAGGCCCTGGGCCCTGTCTTGCTGCCCTGGCAGGGCAGGGAAGCTAATTCATAACCCCACTTTAACTGCTGAGTATAACACCCAGTCGTGACCATCTAGTAAGATTACCCAGAGAATCCAGGCAACTGTGGTGCCCATCCTACAGCCTCACTTGGGCAGGAAACCAAGCCAGCAGTCCTACCCAGCTGTTCTCCTTGACCTCAGAGCTTAAACACTTGCCATGCCCCCAAAATAGCCCCTAACAGTAGGCCTACCTGCCCGAGGATGTTACCAGTAGACACGTTCAGAAACCCAAACAGAGCTGTTGAAGAACTCTCTCTGCCAAAATGAACCTGCAAAGTCTGGGACAGGAGATCACTTACCACTTGCAAATACCAAAGTAGTTCACTGGTGATCAATCATCACAATAAGTCAGGTAAATATGACCACACCAAAGCCTACTAATTAAGGCACTAATTACTAACCCTGTGAACTGTCAAAGAATTCAAAATAATCCTAAGTTTAGTGAACTACAAGAACGCATAGGTGGCTAAACAAAATTAGGAAAATGAAAAATGAATAAAATGAGAAGTTCAACAAAGAAATAGAAACTATCAAAAAATAAAATCCTAGAGCTGGAAAATACAATAACTGAACTGAAGAATTCAATAGAGTGATTCAAAAGCACACTTGACTATGCATAAGAAAAAATCAGCAACCTGCATGACTGGACAAATTATCCAGTCAGAAAAACAAAAAGAAAAAAATGAAAAAGTGAGGTCACAGCCCATAGAACTTATGGGACACAATGAAAGAAACAATATTGGCATTATGGAAATTCAAGAAGGAAAAGAGAAAAGGGTAGAAAGTACATTTAAAACAACAATGGCTGGGCTTCTGATCTAAGATAGCCATATAGGAAGACCTGAACATACTTCCTCCACATACACACCAAATCTACAGCTAGTTATAGTGCAGTTCCTCCTGAAGACCTGAGGGCTGAAGTAGCAGCTTCTGTACAACATGATAGAACACAGAGAAGGGCAAGAGAGGTGGACACTGTAATGAAGAAAACCCCTACCCCTGATGCTGCAAACTGCACAGGGGAGGGATAGTACTGAAGG
Organism: Mirounga angustirostris; assembly: GCF_029215605.1. Lineage (NCBI taxonomy): Eukaryota > Metazoa > Chordata > Mammalia > Carnivora > Phocidae > Mirounga > Mirounga angustirostris. The sequence goes on from NW_026991723.1 coordinate 24,493,450, forward strand.
ACTGTGCGTGGATTCATTGCTCTGGAGCACAGAAAACAAGCTGTGGTTAAAAGAGCAACTAGAATATAAAAGATTAAGCCCTAGAACTCTGCCAGATGGCAGCAGAACTGCTGGAACTCTCTTTGGGTCAGAGGGACTGGCAAGCACCATGGTTTACATTCCCCCTCCACCTTGATAGCACAGGTGGGAACAGGGTCTGGATAGAATAACCAGCCTGCCACCCCAGCGAGCTCTGGGCACCTAGCCCAGACCAGTCCTGCATGCTCTGGGGCATACAAAAAGAGCTGTGGTTTAAAAGAGCAGCAAGGATATAAAGGATCCAGCTCTAGAACGTTGCCAAATGTCAGGAGAGCTGCTGGAACTCTCTCCAGGTCAGAGAGACTGGTGACCCACCATACTTTACAGTCTCCCTCCATCTTGATAGCATGGATAGGAGCAGGGGCTGGGAGCCCTAGCTTATTGCCTCAGTGAGTCATGGGACCCTAGCCTACACCACCTTCAATTGTCCAACCAGAGTGGCCCCAGCACAGCACACAATGAGATGTGCCTAATCAGTGCTCACTATAGCTCCAGCTATCTTACCAAGGTATCACAGAAGCAAAGTACCCTGGAACACTTCAGCTCCAGATGACTTGCTAGGGCACCCTCATACCTGCTTCAGGTTCAGCGACCCTAGCCAGGGCACTCCCTGCAGAAAGCACCCTGGGAACACCCAGCTAAGTACCTGCCTCAGTTCCAGCCACCTACCAGGGTGCACCCCGTGTGAGTACCCCAGGACTCCCTGGCTTATACCCACTTCAGCTTCAGCAGTTTTGTCAGGGTGCCCTCAGCAGAGTGAACCCTGGAACCCCAGCCCACACCAGTCACAGCTTGAGCCAGCCAAAGTGCCAGGAACACACAGTTTAACAGGGGATGACCATACACAAGACCACTCCTTTGTGTTTGGAAGAAGTAGTTGTTCCACCTAATTCATAGAAACAAACACAGAAAGAATAACAAGACAAAACCACAGAAAAAGAACTAAATGAAATGGAGATAAGCCATCTACCTGATGAGTTTAAAGTAATGATCATAAAGATGCTCACTGGCCTGGAGAAAAAAGCTGGTGAACTGAGAACTAAACCAAAGAAATGAAAAATATAAAAAATGACCAATCAGAGTTGAATAATACAATAACTGAAATGAAAAATACACTAGAGAAAATCAACAACAAACCAGTAGATGCAGAAGAATGCACATATCCGTGATCTGGAAGGCAGGATTAGAAAGAATTTTTAAAAGTGAGGACAGGTAAAGGGATCTCTTGGTCAACATCAAGCAAACATACAATCACATTATAAGGGTTCCAGCTGGAAAAGAAAGAGGGGGCAGAAAACTTACTGGAAAAAATAAGAGCTGAAAACTTCCCTAACCTGTGGAGGGAAACAGACATCCAGGTTCAGGAAGCAGAGAGAGTTCCAAACAAGATGAACCCCAAGGAGGTCTACACAAAATAATTAAAATGTCAAAGATTAAAGATAAAGCTAGAATTTTAAAACCCACAAAAAAGAAGCAATGAGTTGCAGCTAGTACAAGGGAAACCCCATAAGGCCATCAGCGGATTTTTCAGCAGAAACTGTAACTATATCATGCCACTCCCTCCTGGCCTGCAAAGTGCTGAAAGGAAAAAAACCTACAACCAAGAATACTCTACTTGGCAAGGTTATCATTCAGAATTTAAGGAAAAATATGGGGTGCCTGGGTGGTGCAGTCAGTTAAGTGCCTGACTCTTAGTTTCGGCTCAGGTCATGATTTCAGGGTTGCGGGATTGAGCCCTGCATCAGGCTCCATGCTCTCCCTCTCCCTCTGTCCCACCCCTGCTCTCTCTCTCTTTCTCTCTCTCTCAAATTAAAAGCAAAACAGAAAAACTGAAGGAAAAATAAAGAGGTTCTCAGAAAAACAAAAGTTAAAGGAGGTCATCACCACTAAACTGGCCTTATAAGAAATGTTAAAGGACTTTAAGTAGAAAAGAAAAGGCCATGGTTGAAAGTAGAAAATAATGAAAGAAAACAATATTCTAACTAAAAGCAAAAATCCAATAAAGGAAGTAGAACAAATACAAGCTAAAAAAAAAAAAAAAAGACAGAAGTAAAATCAATTATATCTTAAAAGTTAAGGGAACTCACAAAATAAAAGGATGTAAAATATGACAACACATACATAAAAAAGTGGAGGGGGGAGTAAAAATGAAGTTCTTTTAGACTATGTTCAAACTTAAGAGACCATCAACTTAATAAAGACTGCTATATATATAGGATGTCATATATGAGCCTAATGGTAACCACAAATAAAAAACCTGATATAGATACACAAAAAATAAAGAGAAAGGTATTGAAACCATAAAACTAAAGAAAGTCATCAGTCACAAGGGGAGAGAACAAGAGTAAAAAGGGAGAACTACAAAAACAACCAGAAATCAACTAACAAAATGTAAATGGTCGAAATGCTCCAATCAAAAGATATAGGGCAGTAGGACGGATAATAAAAACAACAACAAAAACCCAATCCATTTATATGCTGCCTACAAGAGACACATTTCAGGACCTAAAGATACATACAGACTGAAAGTGAAATGATGGGGAAAAAATTCCATGCAAATGGAAGTTAAAAAAAGGCCAGGGTAGCAATACTTGTATCAGACAAAAGAGATGTTAAAGTCTGTAATGAGACAAAGAAGGACATTACAAATGGTAAAGGGATCAATCCAACAAGAGGATATAACAATTGTAAATATATGTGCAACCAGTGTTGGAACACCTAATATATAAAGTAAAAAATGAACAGACACAAAGGGAGAAACTGACAATAATAAAATAATGGTACAGAACTTTGACACCACATTTACATCAATGGATAGGTTATCCAGGCAGAATATCAATAAGGAAATCATATCTTTGAACAACACATAAGTCCATCTGATCTTAACAGATATATACAGAACAGAATATACATTTCTTTCAAGTACACATGGAACATTAGATGAAATAGATCACATTAAGCCACCACACAAGTCTCAATAAATTTAAGAAGACAGAAATCATCGTGCATCTTTTCTAACCACAGAGGTATGAAACTAAAAATTAATCACAAGAAAAAAAAACTGGAAAAAAAAACACGTGGAGATTGATCAATGGGTCAATGAAGAAATCACAGAGGAAATTGAAATGAGAACACAAAAGTTCAAACTCTTTGGGACACAGAAAATCAGTTGTTAAGGGGGAAATTTATAACAATTCAGGCCTACCTTAAGAAACAAGAAAAATCTCAATCTAACCTCATCCCTAAAAGAACTAAAAAAAGAACAAATTCCAAAGTTAATTGAAGGAATGAAATAATAAAGAGCACAACTAAGTGAAATAGAGACAAAAAACAACAAAACACAACAGAAAAAAAAAATCAATGAAACCAAGAGCTGGCTCTTCAAAAAGATAAAATTGATAAACCTTTATCCAGACTCACTAAGAAAAAAGAGAGGAACCAAATAAAATCCTAAATGAAAGATGAGAAGTAATAACCAACACCACAGGAATACAAAGGATTATAAGAGACAACCACAAAAATTGTATGCCCACAAATTAGACAATATAGGGGAATTGGATAATTTCCTAGAAACATACAATCTTCAAAATATGAATCAGAAATAGAAAATATGAACAGACCAATTACAAGCAATGAAATGGAATTCATGATCAAAAAACTCCTGACAAACAAAAGCCCAGGACCAGATGGATTCACAGGTGAATTCTACCAAACATTTAAAGAAGAGTTTATACACATTCTCCTCAAATTATTCAAAAAAATGGGAGAGGAAGGAAAGCTTCCACATACATTCTGCAAGGCCAGCATTATCCTGACACCAAAACCAGACAGACACTACAAAAAAACAAAACAAAACAAACAAACAATAACAGAACTACAGGCCAATTTCCCTAAAGAATACAGATCCAAAAATCCTCAACAAAATATTAGCAAATTACATTCAACAATACATTAAAAACATCATTCAACACAATCAAGTGGGATTTATTCTGAGGATTTATTCAGTATTCACAAATCAATGTGAAATACCACATTAAGAAAATGAAGGATAAAAATCATATCTCAATAGATGCAGAAAAAAGCATTTGACAAAGTACAACAGCATTCATGATAAAAATTCTCAATAAAGTAGGGTTTGAAGGACCATACCTCAACATAGTAAAAGCCATATATGTAAACCCACAGCTAACATTATACTCAATGGTGAAAAACTGAGAGTACTCTAAGATCAGGAACAAGAGAAAGATGTCCACTCTCACCACTCTTCTTCAATATAGTGCTGGAAGCTCTAGCAGTCAGTCCTAGCAATCAGACAAGAAAAAGAAATAAAATGCAAGGAAGAAGTAAAACTTTCACTATGTACAGATGACATGACACTATCCACAGAAAACCCTAAAGGCTCCACCAAAACCAGAAGTAATATATGAATTCAGTAAAGTTGTAGGATATAAATTAATACATAGATATTGGTTGTTGCTATTCACTAATAATGAAATAGCAGAAAGAACACAATTCCATTTACTAAGTGTGCTAAATACCATTTACAGTTGCACCAAAATGAATAAAATACCTATGAGTAAACTTAACCAAGTAGGTGAAAGACTTGTACTCTGAAAACTATAAAACACTGACACAAGAAATTGAACACAACACTAACAAATGGAAAGATATTACATGCTCATGGATTGGAAGAATATCGTTAAAATATCCATACTACCCAAAGCAATCTATAGATTCAATGCAATCTCTATCAAAATACCAATAGTCTTTTTCACAGAACTAGAACAAATAATCCTAAAATTTGTATGGAACCATAAAAGACCCCAAATAGCAAAAGCAATCTTAAGAAAAAAGAACAAAGCTGGAGGTATCACAATTCCAGATGTCAAGATTTACTATAAAGCTGTAGTAATCTGGCACAAAAACAGACACATAGATCAATGGAACAGAATAGAGAGCCCAGAAATAAACCCACACTTAGATGGTCAATTAATCAATGACAAAGGAGGCAAGATACACAATGGGGAAAAACAGTCTCTTCCCAGTGCTAGGAAAACTGGACATGCAAAAGAAAAACTGGACCACTTTCTTACACCATACATAGAAATAAACTCAAAATTGGTTAACAAACTAAATGTGAGACCTGAAAGCATAAAACTCCTATGTCTTAGCAACATTTTACTAGGTATGTCTTCTGAGGCAAGGGAAACAAAAGCAAAAATAAACCATTAGGTCTATATCAAAATGAAAATGGAAAAGGAAAACATCAACAGAAGGAAAAGGCAACCTACTGGAATGGGAGAAGATATCTGCAAATGATACACCTGGTAAGAGTTTAATGTACGAAATATATAAAGAACTTATAAAACACAGCACCTAAAAAACAATTTGACAAAAACTAGACAGAGGACCTGACTAGACATTTTTTCAAAGATGACAGAGTGAACAGAAACATGAAAATATGTTCAACATTAATCATCAGGGAAGTGGATATCAAAACCTCACCTCTGAGCTTATCACCTGTCAGAGTGATAACCTCACACCTGTCAAATGGCTAGACTCGAAAAGACAAGAAATTACAAGTGATGGTGAGGCTGTGAAGAAAAGGAAAACTCATGCATGGTTTGTGGGAATGTAAATTGGTGCAGCCACTGTGGAAGAGAGTATGGAGGTTCCTCAGAAAATGAAATAGAGAAATACCGTTTGATCCAGTAATTGCACTACTGAGTATTTACCCAAAGAAAATGTAAACACTCATTTGCAAAGATACATGCATCCCCTATGTGTATTGCATCATTATTTACAATAGCCAAGATATGGAAGCAACCCAAGTGTCCACTGATAGATGAGTGGATAATGAAGATATGGTGTTTATATACACCATGGAAAATTCACTAGCCATAAAAAAGAATGAGGTCTTGCAACAACATAGATGGACTTAGAGGGTGTTATGCTAAGTGAAATAAGTCAGAGAAAGACAGATATAAGATGATTTCACTTATATGTGGAATATAAAAAACAAAACAAAAGCAGAAACAGACCCGTAAATACAGAGAACAAGCTGATCGCTGCCAGGGTGGGGTGTGCAAAATGGGTGAAGGGGAGTGAGAGATACAAGCTTCTAGTTATGGAAGGAGTAAGTCACAGAGATAAAAGGTACATACAGCATAGGGAATATAGTCAATAGTGTTGTAATAGTGTTGTATAGTGATAAATAACAACTATACTTGTGGTCACGGTAGCATAATGTAAAGAGATGTCAACTGTACACCTGTGACTAATGTCACATTGTGTGTCAACTATACTTCAATTTTTAAAAAGCAACAATGGTGGAAAACTTCCCCAACCTGGAGAGAGAAATAGACATCCAGACCCAAGAGACCCTGAGGACTGCCAAATAGGCTGAACCTGAATAGGGCAACACCCAGTCACATAATTAAATTGTCAGATGTGAAAAACAAAGAATTGTAACAGCAGCAAGAGACCAGAGAGAAGTTACATACAAGGGAAGCCAAATGAGACTTTTGGTGGATTTTCAACAGCTACCTTTCGGGCCAGAAGAGAATAGGATGACATATTCAAGCTACTGAAAACAAACAAACCTGTTAAATAAAAATGCTATACCCAGTGAAGCTGCCCTTCAGAAATGAAGAGGGATAAAAACTTTCCAGAATAAACAAAAGCTGAGGAAACTCATCACCACTAGATCTGCCTTACAAGAAATGCTAATGGGAGCTCTTCTGTGGAAATAAAAGGGTACTAATTAACATAAAAATTAAGAAGGCAGTGTAAAACTCATCTGTAATGGTAAAATATAGTCAAAGTTAGATTGTGTAGTATGGTAAAGGTGGTATGTAATTCACTTATAACTTTAGTTTAAAAGTTAAAAAACAGTAAAAATAATCATAACTAAAATGATCTGTTGTTACACAATATAAAAATATGTAAATTATAACAATAATCTAAAATGTAAGGGAGAGCAGAAGTCAAAGTGTAAAGCTTAGGAATTCTATTAAAGGTTAAGTTGCTATTATTTTCAAATAGGGTGTTGTAATTTTAAGATAGTTTATGTAAGTGGGGCACCTGGGTGGCTCAGTTGGTTAAGCAGCCAACTCTTGTTTTCAGCTCAGGTTATGATCTCAGGGTCCTGGGATCCAGCCCTGCATGGGACTCTGTGATCAGTGGGGAGTCTGCTTCAGGATTCTCTCTTTGCTCCTTCTCCGCCCCCGCACACACATTCTCTCTAAAATAAATAAATCTTAAAAAAAAAAAAGTATTTTATGAAAGCTTCATGGTAACCACAAGGGAAAAACCTGTAGTAGTCACACAAAAGAACATGATAAAGAAGTCAAAGCCTATTGATACCACAAGACACCAAAACATTAAAAAAAAAAAAAAAAAAGGATAAGAAAGAAGGAACAATGAACAACATGGCAATAGTAAGCCCTTACTTAGCAATAATTACTTTAAACACAAACAGATTAAATTCTCCAATCAAAAGACAAAGAGTGGCTGAGTGGATTAAAAAAAATCCAACAATATGCTGCCTATAGGAGGCTAACTTCAGCATTAAAGACACACATAGCCTGAGAGTAAAAGGATGCAAAAAGATATTTCAAGCAAATGGTAACAAAAAGAAAGCAGGGTAACTATTCATACATGAGACAGAACAGTCTTGTATGATCCTTTGTATTTCTGTGGTATGAGTTGTAATGTTTCCTTTTATAAAGCTGGCATTGCCCTGATAACAGAGCAGAAAAGGACACTACCAGCAAATTACAGACTAATGTCCCTGATGAATATAGATACAAAAATTCTTAGTAAAATAATAGCAAATCAAATTCAGCAGCACACATTGAAAGGGTCCTTCACCATGATCAACTGGGAGTTATACCTGGGATATAAGGATAGTTCAACCTGGGATGCAAATCAATCCATGATACATTACATTAATAGAATGAAAAAAGAAATCCTATGATCATTTCAATAGCTGCAGAAAAGCATTTGACAAAGTTAAACATCCACTTATGATAAAAACTCTTAACAAATTAGGTACTGAAGGAATATACCTCAACATAATAAAGATCATGTATGATAAGCCCACAGCTAACATCATACTCAATGATTAAAGGTTGAATGCTTTTCCTCTAATATCAGGAACAAGACAAAGTTGCCCACTCTCACCACTCCTACTCAACATAGTACTGGAAGTCCTTGCCAGAGCAGTCAGTCAAGAAAAACAAAAGGCATCAGAATTGGACAGGAAGAAATAAACCTGTCTCTATTTATAGATGACGTGATTTTATAAACAGAAAATCCTAAAGATTCAACTAGAAAGCTGTTAGATTCAATAAATGAATTTGGTAAAGTTGCAGGATATAAAATTAATACACAAAAATAAGTAGTATTTCTATACACTGAGTTATCTGACAAAGAAATAAAATAATCCCATTTACAATAGCATCAAAAACAATAAAATACTTAGGAATAAACTTAACCAGAGGTGAAAGATCTCTACTCTGAAAACTATAAGAAAACTATAAGACACTGATGAAAGAAATTGAGAGGACATAAATAAATGGAAAGATATCCCATGTTCATGGATCAGAAGACTTAATATTGTTGTTAAAATGTCAGTACTACCAAAAGCTATCTATAGATTCAGTGCAATACCTACCAAGGTTCCAATGGCATCTTTTATAGAAGTAGATAAAACAATCCTAAAATTTATATGGAACCACAAAAGACCTCAAAGGGCCAAAACAATCTTGAGAAAGAAGACAAAGCAGGAGGCATCACACTTCCTGATTTCAGTAACCGACCGTAATCAAAACAGTACGGTACTGGCATAAAAACAGACAAAAATATCATGGAACACAATTGAGACCCAAGAAATAAACCCAAGCATATCTGGTCAAGTAATATTTGACAATGGAGCCAAGACTACTCAGTGGAGAAAAAGACAGTCACGTCAATAAAATGGTACTGGGAAATTTGAATATTCACATGTAGAAGAAAGAAGCAAGACCATGTTCTTACACTACTCACAAAAATTAATTCAAAATGGATTAAAGACAAACATAAGAAGACATGAAACCACAAAACTCCTAGATTTAAAAAAAACGTGGAAACAAGCTCCTTGACATAGGTCTTGGCAATGATTTTCTAGATATGACACCTAAGTTATAAGCAACAAAATAAAAGATAAACAAGTAGGACTATGTCAAACTATAAAGTCCTTCCCAGCAAAAGAAACAATCAACAAACTGAGAAGACAACCTACAGAATGGGAAAGAAATATTTGCAAACCGTTTATCTGATAAGGGGTTAATATATTAATATATACAGAACTCCTACAACTAAATAGCAGAAAAACAAACAAATAATCCAGTTATAAATGGACTAAAACCCTGAATAAACATTCTTCTAAGAAGATACACAAACGGCCAAAAGGCACATGAAACAATGGTCACTTATATTCTCAGCAATTGAATTAAAAAAAGGAAAGAAATCAGATTCATGGTTACCAGAGGCAATGGGTGGGGGGAACTGGAGGAAGGGGATTAAAAAGTATAAACTTCCAGTTATAGAATAAATAAGTACTAGAAATATAATGTTAAATATGATGACTATAGTTTAACACTATTATATGATATATAAGAAAAGCTATTAAGATAAAAGATCCTGAGCGTTTTCATCACAAGGAAAATTTGTTTTTTAAAAATTGCCTCTATAAGAGACAATAGATGCTAACTAAACTTATTGTGTTAATCATTTTACAGTATATATAAATCAAGCCATTATGTTGTACACTTTAAACTTCTATAGTGATGTGTTTCGATTATATCTCAATAAAACTAGAGAAAAAAAGATGTGCAGGAGTGAATTACTGGTTTTATCTTTCAAAATTCAACATATTTCCTGATAGTTCTAGTATGATAGCACTGAGCAACATACATGAACACCACCATAAAACATGTAAGCCGTATATGAGGTCCAACAAGCACATGAAAAGATGCTCAACATTATTAGTCATTAGAGGAATGCAAATCAAAACCACAAAAAGATAGTACTTTACACACATTAAGATGGCAATAATTTATTTTTTAAACCTGAAAATAACAAGTGTTGGTGAGGATGTGAAGAAATTAGAACTCTGTGTCAATGGGGGTTTACAAATGGTTCAGCCGCTGTGGAAACAGAATTACCAGCAATGTACTCCAAAGAGTTGAAAACAAGTACTCAGGCCAATATGTGTACACAGATGTTCATAGCAGCATTCTTCCAGTAGTCAAAAGGTGAAAGCAACCTAAATGTCCATCAGTGGTTGCATAGGTAAAATATGGTATATCCATACAATGGAATATCATTCAGCCATCTTAAAAGACAATGAAGTACGGACACATGCTATGTGGATGAATCTCAAAAAACGTATGCTAAGTGAAAAGATCACATAATGTATGGTTCCATTTATCTGAAATATCCAGAACAGGTTAGTCCATAAAGACAGAAAGCACACCGGTGGTTGCCAGGGGCTGATGGAAGAGAAGAATGGGGAGTGACTGCTTAATAGGCTTCATCATCCTTCTGGGTGATGAAAATGTTTTAGAACTAGACAGAGGTGTTAGTTGCAAAACATTGTGAATGTACTAAATATTACTGTGTTGTTCACTTTAAAATGGTTGGTTTTATGTTATATGAATTTTGCTTCAATAAAAATTTAAAAAATAAATGCAAGCCATAATTTTTCTACTACCATATAATATTCCATGAAGCCTGAAGGGAGAAAGTATTCACAGTGTAGGGAAAGATGACAAGAGTTATGACTCTGTGGAGAGCTAAATGCTGGGGCGCCTGGGTGACTCAGCTGGTTAAGCATCTGCCTTCAGCTCAGGTCATGATCTTGGGGTCCTGGCATTGAGCTTCTCCCTCTCCCTCTGCCCCTCCCCGCCTCTCATGCTCTCTTCTTGTTTGGTCTCTCTCTCAAATAAATAAATAAATAAAATCTTAAAAAAAAAAAAAAGCTAAATCCTTACATTTACATATCTGGTATTCCATATCCCCAGGAGGGTCAATGTACTCTCCTCATTAGGAAAGTAGTGAAAATAATGTATATGAGTGGTATCACTGGTCTAGAAAGACCATCCCCATCCACTTCGGCTATTTTCTTTTCTCCTGTGGTCACAAAGACCCCCCATAATTATTGTTCGAACAGCATTTCCTGTGTATGGTTTTTCTTCCCTAAGTCTTCTTTTCCTAAGACACAACCTATTCTCCCTCTGTCTTCTGCTTTCCACATCCTTCTCCTAAAACAAGAGGGTAAGAGAAATCTCCCATTTCCAGATTGCAGTATTTTGTTGATGGCAACTCCATTCTTCCAGTTCCTCAGACCAAAAGCCTTGACTTTACTCACACCCACGCTGTACCTGTCAGCAACTTCTATGTCTCTACCTTCAAAAAGCCTATCCAGAAGCAGACTAATTCTTTCTACTTCCACTGGTCCAAGCTGCCATCCTCTGTCACCTACATTACCGCAACAGCACCTTACTTGGTCTCTCTGCTTCAGCCCGTGCCCATGTGAGGGCCACTATCAACACAGCAGCTGAAGTGATGCTCTGAAAACATGGGGCAGATGGTGCCACTCTGTTCAACACTCTCCAGTGGCTTTCACCTTACTCAGAGTATAAGCCAAGTCCCTGCAAGGGTGTCTACCGCCCTCCTCAGTGTACTGCCTCCTTCCCTCCTCACCTCTCTGACCTTGTCCTCCTATGGCTCTCTCCCTTGGTCTCTCCATTTCAGCCATGCAGATGCCCCGCGGTCCCTCAAATATGCCCATCGTGCTCCCACCGAAGGGCCTTTGCACTCGCTGTTCCCTCTGCTTGGGCACTCTTCCTCCAGATGGGTTCACACACTCTTACTCTTTGCAGGTCTTGAAACAGATCTCACTTCCTTAGTGAGGCCCCTCCTAGTCACATTATGTAAAATTTCAACCCCTGTTTGCATCACTCCCTATTTCCCTTCCCAAATTTATTTTTCTTCTGAGAAGTATAAGGAGGAAAAATAGCGCATAAGCAAAAGGTGAAGCCAGTAGCTTCTGGGAAGACATAATTACAGTAACTAATACGGGGTCACAAAGGTCGGTGCCTCCACAGGCCAGGCAGGTACTTAATGTGAAGGAGCATGGGACAATAGGCAGCGGTAGGGACTGCGGAAAATTGACCATATTGAGCTCCATCTAAAAGTTTTAAAACTCAAATTTTAAGAAACACCCATACAGCTCACACAAAATGTGCGTGTGGGCCTTTTTAGGCATACAGGCTGCCAGTCTATAAATGCTATTAGGATAAAATCAGCTACACTGCTGATGTTTCCAAGTCACTCACTTTTTTTTTTCCTGGAAAGGAGGAAGTAAGCAAGGAAATAAGTGCTTTCTTCCCCTTCATAGTTTTTCTAGCCACTACTGTGAGATGTCTGGAGTTTCATATTACCTTCCCCTCATTTCTATGCTCAAACTTTAAGGTGGCTGAGGTAGAGTGGTAAGGAGACCAGACAAAGGTTAGAAAACCCTGGGTTTAAACACCAGTGCTATCACTTAAAGGCTTCAGTTATTAAGTAACTTCACTTAAAAGCTAATATTCTTGGGGAGCCTGGGAGACACAGTCAGTTAAGTGTCCAGCTCTTGGTTTTGGCTTGGGCCAAAGGGGTCATGAGATCGGGCCATACCCACATCAGGCTCCCTGCTTGGTACAGAGTCTGCTTGGAGACTCTCCCTCTCCTTCTGCCCCTCCCCCCATGCTCACTCTCTTTTTTTTTATAAAATAATTTTTTTTTAAGCTAATATTCTTGGAACTCAGGTTGCTTCTCTAGAACACAAGATAACACATGCTTCATAAGGCTAGCATGAGGATTAAATGAAATTATGGATGCATAAGTGTTATCTATGGCAAAAAAGCTATAGAAATTAGATCTTACCAAAAAACATTATGCTAAGTTGATCTATGAAGCAACATCATTTTATCAATACACAGATCAGCTTTCTAACAAGTCCACTGTTGTAGAGTACAAGGAGAATTTCATTATAGTTGGTTATCCATATTTTCTCAGTTTTCTTTATATGATAGATGCTTAAAGTTTCCCACGCAACTTTTCTGGTGAATTCTAACAAGAATATCTAAAGAATCCAGAAATACTAAATTAGTAAGATTTACTTACACTGCTTCATTAAATTTATTTTTACTTCATCTATATATGAGAAGATGCCTGAATATATTCACAAAGCTCAATGGCTGACAAAATTTTTCAAGGTGAAATGGCAGTAATATAGGAAAAGGAAATACCTTTCAAATTTATATAATGATACAGCCCTAATTAAAATTAAATAATAGCTGTAAAGTTTCTAACACATAGGAAACACTCCATAAATGTTAACTATTATAATTATGTATTAGTGCAATAACATAACTATGTTTTAATGCCATTATTGTCATTATTCAATTTGAAAAAATACCCTATGAAGTGAAATAGCAAGAATCAAAAATGCTGGTAGAAAAGACTAGCCACTGATGACGGACAGGAAATGTGCCTGCCATGTACAGTCAGGCAGGTTGCACACTGCCTATTCCATCTAACATGATTCACACAATCCCAGTGTGATGGCACTCCCTAAAGATAAGCCAGGCACCACAAAAGAACCTCCTCAGCAGGATTCTGACAGATGAAGATTTTCAGTGACAGCATCTCAGTGCTGAAGGGAAAACCTAGAGACCTTTTAAGTACACAGCAGAATTAGTGGCAGGTAAAAATGGAGTAAGTATTGCACACATTTACATTCAGAAATCAGCCCCTCTATTAAGTGGACATATGACAGGATCCAAGTACTACAGCCAAGAATACCAGCAGCTTGTGCGCATAAAAAACAGCTCAAGAGACTGGCTAATGGTCTTTATCTGGTTTGCCTCGGTCTGGTGATGTTTGTGAATGAAGCAAGGCATTATCAGTTGTCACCAGACTAAACCTCCTTAAATAAAGATTACAGTAAACCCTAAGTAATTCACGAGTTTGCAGAAAGGCTCAAAAGTGTGTAGAAAAGAAAAATGTGAGAAAGCACTTTAGGGACAATATGGTGATATAATGTAATGGATCACCCGTCATTAACATTTATCTGCACTAACCTCATTAGCAAAGACTTTGGAGTTTGGATTACATGGGGTAACTTTAAATCCACTTGGCAACAACTTTTGTATTTAGAATCTGCCAATTCCATTGCTGTCATTGGCTGAAACCAAACTGGCTCGCTATGCGGGAGGTACTCCTGCTGCCCCACTCCTCGCTCCCCCCTGCCGTTGACCTCATGACACTCACCCTGTGAGCAACATGCCTTTCTTGGTATGGGAAGCTTTGGGAAATGGCACCATTGGGAACCACCATTCTGGTTCCCTGGGAGCCCCCCCGCAGGTCACCCTGTGCTGATTCCCAACTACAGAATGCCCCGAAACTATGCAGAGCTGGGATACACAGGAAGTGGTACAGCCACGTGTCAGGGAGGAGGGTATTGAGAAAATCATAGCGGCTATTTTTGGAAGTCCAATGATTAGAGGGGCCAGCGTCATTTAGTGGGTACGGGTCAGGGATGCCAGACATCCTACAGTGTGCAGGATGGTCCCACAAAGTGAATACTCACATAACTTTTAGATGTCCTATCAAATATTACCCATCTAGCAAAAACTTACTTAGAATGATTTGAAACTATAACCTGTCTCTATTTTACATTTAAACTTAAGGCATCTGGGTGTGATAAACATATTTTAAATTTTTCATGCATACAACCACAGGGTAAACTGAAGGAAGTTTTTTGCCAAGAGTTGTTCATCTGCTCAGAACGTCACCTCACTACCATCCAGGATGCCTACGTAGCAGCCCACATCCTTGTATCTATGAGCGGTGCCCCTGATGCCCATGTCCCACCCCTGCATTCAGATAGGTACCAGCCTCCCACTCCATTCTGCCTCCAATTTAGTCATACTTCAGAAAAACCTTTGGAAAGACTCTTTTATTATAAATTACTTCTGTTTCCTAACATTACAGTGAAAGCATTAATTCGATTTTTTAAAAGTTACATGTAAGTAGACTGTCTTTCCTTAGAGTTTCATCTCAGGATCGTAGAGAGAACATTACAAAATCTTTGTGATTCAGTGGGAACACTGGATCTGAGAGGGCTGACCACCACTGCTTACACACACAAGACTGACAGGTCCTTAGGGAGGTGGCAGATTTGTTCCCTAAAAACCAGAACAATTATCCTTCTGGAGGTGAGCTAACTTCTAATTAATCTACTTATGTTGATCGACATAGCCATACTGGCTCTGGGACGTGTGCCTTATTTACTCTTAAACTGAGGGCAGGGACAAGAAGAATGAAGGAAGAGTGGTCAAGGAGAAGGAACAGGTCATCACTCCACTTCTGGGAACTAGGACAGAATGGGAAGAACAATGGCCTGGAATTCTGGGGACCTGGATTCCGTTCCCAGCTGAGCCAGAACTCTGTGTGTCCTTAGACATGTCACCGCAGTTCTCTAAGTCTTGGACCTTTTATCTGCAAAATGGACCAAATCCTTTCTGGTTCCAGTGTTGTGTGGCTCTTAGTCTATGTCTGTCAATAAAATGTCTCACTGAAATCTATACATATACTTTCCCTAAAACACCATTTACCTGCATATAATAAGCAAAGCTATCTCTCCTTTAACTATTGAAAAATGTGGGAGAGGGAGGAGGAAAGACAAAAGCACTAAGACTTTTAATAAATTTTGACAGGGCTGGACAGTCTAAGCATATGATCATGCAATATGCATAAAAAAAGGTGAGGCAACAGACTCAGAGAGGTTAAGTATCTTGCACAAGGTCAGGAGGCCAGGAAACAACAGAGCAGGGGTTTGTACCCAAGCCTGTCTGACCCAAAGCTTGTTCCAAACTACGAGAAAAGGGGATCTGAGAGGCCCCGAGAGGCCCTCACTTTGTAACTGAGGAAGAGCTGTCTCTGTTATTGGCCCAATTTCATTTGCTAAAACCAGTGTCTTCATATGTTGGGTGATCATTTGTTCCCTTTTGCCCAGAACATTCCTACTGTATGCAGTTATCTTAGCAGCACTTTTTAAAAGATTTATTTGAGAGAGAGAGAGAGTAGGGGGAGGGGCAGAAGGAGAGGGAGAGAATCTCAAGCAGACTCCACGCTGAGTGCAGAGACTGACATGGGACTAGATCTCACGACCCTGAGATCATGACCTAAGCCAAGATCAAGAGTCAGACCCTTAACCGACTGAGCCACACAGGCACCCCCAGCAACATTATTAAAGTTCCTTTTCACTCTGAAAAGGTTTGCCTAATAAATTTTACAGTCACCTAATTATATTTCAGATCTGTGATTGTATCATGGACAGGATAGAAGCCAAAAAAAAAAAAAATCACTTGCTGTTGTGAGGATTAACAGTTGGGTTAGAGATAAAATAAACTTTAAATTTTACTACATTCTGCATGTGCTATCAATCCCTAAAATGTTTTCTATCCACATTAAGCAGCATGCAGGCTTCCAAAATGTAGTAAGACAGCATACCACTGACCTCCTATGTGACTCTTTTATCTTTCCTTTTTTGGGGATAAAGTTTAATCCTTTAAGTGAAGATCATGTCCCATGGGTTTAAAGAAAAGATCCTAAGAATGACAGTTACTTTTTCAGATGAGAGTTTTCACTTTCAGGCAGAGACATTGCAAAATAGCTCGTACTAGAAATGTACCTGATGCCTCTGAGTATCCTTGGGAGGCTGCCCATTCATTCTATTTAAAACCCATGAAGAGTCATCCCAGTGACTCAGGAAAGTATAGATGACAAGAAACTTAGACACACACACACACACACACACACACAGAAAATCCTAATGTTTTTCCCATCTATGCACCTCAATCCCACTTCTTCTGGTCATTATCTACCACCCTC
Organism: Mirounga angustirostris; assembly: GCF_029215605.1. Lineage (NCBI taxonomy): Eukaryota > Metazoa > Chordata > Mammalia > Carnivora > Phocidae > Mirounga > Mirounga angustirostris. Next base: position 24,510,514 of record NW_026991723.1, read on the forward strand.
CTGGTCATGTCTCTTAGAGTAGCCGAACATTTTGACCCTCTTAATTGTACTATCATTTTGGGCAACTTCAATATCTAAAATTCAAGATGATACACTCAATCCTTGTCCTTACATTGTAGCAGTCAGCTCCCCCTCCCAGCCCACTGAAATGGCTTTTACCAAAATCACCATGACAACCATATTGCTAAAGATAATGTGTGTTCTTTTTTGCCCTCCTACTGACCAGTTGATCTCTGAGACTCCACATTCTCTTGGTTTTCATCCAGTGATTCTGAGCTACCTCTGTCTTCTTCAAAATCTCATCTCTTTGTGGTAGCAAGAGCCCTCTGGTTTTCTCATTCTGTACTCTCTCTCTTAGAGTCTCAATCATATGCATAGCTCCAATATGCTACTGCGTTTCTACTCAACACAGCTCTCTGGGTCACTAGTGTCCCTTAAAGTGCTTCCAGTTGTTCTTTGAAAAGAATGTTCTAGGGGCACCTGGGTGACTCAGGTGGTTAAGCGTCTGCCTTTCAGCTCAGGTCATGATCTCAGGGTCCTGGGATCAAGCCCCATGTTAGGCACCCTGCTGCTCAGCATGGAGTCTGCTTCTCCCTCTCCCTCTGTTCCTCTCCCCTGCTCGTTCCCTCTCTCTCCTTCTCTCTCTAATAAAAAAGCTTAAAAAAAAAAACTAAAAAAAAAAGAGTGTTCTATGGTCATACTAACTTCAGAAACTGTGCACACAACCCTTTTAGATATTACCATCAAGGCTGAGTACAATCTCATATGCCTATCATCAAAACTAGAAGATATGGTAATGGAAGTCATCCAAGCTGAACCACAAAAAGAAAATTTTAAAAATGAGGATGGGGCACCTGGGGGGCTCAGTTGGTTAAGTGTCCAGCTCTTGATTTCAGCTCAGGTCACAATCTCAGGGTCATGAGATCAAGCCCTGCATCTGGCTCCACAGTGGGCATGTGGGCATGGAGCCCGCTTAAAATTCTCTTTCTCCCTCTCCTTCTGCCTCTCCCCACCCCCTGCTTGCATGCTCATGTGCTCTCTCTCTCTAAAAAATAAAAAAAAATTAAAAAAAAAGACAGATTAAGGTTACCTCTGGGACAATATCAAGTATGCTAACATACACATTATAGGGGTCCCAGAAGGAAAAGAAAGGGAGAAGGGGGCAGAAAATTTATTTGAAGAAATACTAGGTGAAAATTCCCCTAACCTGGGGAAGGAATCAGACATTCAAGTCCAGGAATCACAAAATCCCCAAATAAGATGAACCCAAAGAGGTCTACACCATGACAATAATTAAAATGTCAAAAATTAAAGATAAAGGGAGACTCTTAAAAGCAGCAAGAAAAAAGCAAATAGTTATTTACAAGGGACACCTCATAAGGCTATCCTTTTTATAGGCCAGAAAAGAGTGGCAAGATATATTTAAAGTGCTGAAAGGAAAAAACCTGTAACCAAGAATACCCTACCCAGCAAGGTTATCATTCAGAATTAAAGGAGAGAGAAAGAGTTTCCCAGACAAATAAAAGTTAAAGAAGTTAATCACCACTAAACCAGCCTCACAAGAAATGTTAAAGGGACTTCTTTAAATGGAAAAGAAAAATCCATAACTAGAAGACAAAAATTATGAACAAAAAAAATTCACTTGATAAAAGCAAACATATGGTAAAGCTAGTATGGTTAAAAGACAAGTGGCAGTAAAACCAACTATATTTACAAACCTTAGTTAAGGGATCCACAAAATAAAAAGAGTAAAATAAGACATCATGTACATAGGGGCGCCTGGGTGGCTCAGTCGTTAAGTGTCTGCCTTCGGCTCAGGTCCTGATCCCAGGTTCCTGGGATCGAGCCCCGCATCAGGCTCCCTGCTCTGCAGGAAGCCTACTTCTCCCTCTCCCACTCCCCCTGCTTGTGTTCTTTCTCTTGCTTTGTCTCTGTCAAATAAATAAATAAAATCTTAAAAAAAAAAAGACATCATATACATAAAACATGAAAGGAGTAGAAATTTAGTGCTCTTATAATGTGTTCAAACTTAAGTGACCATCAACTCAAAACAGACTGTTACATAACACATAGGGCATTATATATGAACCTCATGGTGACCAAAACCCTACAATAGGTAAATTATACACAAATAAACAAAAAATTTAAGAGAAAAAAATACTAACATAACACTAATGAAAGTCACCATTTCACAAGGGAAGAGAGCTAGTGAAAAAGAAAAGAATAGGAAAGAACTACAAAAACAATTAGAATGTCAATAAGTATAGGGGTGCCTGGGTGGCTCAGTCGGTTGGGCAACTGACTCTTGGTTTTGGCTCTTGGTGTTGGCTTAGGGTCATGGGATCCAGTCCCATGTTGGGCTCCACACTCTACATGCAGTCTGCTTGTGCCTCTCCTTTCCCCTCTGCCCATGTGCTCTCTCTCTCTAAATAAATAAATTAATTCAAAAACTTAAAAAATAGCAGTTAAGTATATACCTATCAATAATTACTTTTAAATGTAAATGGTCTAAATGCTCCAATCAAAAGACATAGGGTAACTGAATGGATAACAAAACAAGACCATCTGTATGCTCCCTACAAGGGACTCACATCTGATCTAAAGACACATTCAGACCAAAAGTGAAGGGCTGCAAAAAGATATTCCATGCAAATGGAAACAAACAAATGCTGGGATTCTTTAACCCCAAGAGTAACGTAAATTCAAGTGAACTAAAACATATACCTTCCTATTTTACTACTTTCTCCTCACCTCCATAAACCTAGTACAAAACTGTCACTAAATAGGCAATTAAAAAAAAAAAAAAAAGCTTGGGTAGCAATACTTAGACAAAATAGTCTTTAAAAGAAAGACTGTAACAAGAGACAAAGGAAAGTATTACATAATGATAAAGTGATCAATCCAACAAGAGGATATAATAATAATAAATATCTAAGTACCAACATAGGAGCACCTAATATGTAAAGCAAATATTAACAGATATAAAGAAATTGACAGTAGTAGAGTAATAAGAGGGACTTTAGTACCCCAGTTGGATCAATTGACAGATCATCCAGATAGAAAATCAATCAGAAAACAGTGGCTTTGAACACATTAGACTAGATGGATGTAACAGATAAATACAGAATATTCCATCCCAAAACAGAACACACATTCTTTTCAAGTGCACAAACATTCTCTAGCATAGATCACAATAAATTTTAAAAGACTGAAATCCTATCAAGCATCTTTTTGGACCACAAACCATGAAACTGGAAATCAATTACAAGAAAAAAAAAAAAAAAACTGGAAAAAGCACAAATATCAGCAGGCTAAACAACATGCTACTAAACAACTAATTGGTCAGTGAAGAAATCAAAGACAAAATAAAAAAATACATGCAGACAAATGAAAGCGGAAAGACAATATTCCAAAATCTAAGGAGGAAATTTATAGTGATACAGTCCTACCTCAAGAAACAAGAAAATCTTAAACAATCAAATCTTACACCTAAAGGAACTAGAAAAAGAAGAACAAAACCCAAAGTTAGAAAGAAGTAAATAATAAACATTAGAGCATAAATGAAATAGAGACCCTAAAAACAATTTAAAAGATCAATGAAACTAAGAGCTGGGTCTTTTTGAAAAGATAAACAAAACTGATAAACCTTTAGCCAGACTCGTCAAGAAAAAAGAGAGGATGCAACCAAATCAATAAAATCAGAAATGAAAGGGAAGTTACAACTGACACCACAAAAATACAAAGAATTATAAAATACCACTAAGATTATATACCAACATATTGGACAACCTAGAAGAAATGGATAAATTCCTAGAAACATATAACCTCCCAAGACCAAATTAGGAAGAAAGAGAAAATCTGAACAGACTGATTACTAATAACAAAATGAAATCAATAATAATAATAATAATAATAATAATAACAACCACCACCTAACAAATGTCCAGGACCAGAAGGATTCACAGGTGAATTCTACCAAGCATTTAAAGAAGAGTTAATACATATTTTGCTCAAACTATTCCAAAAAACAAGAAGGAAAGCTTCCAAATATATTCTATGAGGCCAGCATTACCCTGATACCAAAAACCAGATGAAGACACTACAAACAACAACAACAACAAAATTATAAGCCAAGGTCCCTGATTAACATAGATGCAAAAATCATCAACAAAGTATTGAATCAAATTCAATAATACATTAAAAGGATCATTCACCATGATAAAGTGGGATTTATTCCAAGAATGCAAGGGTAGTTCAATATCCACAAATCAATAAGATACATCCTATTAACAAAATGAAGGATAAAAATCGTACAATCATCTCAATAGATGCAGAAAAAGCATTTGACAAAGTTCAACATCTGTTCATGATAAAAACTCTCAACAAAGTGAGTATAGAGGGAACATACCTCAAGATAATAAAGGCCATAGATGAAAAGCCCACAGTTAAACATCACACCCAATGGTGAAAATCTGAAGGCTTTTCCTTTAAGATCAGGAACAAGACAAGGATGTCCACTCTCACTACTTTTATTCAGTGCAATACTGGAAGTCCTATCTATAGCAATGAGACAAGGAAAGAAATAAAATAGACATCCAAATTGGTAAGGAAGACGTAAAACTGTCACAATTGGCAGATGACATGATATCATATATAGACAACCCTAAAGATTCCCAACAAAAAAACTGTTAGAACTAATAAATTTAGTAAAATTGCAGGATACAAAATTAATATATGGTAATGTGTTGCATTTCTATATACTAATAATGAACTATCGGAAAGAGAAATTACTGAAGCGCCTGGATGGCTCAGTCAGTTAAGTGTCTGCCTTCGGCTCAGGTCATGATCTTGGGGTCTTGGGACTGAGCCCCGCAAGCTTTTCCTTCTCCCTCTGCCCCTACCCCTGCTAGTGCTCTCTCGCTTGCTCTCTCTCTCAAATAAATAAAATCTTAAAAAAAGAGAGAAATTAAAGCAATCATATATATATATATATATAACCTTATATATAACTGCATCAAAAATAATAAAATACCTAGGAATAAATTTAACTAAGGAGGTTAAAGACCTGTACTCTGAAAACTATCACACATTGATGAAACTGAAGGTGATACACACAAATGGAAAAATAGACTATGCTCACGATTTAGAATACTGTTAAATGTCTATACTACTCAAAGCAATCTACAGATTCAATGCAATCCCTATCAAAATAACAATAGCAGTTTACACAGAACTAGAACAATCCTAAAATTTGCATGGAACCACAAAAGACTCCAAATAACTAAAGCAATCTTGAGAAAGAAGAACAAAGCTGGAGTTAGCACAACTCTGAATTTCAAATTATACTGCAATTCTGGCCAACTGACAAGAGCAGTGCAGAGAGATTAAATGAACCTGGGTTCTCAATCCATGAATCTTCTCTGACTCTGGACTTGGTGATAATAAATCACCTTATTATTTAAACCAGTGTTTGTTAGAGCTCTCTATGACTTGTTGCTAATGGTATTCTCACTGATGGTAATATCTTTGGATCTCTCTGTCATCACAATCAGTCATCAAGCCAAAGTCAAGAACGTGACAAAAAACCCTCACTACTCTTCAGTGTTATTCTGGTAGCCCTCAATAATGCAACGTGATGAAGATGAAAAATATTGTATTGTAAATATTGGAAAGGAAGGCACAAGACTGTCACTCTTTTCACGTGACACTATTATCCACCACAAGAAAGGGCAAATGCTTCTAAAGAGAAGCTATGGGAATTAATGAGAATTGAGTGAGGTGTTCAAATGCAAGATCAGTATAACAAAGCAGGTGGTTTACTGCACACAAGCAAAGACAATATAAAAATATGATAATGGAAAATCTCAGAATAGCTAAATGAACAAATTAGAATAGCCATATAATATTCAGAAATATCAATAAAAAATACAGAACACGTGCATGAGAATAGTATTAAAACACAGCTGAGTAACAAAATCTGAAGAAAATGAAGAAACATAACAATGTTTCTGAGTAGAAGAACTCAATATTTTAAAGATCCATGTTTTCTAATTAAACTAAAATTCACTGCAATTCCAGTATAAATCTCAACACGTTTTCATAAGTGACAAATGGAAAAAGTGCACATGAACAGTCAAGAAATTTTGGATAAAAAAGATATCAATGAGAGGGAACTTGACCTGATATCGAAACTATATTATAAAATTAGTAATGGGACAGGAATACTAAAATACCAAATTAGAAAACATAGCTTTGCAAATAATGAAAGTTACGAATAACTTTGAGAAAAATTGCTAACCAACTTTGGCAGGGGAAAGGCTCTATCTTACTCCACGGCACACACAGGTGACAATTCTGAGGAAGCTAACAGGTTGAATAAAAACAAATTTTCAATCAAACTGCACGACATCACCATTTTTGTAGGTCAAAAGCAGTTGAGCATTAGCAATTTCACAGAGTTCAAGCTTCTGCATTAATCATGAAGAAGAAAACACTTTTACAAGCTCAAAATGAGGAAAACTGACATTAAAAAAAAAGAAAACAACACTTAGACCATAGAACACCGAAGTAGTCTGCACTAGTGGAAGTCCTCTGTGCATATGAACAGTGCCTGTGCCTTAAAGTCAACATTAAAATAAGTTGAAAGCCAAGAATAAATTAGGAGAAAAAGTGAGTATCTGTAAAAGGCCAAGGATTAATATGCAGATTACAAAAGAGTTGCTACAATCTATAAGGACAAAAACAAAACAGAAATGTGCAAAGTAAACAAGCAATTCCCAGGAGAAATGCAAATGGAAATCAGCATTTGAAAAGATGTTCACCCTCACTAATAAAAAGGGACATGTAAATCAAAGCAATAAAATCTCATTTTTCTTTCAACCTTTTTGCAAAAGAAACTGGTTACATCAGGGTTAGTGATTATGTGGGGAAGTAGACATTCTCATTACACACCCTGTTAGTGAGTATTAGTTTAAGAAAATAATTTGCCCATTTCCGTCAAAATTTAAAACGTGTGTATCCTTCAACCCAATAATTACACTTTCACAAAACTCTCATAGCAAAATGCCTGTGTGTGCACATTCATTGCAGCACTTTTAATTAAGGCCAATAAATAGGAAATACTTCCCTTTCCAACAGTAATTTGGAGATTAAATAATTATGGTTTCTCTACACAATATTCTTCAGCCATTTAAAAAGGATATAGATTAATAGTTTTCAAGTACATGCTATATTTGAACTATCAATAGTATTGATAAGGAAAATCTCACATCATGATAAAGTAAAAAACCTGCTTTGTAATATAATACAGAACAGTTCCATTCATGTAAAAAAAAAATATTCCATTATATTCTGTAATATAATACAGAACAATATATATATATATCCTATATCATGCATGTCAAATGCCCTGATTGGCTACTGGGAGTATTAGGGCCAAGAAAAACATTCTGTGTAATTGTACTTCTAAGACTTTTTTATGGTAAGTACACATCACCTATGTCATTACAGAAATTCAAATTAATTTCATTTCAGTTCACTTAGAAGTCAGCTCCACATGTGTACATGAGGCATGGCCAGTTCTAGACATCGCTTGGGATTTCTTTTGTTTTAATTAATTGGTGAAAGCCACCTATCTATATCTAACAGCATCTTCTGATGACTGATTTAAGCTCTGATTTTTTAAATTCCTCTTTGACAGAACAGCTGTCTCTGAAATGGACAGAACAGCTCCCAGTTCTTTAACTGATCTTGTTTTTCAGTAATGCTCTGCTTTGAAAATAAAGGGGAGTTACGCCTCATCCAGGAAAGCACACTTGAAGATTTTATCCTTTAAACAATGAAAGGAGTGGGGAGCACGCTGGATCATCCAGTCTCCCTTCCCCGTAATCTTCCATCGTTCCTGAGCAATCTGGACACACCATCACGGCCTCCTCCCTGAGGCTGTGATTTATTACACAACTGTGTGTAATAGTTGGAGTGTGATTTATTAGCCTTTAGGACTTCATACCATTTTCATGTAACAAGAAAGTCAGGACGCCCGTTGCAGGTCCTCCCATTTTCCCATTGCTCTCGCTTAGCTCAGTCTGCTTCCAGTTTGTCTGTCTGCTTTTCTCCCTCCCTCCCTCTCTGCCATCCTTATCACAAACCTCTAACACCAGGTTCACCCTTGGCTTCTCTCCCAGCTGCCAGCGGTGAGCAGGAAGCTGGAAGCCCACACCCTTCCCAGGCACAGAATGACAGCCCAGGGCAGGGCACGTACCGGCATTTCTAGCTGTGATCTTGGAGCTGTGTCTCAGCAGACGGACAAACACGTTGCTGCTACAGTGGTTCACCATTTGCAAGCGGAGGCCCCTCCGAGTCTGGATCTTGACCAAGCATTTTGCCATAGTTGTTCTTCAGATTCCCTCCGTTCTCCTCTGCCTGTCAGGGCCCGGGGCGGCTACCACCAACCATAGTGGCTTTGACCTTTCACTAACTCTCCATTCTGTTTTAAAGGACCGAGGCAGGGCCCTCTCAATGAATCAAATGTCAGGTTCCTAATGCAGCCAACAGAAATAACTCCAGAGGGATCAGCATGGGGTCAGAGGAGGGAGGGGGTGCTATTTTTAAACTCTTCACTCACTCCCCTAGCAAACAATGAAATATTATGCATCATCCCTCCCCCAGCCTCTTCTAAATGAGTGGATGAGAACCCCCCCCCCCCCCCCGCCCCAATGCCTTACACTGTCTCAGAGCCAGATGCCCCCAGGGGATAAAACAACAAAGAGGCAACTCCACAAAGGAGAAACAAGTGCCTGGATTTCGGTTTCAAAAAAAATTTTTTTAATTTAGACTTTATTTTGTTCGAAAGCAGCGCTGCCCAATAAAAATATGATGCAAGCCACATTTAAAAATGAAAGAGACACATCCAAACAGTAAAAATATATTAAAATTAATCATAGTAATGTGTTTTATCTGAAGCCTAAGTATCCAAAATAAGATCATTTTGCTACATAATAATATAAAAATTAATAGTTTTGGTTCTTTTCTGGTGTGCATTTGCACGCTCAGAGCACACCTCAGTTCAGACCAGCCACATTTCACGTGCTCTGTCCACGCGGGGCTGCCTTACCGGAAGGACGGCATAGCTATGGATGGAGTGCTGAGCTCCTCCCAGTATTCTCTGCATCCTACCAACAACACTAATATTTTTTTCATTTTATAGAGAAGGAAACAAGGCCTGAGAGAGTTAACTGATCTGACCATATTCACAGGAAGTGACAAAGCCCTGATTTGAACCTGGGCTCAAATTAAGATGGGTTTACTCCAAATTGCTCTTGGGCCTGAGCTATTACTCGCCCCACCTCTCACCAAATGGGTTTTAAATGCAGCAGGCAAACGTTACATCGTAACTCTCAGCACTTTGACAGTCCTGCACTTGGACATCTGCGGTCTAAAATGTGCTTGCGGGGCGCCTGGGTGGCTCAGACGGTTAAGCGTCTGCCTTCGGCTCAGGTCATGATCCCAGGGTCCTGGGATCGAGTCCCGCATTGGGCTCCCCGCTAGGCGGGGAGCCTGCTTCTCTCCCTCTGCCTCTGCCTCTCTCTCTGACTTTCATGAATAAATAAGTAAATAAGATTTTTTAAATAAATAAAAATAAAATGTGCTTGCACCCCAGTGAGCAGTGCTCAAGGGGTAACTGCTTTTCAAGTACATGCTATATTTGAACAAATCTCAACTGATAATATTAACTGTGCCCCACATACTCTTTCTGTTATATTTCTTTGCTGGTACGTTTTTCTCTCATTTTCAGAAAAAAAAATTTTTCTTTCCTCACATACCGACAATATCCTCATGTGTATATGCATTTTTCCAGTTCAAGTAGTGACTGTGGCTAAAAGATAATTTTCTAACAAAAATACTCCATTTTTTTTTTTCTTTCCTGACAAAGCAGTCGACTCAAATTCTGCATTGTTATACTTCACTGTGGGACTATAAATTGATGGAGCATTTCTGGAAAGAAGTTTAGCAAAATATATTGAGTTTTATAGGTGGAATATTCTTTGACCCAGGAATGCCATTTCTACTGAAGAAATAATTAGAAATATTCGACAAAAGGTTTTGGACAAAGACGTCCATCAGAGTATCATTTATTATAGCCACACAAAAAAATATCTAAATTTCCCATGGGAAAATGATTAAATACAAGTGATAGGATATGGCCACATCCATTAAGATTTATGTTTAGGAATTTAATGATGCACGGAAGGGGGAAGCTTGCAATAGATCATTAAGTGAAAAAAGCAGTTTATGTAAGCAATATGACCTCAACCATGTAAAATTATACATTATAGGCCTGAGTATAAATCTTGAAAGGGGAGAAAGGTGGCAACCAGCTGTGCACTGTGAGCTGAGGTCACCTCCAGAGGTCCCCCAAGGGGGCTCTGGCAGCCTCCTCCCCAGGGTACCAGGTCCAGGCACAGTAGGGGGTTAGTCAATTTCTATGGGGGGCTTAGTGATTAGTCAATTTCCAAACCTGGACATGGAAGGAAAACACCCCCTAAAAATTCACCCTTGTGAATCTTTCAACCTTTTGCAGCTCCCCTTGTGATATATATAATTCAGAGCAGAATACCCACATATAAAATAAGCCACACAGAAGTGAGACCCTGGGATAGAAACTACTAGGCCTTTACTCACTAGGGTGCCAACAGTGGATCTTAAAGAATTGCTGAAAATCTTTAGGATACTGAAGAACAAATGAGAAAATCCCTGTTCTCAATAAATCAATGCTTTGCAGTAACACAGATGAAGGGTTTCAAAAATTCGTGTGGGTTCATTTGCATGGCCAGTAGGCCAGGCTCACATAACAAGAACATCTCCCTTTGCCTATTTGGAGGGAATACAAATAAATCCGTATGCCTATCATTCATTCTATTAATACAACATGTGACCTGATCCGATGGTACACTCTAAACAAACCTTCCCTGTGTCCTGCCCCCCACCCCAGAAAGCAAGTAAGAAACCTGAAACAAAACCACCACCGTACTTTACTTCTGTTCTTTTCCACCAAGAGTTACCTCTCCATTAATTCTCAAACTTCAAATCTCACCATAGTTTTAAAATGTCTCCTCCTTAACGACAGATGTTGGAGGGGATGCGGAGAAAGGGGAACCCTCCTACACTGTTGGTGGGAATGCAAGCTGGTGCAGCCACTCTGGAAAACTGTATGGAGGTTCCTCAAAAAGTTGAAAATAGAGCTACCATATGATCCAGCAATTGCACTACTGGGTATTTACCCCAAAGATACAAAAGTAGGGATCCGAAGGGCTACGTGCACCCCGATGTTTATAGCAGCAATGTCCACAATAGCCAAACTGTGGAAAGAGCCAAGATGTCCATCAACAGATGACTGGATAAAGAAGATGTGGTATATATATATACAATGGAATATTATGCAGCCATCAAAAGGAATGAGATCTTGCCATTTGCAAGGACGTGGATGGAACTGGAGGGTATTATGTTGAGTGAAATAAGTCAAACAGAGAAAGACATGTATCATATGATCTCACTGATATGAGGAATTCTTAATCGCAGGAAACAAACTGAGTGTTGTTGGAGTGGGGGGTGGGGTGGGAGGGATAGGGTGACTGGGTGATGGACACTGGGGAGGGTGTGTGCTCTGGTAAGCGCTGTGAATTGTGCAAGACTGTTGAATCTCAGATCTGTACCTCTGAAACAAATAATGCAATATATGTTAAGAAAAAAAAAAAGAAGAAGAAGGTAGCGGGAGGGGAAGAATGAAGCGGGGGAAATCGGAGGGGTAGACGAACCATGAGAGACGATAGACTCTGAAAAACAAACTGAGGGTTCTAGAGGGGAGGAGGGTGGGAGGATGGGTTAGCCTGGTGGTGGGTATTGAGGAGGGCACATTCTGCATGGAGCACTGGGTGTTGTGCACAAACAATGAATCATGGAACACTTCATCTAAAACTAATGATGTAGTGTATGGGGATTAACATAAGAATAAAATTTAAAAAAAATGTCTCCTCCTTTCATTAACTACAACTAGTCATAATATTTTGCATTTCAGACATTTTTAATTTTTCCCTCTCTTGTATTTGTTCTCACTCTTGATGCTACTTTTCAGAGATCCTAAGTGGATTCTTTAACCCACTTTCTCCTGGAGCACTTCTGCTTTTATAGACAGAGAGAACCTAGAGGGACTAGCATTCCATATTGTCCCAGCATTTCTCTCGGCCCTGGCCCGCCTCTAGACAAAGGCACAGTTGCATTTCAAGAGGGAGCAGCAAAGGGGGGGCAGGTACGCAGAGCCAGCTTGAAGATTCTGCTAGGTACTGCAGAGGGAGGATCGTTCTTGGTCAAGGTGCTGTGCTCAGAAGAACGGTATCAACAGCCCAACATTTGGACGCCCTTGAATACCCTTCCCTGGTTAGAGTCATCTGAAGACTCAGAAGTGCACGTCTGGGCAGTGACAAGAGGCTAAAGAAAGCTGAGGATGTGTGAAGAGGGGAATCGATTTTCCATAATGAGATGCCAGAAACACTGGAAAATCAAGCGGAAGCCAAAGTGGAGGGAGAAAGGTTCAACGGTAAGAGCTGTTCAGGGGCCTGAATTCCGTGTCCACTTCTGTGACAAACTTCCTGGCACAGATTTGGCGCAAGGCAACATGCTGGCCTCTGCCTTGAGGGTGACTGGGAGCCCGGGTGCAAGCGTGAAATGGAGACGTACTCCTCTCGTGGTTGTTAGGACCATGAGCTCGTGCATAGCAGCTGCCTAGTGTAGTGCTGGTTCCTGGCTGATGAACTAGAACTTTCTAAGCAGTTGTAGAAAGCAAGGCTTAAAGCACAGGCTCTGGGTTCTAACCCTGACTGGACTGTTTCTTATCTCTGCGCCTCAGTTTCCATGCCTGTAAAATGAGCAAAGGCAGACCTCCCAGTGTTGTGAGGATTAATGAAGTGAATCCATGTGGCAAGCTGCGATCAGTGCCTGACACAGAATTATTCAGGAAGTATTAGTGATCTTTCTTCCCCATGGGTGCTCATTCCTCTCTCTTCCCAGGGGAAGACCGTGAGGATTTTAAACAGTCTGGATTCTCTTCCTTCTGTCCACTATCTTGTCTCTAGCATTTCTGGTTATTTCTCCCTGAACAGCAGGGATGCACTATTGTTGGTTGTTAAGAGTTTACCTGACCATCCTTGTAACTGCGGGAAAGTTCCACAAGCTTATTGAAATACATTCGTTTTCAGTCTTGTAAAACAGTAATGATATTGGCACTTACGTAACTGGATGCCTGGTACATAGTAGGCACTTAATAAATGCTAACTGGTCTACTCTAGCATCATCAATATCGTGTACTTTTTCTATTTTGATAACAGATTTCACAGGTGTAGTGGATTTGGCCATTAGTTAAAAGTTGTGGAGATTCACTAAAATTTTAGCTGTTAACTCCAATTAAAAAGATAATTTAAAACATACATTTAAATGTACTTTGTAATAAATTTAGACTTTAAATATCCGTAATTAAGAGTCCTTGGGACTATCACATACCATAGAGGACTTTTCTGATATTTTATTGATATAACAATAATGATATAAAATATTTTAATAGTATATTTGTGATAGGATGAGTATATTCTTGGGTGTACAGTGAGGAGAAATGGAGGCACTTCCCAACACTGGAACAGGGCCATTTGGCTAGATAGTCAATCATCTGTAGAATTCAATTTCCTCATTTGTAAAGCAAGGCAACAGTGTTTGTCCTATCCATTTGGAAGAAATAGTCATGAGTCTCAAACTATGATAACAGACATGAAAAAAACTCTAAACATGTATAAGATGCTTTGGCATATTGGATACTCATACATTTCTTATTCCCCTCATCACATGAGGCATTTGCTGAGTGTTTCCTGCCTATAAAATGAGAACACTGCTCAGTGGGGCCAGGCATCAACATGTAGGGGTGGGAGAAAAGCCAAATAAAAACCCTCTGGAGAATTATAGTTGCAAACAGAACAGAATCCAAACAGCGCAGCTGGGCTCTCCCCAGCACCACTGTGGGGAAAGAGAATACTCTTCGCAGGAACTCCGTGGCTGCAGAGCATTCGAGCATAAGGGCTCATCCATCTGTTTTCCCGGCCGTCTCATACACTGAGAAGCGTGGCATCTCTAAATAGGCAGCTTATGCAAGCCGTGCATGAGGGAGAGGGAGAGAGGCAGGGATGCAGAGCCCTCTGTTGGGGCTGCCGCTGATGATTTCTAAATAAAGGCAGAGAAACCGAGACAGATCAGGGAAGAATCCATCAGATACTGCTCTGCTCTCACTTCCTTTGTTTATCGATATGAAAGATACTGCTATGTTCTGAGCAAGAAAAAGAGGGTCCTGAAATGAAGCTGCAGCAGGGGGCTGAAGAGTGGGGGGCAAACTTCTTCAGTGGAGCGGACTCTGGTAACTGAGTGGGTGGGGGTATGGGGAGGGGTAACAAGGCAAGGCTGGCTTCCAGTCTCTGGCCGGGCAACTGTGTAGATGGTAATGTCACTAACAAGTCAGAGCAGGAGCAGTTTTGAGACTGGGACTTGGGGAAGGACGAGAACATGAGCATAGTTGTAAATCCCTTAAGTTTGATGTGTTGGGTGTGAACTGTTGTGTGGCCCCCAGGCACACGTGGCTAATAAGCCGCTGACCGGTCAGGATAGCAGTGTGGGGCCGAGTGCTCTGTCGGGAGGCTAACACAAGAGAAACAGAGAGGAGGTCAACATCACTCTGGTCAGTGAAAACCCTGTACCTAGAATCTCGGTCTCATTATTCCAAGTTCAGTGGTCTGTCCACGTCACTGCCTTGTCTCTCTCCAAACACTAGTGAAGAGCAAGCTTTACTGTCTCTAATATTCTGAAATGTTAATTGATGGGTTTCTCCTTCCACCCAGAATTCCTGAAGGCCTTTTCTTGATCCTCAGCCCAGAGAGCACACCTAACCCATCCATCAATAAGACGATGACTGCGAATACTTTACATTAATTTCCCAAACCATAAATCAAAGACAGAAAGACCTTCCCCACCTGCAGACTGGACAAAAGACTCCATACTCTTAAGTAAAGGAGAATTGAAGGGGCCACAAGTAGAGGAGAGGGCGATATAAAGGACCAATCAGTACAGCTGCTGACAGAACCAAGGAGCCTCTTGGGAGTCATTACCCAGCAAGCCAACCATAGATTGTGCAGCAACGTAACTCTCCATCCCGTCAGATTTATCTACTATAAGAGATATCTACCACCCTTATTCACTGGCCCAAGGCACTCTTAGAACCCTGCAAATAGGGGCACCTGAGTAGCTCAGTCAGGCATCCAATTCTTCATTTCAGCTCAGGTCATGATCTTGGGGTCTTGGGATCAGGCCCCACTCCAAGCTCCGTGCTGAACGGAGATTCTTGAGATTCTTGAGACTGAGATTCTCTCTCCCTCTCTTTTGGCTCCTCCCCGCCCCCCCACTTGCGTGCTCTCTCTCCCTAAAAATATATATATACATAGATTAGATTTAAAAACAAACAAACAAACATAAAAACCCTGTGAATAATAATGCAATATATGTTAAGAAAAAAAAAAAGAAGAAGAAGAAGGTAGCAGGAGGGGAAGAATGAAGGGGGGGAAATCGGAGGGGTAGACAAACCACGAGAGACGATGGACTCTGAAAAACAAACTGAGGGTTCTAGAGGGGAGGGGGGGTGGGAGGATGGGTTAGCCTGGTGATGGGTATTGAGGAGGGCACATTCTGCATGGAGCACTGGGTGTTATGCACAAACAATGAATCATGGAACACTACATCTAAAACTAATGATGTAATGCATGGGGATTAACATAAGAATTAAAAAAAAAAAAACCACCCTGTGAATAAAGACAGGGCCTAAATACCTATAGTTCCCCCACTATCGGGGAGTTGGTAATTCAAAGGGGAACCTTCCATAGCTGTCCATAGATGAGACAAGCAGAAATCTCCCACAGAGGTTGGACCAGGGACTGGAAATTTTACAACTTCACCACATTCTTCAGAAGCAGACATGAGGATCTCCCTTGCAGAGTTCAAACCATTTTGCTGACCGAAGCTACCTATAATTCAGATTCTTCCTCTCATATAAACACAGCGTTTTCCCTCCATCCTGGTTGAGCCCCAGGCTTAAGGTTCCCTGATGTTGACTGAGATCCAGCAAGGCAATCATGGAGAGTACACTCTGTCAGATGCAGTTTAGCCCCCAGAGATTTCCCTGGAAGACATGGGCAACAACACACTCTTACAGGCTCCAAACAGAACAGCCATCCTTTCTCTGTGTTTAGTACTTCCTTACCAAGAATCTAGTGCCTTTGTCTCTGGACAGAATGAATCTGTTTCCTTGCCACTTCTACTTCATTATTTCACTCCCTCCAGGCACAAGTCACCATTACAGATAAGCCATTTTTCTCGGAGTAAAGGAAATTAAACTCAGCTGCATTACTAAACGGAACTCTAATTTTTTTTCTCCATTTTTCCCCAACAGCTTTGCAGATGGTATTCAGGAATAAGGCATCTGTATCTCCCTGTGGGGAGGAAAAAACAAAACAACAACAACAAAAAAAAACAGGCTCTTCTGGACCCCTGAGCTCCCTGTGTAGCTGCTGTAATCAGGAAGCTGGAGGTATAGCAGAGGACCCAATCCTTCTGCCCAACACTCCTTGAGCCAAGGGCCCCTTTCATACACATTCTAGTTACGTCCTCAAAAAGGGAAACATGATTGGTCAATAAAAGCAAGAAAAATGTCCAGCCACTCTAAGTTTTGCCTTTCACATTATCAAAGATTTTTTTTTAAATTGTTACACTCGGTTTTATAAGGCTACGATAAGATATACTCATATATAATTTGGTGGGAGGAGGGGGAGTAAGAGATATTTTTATATATTTATCTGATTGAATGATGTATGTCCATTAAAATTAAAATTGTGGAAGAATATTTAATAACATAGAGAATGCTCCTGTGTATTAATGAAAAAGATTACAAAATAATATCTCTGGTGTAATTCTATGTTTTTTAAAAAATATATAGGTGGATTATACACATTAAACCACAGTTTGAACATACAAGATGGCAGATACTTTTAGACTTTTATTTGTGGTTTCTGTATTTTCCAAATTTTCTACCATGACTATGGTATATGGCTTTTGATTTCAGATTAAAAAAAAACAAAACAAAACAAAACAGAACATGCTTAGCTTCCAGTAAAGCCTAATCCCAGGAGAATATTCTCCTTACATGCTTTCTCTTATATAAAGAAAGGCTGTCCTGGCTGCAGTTAGAAATCATTCATTCATTCATTCATTCATTCGCTAATTTGACAAGTATTAATTTAGCTCCTGCTATGTGTCAGAACATATCTAAGTGCTGGTGATAATATAGAGGATGAGGCAGGCAAAGTCTACTCTCATGGAAAAGACATTTTAGTCAAGGGAGACAGTCAACAAACAGGACAAGTAACTAACAAGCATTGAGTACTGCTAACCACTCTGACAAAAATCAAACAGGGTGATGGCATGAAAGAGAACAAATGGGTAGGCTGGGAAAACTAACAGAATTGGGTAGTTAGAGAAGACTTTCCAAGGAGCTGAAATCTGAGCTAAGACTTAAAATAGCCAGCCTTATGAAGAACAGAGGAAAAGCCCTTCTAGGTAGATGAAAAAGCTGCGCAAAGGTCCTGAGGTAGCAATGAGCTCAGAATATTTGAGAGAACAGGAAGACCAGTATGATAGGAACACAGATTCAAGAGGAGAGCAGGAAATGGTCTAAGGGTAGGCAGGGGGGCAAGGTGTAGACCAGAGCAAGGAGCTTAGATTTTATCATAACTAGATCTGAGTTCCATTTATAAAACATCACCTGCCTGCTGTGTGGGAAATATGGGTCGGGGGAGAGGGATTGGAGTAGAAACAGAGATACTGTTTATCCAGGAGTCAGAAGAATGGCTGCAGCTGGGGTGGTGCAGTGGTCATGATTCTGGGATATATTTGAAAGGTTAAAGTGAATAGGATTTTGTGGATGGATTTGACAATTTAGTATCTTATGACCACTGGGTAGTGGGGGGGGAGTGTAACTACAGAACATGGGCTTTTAAAATCAGGCTCCTGAGGGCACCTGGGCGGCTCAGTCAGTTAAGCATCTGTTAAACATCTGACTCTTGGTTTCAGCTCAGGTCACTATCTCCTGGGTCATGGGATAGAGCCCTGCATCAGGCTCCGCACTCAGCGGGGAGTCTGCTTGAAGGTTCTCTCCCCTGCCCCTCTCGCCACGCACTCTCTCTAAAATAGAGAAATCTTTCTTAAAAATACAATAAAACCAGACTCCCCTATTCAGGATGGGGCAAGTGCTAGGAAAGAGTCTGGTCTGGGAAGGAATGGAACAGGGCCCTAACAGAAGACAGGAAGGGAGATCCACGCAGACTGTTAATCCAAAGAACAGGGCAAGACCCCCCACCATCAAGGTTGGGGTTGGGAGTAGGGCCTAGCCCCAGGGAGAGGGGCCATTAAGGTCCTAGGGGAATAGAGTACCCAGGGCAGCACAAGGGCAGAGACTCGGGAAAAGGAGCAAGGCTGTCACGAGGACTAGAAGGAGACAGGGCAGAGCAACAGAGCAAGACTAGGAGCCTGATCCAAAGCACTGGGCTTCAGCTTCTCAGTGCCCCCCACCCCCACAGCCCCCTGCCAGGTCAGGGCACAGTTGGCTCTAGAGTCAGGGCGAGGCTGAGCCTATATTTAGGGGCAAAATTGTGTGGCTATGGCAGAGGGGTTAGGTCACAAGGGATGCTCTAATTTTTGAATACAGATACTCCTTCCTTCCTTTAATCACAAAATCTAGTCTATGTTCAGATGATCAAGTGGGTCATCCTGAAATCCCTATTTATTTCCCTTTCAGCCAAAGCATCTGCCCATTTTCACATTTCCTATGCTAAAGTGGAGGTTTGGGGGTTAAAAAGTTTCCAAATTGGACTTCTCTTCTAAAAGGAGGCGTTAAAGGATGTGAGAGCTCTTTCAAGTGGGGAAATACTCATTTTATATTCCCTTTTAAACTAGCTGCTATTAATTTTCAATTTTATAAGCTGGCAATTCGCAACTCACAGGAAGAAAGGGGGGAAAATGTAACTCTGCTTTTTATAGATCATTGTGCCCCATGCTTGCTGTTTCATTAGCCACATTTAAAAAGATGTGTATACTTTTTGTTTCCCAAAGTAGTGACAGATGATCCAAAAGCATATTTTTAAGGACAGCAGCAATCTGGGGGGAGAATTATGAAAGAACAGTCAGAGTGGTGAGGAAACATAGAAATCATCTTGTTTTATAAAAGAGGAAATAAGATCCAAGTGATATCAGTGCCCAGCAGGTACCAGATAAGAAGTAAATGTTTATTGAATGAATGGACACATGAATGAATGAATGAATTGAACACAGTCCCTCTCTCTCTCTTTATCCAATACTCTCCCCAGCACCAGAGAGGCCCCACTAAGGCTGTGTCCTGTGTCCACTCAGAAAGTGGAGTCTGGCCCCCTTGTAAGTCAGGGACGCGGGGCTACCACAGAGCACTTTAGTGGGAGTGACACGCATCTGCCACGTAGCCTGGCAGAGGCCTAGCTTGTGCTTGGGTGACTCACCCTGGTTTGCCAGCATGAAAGACCAAAAGCATGTAGAATGGCGTGTCACCACCGTAACGAGAGCACATAGATCTCACATCTATTTTAGGAATCTGCGGTTTTGGCATGAACAGGGATTTCAGAGTTTCAGAAACATGCCCTGCCTTTTCTTCTTTGTAGACTCATCTGGAAGATCTACAGCAGTTGTATCTGGACCTATTTTGGGGACAGGGGTGGGGGGGGAAATGCTGGTGCATACTTAGGAATAAATGCATATATGTTTATAAATTAGATACATATACAGCTGTGTTCATGTATTATGTCCATTATAAAAGTTACACAATGGAAACTGCCTAAGATGATACAAGTAAAATGCCAATCGAAGTCTGAATCGTTTCTTCCTCCACCCCAGCAGGCCGTGGTGTGCACCCACCACATGCACCCCACTCTGGAAGCCATGGCTCTAGGACCCCCAACTCACCATTAGCCAAACTGAGCAAGAGGCTGTACCCCACTGTAGATGGCACTGGACATGCACCCCAGTGGACACCCCCAACATCCAGCCTGTGCCAACTGATCAGAGCCTTTTTTCTTTTGTTCTTTGTTACACTTTTACATCATAGAATCCAGAAACTTCTGAGATCATAAAATCAACTTAGAACATGTTATTCTTACCATTCCATGAACATATTATAATTTCCTTATACGACTGCCTTCCTCTCTTTAACTGTGGCAACATATACCATTCCTGCAGACATGAAAAATTTCAATACACTCAACCCGTTAAAAATGATTTAAAAATAAGACCACCAGAGCCTCTTTCCTGAACCCTGCCTATACTGCCCACATTGCCAGGGACCTACAATTACAGGTCTAGCTACAAGAGTGGATCTAGACCAACACTATTTTCCACCTAATTCTGGGTCTTCATAGAAGAGCGGGGGGTGGGGGGGTGGTAGATTCTGTGAGATCCTGCCTCAAGCTAAGCCTGGGTATCACAAAGAGCATTTATTTAACACGACCAACCCACGAGCAAAAACACTAGAAAACAGAACCCCATGCTGATTCTGGAATGCATCTAGAGGTCAGACAATTGTAGCCTCTGCTTCCGAATGACAATGGTTTAGTACCATTTTCACTTTTCCCTTCCCGCGGTTTCTTAGAGATGGGATGGGAGTGCTTACTTGTCTAAGTGCCAAGCACAGTGTCTCTCCACCACAGACCACACTCTGTCTGGCTGTCACACTACTCACACTTACGCTCTCCCCTGGCTCACATCCCAACCCTCAGAGCCCGTGACCGGATTACGTCACAGGACACTTGACTGACAGATTTTTTTCCACCCCAGCTGAATCCTTTAAAGCAATTCATTACTACTACTTAAGGACACGGCAGCAAAGCGCCAACCTGAGCAGGAAGCCGGGATTTGGGAAATTCTGTGCTGAATGGCTCTCACTAATGAAACAAGAGATCCTTAACACAGAGTAATGAGCAAATGAGTAATTAGAACTTGGCCCAAAGTGAGCCATTGCTTATTTAACAAACGACTTTAAAATCAGAATGTGATTCCCTGAAGGCAACACGCTTCCTGCTCCAAGTCTGAGCTTTCCCCTGCGAGGAATTCTGCCTGGTGTGGCACACACTCTGTCCCTGTTCCAAGGCGAGGTGACGCCCTCCAGCGTGCTGCAGAGCTCCAAGGAGTCGCCAGGTCCTGGCACACCATGATGGAAAACCAAAGGCTCAAGCCGTGCCCCAACCATGCGGCGGCTCTTCTCACTGAATTACAGACTCCCTACACTTACCAAAGTCCTCTCTTTTTCAGTTGTATCAAATGAATTATAAAAATAAATGCAGTTCTTCAGTGACTGGTTCTGCTTTAGCCACCTTAGGTGTGTCTGATGTCATCTAAGATAGGCGGGCCAGGAATCTGACAACCAGGACCTGATCCCCAACCCGGGAACTTACCCAGCTAGTGACTTTGGGCAAACTGTCTCCCCTCTCTGCACTTTCTCCTGTGTAGAATACCAAGGGGGTAGGGAGTACTAGAGCAGAGACTGGCAAACTTCTCCTCTAAAGGCCCAGACAGCAAATTTGACGCTTTGCCGGCCAAGAGGTAAAATCAAGGATATTAGATAGGTTACTTACATAATCATTTAAAATGTAACCATTAGCTCTTGGGCCAGAGGAAAAATAATGGACATCAGACCAGCCACAGGCCATAGTTTGCTGATACCTGTGTTAGACCATCCTCAACTTTCCCTCTAGCCCCACAAAGCTGTGAAAAACATTCCTGTCCCCAAGTTCCCATTCTCATTGTAAAAGACCACAAGCCACAGTCTTGGAATTTGATGTTGATATGAAGCAAAAGAATCAAGTTTAGAGCCAGAAAGCAGTTGAGAGGTATCCAAGTCCATTCTTCTTACCTTAACACCAAGAAAAATGAGGCCCCAAAAGGTGGAGCATCTTGTCTATGGTCACCTATCTGCCAGGTGGGAGGTGCCAAGACCAGAGTGCGTATTTCCCCACTTGTCCAAGGTATCAATGCAGACACGGAGCAGCTACCCGAAGCAATGCTATGTTTACACCGAGAAATATGGTAATTCATAAAATGAACAGCTCATGGGAATTAGCCAACTACAGAACTGAAATGATGCACACTGTTGGTGTCTTACGATATAAAATGCAAAATCCTTGCAAGATAAAATGCACTTAAATGGCACCAGAACCAAGGCATTTAGCTTCCTTACAGCAAGGTAAATGCTTAAAATTTCAAAGATCCCATTCAAGTGAACAAACTTCTTAGGAGTACTTGAGCAGCCAGTAAATACCAGAAACCAAAGTTCCAAAGATGAAACCAACCCCAAAGAAAAGCACAAAAAGGGAAGTTGGAAAACTTTTGAAGAGCTCACAAATGTGAATTGGCAGAGCTTGCTCAGGCCTTTACCTTGGCCCCTGAGTTGTTCTTGGCATCTCCTACCCTAGAGGAGCTGCCGCCCCAAACTGTGGTTCTTTCTTCCAGAATCCAATAGATGTGATAACAAATTCTGAATTTTGACTTTGCCAATCTAATACTGCAGTTATAAATAAACCCAGATGCTTTCCTCTGCTCTGTGGAGGCTCCTAGCTCCTATAGAAGCAGCAGGCTTGACTGCTGTATGTCTATCAGCAGTGGGAAACTAGGGGTGCCATTAAATGAGAAAGTTCAGGAGAACCCAAACTTGGGCAACGCTAAAAGGATGCTTGAAAGAGCCTTTTTAGGAGTGTCCTCTTATTCAGAATATTAATCCATTTATCTGCATTTGTGTTAAATGTGTTCCCAATTCATTGTTTGACCTGTAGTTCAATTTATGGTATATCTTCATGCACTAAAGTTTTCAACATTAAGCAAAAAAAGCAGGAATTTCAAAAACTATACACAAGAGATGATTGCATGGCATTACAATGCATAGGAAAGGAAACTGCTGACGCATCTACATTGATTGCCTCAAAGAAGTGGGACAATCTGGGAGGTCATTTTTTTCTGTTTTAGTATTTTCTAAATTTTCTAGGTCTTAATCAGTTTTATAATAAGAAAATAAAAAGACAAATAATAAGCACAAACCCTGTAGCAGGGACAAGTGCAATTAGAGCTGGTGCTAACTGGTCTTCCGTCACGAGGTAGCACTAACCACAAGGGGAAAGGTGGTTCCATAGGATTTATGAACAGCTCCTACTGTTTGGTGGAATACAACATAAAAGAAATTTCAAAAAGACCAATGCATTACTCCTAATGCACATCCCAACCTACCCTAAGCCAAGGGAAGAAATTACTTAGCACAAGGTGGGGAAATGGCAAGGAAGAAAGACACCGAAGCCATGAAAAGAGGGTACATTTGCCTGAGCCATAGCCATGGAACTCCACAAAGGAAGGAAAGAGGGAGGAGGACTGTCATGTCAGATTATCAGGAAGGGAATTACACTCAGTGGGAAGTGGAAAAAGGAATTCAGAAGCAGCATAACCATAGCAGCCTTGGGCTGTTAGAGACTTCACCAGTGATGTGACTGGAGCAACTGTGTTAGTGTATGACTGGCTCTGCCTTGTACGACGTTGAAAGACTCACACATGGAGTGGAATTGGGAAAAAAAAAAAAGATCCATCTATAAGTTGCCTACAAGAGACTCACCTTGGATCTAATGACACGTACAGACCAAAAGTGAAGGGATGGAAAAACATTTACCATGCAAGTGAAAGTGAAAAAAAAAAAAAAAAAAAGCTGCGGTAGCAATACTTAGACAAAATAGACTTTAAAACAAAGACTGTATAAGAGACAAAGGCATTACATAATGATAAAGGGATCAGTCCAACAAGGGGATGTAACAACTGTAAATACCTATGCACTCAATACTGGAGCACCTAAATATATAAAGCAAATGTTAACAGACATAAAGAGAGAAATTTATGGTAATATAATAATAGTAGGGGTCTTTTAATACCCCACTTACATCAATGGATAGAGCATCCAGGCAGAAAATCAGTGTCTTTGAATGACACATTAGACCAAATGGACATAACATATGTACAGAACATTCCATCCAAAAACAAAAGAACACACATTCTTTCCAAGTGCACATGAAACATCCTCCAGAAGAGATCACATGTTAGGCCACAAAACAGTCTCAATAAATTTAAGAATATTGAAATCATACCACACATCTTTTCTGACCACAATGGTATGAAACTAGAAATCATTAAGAAGAAAAAAAAAACTGGAAAAAATGCAAAACACGTGGAAGCTAAACAACATGATAGTAAACCACCAGTGGATCAACAAAGCAATCAAAGAAGAAATTAAAAAAAAGATAAATGAAAATTAAAACACAATAGTCTAGTCTAAATTTTAGAAATGGAAGTGAAAGCAATTCTAAGAGGGAAATACAGTGATACAGGCCCACCTGAAGACACAAAAAGTCCTCAAACGATCTAACCTTACACCTAAAGCAACTAGAAAAAAAAGAGTAAACAAGCCCAGGGTGAGTAGAAAGAAAGAAAGAATAAAGATCAGAGAATGAACAAATGAAATAGAGACTAAAAAACAATAGAAAAGGTCAATGAAACCAAGAGCTGGTTCTTTGAAAAGATACACAAAATTGATAAAACCTTTAGCCAGACCCATCAAGGGAAAAAGAGAAAGGACCCAAATTAATAACATTAGAAACAACAGAAAAGTAACAACTGACAGCATAGAAATTCAAAAGATTATAGAAGAATACTACAAAAAGTTATATGCCAACAAACTGGACAACTTAGAAAAAATGGATAAATCCCTATAAACAGTCTTTCAAAACTGAATCAGAAAGAAATAGAAAATCTGAACAGACTGATCACTACTAACAAAATTTAATTGGTAGGGGCTCAGTCGTTAAGCGTCTGCCTCCGGCTCAGGTCATGATCCCAGGGTCCTGGGATCGAGCCCCACATCAGGCTCCCTGCTCAGCGGGAAGCCTGCTTCTCCCTCTCCCACTCCCTCTGCTTGTGTTCCCTCTCTCACTGTGTCTCTGTCAAAATAAATAAAATTTAAAAAAAAATTTAATTGGTAATAAAAAAAAACTACCAAAAAATAAAAGTCCAGGACCAGATGGATTCACAAGTGAATTCTATAAAACACTGAAAGAAGAGTTGATACCTATTTTCCTGAAATTATTCAAAAAAATAGAAGAGAAGGGAAAGCTTCCAAATATATAAGGCCAGTATTACCCTGATACAAAAACCAAAAATAAGACAAAAAAAGAAAACTATAGGCCAATATCCCTGATGAACATAGATACAAAAATCCTCAACATAATATTAGCAAACCACATTTATTACTACATTAAAAGGGTCATTCACCATGATCATGTGGGATTTATTCTGGGGATGCAAGGACAATTCAGTAACTGCCAATCAATCAATGTGATACACCACATTAAGAAAATGAAGGATAAAAATCATACGATCACCTCACAGATGCCAGAAAAAGCATCTGACAAAACTCAACATCCATTCATGATAAAAACTCTCAACAAAGTGGGTTTAGAGGGAACATCCCTCAACATAATAAAGACTATAAATTACAAACCCACAGCTACTCAGTGGAGAAAAACTGAGAGCAATAAGATCTCCCTAAGATCAGCAATAAGACAAGGATGTCCACTCTTGCCACTTTTATTCAACATAGTACTGGAAGTCTAGCCACAGCAATCAGACAAGAAATAAAATGCATCCATATTGGGGCGCTTGGGTGACTCAATCAGTTAAGCATCCCACTCTTGATTTCAGCTCAGGTCATGATCTCAGGGCCCTGGGTTCAAGCCCCATGTCAGGCTCCTGCTCAGTGGGGAGTCTGCTTGAAAATTCTCTCTCTTTCCCTGTCCTTCTGCCTTTCTCCCTGTTCTCTCTCTCTCTAAAATAAAAAATCTTTTTAAAAATGCATCTATATTGGTAAAGACGAAGTTAGACTGTCACTATTTGCAGATGATATGATACTATATATAGAAAACCCTAAAGACTCCACCAAAAACCTATTAAAAGTAATCAATGAATTCAGGAAAGTTGGATACAAAATTAATACCCAGTTATTGGTATTAAGCAGTACTAATTGGGTATTAATAACAAAGTAGCAGAAGGAGAAATTAACAATCACAGTTACAATTGTACCAAAAAGGATAAAATACTTAGAAATAAACCTAACCAAAGAGGTGAAAGACCTGTACCCTGAAAACTATAAAACACTAATGAAAGAAACTGAAGATGACACAAGCAAATGGAAAGATATCCCATGTTCATGGATTGCAAGACTTACTATTGTTACAATGTCCATACTACCCAAAGCAATCTACAGATGCAATGCAATCCTTATCAAAATACCAACAGCATTTTTCACAGAACTAGAATAATAATAAATAATAAAGATTGCTGAAGCAATCTTGAGAAAGAGGAACAAAGCTGGAGTTATCACAATCCCAGATTTTAAGGTATACTATAAAGCTGCAGTAACCAAAACAGCATCGTATGGGCACAAAAAGTAGTCACATAGAGCAACAGAACAGAACAGACCCCAGAAATAAATCCACGATTATATGGTCATCTAATCTATGACAAAGGAGGCAAGAATATTCAATGGGAAAAAGACAGTCTCTTCAAGAAATGGTGTTGGGAAAACTGGACAGTGACATGCAGAAGAATGAAGCTGGACTGCTTTCTTGCACCATACACAAAAATAAACTCAAAATAGATTAGAGACCTAAATGTGAGACCTGCAACCATAACAATCCTTGAAGAGAGCACAGGCACTAATTTTTCTGACATTGGCAATAACAACATTTTTCCAGACATGTCTCCTAAGGCAAGCAAAAGCAAAATAAACACACACAAGCAGGGACACACAAAGAAGTGCAAAAATAAACTATTGGAATTACATCAAAATAAAAAGCTTCTGCACAGTGAAGGAAACTATCAGCAAAAAGAAAAGGCAATCTACTGAATGGGAGAAGATATTTGCAAATGATATATCTGGCAAAAGGTTAGTATCTAGAATGTATAACTTACATAACATAACTCAACACCAAAAAACCCCAAAAAATCCAATTAAAAAATGGGCAGAGGACTTGAATAGACATTTTTCCAAAGAAGACATACAGAAGGCCAACAGGCATATGAAAAGATACTCAACATCACTAATCATCAGGAAAATGCAAAGCAAAACCACAATGAGATAGCACCTCATACCTGTCAAAATGGCTAAAATAAAAAAGACAAGAAATAACAAGTGTTGGTGAGTATGTAGAGAAAAAGAAACCCTTGTAAACTGTTGATGAGAATGTAAATTGGTGCAGCCACTATGCAAAACAATGTGGAAGTTCTTCAAAAATTAAAAATAGAAATACTATATGATTTGGTAGCTTCACTACTGGGTATTTACCCAGTAGAAACAAAAACACTAATTCAAGAAAATATATGCACCCCATGTGTCTTGCAGAATTATTTACAATATGTAAGATATGGAAGCAAGCGAAGTGTCCACCAGTGGATGAATGGGTAAGGAAGATGTGGTATATACATATACTATGCAGCCATAAAAAAGGATGAAATTGTACCATTTGTGACAACATGGGCGGACCTAGAGGGTGTTATGTGAAGTGAAATAAGTCAGACTTAGAAAAACAAATACCATATGATTTCATTCATATGTGGAATCTAAAAAAATAAATGAATAAACCAACCAACATAAAGCAGAATCAGACCTATAAATATGGAGAACAAACTGATGGTTGCCAGAGGGTTGGAGGGAGGGATGGGCAAAACAGATGAAGGAGAGTGGGAGACACAGGCTTCCAGTTATGGAATGAATAAATCAGGGAATATAAGGCACAACATAAAGTCAGTGGTCACGTAAGGGGGTTGTACGGTGACAGATGGTAGCTACGCTTGTGGTGAGCAAAGCATAATGTACAGACTTGTCAAATCACCTGAAATAATGTAACATTGGGTGTCACCTATACTCAGATAAAAATAAAAGACCCTAAGAGGAGAAAATGCAGTAGGTCCCATAGGTCACCTATTATGTGTTGGGTTGGAGGGGATGGGGTCAAGGATATGGCATGCTTGATGAGGAGGACAATATTCCTTTCATATGCCCAAAATGCCTTCTTCACAGATTCACATACAGACTTTCTAGAATTTCAATGTCATCATCTTAAGCAATCTACGGTTAGGGCTCGACAGTGTAAGCAACCCTTTAAACACACCCCTCCACACACAGAGCGCCATCTGTGATACATGCATTCACTCGAACACAAATGTACAAACACACACAAACATTTACAGGGGGACACACACACACACACACACAGCTAAATGGTGGCATAGGAGAGCTAGTTTTACCACTCTCCTTAATTTCCACCTCTCCTATTCCATCTATTCCATCATCTCTTTCATTTGCCATCTATTCCACAGGTATAGACATGTTCCCAATCATATGCAAGTGCAGCTTCAAGCCACCCTCAATCCACCCACATTCACCCTAAGACACTCCTTTATGGAAATTCTGGGGTCTCCACTGTGCTTTCACTTTGCTAGCAGGAGGGTGTCACACACTTTCAACTCTTAGTTTTTTCTACCAAGGGGAAGAAAGCATGGTTTCCCACCTGTTTGTTTATGCCAGCCTGCCCCATTGCTCTGGTAGACAAGAATGCTGTTCACTGGGTGTCACTAATTGCCAGCTACGAAGTCCTACATGATTAACGTTAGTCACTTTCTTTACCATAGTCCAGCATTTTTCTATAACAAAAAATACACTCCACCAAGCATATTGCTACCTACACTATGGAGACCCTACCTCCATATGGCATGTGATTTTATTCAGATTAATGATTCCTTAAAATGCCATTTTTACCCGGAACAATCCCCACTTTCAATTTTTTTTTCTTCTCCCAAAATTTTCATAAGCTCCACATGACACTTTGCAAATGGTTTGCCCATTCTCAGAGAAAGTTTTCCATAGCACTAATCTACATGGATCCTGTAACTGAGCAACTCTGGGGTAATACTGAAAACTTTCCTGTTGCCTAGCAGTGCCTAGGAGCTGATGTTGTTTTTTCTTTACCCAGACGCTGCGAACTTCAGAGCTAATCCTCCAGCTGTCCTGTCATATGAATTTGAATGGGGTCACACATTCTCCCAGAGCGCCACTGGGCTAATCTGGGCAATAACGCTCTCCACAGCTGTCTTTGAGAAGCATGAAGCTCTAGGAAGAATAAAAAGAGCTTGTCAGACAAATGAGTGGTAATAACCCCAGAGAGTCATGATGGCAGCACAGATACTGCCACCATGGCACCCGAGTGAGACAAGGTCCCAGGATCTTCCCAGGACCTCACAGAGACTGTGCCTCCAAGGATCAGAGTTAGGACCTTCTTTCTTCTCCCAACCTGATTCTAAAAAAAAATTCCTAACCAGACAACTCTTTTAACTCAGGCTGCCAACCTTGACCTGTTCATGGACCAGTTCCAAAATGTGTGATTTGGTAACTCTCCAAAATAAGAATCTAAGCCACTATACAGGGTTGGGGAATAGTGAGGTCCAGGTGTCCTCCACTCCATGTCTGAAGCTCAGCAAGGCAATGCACAGTATGGAACTCTCTCAATGGCTCCAGTATCTAAATGAAATCATTTTTGCCATTGACTCCCTGTGTGATACTGACGTGTCACTTAAGCCTTCCTGTGCCTCAACAGTCTCATCTTTAAAGAGGCTGAACTCTTTTCATTCTCAGAGACAAGGACAGAACCTGGACAGGAGTCCACGGGCTGCTTACCTACTGGGTAAGCAGTGACCCCATCTCAACAACTCTACCGTTTTACTAGCTTGGAGGCACTGTCTCTTCCCTGGCCCCACTCCCTCTGCCTCATTCAGCCCTTGTTTTTTCTATTTCCTGGGCTTATGCAATGGCTCCTGTGTGATCTCTGTGCCTCCAACCCAGAGCTTCTCAATCAGGGAGCAATTTTGTTCCCCAGGGGACATCTGACAATACCTGGAGACATTTTTGTTTATCAGGATAGGTGGGGTACTACTGGCATCTACTGGGTAAAAGCCAAGGATGCTGCTAAACATCATACAATGCTCAGGACAGTCCCCAACAAAAAATTATCCAGCTTAAAATGTCAATGGTGCTGATGTGGAAAAACTCTGCACCAGCCACACCTGCCTCGATTCTGCCCTCTCTACACCACAAATGATATAAAACACAATTCCAATCAGGCATGGAAATCCTCCAGTGCCTCCCAAGTGCCTTCAGGTTAAAGTCTAACCTCTCCAGGCAAGTCATGGAGACCCATCATGATCTGGTCCTTTCTTAACTTTGCCTTGCCTTTCACTTTTTCCCCCTGACCTTTTTCTTCCCCAAAGCTAAACCAGCAACCAATGCAGGTAGACCAGACCACTCACAACTCCCTCTGCCTATCAGTCCCACCCAACCATTCTTTGGCCTCCCAATTTTTCATCAGACACTCTAATCAGACTAAAGGGGAACAAGACACTCTCCAGGTAGCTTGAAGCACTGCTATCTCATGAGGGACACAGAAAAGTGAGCACACTTTCAATTGGCAGGGCCAGAACCTACTCATCACCCCTGTGATTTCACTGCTGTCTCCCCAACAGGCTGTGAGCCTTCAGGAAGACAGTGTCTACATCTATATAGGCCACATCAACCTGCACACACTAAGTGTGGTCTACCAGTTGTATCAGTTGTATTTGTCACAGATGTTGCATTAAGGAATGAATGAATTCCTAGCTTCTTTCAATTTGGCTCTGGCTCAGGCATAAAAACACTAAAATATCAAAATACAAAGATGAAACTAAATTCATCACACTGTATGTGCCAAGAAAGGCAGTTCACCCACAAAGGTGGAGACATCTTTGTTTAAAGCTGTGGTCTCTGCCTCTCTTTTCTTTACATACCAGAGAAATACAAATCTATAAAATAAGTATTTATCCCTATGGATTGTCTAAATCCCATTGCCTGATACTCAAAGACAAGACATTCGGAGCAGAATCAGACTCTAAAATAGTAACAGAGATATGATGGTATCAAGAACACTGGAGGAGATTATGCTAGGTGAAATAAGTCAAGCAGAGAAAGTCAGTTATCATATGGTTTCACTTATTTGTGGAACGTAAGGAGTAGCATGGAGGACATTAGGAGAAGGAAGGAAAAAATGAAGGGGGGTGGGAATCGGAGAGGGAGACGAACCATGAGAGACTATGGACTCCAAGAAACAAACTGGGGTTTTAGAGGGGAGGATGGGTTAGCCCGGTGATGGGTATTAAGGAAGGCACGGATTGCATGGAGCACTGGGTGTTATACGCAAACACTGAATCATGGAACATTACATCAAAAACTAATGATGTACTGTATGGTGACTAACATAACATAAAAAAAAAAAAAAAAGAACACAGAGCTAGGTTCACTGTGGGAATCATAACTCTGAATTTAATGGGACTTAAAATGATTTTGCTCTTTCTCTAGACTGAGAAGGTCATTCCATCTACTGGACACCTAACAATACTGTCGTTTTTACTTCTTTTCCTTTTAAGTTGATTCTATATCCTGGAGATTGATAGGATTTGCCTGAGCTTCAAAACCCACAAGATGTCCCACAAGGGGACTGCCTAATAAAAAAAAGTTTTATTAGACATTTTTAGAGCCATTTTGGACGTTTAAGAGAGTAACCTATCAGAGTTTGACTTTATAGCTGGTGAAAGAATTTAATATTCTTCTTTAAAGTAACCAGAAAAATTGAAAAGGTGGCTTATGGATTCTTATCACATATCCTGAAAATTTTTATTTTTATTGCAGTTAATTATAACGGATGTGTCTCTTGTCCACAGCGTTCGTGTTAAAGCCAAGCTTAGGATTTAGCAGTGGAGCCTCATTATAGAAAATGGAGCAAAATGGCTTTTAATTGAATAGGGTAAAGGGTCCAGGGAAAAGCTTGCCCAGTTCCCTGTTATATCCTGGGGGGTGACTCATAGGGCCAGAGTGGCCTAACTTCCATATTCCCCATGGAATTTTTGTTCCCATCTAGGTTTCCATCTTTGCAGACAAGACACAGTCACAACTCCAGGCTTGGGTTGTTCCTTTTCCCTTCCTCTTCTCCATTCAAACTTGGGAGAATCAGGACCTCCAGAGAAAGGGATTTGTATTAAACCAAATATTCCAGGTATAGGAGCATGTAGGCGTCAAGGGCAAGCCACCCAAAATGTATCAGGGTGCATATTTATTATTCTGAATTAAAGCTACTCAGACCCTCCACTGTCCCTCTGACAGCAGGAAACAAATCTCCCTTATGAAAAACACTCTCCCTGTAATTAAAAGTAAAAAGATATCCTTGTTGGGATGCTTGGGTGGCTCAGTCAGTTAAGCATCTGCCTTCAGCTCAGGTCATCGTCCCAGGGTTCTGGGATTGAGCCCCACATCGGGCTCCTTGCTCAGCGGGGAGCCTGCTTCTCCCTCCCTCTGCTTGTGCTCTCTCTCTCTCTCTGACAAATAAATAAAATCATAAAAAAAAAAAGACATCCTTGTCACCAGAGATAGGGACTTCAAAGCTGAGAAAACTGTAGAAGCAAACCGTGTTATTTTTTTTCTAATCTACTAGACCTTAGCCTAAAGTCTGCTTAGAATTCCCTAACAATTAAAGCTCCCAAACACCTGTTTTGTTTATCCTGTCAATTCCTCCCCAATTTATTGTCTCTTTGTCTAAAATGTATACAAATTGCCTGCTTTAATAATTTCTTTAGGTCTCAATTTCACTTTGGGCCTCCATGTGCCCATAATAAAACTTGAGGGTTTTTTCTCCTGTTAATTTGTCATAAATGTGGGTCCAGCTGAAAGACCTTGAAGGGGAAGAGTTTTTCCTTCTCTACAAGAGGAAGTCCAGAAAAATCACTGGGGATCAGAAATGAAAGCTACTTTTATTACAGTTGAAAAACATACAAAATCAGAGAGGGTGCTGGAAAATGCAGACAAGCAACATGGACCCAGAGACCCTTGGGCTAAGAAAACTAACTTAGCATGGAATTTACAGAGTTGGTTGCTAAGACCAAGAATACAGGCCACGAGTATACCAAGACCATTCTCATTGTCATCATCTTGTGGCTCAGCTTGGGATACGGATGTCTCCCAAGGCCCCACCCTTCCTCTTTTGCAATGCTTTCCTCCTACCCACGGAATCTGGGGCATCTAAGCTGTCCAGTTCTCCTCCTAACCATTAAACTTCCTTCCAGGAAAAGATTTACTAAAATTATTTACACTTCAGTGTGAGGTGAGCTGCTACTTCTCCCAAGGATATTTGCATCCCAAGCCATATGCTCATTACAGGCTCTAGAGTTTTCCCCTATGGATGGGATTCATGAACTGAGGCTGCAGGCGAAGGAGATCTTCTGGGGACAGAGAGACCTGCCCTCTTGCAACTGCCCCGTATCCAAATTTTAAATGATGACACCAAAGTCACCAAAGGAAAAGCATGTTATGTTTGTGTTCAGGGTTCCAATAACTTTATTTTGAGTGCATTTTAAAATATACCTTGATAATTCATGTGTGAGATTTGCCTCATGAAATGTCTCCAGCAAGCAGTGTGGAGAGATTCCTCCCCGAAGTAAGTAAAATCCTTAAAAGCAAAAAAAGCCTAGATGCACATACAGTACAGTCCTTAAAAATGTAACAACTTTTGGGTTGAGGTGGACTATATGTATTTTAGCTTGTATCAAAACTATCAGAGAAAGGCCTATGGAAAAGGGAATATAACTATGAAGAAATATTGAGGCAGAACAGAATGACCAGTTAAAGACACTTTATACTGGAGAATTCTTTACAACCACTAATTTAATTATAATAAAAACTTACCATTCAGTAAAACTTTCTACAGTGATGGAAATGTTCCTGGTCTGAACTTTCCATGATGGTAGCCATTAGCCACGTGTGGCTATTACTCATTGGAAATGCAGCTAACGTGGCTAGAACTGAATTTTTAACTTTAATGAATTTAAACTTAGTTTTAAATAGCCATACTTTGTGGGTGGCTACCATGCTGGACACTGGGGGGTGGGGGCAGGGTCTAACAGCATTACTGCTTTAACACTAGGACTACTTTGTATCCATGGACTTTCTCTAGGAGAAACTGATAGAACTCTCAAAATAATGCAGTCTTCCAGCCACAAACAGCTTATTTACTAGAAACAGCTTATGACTGGGTGTCTGGGTGGCTCAGTCGGTTAAGCGACTACCTTCAGCTCAGGTCATGATCCTGGAGTCCCGGGATCGAGTCCCGCATCAGACTCCCTGCTCAGCAGAGAGTCTGCTTCTCCCTCTGACCCTTCCCCCTCTCATGTGCTCTCTCTCTCTCTCATTCTCGCTCTCTCAAATAAATAAATAAAATCTTTAAAAAAAAAAAAAAAGAAAGAAAGAAACAGCTTATGACTCATTCTCATCCCCCACCCCAACCATTACCAAGGTACCCAGGACTGGCGCCTTACTCGTCCTTTAAGGGTAAGCCTGCAATGCCATCTTCTGGAAGGAAGGGTACTTACCCTCACCCAACGGAAGTTCCTCTTCTTGCTCACTGGGGGAAGGCAGCAGGGGCTGCAGGGGTTCCATGTTAATGATGAGCTGTTTGTTCAAGGAGTAGGAACTGCGGCTTTGAGTCATGTTGGCTCTGAAAACAGACACAAACCAGAGGGAATTGGTTTTCATTGCAAACGCCAGCTCCTCTATCTCGGTTGGCTACCCAAGTTGGGAACTGTCTCTAGACTTCCACAGTGCATGAGGCCAGTGGTAAAGGGAACATAACACTTAAGATATACAGCCCCCCTGATCCTTAAGGTTCTGACAAAACATCCATGTGTCTTAATGCAACACAGTGAACGAAAACCTATTTCCCCATATGTCACCAGACTGAGGCAAAGTAGGCGACAATGCAGACACGGGACACAGGGGTCACTGAACTAGATACGCAGAAAAGTGAATGAAGGGAATGGCTCAAAGTAATTTAACAAGCACCAAAAAAACACAAAAAATGAAAACTTAACCTGGTCAGACAGCTTTGAGCTACCTTGCTGTTGCTGGATGTCCAATATTTAATATCTATGTTTAATACTCCCATTCAAATTCACACCCCTCTCACCAGCCAGCCACAGAAGCTCTGCTTCTGAAGGCAGCAAACACGTGTCATTGGCTGCGAAGGGCAGCAGATGGCAAGGAAAATGTACAAGCATCTCATCAAGACTATTGGCTGATAGCGAGAAGCCCATCTACACTCCCTGCTGCAGGGAGACCAGCTGTCTGCCCTGAAAGACATGGAGGTGAGGCACCTCTAGTGGGTGTTTCAGCACCCTTCCCCTCATGTTTCCTGTCAAAACCCAAACCAACCCACCCTTCAAAGATGGTGTCAAATGTCTCCTAACCCTTTGATGCCCCCTTGGATGACCCCATGACACATTTTCATTCATTCTCTCGCTCTCCCCTCACACTACGCTCCCTTCTTTCACACCTCATGGCATTTGACACCTGTCTCTCTGTCTTTACTGGTGTACTAATCAGCCCCACCTTGACAAGCACTTTAAGGGCAGAGACTGATCTACCCATTCTGGTGTGCCTTACAGCACCTCCCTGGGTAAGGGCTGCTCACATTTGAAATTGAAGTAAATGGAATGCAATCCTGGCTTGACATAAGTTGCCATTTCAGATTGACATGGGTGTTCCCCAGGTTGGTTACAGAGTTGTCTTATAGCCTGGGCATTTCTGTTTGGCATGGCGACAGCACATTTATTTGCAGCTGATACATATGCATTGGATGGTCTGCCTTGTTCCAGTGAACCATGGTCCTTGCATGAAGTAACTCACTCTCTAGAACTATGATTTTCAGACTTTTTTGACAGAGACCCACATTAAGAAATGCATTTTATGATATTTCTCTGTACACATATGGGGAGGCACAAAAGTAAAGCAAATGTTTCATGCAACAAGAGTAACTCTTGTTATGTGTGATTCACTTTCTTTTTCCCCATTCTATTTCATTTTGTTTGAAGTGCTGGTCTATTTTCATTTCATGACTCATTAATGTGCTACAACCACAGTTGGAAAAGTACAAATCCCATGGAGGAGACTGATGGCCAAGGGTCCCTGAGAACTCTAAGGAGGGGCACCCGACCCTGCTGTGGGGGGAAGGGAGAGCCAGGAAGGACCTCTCAGGGGAGGTGATGCCTGTGGTACATCCTGGCAAGCATGGTGGAGTTGACAAGGAAAGCAGTGGAGACAGTGTTTCCTTGCAGATGGAAGGAAGGAAGGAAGGGAGGAAGGGAGGAAGGGAGGGAGGGAGGGAGGGAGGGAAGGAAGAGTCTTCATTTTTTGAGTTTTCATGGGATTTCCTCTGTCCCTGCGGCCTTCATGACTGTGATTCTAGCTCTGCAAAGCACATGTCGCCATATCTGTGTGGACCATGGAGCTTTCTGACCTCAGAAAAGCCCATTTTCCACTGTTGTACCAACTGAATCTCTCTGCCCCACCTCTAGCCACCCATGCCCCCTGACTGGCAGCAGTTCTGTCCCCCAAAAATGACTGCATATCATCAAGGAGGGCCTGTAATGAGCCTTTATGGAGGATCTTTTGCTCCACAGCAGCCCCCCCTCCCAACACTCCTCACTTGGAGTTATAAAGCATCCTACCACCTGCCCGCCTTCACCGCCAACACTACAACGTCTGGCCAATTGCCCGGTGCTGGGACAGGCTGAGCTCACCAAGCGTGACCTCACAGGTGTGAGCCTGCTGGGCACTGGCTGGTCAGGAGGATGCTGACTCAGCGCCCATGCCCACAGGCTCCTGCTGCCACACTGTAGCAGAGGCCTATGGCTAGGGTCAAGTGGGTTTAGGGTCTGCTTAGAGTTAGGCCAGATGAACCACACAGTCGATTACAACCCTGAAACTCTCCAGTTCTATGATTAAGAGGGGAACACAGCCTCCCGATAAGTACAAGACTCAGATAAACCCAAGGGTGGATACAGCTAGAGTTTCCCTGGAGCACAAAGAATCTGGGGCTCGAGAGCTTGATGCTGGGTACTGGGACAGCTAGAGGGGTAAGATTAATCAAAACTAGAATCAAAATGCATGTCTCCCACCCTCTCTGTACCAACCCCTGTAGACTACAGGTTACCTTTTCATACCTCTCTGTTTGCAACCTTTTTAAAGGTGCCAGCTGATCCCAGCTTTATTAAAAGCAAGAGCCCACCAGCACAGTTACACTACTAATAAATATGCCAGAATTTGATGGCTCCTTTTTTAGTTTACGGGTTTATATACTTGACCATGTTTGTTTTTCTCAGTGTACCTGTGAGACAGGCAAGAAAAATACCATATTCACAGATGAGGACACTGAGACTCAGTGAAGTTACAGAACTTGACTAAAGATACTTAAGAGAAGCAGACTCAGATCATATGATTCTCAACCAGTGCTCCTGCTCTGCTCTCCACTGCCTTCCTGCACTTTCTGCATGATTTATCCTATAGGGTCTCAGGGGGGACTCTGTTCACTACTGCTAATGTCCTGCTCTCTGGCTAAATGAGGGTCCACCGTGTCAGGTGGTCTTCTAGAAGACGTGCCAACATCCCAGACAGCTCCCACCCTGCCCTTCCACCTGAGCTCCTGATGTAACAGCTTCTCTGGCTGGAGTCTCCCCAAGCCAGGCAAGGGTCTGTGCCATGTTTCCCATTCTCAGAATCCACCCATCAACGGATTCTGCAAAATGCCTGACCCGTTTTGTACTCAGCACAGAGCAGTTTCCCAATGAAACAGTCACTGGGAATTCTACTGAGGTAAAAAGGTTTTCTTTGGAAACTGCAAGGACATTCTAAGATTGGCTTCAAAAACTGATGGCATAATATAGAGCAACTAACACAAGGCTCGTGGAATTCTGCACCAGTCCTTGCAGTGAAGCAAGTGCTGTTGGCCTGTCATCAAAACTCCATCTGAAGAAGCTTTAATGAGGACAGATCTGTTAAATTCTAGCTTCCCATTTTTGGATGAGAGACAGGAAGAATATCATCACCTCACATTTGCATGGCACTTTCTAATTTTTAAAGCACTTTATTTTTATGCCCATAACAAAGTCTAGAAGTTGGGCAAAGTAATATTCTGAATCTCATTTTATAGATGAGTAAACTGATGATCAGAGAAGTTAAGAGACTTGCCCAAGACCACACAGCTTGTAAGCAACACAACCAAGTTCATGGCCCCTCAATTGGTGCTCGTTTTAGGTCCAAATGCTGCCTCTGGGTGTCCCCCGGTGGTGGCTGCTGAGCCCAGGTGGCTCACACAGCCAGCCCTAGGCTCACCAAGCTGCAGCCTTTTGCTTCGCTGGGCCCCTGGCATGGGTGGGCGATTCCCAGGCCAGGAGGGATTTGCTTGGGGATCTTGTCATCAGTAAAGATCAGTGAGCTATCATGAGAGTTAGCTTTTTCTCTTTTTGAAAAAAAAGAAAAATCCCAAGACAGTGTCCTCAATCTGTCTGTGTTG
This sequence comes from Mirounga angustirostris, assembly GCF_029215605.1. NCBI lineage: Eukaryota > Metazoa > Chordata > Mammalia > Carnivora > Phocidae > Mirounga > Mirounga angustirostris. The sequence continues at coordinate 24,549,225 of NW_026991723.1, forward strand.
TCTCTTTCTAAACACACACACCTCAGCAAAAGCAGTAGTCCATGAACTTGCCATTCTTTGAAGAGTACACTCTCAAGTGTGAGGAAAGACAACTAAGTGAAGCCTTAGAGTGCTCATCTCTAAACACAGCCAGAGGGAGAGTTCATTACTATATTCTCACTTTTGACAGCCACATCAAAGAAGCCAAAATAATTAAAAAATAATTGCCTAAGAGAAAAAATGTCCTACCATGCAAGTGCCCACTGGAAAGAAATGAGAATTTGCGACTGCAAGGGGTACGTCTCCATGGCTCTGGAAGCACTCTTGCCTCCTGGGAGGTCAAGGTCCCCAGGGCAGCACCTTGGACAGATCTCAGGTCTCAGAAAATTGCAGGCCTGCGGCTGTCACCCCACACCCCTGGTTCATAGGTTCATTCAACAACTATGTACTGACCTCTACTATGTGCTAAGTGCTGGGTTAGGTGTTGAGTGATACGCAGATGACTAAACAGACACAAGCCTTTTCCTCCCACAGCTTGCTTTGCATCATTACTTTAAACAAATCTTCCTTATATTGTCAGAGATTTGAGAGATACTGCCAAAAAGCTGAGGACCAGAGAGGTGTCCTGAGCATGTGGACTCAATAGGCTTTCATATACACATAAAAAAGGTCAGTGGAAGGGGAAGAAATAGCATGTGAACCAGTGTCTCAAGGGTCTATAGGTCCTTGTGTGCAGTTACATCCCTGGGGGATTTTAGAAGGTTCCAGAAAAAGGAAACTATAAATGGACTGAAGCCTCATTTCCCATCCCCTCTGGTGGTTCGGTCCATTCGGGAAAAGATTCTCACTATGGCCACTCTGCTCCCCTCACTCCCACAGCCTGGCTACTCAAAGTGTGGTCCATGAACCCGCCACATGGCCACCACCTAGGAGCTCATTAGAAATGCCAGATTCATGAATCAGAATCTGATTTTAACAAGATCCGTAGGTGATCCCTGTCCAAGTTAAAGTTTGGGAAGCCCTGATCTAGGAATCCTTGATTCCCATAAATTAAGCAAACCTCAATTGAAAAAAGAAATGCTTTTTCCAATTATTTCTGATCTAACCATCTATATATGATAACTATGGGATTCTTGGAAAGTCTTACGTATTGGGAATATAAGTCTCTGAAAGCATTTTGTTAAAAAGTTTCCTTCTTTGTGTTTGTGCTGTCAAGAGAACTCCCCAGCATCAAGTATTTCTTTCTTTTTTTTTTTTTTTAAGATCAAACACTCACACTTCATGTTAGAAGACTAAAACCCAAGCAGATCCCTTGGGGTGGTTCTGCCTCCCAGCTCTAAGAGAATGCCAGAGGGTTTCTGGGTGGCAAAGGCTACAAAGAAAAGAACACAGGCTTAGGTCTGCCACAAGAAAAAAAAATTATGACTTCAGATAAATCTTTTAACTTCTCTGAGACCCACGTTCCCTTGTCTATAAAATAGAAGCATCAAATTAGGTGATCCTTAAGGTCATTTCTGGCCCAGAGTCTAGGAAAGTTCAAATGATACATTTTATCATTTCCTCTTTTCATTTCTGCCACACCGAGTAACCACAATTTGTGGTAGAAGAGGGACTGTAAAGACTATTTTAAAAATAAGTACATACAAATAAAAGACTAGTGTTATCAAGAGGTAGGTTATAAGACTTTCACGGTTCTGCCACAGTGCTCCAGCTTCCCTAGGCCTACAGCTTTCTCCTGCTTCGAGAAGCAGGAAAGACCACGTCTGCAGACGTGCACGTGACAGCTTCTCACTGGGTCACCCAAACCAGGAAAGAATTGTTCTCTGTACACATCTGCATGGGATCCTGTGCCAACTATAGTCTTGCTCCCCTGTGTGGGAGAGAAGTGCTGTCTGGATGCTGGGCCAGGCTGGCTCAGCCACTCTTTCAAGAGACCCAACAACCCAGGGAATAAGGTAAGAGGCACCCAGCTCACGGGGTCATGCTGGAAACAGAGGAGACTGGGCAAATATGAGCATAAGGGAGATTCCTCCAAGTCCACAGAAGGGGAAGGAACAGGTGCCAACCAGTGTGTGAGAACCTCCTAAAAAAACATAACTTAGGATGACCTTGCCTTCAAAAAGGAGAACGTCATGACAATGTTCAGCTTTAGATAGTTAGCATGTTTGAGGTTTAGGGTGTGCAATGATCTGTGTGTCTCATGGTGATAGAAAGTCCAACGTGACCAAGAGAATATCTCATTCTCAGAACGGCATATGCTGCCACATTATGAAGATGCGTACTCTCGAACCACTAATGACTAAGTTCCTCATTCCTCTGAGTGACCTTTGGGAGTGAGGAGCCCCGAGAGAGATGAGCACCGCCTGCCTTCCTCCTGTGAAACAGTCTAACAGAAGTCAGGCCAATGGGTACCAGCCACATCTGATGAACAGAGAGCAGTTCTAAGAAGGCAGACGACAGACTCGGCCAAGAGATGACACCGCCGTGCCTCACACACACTGTGCATGTGACACTCCGGGCCCAATCAAGCCAATGACTCCCCACAGAGCAAGCAACTCAAAATGCAGTCAGGCCGCACTCACGCCACGGCCCTGTCAAGTCTGTCCCTGGGAAGCTTCCAGAACAGCGAAAGCGCCGTGCCTGGAGACAGATGTGCCCACGCTGACAGAAGGACAGGCATGTGGTGCCCTTACACCCGCTCCTGTTACAGAGAATGTGGCAGAGCAAGCCTGAAAACCTTCTGTCCATGCCTGAAGCCTCCCAGAGCCCCACAGACCACCCCCTTACCTGTGCACTTCCGGAGGCTCCCGCTGGATTTTGGAGCTAGCCTCTACCACCTCTTTGGCAACTTTACCACTGCAAAAGAGAAACACAACATCTGTGCACACACACTCACAACAGAAGGGGAGGGGTGTGCTCGTGTATTGTTTTTTTTAACTTCACAGTGGTCTGATCCACTCTAGAAATCCACGCCTTCTCTTCCTCCATCCGAGAAGTTACTATGGAATCTGAGGGGGGCCCATGAGGGTCAGACGTGAGCGGACTGGAAAGGGAGGACCAAAACAGGCGTACAAGCCAAAGCGCACTGATTTATAAGCAGGATATTCAAAAAGTAAATGAGTGCCCCCACCCTAACCCACCATCAAAATGGAACCACAGGTACCCACCTATATCGAAATCTACTTCCTTTAAAAAATATCTTGCTGCTCGACACGGTCTTGATCTGACTGGATTTCGCATACCTTGAAGAAGCAGCAAAACAGAGGTGGTAGTTAGATTGTCAAGTCCAAGTGAGACATGCTATAAAGCGTGAGGACTGGATATTTTTGACTATAAGAAATATATGCTATTGGAGGATTGCATGCGTGCACACACACCTGAAGAACTTTCACCAAAAAATAGTTACTTTCGCTATGTGTATTACAACCTGCTATCTCTTTTCTTTCTTTCTTTTTTTTAAAGTGGGCTCCATGCACAGCGTGGGGCTTAAACTCAAGACCTTGAGCTCAAGAGTCACGTGCTCTACCAACTGAGCCAGCCAGGCGCCCCTTTCTGTTCTTTCTAAATGCTGGTGACGGCCCACACATTTCGTTTCAGAATCCATTACGGGATGATGACCTGCAGGCAACAGTGATGATCAAAAGGATTCTTTCCCAATTTCCACTTGAAAGATACAGAGAAGATGGATTGTGTCACATGGTGTCAAGTTCCAGGTCACGGGGGGGGGGGGGTGGGGGGGGGGGGACGGGACGACGACACACTTTCGCACCTGTGCCTGAAACAACACTGCAGAAGACAGCTTCCCGGTGACACAGGTCACTCACCGGGTCACAAAGAAGCCACCTACTGTGTACTGCCCGAAAGAGACCACGGGGCTCATGTCACCAGGGACATGGTCACTGGCTTGAGTACTCTCCAGCGAGGTCACCATGACCCAGTGCCCTTTAAAGGAACCCGGGCTGGGAGCTGACTAAGACACACGCGGAACAAGAAGCCCGGCCAAACACTGATTCAGCAGCTCTAAGCACACCTATAACCACGAACAAAACCACAGCACTCTGGAAAACAACGAAAATGTGGGCTCTGTGCAGGCCACACACAGGGCACTAAATTGCTGTGACAGCTGAGGATGTCTCTCGGCAATCACTTTAAGCCTCGTGCAACTAAACCCAGGTTCGAAAGAATGGCCTCCAAGAGTTCAGGACCATTTAAAATATTGAGAGTCCCAAAATCTTAATAGAAAAACCACACAGAACAATATGCTGTATAGAATTCTGAGTGAAGACGAGCATATAGCCAGGGCTCTGGGGTTAGAAGTTTCTGTGCAGGCAGCTATCCCCAACGCCAGGCATCTCGGAAGCCTTGGTTCCTTTGTTCAAGCAATTGTTAACCAAATGCCGAGCCTGGTCCACACCCTCCCCCCACCCCCCACCTCCCACCCCAGGTTCAGGGAAGACACACAGCCTCTGCATTCATGGAGTGTAAGGTCTAGAAGGGAAATGGATATTAATCTAAAAACCGGACACATAAGTGAATAACTATAAATTGTGGTGGGGGCCATGAAGGAAAAGATGCAATGAGAGTATGGGAGGGGGAGACCAATCCAGCCTGGGGGCCATGGGTCTGAGATCCAGGGAAAGGAAGGTGTTAACCGGGCAGCTGGTGGGCAGTGTTCTGGGCGGAAGGCTCAGCAGGCATAAAGCCTGGAGAGCTTGAGCACTGGAGGAACTAAAAAGATCTGATGTGCATTTCCCCATGTTATTATTATTGTAATTACAAGCCCACACACATACATTTTTCCCCCTAATTTAGCACGACCTGACCTTAAGCTGTCCTAGTTAAGGATTTTGGCCTTTGTCCTCAGAACCATGAAAAGCCAGAGGCACACTCTTTTGCAAAGAAGCCCCTTCTCCCTTTCCACTTCTGCAAATGGCCTGAGCCAACAGAGAAGGGCACTGGGGACAAATGAGGAGCAGGCAGAATGAGACAGGAGGGGAGGGGGTCCAGGCCTGGGGAGTGGAGGGATTCCATTTCAAGGCAGGGCCTGGAGAAGGTGGCGTGGGAGCCCTTAAGGACGGGTGGGAGCATATGAGATCCACGCCCGGGAGGCTCCTGCCCCCAGGGACGGGCAGTGCGGGCTGCTGGCCAGAGCTAGGCTACAGATCACATGCAGTCAAGAGGATAAAAATCCCCAGCAAGCTGTGCCAACATGGGACAGGAGTCCCACGGTGCCCTCCTCCTCCAGCGAGGACACGCCTGCTCCCAGCGTACCTGCCCTTTCCCCCCCGCCCCCCACACACACCCAGGGAGCTGTGAGCCTGACACGTTATCTACAGAAGCCTGAGAAAAGGGCGGTCTTCATCAACTCCCCACCTTTTGGCAGGGCTGTTGCTCCCAGGCCTCAGAGGTAGGAGGCACAGAAACCTTTAAAGAAGCTTCTGTCTTTATGGACACCTGGGCGAGTGTCTGCCTTCGGCTTGGGTCATGGTCCCAGGGTCGTGGGATCGAGCCCCGCGTAGGGCTCCCTGCTCCCTGCTCCATGGGGAGCCTGCTTCTCCCTCTCCCTCTGCCCCTGCTTGTACACGCATGTGAGCGCTCTCTCTGCCAAATAAATAAATAAAATCTTAAAAAAAAAAAAAAAAAGCTTCTGTCTTTAAAATGTTGGTTATTACTGTTCTAGGTTCTAACGATCCTTAGGGCAAAGTAGTCTGCTAAGAAGATAAAGAGCCTTAATTGCAGTTTTTAACCCATGAAAGTAATGTAATATTGTACCAACTATACCTCAATAAAAACACTGATTAATGAAAAAGGAAAAAGAGCCTTAATTGGGGTTTTCAAATGCAACTCTGTGCCCAGGTTATAGAAGATACCAGAAACCCAAAGAGGTGTGGCAAGCCCAGCTGGTGCAGGGAGCCTCTTGTGGGGAGAGGAGGCAGCTCTGCTTTCCACTGGTTGAGCCGCAGCTCTGCTCTCCAGGCCCCCAGAGGGGGCCACTGGCTCTTACACTGGAGCCGCCTCTTGGTGGGAGGCCTCAGGGCCGCGTTGCCGCCACCCAAACCCTCAGAAGACACATTTCGCAGAGAAAGTGAAGAGCCTGCCTGCTCAGGATGGGAGGAGTGGAAAGAGCGTTGCCTTCTTTCTGGCAGCTGATTGCCCACGATGAACATTCGTGTCATGTCGTTCGCTCAGAGACACTCTCCCGAGCGCATGACCACCAGTTCCCCACCCTTCCAAATGTGCAGGTAGATGCCCCATCGTGTTTGGGCTGAGAGCTTTATTGGACTTTTCACCGGGAAGTTTATTCAGAGAGCTTGAACAACCCTGGGAAATGGGAAGCACAAGAGGATGGCGGGAGATGGTGAGGGGAAAAGGAAGGTGGCCAGGTGATAAGACACACCTTCAGTTGTTCCCAAACCTGGCCATTTGCCAGCAGCATCTGGAATAGGGGTTAAAACACCAGTGCCCAGGCTCCGTCACTAGAGATTTTCATCCAGCATGTCTGCCGGGGATCCAGGAGTTGGTGTTTTTATCAAACACCCCAACGTCATTCCAAGGCAGCCCACTTGCCCCTGAGAACCTCTGAGTCCCCAAATTCTTCTAGAATGACCCAAGAGGTGGTGTTTTACCTGGAAGAGCAGAGGCCCAAGGCTCCTACCTGCTCTTGGTCCTGCAACCTTGGTCAAGTCATGTAGCTTTTCCCAGCGTTCCTTTCTCCATGAGTTTTTTAAGTGGGGGAGGGTATTACAATATTAATTCATAGTGTTCTGAGGAGCGTTCAATGAGATCAAGTTATCTGAAAGCACCTGTTCATTATATAAGTTTCCCACCCTCCCTAATATCACTCTCAAAACCTCTCCACTGACTTCTCACTCTTGAGCCACCAAAGCCAGGCCTCTGGGTCATGGAGATTCTGGGGGAATGATTTCAGACCCTCTGACAGCCAGTGAGAGGACCTGTTTGCTCTAACTAGCTGACATGCTCCAGTGCTCAGTTCCCCAGGCTCTCACACCAACAATGAGCCTGGAGCAAACATCTGCCCAATGCAGGCAACAAATGCACCACCTAGCTGAACAGCAAACCTCTCCCCCCCAGCCTTCTTCCCCACCTGCCCTCTCCCCACTGCCACCTCCAATTCCCCATCAAAATCCCCGCATGGAAGCTACAGAAGACTCTTCTCGAACTCTTCTCGAATATCTGATGGGCCATGTACCATCCAAAGCATCTCAAACACATTAATTCATTTTATCCTCACAGCTCTCTCCTAGGAGGAAGCAATCCACCTTTTTACGTGAGGAAACTGAGGCACAGAGGGGTTAAGTCACTGAATCATGGTAACAGGATAGAACTGGGGCAACTGGGCTGCAAATCCAGGCCTGTATTTTTAAAATAATGCATTAGCTATGCAGCTTCTCAGACTTCAAAGAACATCAGATTCACCCAGCACATTTCAAAACACAAGTTTCTGCTTCAGTAAGTCTGGGGTGGAACCCAAGAATCTTCATTTCCAGCAAGTTCCCAGGAGATGCTGACGCTGGTCAAAGCACCCTACTTTGAGAATCACTGGATTAAAGCATTTAACCTTAGCCTGCATGTGAGCACCACCTGGGAAAGATTTATTTCTACCAATATCTAGCTCCGTCATCCCAGATTCTGATTTTTTTTAATGACAAAGTTATTGAGATATAATCCACATACCATAAAGTTCACCCTTTAGACTACACACTTCAGTGGTCTTAATTTACAAAATTTTATTTAAAAATGAGAAAACATTTTCATCACCCGGGAAGAACCAACCTCCCATTATCCCCCTCATCTCCTCCACTCCTAATCCTAGACAAGCACAAATCTATTCTCTGTCTCTCTAGATTTCTCTATTCTCAACATTTCATACAAATAGAATCATACAATATGTGGTCTTTTATGTCTGGCTTCTTTCTACTTAGCATAATGTCCACAGCTTGTTATTTTTTGAAAAGCTCTCCCAGGTGGTTCTAATGTGCAGTCAGTGCTGAGAACCACTGGTTTGGAACCTTGGTACTCAAAGTGTGGACCATGGGCCTGCAGCACAGCCTCACCAGGGATCTTATTAGAAATATGGACTCTGGGGGGTGCCTGGGTGGCTCAGTCAGTTAAGCATCAGGCTCTTGATTTCAGCTCAGATCATGATCCTGGGGTCGTGCGGTCGAACCCCACATCGCACTCAACAGGGAGTCTGCTTGAGATGTTCTCCCTCTCCCTCTACTCCAACCCCTGCTCACATGCTCTCGCTCTCTCAAATAAATAAATCTTAAAAAAAAAAAAAAAAAAAAGGAAATATGGACTCTGATGCCCCATCCCAATCTCCTGAATCACACTCCACATTCTTGCAGGATCTCCGGGTCATTCACGTGCTCACTGAGGTGTGCGAGGCTCTCATGTAGGGAGCTCTCAGCGTCCTTATCTACTGAATATAAAGCTGTTCCTCTGACAAAACGCATACCAGACTCTGGGTAAGACATTTCTTAGAGACTGCCTTTGTGCCCTGCAAACAATTCCAAAGTCGGGGACAAAGAGCATCATTTGAGCCTCTATGGTGTCCCCAGTGCCCAGCACAGTGCATAGCATAAAGCAGGTGTGACAGACTCATTGAATGGAAACTCCCCAAGCCACTGAACTCTTCAGTGACTCCATGTGCTTCCAGTACAGGGAACCTGTACTCTGGGGGGTGGCGGCGCCTAGAAACCACATGGCATAAGGGAAACTCTGAAATGGTGACTGTCTGTGTCGGGGATCCCCTGGGGTTTGGAGCAGGAGGGAAAATCAGAGTTTCTGCACTGGGCTCCATTCCCAGGCAGCAGATCTCAGAACAAAGGCTTTCAAACCTGATCGTGGTCCTGGGCCAGTGGACGCCCAACTGCACATTCATGTCTTAAAAGCACACTAGGGAATTCCTAGGCATCGGCCACCAGGCCTCCCTGTTCCCATGGCAGGTGAAGTAGAAAAAGGAGCAAACCACTCCCAAGTCAGGAAACAAAATCAGGACCTTGCTCTGCCAGCCGAAACCATTACGACGCAGCACCCAGTGGGACAGCACCCACCCCTGAGCTTAACAGAATCAGAACCCTTCAGAGTCAAAGGGACGGGGCTCTGCGACCCACAGGCGCTCAAAAACCTTTTGTCATTAGTGGAGGAGGGGGTAGTCATGGTCACTGCGGCACAACTAAGCACTCCCCAAGCAGGTATTACATTTTACGGATGAAAAACAAAGTTGGGGCTCAGAGTTCAAGTGCTTTGTTCCAGGCCACACCGCTAGGAAGTGACAGAGTCAAGACTCAAAGCCAAGCCTTTCACCTCCAAGGTCCATGCTCGTGAACACGAGGACACAGTGAGGCAAACAAACCACGGCCAAGGCCCTGTCCCCTCCGTTCTGTAGATGAGAAGGCTGAGGCCAGACTTGTCCGAGGTCACACAGCCTGGTCAGAACAGGTGGTATCTTTCCTTCTCCGTAAGTAACAGGGATGGTTATCAGATCAATGAAGGAACAAAAGGGTCCAAGAAAACTCAGATCAGTATAAATATTAGGGATTAGGGGTCTTCATGAGAGAGACGGGGTAGCCTGACCTGACCAAAGCAGGGGTGCAAGGACTCGGTCACCTCTGTACAGAAGGTCCCCAATATATGATGGTTCGATTTACAGTACGTTTAACTTAGGATGGGTTTATCAGGGTGTAACCCCATCGTAAGTCAAGGAAGTCAAGGAAGATCTGTTCAGTGCCACAGGTGCTGACCACTAAACCCTCCTGGTCTTCGGAAGCATCCACAGAAGACTGGGAAGGATTCCTCTGATATGCCTACTTGGCCCATCTTATGACAGGACTATCACACTGACCTCTTTACTAGCTGCCAGCTAAGGTGCATACCCTAAAATATGCAAAATGAGTTCCCCGGTTCAGAGGTTTTTCTCCTGCTTCCCCCTCCTTTCAATTCTGCTTTTGTCTTTGACTCTAGCAATCAACTGACTCCCTCACACATGCTAAAACAATGTGTGTGCAAAAGAATGAATTAATGTCCTAAGTTATTCTTTGATGGAGATCCTATGAGTTCACCTAAAGGATCTTCAAAGCCATGCTAAACTCCTCCCAAGAAGAGCTGACTGAGAAGCCTCCAAAAGGTCTATCCACTGGGTGTTCTCCTCTCCTACTCCCGCCCCTTCCACCATCTGTGGTCAGCAGCATCAACCACACCTTTCGCTTCTCTACCCTGTTTCATGATGGCTGAGCCCTCTGTCTGGCCCCAAGAGCTCCTGGCCCCTCCTCTCCTCCCTGTCTACTCCATGTACCCTCTACTCCAGCCTTGTGTGGCTGCTCATCTTCCCCAACATCTTCCACTTTCCTGCGTTGGTCTCTTACCCAGAATGTCCTTCCTCCATCTGAAGGGGACTTCTACCTCCTGGCTCCCCCAACAACAAGACTCACCCCTCCTCTGGGGTGCCCTCCAGCATTTTATTTGTACTTCCCTTTTGGTGTCTACCATGAAATACAAATCTCTTGAGGATAGGAACTGTGCCTTATCAATTGATCCAGGAAATATTTTTTGAATGCCTGGGGTCTTTGGCAAATAAAAAGATAAATAGAACTTAGTTCCTACCTTCAGAGAGATCTGATCTAGTATAGATATGTACACAAAAACCTACAATAAAATAGGTCATGATCTATCCTGTTTTGCTTTGTTTCAAAACTCCATCTACCAGCTCCCTCATTTGTGAGAAAACACTCATTCAAAATGACTAATTAATGTCTCTAAATGATCCCTTGACAAGAACCAGATGATTTCATTAAAGGAGGAACAGAAGACTTCCAAAAGCTTAGGCTCCAAAAATAGTTTGTCAGTTTCTCAAAAAATTAAGTATAGAGTTACCCAATGACCCAAAACTCCACTCCTAGGTATAAACCTAACAGAACTGTCCACAGAAAAACTTTTATATGAATATTCATAGCAGCATTATTCATAATAGCTAAAAAGAGGGAACAATCCAAATATCCATCGACTGATGAATGGATAAACAAAATGTGGTCTATCCAAACACTGGATCATAATTCAGTCATGGAAAGAAACAAAGTACTGATGCTGCTACCACATGATAAACCTTGAAAACATGACCTTAAGTGAAAGAAGCCAGGCACAGAAGACCACATAGTTTATGTTTCTGTTTATATAAAATGTCCAGAACGGGTGAATCCATAAACATAGAAAAACATACTAAAAACTGCTGAACGTATATGTTAAAGGGGTGATTTTTATGGTATATGATCTCAATTTTTCAAATAATTAAAAACAACAGCAAAATACATGCAGGCCTCAACTAGAGGCAGAGCATCAAACCCTCTGCATCTCCCTCTCTCAGCTCCCATGGGCAATGGACAGGCCTGGACATGATTTCAGAGGCAGTCAGGTGCCCTTATATACCAGTTCCCAAATATCCGATGGGACCCACTGATGTCTTGAAGTGAAGTTGGTTGTGGGAAGGTCTTTTGATACATATCTTCACTCACAGCATTTTGGAGGTCATCTCATCCAAGGGCTTTCAAACTATACTCCTGATGGGATCTGCCCGTGACAGAGTGTTCTCCCAGGACACAAGACTCTCAATGCTAAACCTGAAGAAGGCCCGGCAAATGCAGACAACTGGTCACCCAAGCTCCTGAGAAGCAGCGAGCAACAGGTGAAGGGTCTCGAGTCCCCAGTCCCAACTCTGATCATCACCAACAACCACAGCTCCTCTATTTTTCTCTCTTTACCTACTAGGCTTTGCCTACACTTCTATTTGAGGAAAAGAGTTTTGTGAATAAAAAAGGGATTTGAAAAAGATTGTCCGAGCCTGATCCACTCTCCTGATCCTTGTCAGCTAAAGCCCAGGAGGTTCAGAGACTCAGCATTTTCAGAGACAAGAGTCTAATGAGCATGGCCGAATTTAGTGTGAGGGAAGACAGAGCAAAGGCCACGTGGATGAACTCCAGGGGCCAGCTGGTACCCTCGGCAGGACTGGCTTGGGCTCCTGACTATGTCCCTCACCACTGCTCTTCCACTCAACAAGTGTGTCTCAAAGAGGAGAAGCTGGAACTCAGTGGGAAGATCCTAAATTTGAAGCTCTCTTGAAACCTGAGAGCTTTGTGGATGGTTTCTGAAGTCCTATACAGTACTGACTTTTCACATCATAGCCTCTGACCGCATTCCACCCACAAGCTGTTGGCTCCCATCTCTGTGTACAGAAGGCTTCTTACTACAAACACCTGTGACTCTCTGCCAAAGCTTGCTTTCTCTGGTTGTGAGAGCAGAGTCAGCCCACACTCAGAGTAAGCCAGAGAGTATTAACTCTGCCTTCTGAAGTGGCCATCAACCAAAATGAATGGGGAATTGGTAAACAAACAGCCGGGGCCCTTTGCTTGTCAGTGGGAGAATTCTGAGGCAAGTTCTATAGCCTGACAGAATTCCCCAGCAGAGCTGAGCACAGCTGCCCTCAGGAGTGACCTGATGGATAACATGCCCTATATTGCTTGCTGCCCCACCTCCCTTGCCTACCCCTCCTACCGGTAGGTCCAGAAATCACATCCCAAAGAAACTACTAGCACTCAACTCTTCTCAAGGTCTGCTTCTGAGCGGGGCACCCAACCAAAAACAGATTCTGTGACATTTTGAATGGAACTATCAACGCAAAAAAAAAAAAAGCACCCATTGCAATTCTATGAGTATCACCCAATGAGGAGCTCAGGCTTGGTTGGGAGTCGCCCTGCACAACACACTGAATTTACAATTCCCTTAAATATAATGAAAAGAACTGAATTAAAAGAAATGAATATGCAGCTATTTGCAAAACATGAGTGGTTCCATGGATGCTTTTACAACCTATGATTAAATGAATAAAAGCTACGTACTTATAAAAGGCCTGGTTCTCCACCCCACACTTCCAAAGATGTTTGCAGGCAGCTGGTGTCGAAGTATGGAATGCCAACACGGCTTTTTTCTAATAAAAAAGACAAAATAAGAAAGGGCATGTGAAACAGAATTTATCTTTTTCAGGTATTTACCAATTTGTAGCTCCCCGCCCCCCCCCCCCCCGACACCTGCCAAACAGACTAAAAGTAACTTAGGCATTACCCTGGTCTTAAAAGTGCTGTTGAAATGGTGTCCCACCTCCCTCACCCTTTGCAGACATCTTGAATCTAACTGGGCCCTGTTTCTAACAAAAAACATCCTCACAGTCAATCCTTCTCAACAACCCAGGAATCACCCTCCTCTCAATCAGACTTGTAGTCCTTTAAAAACTTTGCCACCGCTGAATAACCGGTGCTTGATCTAAAAACTAGTCAAGAAAATCTGCAAACCTCCAGACCTAGGCCTAAGGCTCAAAGCTTCCATGACGGCCTCCTCTCAGATGCATTCCCTGATGAACCCAACCTGCATCCGGTAGCTTCATTAAGACTCCTGGCATGTACAGACTCTATTCATAAAACGCACCAGCAGTGGTTGAATATCTAGCTTTGGAAGTATTCTTCACTTGTTTCATAAATCTATATTTTGGCAGATTACAGAGGTAGAAGGAGGTTCCATTTTCCTTTTTTTAATTCAAATTCCAGTTGGTTAACACACAGTGTTAGTTTCAAGAGAAGGTTCCATTTTCTATCCCAGTCTATTTTTTACACAGTAGTGTATGGTCAAGCGTTGCTCACTGACTTTGTTCTTTTTAAAAAAATTTTTTATTTAAATTCAATTTAGTTAACATGTAGTGTACTATTAGTTTCAGGGGTAGAATTCACTGATTCATCAGTTGCAGTTAACACCCAGTGCTCATTATATCACGTGCCTCCTTAATGCCTATCACCCAGTTTCCCCATCCCCTGACCGATCTCCCCTCCAGCAACCCTGTTTGTTCCCTATAGTTAAGACTCTCTCATGGTTTGCCTCGCTCTCTGTTTTTATCTTATTTTATTTTTCCTTCCTTTCCCCTGTGTTCATCTGTTTTGTTTAATTCCACATGAGTGAAATCTTATTTGTCTTTTTCTGACCGACTCATTTCACTGACTTTGTTCTTAAATGTGCAAACCCACTATTTATTTACCTCTAAAATGTTTAGCATACAGCTTCCATTATCACTGTAAGCTTCAAAGTGGTGGTATTCTGGGGCTACAATACTAAAGGCATGTTTTATGCTTGCGTCCCTCTTGTTTGCACACACACACACACACACACACATAACTACAGGCTAGAAAAGCAGTCACTGACCTCCTTCTGAGTGCCAATCACATAAAATGTCTTCCCTTCAAACTTCAACTTGCAGACATCCGGCCTAAAAGAAAAGAAAATCTCTTTGGGTGAGAAGAAGAAAAAAAAAAAAAAAGTGGCAGCTAACTAATGTACCTGGGTTTCCCACAGGAATCAGGCTGACTCTCAAATACCAAGCCGACTGCAATGAAACAAGATATTATCTTATCATCAGTAAAGGCTTAATGAGCAGTGAAAAGCCCCCAAGTGAATTATACAGCAATTTTCTTCCCAAGAGAGGATCTGAAGGCAGCTCAGAACTATTTCTTCCATTTTTTACAGTCAAGCTGCATCTTTCTTCCAAGGAGCTCTGGAGGCTTTGTGAACATTAACGACAAAAACAATATTAATTGGCCAGCCCACTTTGCGAGGTAGGAAGAATGTGATTATTTCAGGTTCGGGTAATGAAATGATATGGATTCACAGTATCTGTCTCCCTCAAACTTTCACATCCATCTTCGAGAAACACACACACCAGGCTGCAAAATTTTCATTTCTGCTCTCCCTGCTCAAGAGAGAATAGTTTTATTAAATATTGAGATGCTCAAAATTGTGAGGACAGCTTGACACATGGTAGTCAAAAGAGGAACTTTGGGTTTTTATCTTAAGGAGCCGCTCAATTAAAATCTGCCTGAAATGGGGACCCTAGGTCACCTCTTTGGTGAGCAAATATGCATAGAGAGGAGACAATTCTATTTTTAGTCCTTTGATCTAATTTCTAAAAGAGTGATTTGTGCCCCTGTGTTTTTTCCTGAGGGAAAAAGAACAGTATGTCTACATTAAGCTGTTCAAACTTAGGAGAGGATTTGCAAGAGTGACACAGCTCAGTGGATGTTAAAAAACAAAAAACAAAACTAGGATTAATGTGGGACTAAAATTTGTTTTGGTAACATATCCACAGCTATTCCAAATACACATGCCTAGGCAGAGGCTAGAGAGGGGTAGGGATGACATTCAGCACCCCACCAGGAACACCACGATGTAGAACCAGAAACAAATGGTCCGGTGATTGTCCATCTTAACTCTTCAGTGGACCCAGGAAGAAACAGAAGCCCAAGGAGCAGACACTTGCAATTAATTTGCACTTAAGACATGACAGGTTCTCCCCTAACTACTTCAGAGCTCAAGTAGTTCAGAAACCTGAGGATCTAACCCGCAAGTCTTCTGTGGTCCTAGGGTAGGATGGGAGAAGTCCCCACATTATCCATGCTTCCCAAAGTCAACAGGAATCTGTAGGGAGCTTATTGGGGAATGGCCTGCAAGGTGATTAATACCCTTCTTTCCAAGGTGCAGAAAACACAGGGAAGAAAACTAGTCACCCCACCATGCAACACGTCCACAAGATGTCAGAGTTCATGAATCCCACCACTCACAACACAGTTGCATTTGCTTCTCACCCAACTCCTTTCCTCCCCATATGTAATGCCAGATGTAATGGATTCCCATCTTACGACTGAGTACACAGAGACTCAGAGAAGCGAAGTGAAGAAGAGTTCTGAGAATGCTCATTGTGGAGAAAGAACAAGTGGGTGCAGAGGGGAGCGGAAAGTATGAGCTGAACAAAAGGCAATGATTCAAGGAAGAGATTGATGAAATCAGGGATCTCAGAAAAAAGAGTACAAGGTGTAGGAGTGGAGTGGACACTAGCTGGCTGATGCTAACCCAGCAGAGAAGGTTTGAAAGGGAGGGGGGAGGTGCCAAGAGGACAGTGCATGAGTGGGGGTGTTGATAAAGGGGTCCTGGAAATCCTGAAGCTAACAGAACCACGAAACTGAGGTTCAGGTAAATGCAAGGGCATTGCCAACCCATGAATGAAGGCAGATGCCCACTGGCCCATCAAGAAGAACTTCAGGCCACAAGGGGGAGCCCACCACCCAGTGAGACATGATGGGGGGAGGGGGATGACAAACCTGTCAGGGGCCCTCAGGGAGGAAACTGAATCAAGCTGAAGGTATGAACAAGACTGAGCCTTTACAATATTCCATATAAGTTCAGCCTTCTGGCTTTTTGCCCAAACCATCTTCTTGATTGGACACCATGGGCCCTGCTGGTCACCTACCTTGCTCCATCCTCCCACTTCTGTATTGACATGACTCAGACTTTCTTCTTCCTCAAGATGACATGTTCATGCAGATTATGTTCTTCCCAGCCGCAAGAGGTGGGTCTTGATTTGACCAAGAGAGTCATGGAGTTCCCACTCTTCTCTAAGGGATTGCTTTAAGTAGGTTCATGTGAGCCAATCCTGCCCTATTAGATATACCGGAAGTCTCCTACAGGGCTTCTGTAAAACAAGTCCTCCTTGTTTTAATAGGAGACACACAGAAGGGGATTCTCTCCTCCAGGCTCTAGGTGTTGCTGAATGAAGATGGGATGGCCAGAGTTCCTTGCATGGCCACCTTATGAGCATGAGCCTGGGGACAAAAGCCATTACCCTGGGATGACAGAGAAGAAAATGGAGACCCAGGTCCTTCACGGTGTTGTCAGGCAATTAAGTTAAAGGATCATGGAAATGCCCAACCTCTGGAAGTTTTGCTGTGTGAAATAATCAGTCCTCTTATTTGTAAGCCACTGTGAGCAGACATCCCTGTTACTTAGAGCCAAAAGCATCTTCACTGATATACTGGGTAACACATGACGTCTCTGCAACAAGGACTCAAGAGAAGAGAATGGAGGGGCACCTGGGTAACTCAGTCATTAAGCATCTGCCTTCGGCTCAGGTCATGATCTCAGGGTCCTGGGATCAAGCCCCGCAATGGGCTCCCTGCTCAGTGAGAAGCCTGCTTCTCCCTCTCCCACTCCCCCTGCTTGTGTTCCTGCTCTCGCTGTCTCTCTTTCTGTCAAATAAATAAAATCTTAAAAAAGAGAGAGAGAGAGAGAGAGAGAATGGAGAGGAGGGAGCAGGAGAAGATGGTCCTGAGTTATTCAAGGGAAACTGTACCTTTACCCTGCCCTGCCCTACCTCAGGTCACCCCTCTGGCCAGAGCAGCAGTTGCTGGTGAGGAAACACTGGGCACCTTCTCTTTGGAGACAGAGCCCCTGAGCCCAAGACACACCCCAAGTCTCCTGAGGTCTAGGACAACCTAGGTTGGCTTTTATTTATAGATGAATAATCCCTTTTTAATGATGCTCCACGGCAAAGAAATGAATACTAGGCATTCTACCGGACATTTCCAAACAAAAAAAAAGTATCAAAGGCTGGGAAAGAAAAGCAAGGTTAAGAAAAATGGTAAGCTAGTTTCCCAAAGAAGTCCTTACCATTTTATCAAATGGATTCGCTTATTTCCCTGGAATACCACAAAGCCTGCTGCAGTGAATCCTAAAAATGTTGTTGTGCCTGTTGAATCCTGGAAAAAAAGGAGAACCAAAAACATTTGGATTGAGAATGAGAAATATAAAATAAATGATAAATGGTATCCTCATTCATCCACCCCCTGGGTTACTTTCAGGTTAATCCCATTGATCGTGGCAATAAACTAAGTTGCTGAAATGGGACTTCCAAGGATAGTGCTTCTAAAATCTGGGGAAGGTCTGGGAATATGCAGCTTTTTCCTTGGAGGAACAGACCTTCTACCTCTCCGGGAACATCCTGGGAAAAGGCAGATTAGTCCCAAACCACTATGTCTATTTCCAAGTGTGTCTTGGGGCCACCCGAGTTCTCGGATCTGTCCTGTAATGTTGTCAAACGGTGCTCAGTCATCATTAGCCCTAAAATCAAAGATGCTATGAAACCAAAGCCCTAATTTGACTTGATTAAATTCCATACAAAATTCCTGGTAGTTTTATGGGCGCCTGGGTGGCTCAGTTGGTTAAGCGACTGCCTTCGGCTCAGGTCATGATCCTGGAGTCCTGGGATCGAGTCCCGCATCGGGCTCCCTGCTCGGCGGGGAGTGTGCTTCTCCCTCTGACCCTCCTCCCTCTCATGCTCTCTGTCTCAAATAAATAAATAAAATCTTTAAGAAAAAAAAAAAATTCCTGGTAGTTTTAATGTAAAGATATGTCCAGAAATGTCTACTTCACTTCCAGCCTCAACCAGGAAAACCTAAGCATAGATCAGTAAAAGAAAAGGAATGATGGTAACAAAAATCAAGTCCATCTCCAAGTAATAAATAAAACAAACAGGCTCAAAATTGTGGATAAAATCTAATTCACTAAATGGAATAAACTGATTTATACCATTACAGAAGAGGATTCTGGCAAATATGCTAAAATAATTGTGCGAATAAAAATAAAAATGCCAATGTGAACAAGTACTATCAGCTCTCTACCTCGGCCGCATGTTGGAATCATCTGGAGAGCCTGGTCTGCTTCCCCACAGACCCTGATGTCATTGGGTGGCAGGAGTATGAAGCTCCCTGGGTATTTCTAATGAGCAGCCTGCACTAAGAGCTCTAGAACTAGTACTTTACCAAATACTATTAGCTGATCCCATATGGGTAAAGAAATGTTCCAGCAGAACTCAAGAACTTACCTTTAAGAGCCTGGCTGAGATAAACGGTTAGTTTAGAATTCTAGTTAGTGTCTGGTTGATGCGTAGTTGGTTTAAGGTATGGAAAGAAGAAAACTGTTTTCATAAAACATTTCTGGAAAATGTGTGCATCATCTTGGGGACTTGCTAAAAAAGCATATTCCCCAGCTGTAACCCCAGCGATTCTGAGTCAGAACTCTGGAGTGGAGCCCAGGTGATTCTGATACATGCTTGAGAGAAATACTATCAAATAATATGAGCAAAGAAAGCAAAAAAAAAAAAAATCCTAATGTCAAAATATAATTTTAAGTCTTTTTTTCCCTCTATTTTCCATTAAGGTTACCTTCTCGCTGACAAGGGTCTTGAAAATAAATCTGTTGGGATCCTTTAAGTTCTCAGGGGTAGAACCATCCATTTGATAAATGAATGAATCATATATGTTAATTTAGTAAAGTATGGCTACTACATAGCAATTAGCAAGCAATTGGAAGGCTTGCAATGGAGAAAATCAACCACCAGAACATGTGACTACAGCCTACTGTTGTCCCTTCCAATTAGGGACAATGGGTCAGCCTGTAGTAATATCCCCCACACTAATTAACTCTCTTGTAGGTAAAACAATCATTATATGTCGGCCTGCTAGGAGGGGCACTCACCTTGCATGGGTGGGGGTCTACCCCATAGGTTTCCAAAGTGTGAGCTTTCAGGAGTAAGTTAAATTCAGCAACTGGTGGGCTCTGGCCTCTAGAATCACACAAGAAAATTTTAGGTCGTTAATACAGAAGATTACAGAAACCTAGAGTCCCTTCATTCAGTAAAATGGGATATCCTACACTAAAAAAAAAAAGAGAGAAATCCCTACATAAATAATAATCAGTAACACCGATCATCATTCCTCACCACAAGGAGCTCTTTGCTAAGGAATCAGAGCTCATGTTCCCTGGCTAATTGTTCCATAATAAACCTACATGTACTCTGAGAACTCCAGTGACCTGTACAGTTAATCATGGTTATCAAGTTACCAATAAGCAAAGCCTTGCAATTTCAATCTTAATGTGAAATAGAACTCAGCATCAGTTCTTTCCTACTCACTTCAAAAGATTATCTAGGGTAAAGAGCATTCCCTCTTGCTCAAGGTAGAATATGGGCAATTCTTTTATGCTACCAGCAAGCCTGAACAAAGCCATCCTCATAGGAAAAATGGTCAACCATTCCACTGGAAAGCTCTGGATTTTGAAAGGAAATCTCAGCCACTTATCCCAGCTATGCCCTCCACGGTGGTAAACAAGGTCTTGGCCTCAGCGATGGGGAAAGGGGCTGCAATAGAGAGGACTTTTGGGGTTAACTTCCAAAGCAGGATCGTGCAGCATTTCAAAGACTACACTTTTGACTAAGTCCCGGAACGTATCTTAGAGAATCCAAACCATTCCCCAGGGATAAACAGGTAACTCTAACAACCAAGAAGAGTTTGCCAAAGAAAACAACAGGAATTTGTTTTTATTTCCAAAATGTAGAATTACATTGTGGTATTAAGTCTATTTCCACCCAAGCATCTCCCCATAGATGGATTCCCTCCTCACCCCCTCAAGAGTCATCATGCCTCTAAATCAAAACAGTATTCCATCTACCTTCTCCCTAAAGCCTTTTGAGACCTTCTCTTTACCCTGAGTGACTGAAATTTCACTAGAACAGGTCTGAGGAGTGTCTTTATTTACTTATCATGATCAGCACTGTGGGGACACTTTTAATCCGACGACTCGTATTTTTCCATGGCTGTTTGATTCTTCTCTTCCCAACCTCCGTCCTCACCCCCAACCATTCTTTCTTTCTCTCTCCTCTCCTTTGACAGGCCCACATAAATGGATCTTGAAACCCCTAGGTCTGTCCTCCATACCTTATAACCTTTGTTTCATTTTCTAAATCTGTCTTTTTGTACTACATTTTGAATTTTCTTTTCAAGATTTTATTTGTTGGGGGGGGTGGGGAGAGCACGAGCAGGGGGAGTGGCAGGCAGAGGGAGAAGCAGGCTCTCCGCTGAGGAAGGATCCCAACAAAGGACTCAATCCCAGAACCCTGGGATCATGACCAGAGCTGAAAACAGACGCTTAAGCGACTGAGCCACCCAAGCATCCCTTTTCTGAATTATTTCTTAATTCGGACTTCCAGCTTGCTAATTTATTCTTCAGCTGTGTGCATCTTGCTTTTCTTCCCATTTCTGAGGGTTTTTTTTTTTTAAATACCAATTAAATATTTTACTTCCAACATAGTATCTATTTGGCTCTTGAAATAGCTGCCTGTTCCTATTTCATGCAATAAATTCCTCTTATGCCTCTGAGGAAATCCCACTTTGTTTCCTTTAAAGTCCAATCCTGTTTGCTGTTAATGCTGCTTTCTTGGTGAGGGTTCTTTGGTTTGCTAAGTCAGAATCTCACATTCATAGAGTTGATGTTTTCTTAAGTGATTCATGGATGGACATTTTTTTTATCTGATGTTATCTGTTTAATGCAGTGGCCTCCAGAGGTTTGTAGGGAAGAAGTGGGTGTGGGGGCATGCCATCTGGGAGGAGTGTATGTTAACTTGATTTTAAACTGAAAATTGTAGTTCTTCTGGGTTTGCCCACACACGGGGTACTTCCAGCTCAAGCCTGCTGTTGCCCAGAAGGAACCAGAGAAAGAGGTCAAAGCTACCCACCTGAGCCAAATGCAGTTGCCCACTCACCATAATGGCGGCCCTGTGTATCTATTGCCTGAAGCACTCAGAATCACTCCTACCCTACATATGTGTTTAACCTGGATTTGCTCCATCTGTTTCCCATCTTCCAGACTCACTGGTAGACTTCAGATCCAAAAATGGTATTCTTTTCTAGATCTGCTTTCTAGTATTTTGCCATTATCTATTGGGCCTTGGAGAAGGAAGATAGCCATATGTGCTACCTTTTTCTTTTTTTAAAAAGAATAATTTTTAATCCATCCTTTACAGAACGTATTTCTGAGGGATTAACTCAAACACCTGCTTTAAGAAAATAAAGTCTTTCTAAAGCCTTTGGGCTTTCCTCTTTAGCCTCGGTGTTCTAAAGTTCCACTGTGATATATATATAAAGGCAACATCTCTATTTATTTATTCTGATCAGCACTCTATGGGCCCCTTCAAAACAATTTCTTTCTTTTTTTTTCAAGTCACAGTCAATATTAGTATATCTCTTCTTGATACCATAACAACAGGTTCAAAAAAGTCACCAACTATATTGATGGGAAAGGGAAAAGGGATTTTTTGAGTTTTCTCAATACATACAAGAATTTCTCCATAGCTCTCTTAAGTTCTAGGAGTAATATCTTACCTTTCACTGAAAAATATATTATTAAATCCAAATATTGGATGCTATTTCCCTCCCCGCCACATTCTCACTCACTCACCCATGCATTCATAGCACCCCGACGAGGGATAAAGCACAGAGCTGAGCTGTCCAGCATGTTACTAAGCAGCACCCCCACTCTGGTGACCCTCAGTGAAGGCTTCAGCCTAACGACCCAGACGGGGGCCAAAGGGAACCAGGACCGGAGCCAAAGCAGCTCAAGCCATTAGCCCTGCTCCAGGCTAATCCTCCTGCTTGACATGAAAGGGCTTCACTCTGGAGAGCTGGCCATTCTCCCTGGTGGTTAAAGTGTCAGCACCTTTGTATAAGCCGCACAGTGTTTATTCTTAAAATCCCAGTTTGGTTTTAAAGCTCACGCCTCTTTTGTATTCGGTCTGGGAACAAGTTAGTCATGAAAGGTTGTCATCTGGAAGTTCATGTTGGAAAGTAAGTTCTGCTCGCCTGGGTGGTCTGACCACGTTCCTGTCCTTTGCAAATCCGACAGGCATCTAGTTTCTAATCGTAAACACTCAACCAGAGATGGCAGCAGGTGCGGGGCCATACAGCTCCAGAGGACGTGCCATTAAACTCAAAGACCTCTGTTCTTCAGGACATCTCATTCAGGGAGGGAAATGGTGAGCCCCAGCGCGGGAAAAGATTTCGGTAACATGTACAATCAAGAAAAGGACTTCTATGTAGAATTTTTTAAAAACTCCTATAAATCAATAAACAATACAATTTTTAAAATCTATATATAACTCAGAAGAAAAATCAGCACAAGACATACACAGGCACCTCATAAGATATCCAAACAGTGTACAACTATGTGAAAATGTGCTTAACCTCTTTATGGTCAGGAAAATGCAAATTAAAACTATGAGAAATCATTTCTACATCCATTTAAATAGTTAAAATGTAAAACATAGTACCAAGCATTCGTGAGGATCCGAGGCAAAAGCAACTCTTAGACCGCTGATGGAGCGGCAATGTGGTAGAACCAGCTGGGGAACTGGCATTATCTACACAAGTTCAACGTGTTTACCCTATAATAGGACGACTCCATTAGTAGTTCCATATGCAACAGAAACTTGTGCGAGTGCCACCAAGAAATATATAGAATTTTCATAGTAGTGCCTTTGTAGTAGCAAAAAATAGGAAACTCACATGTCTCCCAACAGGAGAATGGATATACAATGGAACGCTATACGGCCACGAAACTGAATGAACTAAAGCTACACACGAGATGGGTGACTATCACAAAAATGAAACTGAACAGAAGCGGACAGATATAAGTGAATACACACTAATGAATTCAGTTTATACGGCTTTCAAAAATGAGTAAAACACAACTAAGGTGTTAAAAGTCAGAGATGTGATCACCTTTGGGGAGGAGGGAGAAGGTAAATATTGAGAAGGGGCAGGAGAGAAGCTTCTGGGGTGTTACCAATTCTCTCTGATTTGGGTGGTAGTTACCCACATGCTTGCTTTGTAATAATTCATCAAGCTTTATATTTATGTTTTGTACAAGTTTCTGAATCTGTTATACTTCCATTTTTAAGGGCTTAACAGAAAAGAAAAAAGGTTATGAAGCATGGGGGACCTTCATGTATTGTTGGTGTGAATGTAAGCTGGGGCAACTCCATTAGCAAACAAGCTATCACTTCCCTAGAAAAGCTCACGCTCTATGGCCCTCCAAATTCCTAGGCTAGGAACTCCTTTACATACACTCCCATGAGAATTATTCAAGAAGCCTAGAAATAACCCAAATGCCCATGAGCAGAATGGATACATAAAATGTGGCATGTTTGCATCATAGAATATTAGTTACTCAGAAGCACAAACGAAGACCTATACGCATCCATGTGGAAGAACCTCAAACACAATGTTGGCCGGGGGGTGGGGGGAGTGAGATGCAAGAATAGAGTATGATTCCATTTATATGAAAGTCAAAAACATGCAAAAACAAAGCAATGCATTATTTAGTGATATATATGAAGTACATTTACAAAAGCAAAATGAGAGAATGAATAACCCCAAATTCAGAATAGTGCAGAGGAGGGAAAAAGATGATCTGGGAGGGGCGCACAGGAGACTTTAGAGCATCTGGTGATATTCTAATTCATAAGCAGAGTCAGGGGGTCATAGGTGTTTTTTCAACTATTCTTTAAATTACACATATGTTGGATATACTCATATATATTTGTGGTAATTAAAAGAGGAACAATTCCTGCCTTTTTAATAAAAGAATTATTGGATAAAATATTGTACAGTCCAAAAGCACTGCTGAACTGAACAGAACTGGTCAGGAACCTCATAGATATGCATGCAGGGCCACTTTTTACTAAGCTCTACTGTTCTGAGCAATACATAATCATTTATGTTGTCCAAGCAATGGGAAGATTCATAAAGGAGACCTTCTTATCCTCCTTTTGTAGATGAGGGTTCTGACACTCAGAAAGGAAAAGTAACTTGCTCAAAGTTACTTGGCTAGTAAATGCAGAAGTGAGGTTCAAGTCCAAGTCTGCTTGGTTCCAAAGCACATCTCAGTGCCTGCGCCACCATCACTACCAACATGATATGGTCCAGAGCCATGTGCCTGCCCTCCTACGTGCCATGGCAGAGCATGTCAAAATGACATGGTTTCCATCAGTTCTTAGAGAGAGCCTCTTTCAAATTCTGAACATTGCATCTTATCAGTGATGAGGCAATCCACCCCAGGTGCCTGATCGTCAGACTTGATGGGAGAGCAGCGAGGTCTCAATTTTAATCTAGGTCAGAGATCCCCAGACTAAAGCCTGCAGGCTGAATCCTGACCACTGCCAGGTTTTGCACAGCCCTTGAGCTAAGATTGGTTTTTCCATTTTTAAATGGTTTAAAACAATCGAACAAAGAATAGTAATGCCATGACCATGAAAATTATATGACATTCAAATTTCAGGACCAGTAAATTCTTATTGGAACACAGCCACACCCATCTGTTTGCATACTGCCTATGGATGCAGTCATGCTCCAAAGACAAGACTGATTAATTGCAACAGATATCCTATGTTCTGCACAGCCTAAAGTATTTACTAAGTGGCCTAGTGTAGAAAAAGTTTGCTGAGCCCTGAGCTAGGAACTGCACACAGGAATAGAGAACCGCTAAATCTAAAGTTCCTTGATTCCAAAAAATGAAGATAAAAACAGTACCTACCGTGAAGATTTGGTGTATACAGTAAACAGTTGACAGAAGAAAAGCCATCAGACTAGTGCCTGGCAGAGAGCATGGTCTCTCCTCACCCTCAGAATAGCATCTGTTCCCCTGCTAGCCCTGCATGTGACTAAAATCAGCATTATGACGGTGAGGGAAATGTCACGAAGCATGTCAAGATAGTCACAGCAAAACAAAGACCCCTCTTTCAAATAAAAGTCCTCAAATTGGTATCCTTTGCTTTGGATTTGACTGCAGATCTCCAACAGCTAAGCACTGAAAAGACTTCACCTAAGAAGTCACACACAGAGAAAGGCTAACTGCAAGTGTTCAAGTAGGAAAAGGGTTCAAAACCAATGGAGGAAAGGTGGAGACCCTAATGGCACCAGAAACTGAGTCTCCCTGACTCACCGAGGAAGAAAGCATTTAATGATCAGGTTTTCAGGAAGACGCTAAGGCCAATTAAACTTTTTCGTTTGCCCCCTCAGATCTCCCATCGGACATTTGTTTCTGGCAAAAACTCTGCTTGGTAATGGAAAATAATGATTTTCTATCCCTTAAATCTTGCATCAGCTGTTCTACTAAGATTAACAGTGTCTCTAATGAGACATTTAGATGTAAAGACCAGTGATTAGTTGAATTCTTTAAGAGCTAACAATTCTCTAAAAATATGCTATTCTAATAAATTAGGTGAGGTCGAGTAATCACATCTCCCTTCTGCTTATCTGGTATTCTTTTTGCCAAAAGGAACACTCTTTTATTGATCCTCCCTTAGCATATCATTACATAGACTACAAAAGTGTACAGCATCCTAAGAATGAGGGCAAATTATTAGTATACATTAATTGTGCATAGCATTAGTGTACATTAATTAAATAAGGTGTGCATCTTGCCAGCAAGGACCTGGATTGCTTGGAGCGTGGTTGGCAGGAAAGGGTGGATTTAGCTCCACCTAATCCATGTGGGTCTTTGCGTTGCAGAATTAAACTCAGCGAAGTAGAACTCTCAACCTGAGTTAGGTTAGGTTTTGCTGTACCTTCATTGCAACTTTGCTTAGATTTAGCTTAGTTGCAACTCTAGGTAGGGTTTACTCACCACTGGCTTCAAATGCTTGAGAATGCTCTCAGAACTTACCCTTCAGCAGGGCTTGGGATCTTAGCACCCATTAGACTCTGGAAAGTTCTCTATGCTTTACAGCCTTGCTCTCAACTTTTTGAGCTTCAAGGAGTCTCCTTTGCTCTCCAGCCCCGTTGCTGGCTCTCAGCACTTCAGAAGGACCTCCTTGTGGTCCTTTCCCTGCTGTTGGCAAGAGCTACACTAACCCTGGCTAAAAGTCTGGAGTGCCTCCGAGGAATTTCACTCAGATCTCCGGCCCTGTCCGACTTCTTCCCTCTTCTCTTTGTGAAGGCCTAGGGCCAAATGGTGGTGGGAAAGTGCAATTCACTCTGCAGCTGGAGTCTTTGAGATCCCAGTCAGTTAAGTCAGCCCACTCATGGCCATGGAAAGCTGACTGAAGATTTGGCTAGTTCCCCCTGACCCCACCTATGACATATTTGTCCTCCTCCTCCCACACCATCAGAAGTGAAAGCAAGTTCAGGTTTCCACTGTCCTAGGAACGGCATTCTGGATTTCAGTATTTAGTCTTCTTTGCTCTCAGACTGGTTTCAAAACTATGATTCTGTAGTCTATGTAGCTTGTTGTGTTATCTTGGTGTTGGGGGAGATGAATGTCTCAGGCTTTTCTACATCCTAACTAGGAGAGTCTCCAGTCTGTCACTTCTAATTGTTTAGAGAGGAACAGGATCTCTTACAAACGCCTTGGGGACCATTAGGAACTATCCCTATGAGAGCATTAGATAGAACACTTCTAATCCGGGTAAATGCCATGCTATGAGGGAGACAGTGGTAATGGTCTGGGGCCAGACAAGGATAAGACTTGCAGGAGAGCAGTCAGTTAGGAAAATATCAGAGCACTGTACAGGAAAACACAGGTTTCGGGTCATGGTCTATTGCTTCCTAATCGTAGGGCCTTGGATAAATTAATTTCTCAGGCATCTGATCCTTACTGGTCCAAGAAGGAGGTCCCAAACTCAATACCAATGGAGGCAGAAGGTTAACTGGCCAAGCAGGGATGGTGGCAATGTGGAGAGCAAATGAATCTCTTACAGAGCACTGTGGCTTAGCTCCAGCTGAGTGTTACCACATAGGGGAAGGCCTAGTGTTACCAAATCTCCTAGGTGCAAGAGAAGCTGGGACTTTCTGGCAACTGATTCCATTTTTAAAAACTTATTTGGCCCAAAGAACATATATCTGGGTCACAATGTAATTCAACAACTGTCACTTTATAACCCCTGCTTTGGACTCCAAGAGTCCTGTAAGTGTAATAATGGGGTGTCAGGTTTTTGGCTTGTGGCTAGTGACCTCTGGATATGCAAAGGCTCTGGGTGGTAGTTGTAGCTGTGTATGACTAATAAAAATTAGGAAGCAAATTGTTACCTTGTGAGTATTGTTTTTTAGATAAAATCTTTGAAAACATGAGGTCATGGGGGAGTATAGATGATGAAGGGGCTCCCAGCTTGGTGGTAAAGCAGTTGAAGATCAGTGGGCTAGGTCACTCAATACTTCCACAGCTCCTGACCCAGAGTTGCCTTTTAATAAATGCTTGTTACATGAATAGATGAACAAATGGATGTATGGATGAATCATGAATGGGTGCATGGATGGATGGATGGACAAGCGGATAGATGCATGGATGTATGGATAAGTCATGAATGGGTGCCTGGATGGATGGACAGACAGATGCATGGATGAATCATGGATGGGTATGTGGATGGAGAGAGGGTTGGATGGATGGATACACTGTTATAAGTTCACCTAAAGTTCAAAACGTTTTTGACTATGCATAATTCACATGTCAGGTGTGATCAAAGAATGTATTAAGTCATGGCTGATTCAAGCTATCAATACTATCCCTCCCTTTTTCTTCAAAGCCATGTTGCACTTTGGTGACGTTGCTCTTTCTCCTTTCAAGTCACTGTAGCCAGATTTTACCTGTATAACAGCGTTGATGGCTTGGGTGCATACATGAGTTGCCCTGGCCCAACCCTCCCCAGAAATGTCCCTGACTCCAGGCCACATAATACAAGGATTCAGTTTTTATAGGAGGAGCATGTGATGCCAAGTAATTCCCTCTTGCAATTCCTATGCCAAATAACAACAGAGAATGGAAATGCATTTGATAACCCACCAAGGAGAGAGATTCTGGGGTTTTAAAATGAGAGACTTGATGGGACACTTGAGCGGCTCAGTCAGTTAAACGTCTGACTTTGGCTCAGGTCATGATCCTAGGGTCTTGGGATCGAGTCGCACGTGGGGCTCCTTGCTCAGGAGGGAGCCTGCTTCTCCCTCTGCCTGCCCCTCCCCTTGCTTGTGCCCTCTCTCTCTGACAAATAAATAAAATCTTTGAAAAAATAAAATGAGAGACTTGAGAAGGGAAAGGTCACATGAAGGGGGGAGTGGAGATGATGGAAAGCACATCTCCAGAAAGATTAGAAGTCGTAAAGTAATCTGATCTTTCCCATTTTCCTATCACATAATAAACACTCTTCCCCAAACTGCACAAAAACATTTCCCAAGGGGGTTCTTGTGATCTGTTCATCAGAAGCACAGGTAGAGGGTATTTATCATAGCAGGTCACTTATATGTCTAGGAAAGCTAGACATTTTTGAAACTATAAGTCCCTGCCAGGAGGCACATGATTTACAGAGAATGTGAATCTTGAGAACTAAAAAGAAAATGATTCTGTTTGAAAATGATATCATTATTGCTTCCAGCACAAGCCTCACTGCATCAGATCATTATGATGGCAGCTAATTAGATGATTTTTCTGCTCTTTAAGAGCAAGGAATAAAATCAAACCACTTCACCACCAAGTGAGATTTTTGAATATTTGAAAGCTGATGACCTGTGCCTGAAGCTAGTCTAAATGTCTTTGCCACTAACGAGAAACCTGATAAACTGGTATTGAGAGAACTTGCTGAGTAAAAACTCTAGGATAACCTTCAGAGAAGCCTCTCTGGGTTCCTGATAGTGAAATCACTCATATTCTTGATCTTCAACTCCTTCTGGGCACCCTCAGGACTAATGGAAAGGGGATTCCCTTCCAACCCACATGGCCATGATTAAAGCTGTCTAGAAAACAGTAACCAGGACAGTCAAAAATAAGAGAATGGTCACATCCCTAGGAATTGTTGGCAACAGCCTCTTCCAGCCACCAGAGGGCTCTGGAAGGAGAAATAACCTATTTCTAAGCTGTCCCCATGCTAGGACCTCATCTCTGTGTACCAAACTCAAATGAAATCTGTAAATTATAAGATTCCTCCTTATACATAGTCTTAAAAACAAATATGGCTCTTTTGTCTTAAAATTATCTACAGATGCAGTCAGTGAAGCAGAAATTAATTCCAGACCTGCTCTGCCATGTGTCTAGAGGTCCGCAAACTAGAACCCACAGGTCAAATCTGGCCCACCATCAAGTTTCATTGAATCGTAGCCCACTAATTTAGGTATTGCCTTTGTCTTCTTTTGCTCTACAAAAACATAGCTAAGTGGTTGCAATAGAGATTATGTGGCCCAGAAAGCCAATATAGATAGATAGATAAATAGATAGATAGATAGATGATAAATATACAGATATATATATATACAAATACTGTATCATCTATGCTGATCTAGAAGAATCATTCAGCCTCAGTGAGTTTTAGCACTAACATCTATTCAATAATGCAAACCATACATCCCCACATCTTCTAGTTTACAGGATATTAGAAGGCCCAACGATGCCTCTATAAAATCTTTCTGAATAAAGCACTTTCACTGCACACCTATCAGAGTGACCAAAATCAAGAACACTGAAAATGCCAAAGGCTGGTGAGGATGTACAGGAACAAGAGAAACTCTCATTCATTGCTGGTGGGAATGCAGCCACTTTGAAAGACAGTTTGAGGATTTCTTTTGAAACTAAACGTACTCTCACGGAACAATCCAGCAACCGTGTCCCTTGGTATTTACCAAAGGAGTTGAAAATTTATGTCTACACAAAAGGCCTGCACATGAATGTTTATAGCAGCCTTATTCATAATTGCCAAAGCTTGGAAGCATCCAAGATGTCCTTCAGTAGGTGAGTGGATAAACTGTGGAACATACCAGCAATGGAATATTATTCAGCAAGGGATGAGCTATGGATGAAAACACATAGAGAGATTTCAAATACATTTTGCTAAGTGAAAGAAGAGAATCTGAAAAGGCTGCATACTGTAGGATTCTAACGACATGATATTCTGGCAAAGGCAAAACTATGGAAACAGTTAAAAGATCAGTGTTTGCCAGTGGTTGTGGTGGAGGGAGAGAGGAACAGGCAGAGCACAGAGGATTTTTAGGGCAGTGAAACCATTCTGCATGGTACTATAATGGTGGATACATGTCATTATACTATTGTCCATAGAGTGTACAACACCCAGAGTGAACCCTAAGGCAAACTATGGATTGTGGGTGATAATGATGTGTCAGGGTCGGTTAATCAATTGCAACAAATGCATCACTCTGGTGGGGATGTTGATAACGGGAGAGGCTATGCAGGGAGAATAGGGGAAATCTCTGTACCTTCCACTTGATTTTGCTGTGAATCTAAAAAATAAAGTTTTGGGGGGCACCTGGGTGGCTCAGTCAGCTAAGCATCTGCCTTCGGGTCAGATGCAGGGTCCTGGGATCAAGCCCCGCATCGGGCTCTCTGCTCAGCAGGGAGTCTCTGCCTCTGCTCCTCCCTCTACCCGGCTTGTGCGCTCTCTCTCTCTCCCCCAAATAAATTTTTTAAAGTTTTTTAATAAAAAAGGTTTAATTTAAAAAGTCTATTAGTTAATGAGATTGCAAAGGCCATTAAGAGCTGTTTGCCAGCTATCTCCAGTTTGCATCTTCTTTGCCATTAGGTAGAACCATGTGACTCGTTATGGCCACAATGGTTAAGTAGAAGTGACAAGTATTACTTCCAAGCTGAAGCAAGACCTTCCGGAACTCTCTTTTCCCTCTGGCTCAACAACTGGCAAATTCAAACCTGTCAGTGTCCTGAGTGACAGTGGTGAGCAGAGACTTCCAGCTGACATCTGGTAGACACACAGCAGAACAAACAATAAGCCTCGCTTGTTCTGAACACTGAAATTTTGGGATTGTTTCCTTAGCAAAATCTGACTAGTTTTCCTGACTAATATAAAGATGATTGATAACTGTTATTACATTTATAAAACTGTCACTTCTCCCTACCCTACCCTCCTGTTCAGATGGCACATTTAAGGAAGCAAAGTTGCCCCAACCATAAATTCCGATCTTCATTCACAAATCTCTTAACATCTAAAGGAATCTAAGTTGATGGAAATTCTAACTATACTCTTGGTCTTCTATTTTCAAGCACCTCAAAATTCCAGGGAGTCTTTCTTCCCCCTAAAGAACTTCCTTATTCATGGCTGTCTATCACGCCATCTTGGTTCTATCTTCAAGCAGCGTGTAGTCTCCCAGAGAGGTTCTTCCTCCCTGGCTACTTTTTTCCCCAAGAATCGCAGCTTTAGTCCCTTCCTCAGAAAGCACAGAGGAGAGGCGCCTGGGTGGTTCAGTCATTAAGCGCCTGCCTTCGGCTCAGGTCATGATCCCAGGGTCCTGGGATCAAGCCCTACACATCGGGCTCCCTGCTCTGTGGGAAGCCTGCCTCTCCCTCTCCCACTCCCCCTGCTTATGTTCCTTCTCTCGCTGTGTCTCTCTCTGCCAAATAAATAAATAAAATCTTAAAAAAAAAAAAAAAAAGAAAGAAAGCACAGAGGAGAACATTTCCAATCAAGTAAAAAGGCAGAAGATGATTTGTGAACCCACACAGGGAAGTATGTTTATCTCACTGTAAATCATCATCACCATTCCTGCTATAGTTTGTGTCGCGCCTGCCATGTCTTATTTTCTTTCCCCACTGGTTCAGAAACCAGGCATGAAGCAGGAGGTTAAGTTTTGGGGCCTCTCAAACCCCAACAAAGGCCAGCTGAATCCTCTCAGGTAGTTTCTGTGACAACAGTTCAATGATCACACATCATCCCTTTGTTGTGTGGGAGGGTCATGTGTGCTGGGGTGACCTTGGAGAGTAAGATGGTAACACCTTGGTACAGACGCTATGGTTCTCTTCCATCTACAACTCCTTCCTGACATTGTTGGGTTTGCAAAGCAATGCAACCAAAGGTCCAATTTCCCACACCAGAAAACTCAACACTTTCACAACCTGCATGCAAAGGGCCCACTGAACCCCCAGAGTAACCTCAGACTCTATGGCAGGTTTCCAACCAATTCTAGAAAGTCTCTCCCCCCTCTGCACTGTCAGCTTGTTCTGCTCTTTCTTATCTTCCCATCCAAACCTATAATCTCTCTCTGCTGCACTGATGAGGAAGGAAAGGCACAACTACTTGAGGATGAGCAAAAATTCATTGGAAAATACCCTCTGCACCTCTCCGTGCAACATCACATAATTTCTGGCTGTTTCGTCCTTCAACATACAACTCTGACTTCTTCACAGGAGCTTTCTGGATGTTACAAATATACAGTGCTCCAGAACAGCCCAGCTTCGATCAAGCCATGGCATTCACGTCCAAGATCTATAACCCAAGGCTGACTGATGACCACTCCTGCTCCCCCTGGTGTAGGACGACTACCTTCAGGGTTATCAACAAACGCAGGTTTGGGCATGAGGTCCAATCCACAGCTCTCTGATTATAAAAAGCAATCTGGAATCTTCTTCGATGCCCTCATTTACTCACGAAAGTCCGTGGGTCACCATCTTGATGTAAGGTTGCTCAAAACGCTCTTCTTCCGTTTTCAGGTCCATGGCATCTCTTGTTTGGAGAGCAGAACTAACGGGTCCTCCTTCTCACAGCCTCTTCCCTCTGGCACCACTGCCACGGTGATCACTCAACAGCACCCACGTGACTGACCACTGATTGCCTGACGACTGCTCAGCGGAGTTTGTAAGAGTATGGGTGTCGGACGGGGCGCCTGGGTGGCTCAGTCGGTTAAGCGACTGCCTTCGGCTCAGGTCGTGATCCTGGAGTCCCGGGATCGAGTCCCGCATTGGGCTCCCTGCTCAGCAGGGGGTCTGCTTCTCCCTCTGACCCTCCCCCCTCTCATGCTCTCTCTCTCTCATTCTCTCTCTCAAATAAATAAATAAAATCTTTAAAAAAAAAAAAAAAAGAGTATGGGTGTCGGTGTCAAGTAAGAGCAAGGCTCAAGTCCTGACTTTGCTGCTAACAGGGCAAGGCTTTAATCCACTCCACGTTGTGCTTTCTTCACCTTGGATTGGGAGCAACAAGAGCGCCTCCCTTGGATGCCTGGGTGGCTCAGTTGGTTGGGCGACTGCCTTCGGCTCAGGTCATGATCCTGGAGTCCCGGGATCGAGTCCCGCATCGGGCTCCCTGCTTGGCGGGGAGTCTGCTTCTCCCTCTGACCCTCCCCCCTCTCATGTGCTCTCTCTCTCTCATTCTCTCTCTCTCTCTCTCAAATAAATAAAATCTTAAAAAAAAAAAAAAAAAAAAAAAAGAGCGCCTCCCTTGTAGAGTTTAGGAGGACTGAGTGGACACACATAAGACTAAGCACAGTGTTTTGGCATCCAGGAATGCTCAATAGATGTTTGCTAATATCACAGGTCCCCAGCATTTGAGGTCCTGCAAATTCTGGTCACGGCAGGCCCCCTGATTCCCATTCCCACCAGTCCACATAGTGGATGCGATGCCTCTCCCGGAGGTTCTCGCTCTGTGCTGCCCAGACGCTGCTCATCCACAAACTCCTCAGCTAGAATACTGGACCTTTATTTTTACCTCTATCTACCATTCTCATCCCCAAAATGTAAAAAAGAGTAGTCAGTGTCCTGTATTTTCGACAAAGCTTTTCATTAGGAGACAATACTCTCAAATTACCCATAGAGAGGACACATTGCTTTCTGAAATCAGTACAATTTTTTGATGTCTAATCATCTTTATCTGTTAAGAACAAAGGTCATCTTTTCAAAGCTGAAATATGCTGCCACCTTTAATGCCCACGTGTATACTCTGCTCAGACTCACCAGAAGGGGGAGTGCCTGCGTAAAGTAGGGAATTCAAGCACTCCCTGTCGGGGGACAGTTCCTTGTTCCAGAATCCATAATCTGGTGGCACTATATATATATTTACTTATATAAAAATATTTATTTATATATATAAATATATATATAAATATAAAATATTTATTTATATATATATAAATAAATATTTTTATATAAATATATATATATAATTACCAGAGGTCCAGAAGATCGAGGCATCTCAGTTCTTACAGGTCTTCATCCATACTTGTCATAACATAACCCACGCTTATTATTACCAAAGTGGATTTTTCCATGATTTGCACAGATCTAAATTCTAGTTACAGACTAGAGTACCTGAGTTACCTGATTCTAAGTTGTTAATGATTCCTATCCATGCTCCATTTCATACCTAGTAGCCTATGCAGAGCGGAAGCATCACAAGGATTAAGAGCACAGACTCTGGAGCCAGGCTGTGTGGATTCAAATCCTGACTCTGCCACTTGCTAGCTTGGGTAAGATGCTTAATCTTTGTGCCTCAGTTTCCTCATCTGTAAAATGGAAACAACCATGGCGCCCATCTCCTAGTCATTGTGAAGATTAAATGAGTCACTATGAACAAGTGCTTAGAATGGTGCCTGGTACACAGTGAATACGATATGCGATTTTGCTACTTCTACTGTTACTACTCTGTAGTTAGTCACAATCATCCTGGAGCACCACAGACAAGCAGTAGAGCAGACACTGAATCTGTCACCTTGAAAGCAGCTCAGCAAAGGAAATCTCATCGATGGATTTCATCCTACTTGGGAGTCAAAGCTTCCAGCAACGGCCACAGGAAAGGAAGAGGCGATGCAAAATTCACAATAGAAAGGATTACTTACTTACCCTAGATTTCACTTACAGTAACTCACGGTGGTTAAAACCCATAGGAAAATATATGGCTCTAGTAACTGTGGATAGTTCACAGACAGCCATCCAGGGGACCCTGCGCTATGGAGGATCTTGTCAGTGCCCAGAAAGATTGCTCTACCACCTGAAACCATCCACTCATACATTACCAATCCTCTTATTTCACAACACGATTTCCACATTCCCTGCAGTAAGAATACTTTCTCACTCCCATCATTCTTCCAAATGTCTGCCCCTATTACCTGAGTTCATTTTTATGGATTTCCACTATTTTTCTTTCCAGCTTCTGTGACTGCTTGGGGAAAATCTCAAACTCACTGATGTAATTCTCAGGATGCTCATCAGGATCATAATCGCCGAGCTCAGCTGTAACCAGTAAGAAATAAGAGAGAGAAGGATTAACAACAACAAGAATAGGGTACTTGTGGAATGGTTCCTGCCACCCAGATGAAGAGCTGGCAATAAGCTCACCCTACAAAATGTATTTGTATCCATGGGAGGACCACAGCCTGAGTGTCTAGAAGCCCATATTCTAACTCAGATTTAGCCACATGAGCTTGGGTACTTGCTAACCTCTTCGAGGCTTGTTTTCTACATCTATATAATAAAGGAATTTAAATAGTTGTTTTTCAATGGGGCACTATTGGCATTTGGGGAGCTAAACAATTCTTTATTGTTTCAGACCTTCCAAGGCATGTTAGGACATTT
Organism: Mirounga angustirostris; assembly: GCF_029215605.1. NCBI lineage: Eukaryota > Metazoa > Chordata > Mammalia > Carnivora > Phocidae > Mirounga > Mirounga angustirostris. The sequence goes on from NW_026991723.1 coordinate 24,585,264, forward strand.
ATCACCCTACCCATCAGGTACTATGTGTTAGTAGCACACCTCCGCATTGTGACCAACACAGATGCCCCCCAGTATTTCCAAACATTCCCTAAGATGTTAGTGGGAAATCACTGGATGTCCCTCAGGGTTCCTTTCATAGCTGAGTCTAGGAATTCTACAGCTGGAACTGCCTGCTCTGAGATTTGTACAAGTATGGTGCATCCAATAAAAAAAAAATCACAACATGAAGGCACCCAAAAAGACTGCAGTTAAAAATAAATGGAATGCTCCTTAGATTAAAGAATGTAAATCTAAGCATGGGCAACCATACCAGATGAAGGTTGTTGCAGGGTTCTAATACAGAGCACCTCCAGGGGGTCTTTAAGGGCAAGAAGAAATGCTGGCACATCTCTGAGCTTCCAGAGGGTCTAGGAGAGGATGGACCTCAAATATGCACCAACCACAGCCAGGATCAGCAAAGGTGATGCTCTGGCCATTGGGATACTTTTTACTGATTGCACAAGACTGCTAAGGAAAATGGGCCAGAAGGGGCAAGTGTCTCAGGCACAACTGGCCAGGAAAGAAGATTAAAAGAGGGTGGGAAAATTGTATTAGAAAAACTTGATCACCAGCATGACTTTGTAGTAGATAAAAATCAATATGCCTTGAGCACATCTGCAAAATCACATCCAACTCTGTAATTTGTATCTACTGTCCTTTCATTGTTGAATCATCTAATGACTACAAAAGGACAAAACTGGGAGGAAAGCAAAGCTCTTTAAAGCTTCCTAATAGAATTCAAATTACAGAGTTCTTAAAACTACCTAAAGTGCATATCCCACATGAGGAATGATTTTTAAAATAAGACCCAAAATACCATCAACCATAGGAGGGAAATCAATCAAATCAAGTTAAAATACTTCTGTTCATTAAAAGTCATCATAGTCAAAATAACAGACAACAAATTGAAAGAATATATTTGCAAAGTCCAACACTGACAAGGGCTGATATCTAGAATAAAGAAGTCGTCCCTACCAATCAATAAGAAAATGGGTAGGAAGACCAATAGGAAGATGGTCAAAGGATATAAACAGCCAATATAGAGAGATGCTCAAACTCATCAGTAGTCAGAACTATGGAAACCAAAACAAGACATCACTTTACACCTGTAAGATTGGCAAAACGTTTAAGAAGTCGAATGATTCTGTGTTGGCAGAGATATGAGGAAATGGAAATACTTGTACACTTCTGGAGGATCCTTGATGCGTGCAGCTCTTCTAAAGAGCAAGCTGGGAATATTTAGTCCAATATTATAATCCAGCAATCGCACTTCTGGGCATATATTCTAGGAAAACACTAAGTACAAGAAAGGATATGAAGGCAACTTGGGTGTTCATTGTTGGTGGGAACAATAAATAAAACGGATACTCTGCAGGATACTCTGTAGCAATTAAAAGCAATAGATGGAAACCCAAAAACCTGAACAGATCCCCAAAACAGTGTTTTCAGCATAAGAGGATTAAAACGAGTTTGTTTGTTTGTTTTGAATGGATCACTTTTTAAAAATTTTTTGTTATGTTAATTAAAATGAGTTTTATAGCCCATTTAATTTACAAAACTTAGAAGTATATACACACAAAACAGTGTAATCATTGATAAGGATGTATGCAAAGTCAAAGATCTTTATGAACCCCATCGTTGCCTTTCGGGATGGAAATGGAGAATAATGAAAAGGAAAATCAACCAATCAATCAATCAACTGATGGATCCAAAGGGATCAGTGAAGAGAATAAGCCATCAACTGATGATTAACTCAACCTGAGTTTCAAAAGATACACACATAACACACCTATGCCCACACCCACACATACATATCACCCTGTGAGCCAGCTATGGACCTGAAAATTTAGGAAACGATATAACCCAATGCCTCCATTTTCCATAGAGAATAGACCACCAATACAAAACTGGGTCACTTTCAATGCAAATGTCAGCTTGCATGGTGGTTGGTGAGGGAGGGCTTTGTCTGGCAAGGGCGGTGGGGGGTTGGCCCTCTTTTCAGGAAAACTTGTGAGATAAAATGAACTTGTACTGCTAAACACTGCAAATGAGTAGCTTGGAAAATGCGAGAAAACTAAGAGAAGAAATGCCATGGAATGTGCACTAGGTTGCCAGCAAGGTAAATGTCAATGCCTCCCACATCACATGCCCTGCTTTCTTGTCCCTTAAAGCTGGACTTTAACTGACTTCACCTGAAGCAAAAGGCAGTTCATAAATGATTCAGGACTTTTAACTATTCAGACTATCAAGAGGAGTTGGTAAGGGAGGATAAAGTTGTGACAAATGCAGAGTGGATGGCCTGCAATCTGAAATAGACCGTAGCATGTTTCCAAGGAAATTTAACTGTCAGAAAAATCCGAAGAGTTGAAGCAAAAGGATGAGTGCTATCAGGTGATGGTAAGTAAAAAGGGCAAGGTTGGCAATGCATTTCCCCTGGTTCAGAGAGGACTCATTCCAAAAGAACACGAGAGACGGGATGTTCCAGGGCCAACTCCCCCAGGAGCCTTCCCTGACCACCCTCGCTGGGTCAGAAGCCCTCCTGAGGTCATAGCAGGGACCTGGCTGTCGCTCTACTGAGCCATTCACAGATCATCACACTGCCTGTTAACTTGTCTGTCCCTCTCCCCCTCCTCCCTCCCAACCAGGGACTTCCTGACACAGTGCCTGCCTCCTAGCAGATGCTCCATACATGTTCAGAGAACACGAACAAATAAATGAAGAAGGTAGGGAACCAGCTGCTCTTTCCCAAGCAGAAAAATAAAGCACACAGTGGTGCAATTTAGGCAAATGCCCTGGTTCACTTAACGTCATTACTGGAGAACCTACTGCATGCCAGACACAGGGATACTATGGTGAAAAATGCCCCTGGAGTTCTACTTCTGTGGAGTTTAGATTCTACATCGAGGGAATGCATAAGAAGTCCCCAAACAGCTCAACGACGTAATTTCAGGTAGAAGTGCTTAAAAGACAACAAAACAGGGGTAGGAGACAGAATGTGGTGCAGGAGAGAGGCTACTTTAGTAAGCCCAGGAAGACTTCTCAGAGGAAGTGATACCTGAACTGAGTTCAAATTCAATTCTGAATATCTGGAACACACCAGGCAGAGGAGATAAGACTGACAATCCCACCATGTTGCCGTTCTGCAGGAGGAACAGGAATGATATAATTTTTACCAAGCAAAGAAATAGAGATTCCTAGGGTTTTGTGTATCTGTGTTGCAATTTGCATTATGAAAGAAAATGCACTGCACGTATTGAATAGGCTCGCTGTATTCAGTACATAAAAGTAGCAGCACTCTGGGTGCAGCCTGTGTTTTATATACTGAGAATATTCTGAAGCTTCAAACACACTCCTTCAGAGAGGGTTAGCAAATAAGAAGCCACTGAAAAGTCACACGGCCTCCTGCTTTCGAGTCCTTTCCTCCACATTCCCTCTCTCTCTGTAAGCATAAACAGGTCCACCAAAGCAGATCTTTATCTGCATTTCAATGATCTCTAGAGCTGCTGAAAGATCACCCCAAGCACCAGAGAACATCATGAATCCAGCTTTTACTGGATTTGCTACAAATGGCCCATGGACAATGCTGTATCTTAGAGCCGAAAGGTCCTTTTGGTGTCTGCCAGTCCGTTTCCAGCTCCACTTTCTCCACAGCATCGGTGCGCATGGTCAGGGATAACAGCGCCGAGGGCCCTGACTGTCCAGAGGGAGACTTGGTGGCTTTATTTCAAACATAAAACAGGATGGCGAGTTTCCCGTTACAGATCCATAGCGAGCAGTGTCCTTGGAGACCTGACCGTGATTCACTAATGCCTAAATGTGTTCTGAAATGCTCATGGGCTGGTCTGGTGCTTGGATTAGTATTGATCTGCTTTTCCCTTACAGAGGACAGTGCACTCTCATCAGGAATTTGCAACCTCGAAGGGAAGGAGGAAGACTATGGGTTTTAACATCCCTTAGCTCTGCTGTAAGAGAGGTTTTGGGAAGCACATACTCCACCGCAGGGCAGAGGGAAGGACTCTTTCCCATCACCTCACCGTATCACTGTAGTTCCGATTTTAAACTTGAATATCTCCAAGGGTTTTAACACCTCTGCCAAAATCTGCTGTGCAGCGCTAGATGGATCCCAGGGGAAGGGGAAAGCAACACAGACACACTTCAGAATTCTCGGAAAGCACACACCAGGAAACAGGGCCCAAGGAACTATTTCACCACACAGAGCATCCCACGGGGACAGTCGTGGGTGACAGTGGAACCCCAGGAGAATGACAGCGTCTCTCGTAAGCTGTGAATGAAGCTTGGAATTGTGAAGGCAGACGATGGTCATGATGTGCTTATGACCCATCATAAGTGCCTATGTTATTCCAGACCCTTTATAGAGAGGACATGATCACTTACCTGATAACTGTCCTCCTCTCTCTCCCTCCCCTCCTCTCCATCTCCCTTCTCTTCTCCTCCCCTTCTCTCATAAATATGTCATTAGCTTTCACACCACAAAAGGCTGGATCACCTGGGTCCCTCCCAACAGGCCTTGCTCCAGCTGCCTCCCAACTGGCCCAGGGGAACAGAACACCTGAGTCATTCTTTGCTCGGGTCCTGAGCCCACCCCCATGGCCGTGCACCACCTTCGGCCCAGGAGACCACTTTCCAGATGGTTTTTTCTTATAGGTGGAAACATCCAGAAGCCAATAGCTGGGTCATAATGTGCTTACTGCTTCCCACTGCCCCACCCTCTGGGGCTTGTTCAACCCTGAAAATAAGTCTCTGTGAAGGAGGCACGCCACCCCGTTTAATATATTCTTAAAGAGCTGAGATAATTTGTCTGTGCTGAAATAGCCAGTAGATGGGGAAGTGAGACTCGACTTGAGTATGACAGACTGTGAGCCTGGCGCTCTCCTCATCGTGCTCTATGGCTAGAAAAACTGAAGAGTTCGAGATGCTGCCCATGGACACGTCTCTACACATAGGATTATATATAATATCTATTTTTGTATATATTTTGTCTATTTATATTTATTTATATGTATAATTTTATAATTTGTATATAATTTTTAATTTTTAAAGTATTTCTAAAGAATAAATAGAATGTGTGTATATATATAGAGAGAGAGAGAGAGAAATACATTTATATATATACACGCTTTGACATTTTATTTCAAACCGTTTTGACACCTCCCTCCCTCCAACAGACTTTTCCCCCTCAATGTACCCGTCAGGCACCGCGCCCGGTGATCAGAGCTCAGAGCACCCCACAGCCCCTCAGAGGGGGTGGGCAGCCACGGCCACACTTACCTTGAACGATACAGGCACCCAGACAGGCCGCATCTGAAAAGGAGCAGAGCAGTCGACCGTGGAAAATATCTCTTTTAATCTGCAGATACAAAAGATACCTGCAACACAAAACGAGCGAGAGTCACCCTAAGTCTCGGCTGAGGCCTGGAAGAAGTGGAAGGATTGTTCATGCTCTATCCACCTGCGCACTGCCTGAACCACACCAGCCCCTCAGAGGGCAAGCGGATGAAACCAAGGGGCCCTCGGGATTCAGGAAATCTGACGTGACTGTGACCGAGGGCGGCTGGCCCTTCTTAAAGAGACATGAGGACAGAGGAAAGCCACAGGGCCCAGTAGACACGGGTCCTGGAAGGAACACCCACGCGGTGCCAACCCCACCTCCCCCCAGTACAGGTGGCCCCCACTCTGTGTGAAATGGAGAGTCCACGAATGGACTCGACCGGTATCCAGAGAAGAGTCTCAGGGGCAGACCGACTCACGTTAATCAATCTCAAAAGGACTTGGTTATGAGGCCAGAAAGCCAATTTGTTCACAACTAGATGTGTCCTCTGGTTAGTGCCCCGTCCCCCTCTCCAGGGACGGCGAACTCAGGTGCCCACAGAGCCAGGGGAACCTGATCATGAGTGAAATGGGCCGAGCGAAGGGGGTCCGGGGGGGGCAGAATGGAGAGCGCGGGCTCCCATGAAGGGTCAGCTGGCCACGCAGAGCCAGCCCAGGGTCACAGCGCAGAAAAACAGGCCAAGCACAGCCCGCTTTTCCAGAAAATCAGAGACTGGATTTAGGGGGAAAATCCTTTGAATTTTAAATGTTGCAACCAATTCTGTTTTTAAAAAACACCGTGGTGCCAAACAGAAAATACACACAGGCCCAATTCAGCCAGGGGAAAGGGGCACAGGTGGGTTTGCTACCCCTGGCTCAGGCTCACCTGGTCACTGCCCCTTTCATTCTCCGGGCTGATCAAGCCCTCTTCAGATTTACTCCATCTCTTAGCCAAGTTGATTCTTTCCTCCAAGGCTCACGCCTGGGGTCTACTGCTTCTGACTAAAGTGCACCCTTCAGGTAAAGTGTGTGCAGATTCTTTGTTTAGTTCCCTTTAATTCTCAAAGACCAATCTTTTTTTTTATTCCGGGTTCTTGGAGCCAGGTGGGGGCAGCACTCAGCTGGTCCCAGTTATCGATTCCAGTGCTCCAGTGATCTGCTCTCGACTCAGTCTCTGAGGAGCCATGTGCACAGCCCCATTCAGACAGCGTGACTAAGGTGCTGAGATCACGAGTGCTGTCGGCCCAAGGGCACTGGAGCTCCCCAACGCTGGGCGCTGGATCATCTACAGCACACTGGACACACTGAAGTATTAGGGGCTCACTGCTGTGTGCACTTGGCGAATCTCTGTCCCACACCTGCTTTATGTTGTATACTGGGCTCTGGGCATACTGCAGAGGCTCAACTGACAGGCACTCCTTGTCCCTGACTTTGTATGAATTGTTTGCAGGGAATAAAGGCAGTCCCTAAGAAATGTCTTATGCAGAGTCTGGTACACAATTTGCCAGAGAAACAGCATTACACTTGGTAGGTAAGGACCCTGTAGAGCTCCCTATGTGAGAGCCTCGCACGCCTCAGTGAGCACATGAACTACCCAGAGATCCTTCGAGAATGTGGAATCTGATTCAGGAGATTGGGGTGGGGCATCGGAGTCCATATTTCTAATAGCTCTTTCTAATGGTGAGGCTGTGCTGCAGGCCCATGGTCCACACTTTGAGTACCTAGGTTCCAAACCAGTGGTTCTCCACGCTGACTGCACATTAGAACCACCTGGGGGAGCTTTACAAAAAAATACCAAGCTGTGGACCCTGCCCCCAAATCCAATTGAATTGGAATCTGGGTCCTCACAAAAACATGTACACAAGTTTTCATAATACTAAAAAGTAGAAAAATCCAAATGCCCATCAACTGATGAATGGATAAAATAAAGTGGAATATCCACACAATGGAATAGTATTCAGCCGTAAAGAGGACGAAGTATGGATCCACTCACACAGCATGGATGGGCCTTGAAAACAGTACGCTAAGTGGAAAGAAGCCAGACATCAAAGGCCACATATTATAGGATTCTATTTGCATGAGATGTCCAGAATGGAGAAATCTAGACAGACTGAGTAGATTAATGGCTGCCGGGGAGGCGGGGTGAGAAGGAGGGGAAACAGGGAATGACTGGATGGGTACTGGCTGATAGAAACGTTCTGGGATTAGATGGTGGCGATGGTCGCACAACTTTGGGAATACACGAAACCCACTGAGGTGTGCACTGTAGCATCTGCCAAAAGAAGCTAATACTTTTGAAAATCAACTTTCTTAGAGTAGTTCTCAAATTCTGACATGCTCTAAAATTACCTGGAAGGCTCATGAAAGTTCCGATTGCTGAGCCCTGTCCCAGGTCTGGAACCGGGGCCAGGTTCCCAGGTGCTGCTGGTCTGGAGACCTCAGTTCGTGGCCCTTGGCCACAGACCATTCAGATGACCAAGGTCACCCAAATAGGATCCAATCTTTCCTTTTCTAAAGACTACAAACTTCCAGGCCAAATGAAGCTTTTTGTCTACTTGTTAAATGTTACACATTGAACAAGAAGTATTCCTTTTTGATGAGGTTAGTAGTGAAAAATAGTTTCAAATAGCTATGTACTGATGAATGAGAGGTTTGGATTCTCATCTCATATCTCTGAAATTAAGTTTGACGGAAGCTTCCAGAGAAAAGAAAATCTGCTTTCATAACATCCAAGCTTGGGTCCTTGGGATCAGTGATCTCTAGAGATAATCATGGATTACTGTGCATTCGACATAATCCACTGAGCCTTAGAAATAGCTTCAGGTTCAGATACTCATTTTTTAATATAATAGCCACCAAAAAATAATAATAATGCATCTCCTTTTAGTATCACTCCTGTATGAAAAGATTAAGCAACAAAAGCATAAGAGGATCTGGGGCATACATTCTGGTGCCATCATTAACAATACTGCTTCTCTATCTAACATGAATTTAAAGATGGTGCTTACTTAAAAACAAAACAAAACAAAAATACTTTGATTACATTCAATTGTATCCAACATTTATAAAAGCCCTAGAGATCTAAAGAATTTTAAGAGGACTGTGTGAATGGAGAGATAAATGAAGGATAAAAAGTGATCTCAAATATCCTTTTTTATGAGTATTTGTTGTTTCACTCTTTCCCATCTGCCTTTTCCCCAATGTTTCTTTACCTCTAAGCAAGGTCATGAACGTGATCTTAAGTTCTCATGTAGCAAATTCTTCTTAAACTTTATAGTAACCTTACAACAAAATAACAAGTTATCAAAAGAAAAATGAAACTTTTTAGAATGCAACTTTTTAAAAATTTGCATTCAATTAGCCAGCATATAGTACATCATTAGTTTTTGATGTAGCGTTCAATGATTCATTAGTTGCGTATAACACCCAGTGCTCATCACATCACATGCCCTCCTTAATGCCCATCACCCAGTTACCCCATCCCCCCACCCACCTCCCTTTCCACAATCCTCAGTTTATTTCCCAGAGTCAAGAGTCTCTCATGGTTTGTCCCCCTCTCTGATTTTAAGATAGAGTTTAAACCGTAAGTACCGGGGGCATTCCACAGTTTCTAGATTCGTTTTGAATTCCAAGGATTGTTTTGACTAAGAAAGGCCCATTTCTGTCTGTGCAAGGACAGAGCATTGTCTTAATTTCCTTTGGAGACATAAAAATGTTCACAACCTTCCACTATTCATACCTCAGCTATTCAGTCAAATGCAGGGAAATGGTAGCAAATCCAATTAAGAAGAATTGGACTGGAGTTATTAACTAACACTTTGTATTCTTCTACTTTCAAATGGGACTTTTCTCAACAACAAAAGATCCATCCTTAACTTGCATCGTGACACATATTCAATTTTTATCCTCCAGACAAGATTACAAAGAAAACAAATGACGAAAGTGAACCGTTTTGACATCTGACTAAATAATGCCCGGCATCAGTATTTGATTTAATCTTTCTCATTACATTATCGGCACCCAGAGGGCAGGACAAACATGGTTGGTTTTTTGTTTGGTTGGGTTTTTTGGGGTTTTTTGTTTTTTTTTTTTTTTTGGTAGTTCATGCAGCCCCTGACACATATCACCTGATTCCACTTATATGAAATGTCCAGAATAGGCAAAATAAATGAGCAGCTGACTCATTTATGATGGTACAGGGGTCTTTTTTGGTGATGAGAAAATGTTTTGGAATGGGTACAGGGGTCCTATTTGGTGATGAGAAAATGTTTTGGAATGAGATATCGGTGATGGTTACCCAACAATATGAATGTACTTAACGACCCTGAATTGTACACTTGGAAGTGGTGAAATCAGTTTATGTTACGTGAATTTTACCTTAATATTTTTAAAAAGCAGGTCAGATTGCAAAATGCCCACCACCACTTATAATGGCCATTATTTATGTGTCCCTCGTTTCCACCTGCCCCCATCCCTAAGCACAGACCTCACTAATGGCTGTGTGCAAATTAATAATAGAGAATGGCACCATCTGCTCCCTTACAAGTCACCTCGGTGCCACGGTGGTCAAGCTTTACTGAAGACTCGGGAATAAGGAGAAAGCAAAATATCCAATAACCCAATGCATCACCTTGCATCTCTGTTGCATTCGGACCTATGCTGATTATTTCAAGACATGATTGTGCACAGTGATTTTTGTCACCTAATCAGAGTCTCGTCAAGAACTAAGCATTATCGCCTTCCTGGGACCCTACTCAGCTACACTGGCTGGGGCTGTTCTCAAAAGCAAAACCCCAGGAGGAGGACTGAATATGGCCCCAGCCCAGGAAGATCAGAAGGGAGGAGACGGAGAATTGGAAAATTCCGCGTCAGCCTGAGAAGAGTCTACAAGTGGAGGGAAAACAGCCCCATGGTCGACCATTCAGCAAGAGGAATGTGGGGTGACAAGCAGTTAGTGCTACCCAGCGATCTTTTCCCTTCCAGAACAGCTCAGATCCCAAAGATTGTCCCTAGGGGCTGCACTAGCTATGAATTTGCCTGTACCCTAAAGACAGTTATCTATTTATTTTTAGCACCCCACTGTCAGATGTTTTCAGAGAATACCTCCTCCTTATAACCACCGCTTTTTTTGTGTGCAGTTAATTACACTCCCAATGACAACTGTTTGAAAAATCCCAAGACAATTAAGTGCGAGAGAAACATTCCAAGCCAAAATGCCAAACTGAGTATCTGCTTCGTTGAGACATTCTGTTCTAGACAGGAGGCACATCTAGCCTGGTAGGACTTGGAGGTGCTGGCTGGTTAAAGGTGCAGGTTAAACATACAAACAAACGAAAAATACCTTGTGAGCTCTTCTTTAATCTTCAAGGGTTCATGTGGGTAGAATTTCACTCTAAAGCACATGGTGTATGGTGGATGAGCTGAAACATCATAAAGAAAAGGCATGAGAAAAGCAGCAAAAGACCATGGACTCCAACACACACAGGAAAGTCAGCCATGAAGTTGCAGCCTAGCTTGGGGGTGGGGGCAGGGGAAAAGGTGATTTTTCTGGAGGAAGCAGATCTTACGCCCAAGAAAACAAAGCCACAGTGACAATTAAACTCAAAGAAAATGCTTGACAGGACGCCCAAAGCAAATGCAGGACACGAGCAACCTAGTCAGTTGGCACAACTTTCCACATCACATTCTCGCCAGGTCATAGCTTCAAACAACATTTTTTTCTTCCGATTCTTCCCGCCCACTTGTGACAGATAAATTGCCCACTCAGGTCTGGGCCTAGTGAGATATTTTTCAGACTGTGAGGTGGAAAAATGTCACTGCACATGACTAGTTTTCCCAAAACGATGGTGCCTTTGAACTAAAATCGCAATTTTAAAATGGAGTCAGCCATGTACAGATCCTACTTTGTATATTTTTAGTATTATTTTAGTATTATTTATGAGGCAGTCACTATGAAAACAAACACTTTTATAACTTCCTGATTTGTATGAATCAAGACAGCACTGCGCAGACTGAGGTTCATGATTCTAGAATGTTCTAAGTGCATTAAGTATCTGAAACTCATGGACCAGCTAAGTGGATTCTACAGGACTTGTGAGACCCTTAATTATAAAAACAGTGTTGACTTACAATATTAATCTAATAAATGCACACAGAGCAGGAAGATACATTCAAATTTCAATTAGCATATAAAATGAACACCTTAAAATGAAAGAAATACGGTGGTTAGCGTTATCATTTCTATGGATCTTACATACCCGCTTGTGTTTTGCCTTTGTATCGGTACGGCTACTTGGGATCAACTCCAAGTCTACGTCCAAATGCAAATATGAAACAGGATCCTATTCCTGCCCAAATCCTCTTTCATAATAAGGAGGGGTTAAATCCCCAGCCATCTCATAATGCCTGGGGCTATTCTGTATGTAGACAAATTCTTTATGTGGAAAGAACTATCAGCATTAAATATGAATGCATAATGAGTATAATTTAATATGGAAAACAGTTCTTAAAAATAATTTGAAAGAAAGCATCCAAATCACAGGAAAACACAAGCATCTTTCTGACCATCTCAGCAGAGAAAAACCGATTATACACATACGCCCACACACACAGATGTCAGAACTCTTTCCATTCAATGCCCTACTTCCCCACCAGGAACTAGCAAATTTTTTAACTAAGTTGGATGCTCCTAACCCAAACCTGTGTTCCCTAGATTTAAGGAAACATTTTTTCCTGGAGCACTAGGAGAAAAATAAACACCATCTATACAGCAAAGAACAAAGAAAAAATAGCAGTGATTCTCAAGTCATTTCTCTTTCGTGATATCTAGACTTTCAGTTTTGACTCAAAATATCCACTCTTTACACATTCCCCAGATTTCTTTTAATTTGTTTAGGTCACCACCTTTAAAGGATTAAACCTGATGTTTTTTTTATTATTATTATGAAATCTCTGGATTGTCCTTAGTAGAAAGGTTGAGACACTTTTCAGAAGAGAAGAACAACAGAGCAAAAAATGGAAATAACATAAAAAAGGAATTTTTCTTTTTCTTCTTTATTAGTCTTCAAAATTAATACGTGTTTCAGCACAGCCAATGAAGATGATTGATAATAGTAGACAGATGGAAAGATAGTGGATGGATACAGATGGATAGATCGATGGACAAGTAACAGGTGGATAGACAGACAGATGGATAGACAGATGAAGGGATAAACCATCCCCTTTCACTTTCCTTCACTTTGTCTCTATTCCTGCCCCTCTGTCCCTTGAGTCCCACCCACCTTACCCCAAACTCTCCCACCACCGTCAACAACTTCATCTATATTCTTCCACCCTTTCTGCCAAACTCACACAAATACATGCCAATATGATTACATATGTGAGGGATTTTTTTATTATAATTTATTCTCACAAAATGAGATCACACTACATATGTTTCTCTTGCTTTTCTCACTTTATTCTATATTCTGCTCATCCCTCTGGGACAATAGTCCTAGATCTAACTCATTGTCATTACTAACTGCATTATAATTTATATTATGGATACAGCAGAATGTATTCCACTAATCTCTTTTAATTATCATTCAGATTGTTTCCACATTTCTACAATACAATTTTATTTATATATAGCCTTGTGCACATGTCATTAAATATTTGTATTTTTACTTCTATAATACAAACTTCCAAGATTTGAATTTTGGGGTCAATGGGTATGGGCAAATGTTTTAAAGGGAGCTGAAAAATTAGGGAGGGTGTGGGGGTCCCGTGAGCAGGGCCGCCAGTGCGTGGGGAGCAGGGCCATGGAGGAGCTGTGGGGGTTCCTGAGCAGCCAGGATGACGAGGAGTAGGGCTGACTGCGCAGGTCCTGGCTGCCTCTTCCCTCAGTTTCAACACCAGGCTGAAGTGGTTGGTCATCTGCTTCGTGTGCAGCATTTTACTCTCTATCCTCGGGACTGGATTGCTGGGGCTTCCTGGTGGCATGAAGCTTTCTGCAGTGTTTTATACATTTGGAAATCTTGCTGTGTTAGCCGGTACATACTTTATAATGGGACCCATGAGGCAACCGAAGAAAACGTTTGAAACGATAAGATTACTTGCAACAATTATGATGCTTTCGCATTTCATATTTACCTTGCGTGCTGCTCTTTGGTGGCACAAGAAGGAACTGGGCTTGTTATTCTGCAAACTGCAGTTCTCGTCCATGACCTGGTACAGCCTGTCATACGTCCCGTATGCAAGGGACGTGGTAATTAAATGCGGTTCTTCTCTCTTACATTGAAAACCAAAAACTCTTTGAAAAGAGCATTGTAAAGTCTATGTTCTGTTTTTGGCGAAGTATGCTTTTCCTGATGGAATAATCACTCCCCAAACAACTGTCGCAACAGGTTAAGACAATTTTGTGTACTGGTGGGAATGTCATGCTTAATTAAACTGGTAAAGACTTAAAAAAAAAAAAAAATGAAAACCAAAGGGAGCTGAAAAACAAAAAGCCCCACTGAAGGCAAATTGGGGAAAGAAGGATCACAGATGATGATCCCAAACTAGAGATGTCATTTGCTCTTCCTCCTGGTCAGCCTATCTGCTTACTCTGCCCTAGGCTGGCTTCAATAGGTATCTGAGCTCCTTGGCTATAAGTCAGGACTCCCATTCTGCCTAAGGAATCAGGCGCTGAGACAGGCAGCTCCCCGGGCAGCCATCTTTGAACACGCCTTACCCGCCTTCTACCCACACATCCTCATTCTAAGCCCAGAGGCTCCAGAATGGTCTCATGCTTCTCCCATATGCAAAGCCCTTCCATCACTTGAAGGAAGCTCTTAAGCAGTGCTTACAGTCCTTCTGAGTCTTCTCTATAATAAACATCCTCCATCCTGTCGACTGCTCCTCATCCAAACCCCGTTTTGAGTGCCTTCATTCTGGGTATATTCTGGTCTCTGTTTCCTCAAGCCCAGGGCCCCAGGGGTTGCCACATCCATTCGGGTGAGGAGATCGTCACCAGCCTCAGTTTGGACATAACTGTTGCTCCCCCTCAAGAGCCTCATCTCAATGTTAATTCACTCTGAGTTTATAATAGACCAACGCTCTTAATCCTTTTCATATATGATGTTGCTAAGTTACACAGAAAGTTACATCTGACATCTCTTTCCATTTTTCTAGGATGTAATCATGGGAGAAATTAATACAAGGTGTTAGGGGTACACTCACCACTAGACCCATTATCAGAGAAGAGAGGAGAGCAGGCAGCAGAAAAAAACTTAGAGACACTTCAAGTCTGAAATTTTCTATCCCATTTTCTTTTACCATCATATATACCCCTACTATGTCTGTCTCTCATACTGACCCAGCATCATTGACCCCATGTCACCAATAAAAGAGTTTCCCTGTAAGTTAAAAGGAGCATGTGATTTTGAGATAGTGAACCATGTGCAGCACCAGGGACCCATGCTGACAAGAAGCTCAACCTCATTGCCCAAGCCTGAAGAGGCCAATGTGGCAGTAGGCTCCTCCTTGAGAAACTCTCTTAAGGTTCTGGATGCAAAATTATATGACAAAGTAAATAGTAAAGTTAAGGCATGCTTCTTGACAGGGTTGGAACAGTCTGAAAAGATAAATAATTCCCCCCCAAAAAATGTTGATCTAGTTATGGATGACAAGATTTATGAGAGTATGGAGCCATATATCTCATTCAATGTTTTATCCCCAGAGCTAATTATTGATGAAAGATGGATTCTGTCTAGCTGAATGAACGATTAACCCCAAGCTTTGAGGCAGATGTCAAAGAGAAAGGCCGTGCCCCGCCATCACATTCATCCCATCAAAACACTGGTCTAGAAGGTCCATAGTCTGAATGATTACGGCAATTCCTATGATTTAGATTTTTGAAAACCTCTGGTCCTATATCTTCAATTTCTGCCCTTCAACACCTAAAACAAATTCAGGGACTCTGGAGTTGGTTAGAATTGCTATTTCTAGAGGGAGTATTAATTAATTCAATCAACAAATACTTATTGCGTACCTAGGAGATATTAGCTGTAAGTTTAGATGTACAAATAATAGTAGCCATAAAAAGATAAAAATTATGTCTTCATGGAAGACACATTCTAGTGGAATAAACAGGTATAAAATCAAAATTAATAAATGAAATATATAGGACATTAGAAGGTCATAAATGCTCAGTCAAGAATAGAGCAGAAAGGGGGGCGTCTGGGTGTCTCAGTCATTTAAACATCTGCCTTCGGCTCAGGTCATGGTCCCAGGGTCCTGGGATCGAGTCCCACATCGGGCTCTCTGCTCAGCAGGAAGCCTGCTTCTCCCTCTCCCACTCCCCTTGCTCATGTTCCCTCTCTCATGGTCTCTGTCAAATAAATAAAATCTTAAAAAAAAAAAAATAAAGCAGAAAGGATTTAAGGGGTGAAAATAAACCCACCCCCACCTCTCTTCCCTTTTCTCCTCCCCACTATAACCAAATTCATTCAGGTAAGGTGCAATTCTCTTTACTGCCTTCTAGAAAACCAAACGAGGGAAAATTTTAATTTAAAATTTTAAGTCATTAAACAAGAGAAGAGGGGAAAAAGTCACCCCCAAATATGTTAGCACTGGTTTGGGATCAAAAGCCCAGCTCTGGAGCACTGGCATGTACCCATACCAACTGGGTGACTGCTGAAAAAGTGAAACAGGTAACCAAAGGGTTAATGGGACTCATAAGTGCAACTGTAACTTTTTACCCAAATCTGCTTGTTCTCCTAACACAGCCTGCAGCCATGTTTCCATAGATGACATTCCTAGACACCATGATAACAAAACATTGATTTAGTTGTTTTGCAGAGACTCAAGGCTTCACTAAGAAACTGGCCAGAACTGGTCAGGACCACTGGCCATCTCTTCGAGCACATGCGTGAGTCCATTGGATGAACTTTTGACACAGAACGGCCTAAAACTCAACCCTCAGATCATACTAAGGATGCCAATGACAATGCAGAGCCACACAGGTGCAGAAGACAAGTACAACCCTCCCCTACTTATTATCTGATTCTGAAGTCATGTAGCTCCTCTCCCCTATACCCAGATCCTTTTTTTCTTTGCCTTTAAGTATCCCTGAGTTCCCCCACTTTGGGGGGCAGATTTGCAGCTTGCCCTCCTGTCTCCTTGCTTGGCTGCCTCTTGAATCAACCCTCCTTGCTGCATATTTGATGTCTCAGTGATTGGCTTTGCTGTGCATTGGGCAAGCGAACTTGGATTTATATACAAAAGGCGCCTTCCCAGGGTCAGCCTGGCAGCTGGCTGGGACATGTGGGAAATCCCCTTGTGGGGATGAGCCCATCCACTTCTCCAAGAGACCAGGACTCTCTGCCATTCCAACTTCAGGTCTTCTTATTCTTAAGCTACAGGGGAAAAGAGATGAAGTAAAGGAGTTTACTCTTGTCTGTGCCCACCATCTGGTGCACACTCAGTAGCTGGAAACACCTGATGAAGGAGCTACCTGTGGAAAAGGAAACACCAGGCGTGGAGCCCACACCCTGCACCGGGACCCTAGACCACAGTGTCATCGGGAACAGCCACTGTGTGTCTTTACTAGACCGAGGAGCATGGTCACCCCATGGCGGAAGACACTACCCCATTTCTACTGTGGTGTTAAGGCTTTGGCATCAATGACAGGGGCCCATGGGGTGGTGGCAACCCCAAATCCCCAGGGAATGAGTCCCCAGATTTGGAGGGGCACTTCCAACAGTGACCTCAAACAAGCCACCTAAATTCTGTTTCCTGCTCTGGAAGAGGGGCCAACACCAGGGGCTGCATCTACCTTCCACAGGTATTTGGACAGGCTCTTGGCAAGTGCACATGGCACATGGCCTAAATCCGAGTTTTTGTCTTGTTGGGATGTTTATCCTACTCCTGCTGAAATAAGAGAAGATGGAGAAGACTGAATTGAACTCAGCTGAAAAACATTTACTCAGCCATGTAAGTGCTAAGAACAAGAATACCACTAAGGAGCAGAGGAGGGCAAAAAAGGCAAAAATCCACTTTAAAAATGCCTAGAGCTTGTCACTGTGCTGAGAACAGCAAGGCCCCTCTTGCAGACGTCCATTACCTGCCACATGAGGGCTGGGGAGGCCAAGCCTCTCCACAGAGCAGCTCAGTGGCCCCTTTTTGCATCAGCGGATCCTGGGGTATTATCATTTTGGTAGTTGGTTGGCACTGAGAATACGGGGAGAGGGACAGCCGTTTACAAAGCAGAGACAGATTTTCTCATCTCCACTTTGAGATCTTGCCCAGAAATGGGGTTGGGGACATGCAATGATTCGCTGAGCAGGGTCCTGGGTGAAAACAAAGAAGAGGACTTTCTATTTTTAACCAACGACCATCCTCAAATCTTTGTAAACAAACAAATAGAGGGGATTTTTTGCAGGGGAGGGAGAGATTGAGAGAGAAAGATCACTTAGCAGCCTTTCATAAAAGGCAGGAGTCTTCCTCTAATCATTGTATAGAGCTATAGGAAAACAAAAAACATAACTTTAGCAATATACATGTAAACACCTGATCTTTATCATATACACTCCGGCTGACAACTACAAAAAATCCCCCCAAACTCCTTTATTTTTTTTTTTTTAAGATTTTAGGGCACCTGGGTGGTTCAGTTGGTTAAATGTCTGCCTTCGGCTCAGGTCATGATCCCAGGGTCCTGGGATTAAGCCTCGCATCAGGCTCCCTGCTCAGTGGGGAGCCCGCTTCTCCCTCTCCCTCTGCAGCTCCCCCTCCTTGTGCTCTGTCAAATAAATAAGATCTTTTAAAAAATATCTTATTTATTTGACAGAGAGAGAGAGAGCACGTATGTGAGCAGGGTTGGAGGGGCAGAGAGAATATCTGAAGCTGTGAGCGCAGAGCCCAACGTGGAGCCATGGGGCTTGATCCCATAACCAGAGATCGTGACCTGAGCCTTAACCAAGACAGAAGTTTAACCAACTCAGCCACCCAGGCGCCCCTCCCTAAATTCCTTTAAACTGCAGGTGAAGCTTAGAGCTGATGCCTCCAGCAGATGTGAGGGCAAGGTCTATACCTGGACTACGGCTCTCCTGTGCCTCCCTCCTCTAGGAGTCCATTGGGGGAACAATGTTCCATTGTCAGATTTTAAGACTCTGGAGAAACACAGCAAAGGGTTTGTTGATGCCAGCAAGACCTCTAGAACCCGGCAAATATGAGGTTTGTTTTCCAAAGGGCCCCAAGCAGTCATTGGGGCTCCTGGCCCTTATAGCACGACTGATACCTTTTTTTATTCCTAATCAAATGAACAGTGTCCCTCCTATGTCTTTCAGGGAGGGGGCGGGGGCTTCACAGTGAGAACCGAGGGGCACACCCCACTCCATTGTGCATGCAACATGCAGGACACATGCGTCATGCAGGACACATGCAACATGTGGGACACCGATGATTTTCATCGGTGCTGCTTTTTCCAGGACGAAAGCGCTCGGGAGCACAAACTGCACATGCGCAAAATGACACTTGAGTACCAAAAGGGCAGCTCATTACTCACTCATTCAACAAACTGTAACTCTTGGGATATGTTTTAACGAGCCAGCCGGAGAACTGCTCTCTTAAGGACTGCTCTATTCTCGTTGGAAACGATTATGATCATTCAGCAACAACTGTTACTATCATCATCATTGGGAGTGCTAATCGCTCCGTCACTCTTCTACTGAAAGGACAACCAGCAGCCTCCAAGAGGCTACTGGCACCGTGTTGTCTCTACTTCCAAAGCAGAGAGGGTGGGGTTTTTTTTTTCATTGTATTTAATTCATCTTCCTCCTGTTATAGTTCTCTTGGGTTGGAAGCATACACATAGGCTCACCCACACACGCATGCACTGAGAACTTCATAGGGGATCCTGGATCGCGCAGTATCTGCCTCACAAACACGTTCTTGGAATCCTCTGGCTGTCTGTGCTGTTCAGGAGAAGCTCTAATAAGGACTTTGAGGTGCGACACTTCTAACCTCAAGTTCAGCGTTTGGACAAATTGCTATGGCCAAACTGAAAACTCTCAGCTTCCATTTCCTCCTCTGTAAAATGGGGATAATAATGGAACCAATTGCCTAGAGTAGAGATCAGCAAACTATCTCCGTAAGGGACCAGAGAGTAAATACTTTCGACTATGCAGACCTCAAGGTCTCTGTCTCAACTACTACACTTAGCTGGTATAGTGCAAAAGCAACCACAGACAAGACATAGACCAATGGGCATGGCTGTGTTCCAATAGGACACGCAAATCTTATTTCATATCATCTGCACACCTCACAAAGTCTTGTCTTTTGCTTTTTTTCTTCCTATCCATTTAAAGTAGGACACCTACTTCTAGCCTATAGGCCATACAAAAACAGATAGATGGCTGGCTGCCTTTGGCCCAGGGGATCTATAGATCTACAGATCCTATAGAGCCAATGATGAAGACGAAATGAGTTAATGACATAAAGCACCCAGCAGGCTGCCTGAGACCTAAGTACTCAACCCATAGGAGTTGCTCCTACTCTAGAAGGCAAAAAAGAAACTGATGGGGATGAGGGAGAGCTCTTCGACTTGACCTAGCCCTATATTAGCAGACCTCAGAGATATTGTGGATTCGGTTCTAGACCACCACAATAAAGCATATATCTCAATAAAGCAAGTCAAATGAATTTTTTGGTTTCCCACTTTGCTCCCTGAGCGTAGGGTACAATGACCTGAGAATTTTAGCCAAAAGAAAAGAAAAGAAAAGAAAAGAAAGTCAGCAAAAGTACATGAAACTGAGGACAGGAGATCCAGGTGCCTGCTTGCTGCAGATGTTGTATAACTAACTACACCCTCAGGAGTCATGTTGGTAGGTGTGACTCAACTAGTAATAACGATAATTATAACAGCCAAATTCAATTGCTTATGTAACTTCATCCTAAGACTTTATACTATAAAATTGCATCCAAAAATGAGGCATAAAAAGGTTTTCCAAACAAAGGGAAACATGAGTAAACTACCCACTTGACCCATGTTTGAATCACCTCCAGTGCTCATACACCAAGCATGGAATCTCTTGGTCCATTGCGGTTATCATTCAGACATTTAGACTACCAACACAACCTATAGTTTTGAATCATGTGGTCCTTCATGAAACAACATGGGTGCTCCTGAAGGGAACCCCTGGAAGTGCACCCCAACTACATATGGGAGATGCTCTCTTCCTTCTGTTTTCTTCAATATCCCATCACACTCCTTCCAACCAGGAAGAGTGCTGGGTCCTCCCTGAAGCCCAAGAACCCACCCTAGTACCCAATCAAAATGACATCAGTGTTGCCACCAACCATAACATAAGGAAAAGGGTAAAAAGTATAAATCTGGGGCTTATCAGTGCATGCCATTTAGAATTGCACCCCATAAAGTTCAGGGCTTTTTGGTCATTACCTATTGTTACCATTATTTTTTTCCACATTGGAAAAACAAAAAGAATGCAACACAGAAATCATTTATAGACCTGAACTGCATGGACTTTCTGATACAAGGTTTAAACATGGAAATTTTCGATGAAACAGTTGTACCTGGAAGAAAGAGAGATGCCTTGCCAAACCTACTGAGTTATCGCTAGAGTAACAGAAGGTGGTTTCCAAAGCTGGAAAGCAGCAATGGAATGAGGCAAACTAGAAAGAATGAAACCAGCCAAAACTAAACCACAACAGTTGGGGACGTACAGTTACTTGATCTATGCAATGGGCTTTGGTCAGTTGTGTGTTTTGATTTGTTTGTAAAGAACATGGCAGTTAGGGGCGCCTGGGTGGCTCAGTCATTAAGCGCCAGCCTTCGGCTCAGGTCATGATCCCAGGGTCCTGGGATCGAGCCCCACATCGGGCTCCCTGCTCCGCGGGAAGCCTGCTTCTCCCTCTCCCACTCCCCCTGCTTGTGTTCCCTCTCTCGCTATGTCTCTCTCTGCCGAATAAATAAAATCTTTAATAAAAAATAAAAATAAAGAACATGGCAGTTAAACTTCTTTTACCTACTCCCTAAAAGGAGCATTTTGATTCTAGTCCACTAGCATCGATTGGGAACAGATTACATGCATAGCCCTGTCTTAAGCCATGGACCACGGGGAAAAATCTTCCAAACTAAACACTGGAGATAGGACTAGACAAGTATATGAATGAGGTCAATGGGACAGGTTGCCCCAAGAGGTCAGAGATGGGGTTCCTATCACTATGGGGGCTTGGAGAAGTAAAATGCATAAAGTTTTACTATCAAAACGCAAACACTGAATCATGGAACACTACATCAAAAACTAATGATATATTGTATGGTGACTAATGTAACATAATAAAAAAAAATCTGTTTCCCTTAAAAAATATGATCAAGTTCCACAAAAAAAGAACACATTCACAAAGTGAAGAAATGAGCCACAAAGCAAAGACATGAAGGTAACCAAAAGAATAAACAGAAATATTCAACGATGTGGGAGGTCTGAGGGGAGGTCACTTGGTGCAGTGGGCTGGGTAGTTCCCTGGAAATTCCTGCCCACCTAGAACATCAGAATGTAACCCTATTTGGAAATAAGGTCTTTGCAGATGTGATTAACAAAGTCATACCGGGTTAGGGTGAGCCCTAAAGCCAATGACTGGTATCTTTATAAGAGAAAGAAGAGACTTGAACATAGACACAGAGAAACACAGGGAGAAGGTGATGTGAAGATGAAGACAAGGATCGGAGTGATATAGCTACAGGCCAAGGAAGGAACGCCAAGGACAGCCAGCAACCACCAAGAGCTGGAAGAGGCAAGGAAGGATTCTCCACTAGAGCCTTCGAGGGGTGTGGGGGTGGGGAGCATGGCCCTGTTGATACCTTGCATTCAAGGTCTAGTCTAGTCTCCACAACTGCGAGAGAAAAGATTTCTGTTGTTTAAGCCCCACAGCATGGGTAGTTTTGTTATGGCGGCCCTTGAGGAAACTAATCCCTCAGCAAGAAGAGTCCTTGGAAGAACAAAAGCAGTGGAAGGCAGGCATCCTAACTGGCCTCATGAATAGGTATGGGACCTGTGGCTTTTCTCCTTCTGTTCCTTACACCGGAGCAAAAGCCAGATTCCTGGTATGCTCCCTGTATGCTATAGAAGATACGTTCTCCATTGATGAAATTATTCAGCAGCAAGGGGACTGTTCATTAGATTAGCTTCAAGCGGTGCTGGAAAGCGAAGGAATGCCACATAAACACGTTTCACAAATAGCACCATCAGAGAAATTACGTGCCACCTCAGGCTTCCAGGCGGAGCCATCAGAACTTTAGGGAGGGAGCGGTACAGACGCCAGCCAGCAACTTGACTCAACGGTACTCTATGGCTGAGTTGCACCATGTATTATGCAGAAGCTGGGTCCTCTCCACCCTGATTTACAAGCCGAAGCCATCTTCAAGCACCCCTGTCCCTTCAGGGTGCTTGGCAGCATCAGTGTCTGATAAATAGAGCAAGAAGGTGATCTTAACTACCCTGCTGGGCTAATCAGGTACCAGCCAGGATTAAGCAGAAAACCTCTCTGGAAGTGGGTCTTTCATCTCGGTCTGTATTTTTACAGTACATTCTTAATGTATAATGCACTTTGATCTCTCCCTTCCTCTCTCCCCTACTTTCCCTCTCCCTCTCTTTCTCAGTTTTGACATAAATCTTTCTCTCCTGGGGCGCCTGGGTGGCTCAGTTGATTAAGCATCTGCCTGCAGCTCAGGTCATGATCCCGGGGTCCTGGGATCGAGTCCCACATCGGGCTCCCTGCTCCATGGGGAGCCTGCTTCTCCTCTGCCTCTCGCTCTCTCTCTCTCTCTCTGTCTCTCATGAATAAATAAAATCTTTTTAAAAAAAGTTTTCTCTTTTTTCTCTTTATTACCAAGTGATCTAGGAAAATATTCTCATTGTGAAAGATCTGAGTAAAATATGATTACATAATAAAATATAACCATATAATATAATAAATGTAACATGTGTCCTCACCTCCTTCTACCCTACTCTCTTCCCCTGAGGTAACCAGTTAGTACACATCTTTGCCTCCTCTGCACTTACATGTTCATCTAAAATAATCCATTTTCATATATATGGATCATCTGACATGTGAAACTTTTACTTGCTTTCTTAACTCCAAGATAGATCCAAAATCTTTCAGTGTCAATACTTTAGCTCTGCCTTGTTCCTTGTAATGACTGTATATATCCCACATAATTTATTTAGCCTTGCCAGAATTATAGGCTTTTTATTTCTTCCAATTCTCAGTGTTATAAGCAATGTTGCAATATATACCTTGCATAATATAAACCTGTGCTTGGATAAATTTCACTTTTTTTCATTTCTTTTTAATTTTATTATGTTAATCACCATATATTACATCATTAGTTTTTGTGTTATACGCAAACAATGAATCATGGAACATTCACTTTCACTTTTAAACTAAATACATGCTGTGCCATATAACACAATTTTTTAAAAAGGAAGTATTGTGAAACTTACAATTACAAATATCCATGTACTGGTTCTTAGTCTCTTTCATTATTAATAAACCAGGCCCTTAGCATTATTTGTCTTGACAAAAAAAAGCAAATGCAATTGATCCCTTAAAATCCCCTGATTTGAGTGTCAGCTAATAACATATGAAATTTCAGGTGAAGACAATAATAGCACAAATTGTGTGCAAACCCTAGAACACTTTGTGGAGAAATAAGTTATTTCAAAATTAATAATAATACCTCATGCAATAAGAATGTTTTCTTGAACAGTAAAAAAAAAAATAGTTGAAAAAAGATGATTTATCATTAAATAATTAAGACATCTTAACTTTTTATGTTACATATAAATACATATATATCTATAATATGTAGATATATATGTATATATATGTAGATATATATCTACATATATGTATATATATGTAGAATACCAGTCCCAATAACAAATGAACTGCCCCTTATGAAAAAATCTTGCATTTGTCAATCATATTTCATAGTGCAAAGACAAAAAGTCTATATTTCCATATTTTAGTTGATATGCTTTATGGAAATAAAGCAGCACTCAATTCTACAATCAATGTAAACTTTGAAGTGTTTTCCTAAATTAAGTTTTATTCACAAAAATATTTCCAATAATAGTTTAGGGTAATTCAAGGATATTTGGAAAAATGGCTGCAGAGATATATTATTATAAATAATCTATAAATGTCTGTCACTTTTATGTCAGAATAATGTATGAAAGAACAAACTAAGAATAGGACTGACTTGTAGGTGAAACCAGACCTATGAGAAATCAGGATGGGGTTTCTAATAATCCAGTAATAGAGCTCGTAGGAAATATTTCAGGCAAATCTCTATTGTCCATTCTTAATACGTCCACTTTACACATTCACCAAAGTTGTTCATTCAAATTTACTGATAGCACCTACCGCCCTTGGCTTAATCATTTGCACTGATAGGAAAAATATTTTATTAACCATTTATTAATTAGGCCTTATATGTAAATACTTACATTGCTGACATTCTTTCCCCCTAACATTTCTTGTTGTCTATTTATTCTTACTTAGATTGCGAACATAAAATTTTAAAATTATTTTTGTTTTTGAAACTTTAAGGGGCTTTGGAGACCATCAAAACCTCATAATACCCAAAAGAGAAAAAAAAAAGTGTTTTTTTGTTTTGTTTTTTTTAAGATTTTATTTATTTATTTTAGAGAGAGAGAGAGAGCAGGAGCACAAGCAAAGGGAGGGGCAGAGGGAGAGGGAGAGAGAGAATCTCAAGTAGGATTCAGCCCCAGCATGAGCCAGACATGGGGCTCAATCTCACAACCCTGAGATCATGACTTGAGCAGAAACCAAGATCTATGTCTGTCTCTTAATCAACTGAGCCACCACAGGTGCCCCGAAAAAAAAGTGTTTTGCCCAACTTGTACACAAATAAACTGCAACTAGGAGCCCTTTGAAACTGAAACACCTAAGCTCCTCTTGTTGTTAAACTGTATTTCCTAAGGGCCTATAACATGGTTCATGGCTTTGGTCCCATATAGGTTTACAGAGCACAAGTGAATTAAGTAATGAAGAAGGAAGGAAAAAAGAAATGGAAGAAGGAAAGGGAGAAAAAATGAAAGGAGGGAAGGAAGGAGGGAGGGAAGCAGGGAAGGACGGAAGAATGGGTTGAGAAAATATAAAAGATAATACCAAAGGGAATCTGATAAATTATAAGAATGAGGTCAGGATGGGAAAAACGGACCATTTTCTACCTCATTCCAATTCAGATATGGCTAAATCTTCGTTTTTACCTGGATTACACAGATATACTTAATTTTATGTGTATGTATGTACATATTTTTTTTCCATTCAGTACGTGCCCTCTTTAATACCCATCACCAGGCTAACCCGTCCCCCCACCCCCATCCCCTCTAGAACCCTCAGTTTGTTTCTCAGAGTCCATAGTCTCTCATGGTTTGTCTCCCTCTCTGGTTCCCCCTCCCCCGCTTCATTTTTCCCTTCCTACTATCTTCTTTTTCTTAAATTTCACTTTCAATAGATTCATAGAGATGAGCTTGTTGGATCAAGAGACATAGGCCTTTTCTTAAAAAACACATCTACACTTTTACTTCTGATCTATACTTTAAGTTTCCTAGACACTTTCTCTGAATTCACCAATCTCATAAATTCTGATGTTGAATATTGTTAATCATTCTAAACTAACCCATGAAGCATATAATTGCCCAATGCAAAATTAAAATTCAAAATCTCATATATAAAGTAGGTTATTCTATATGGAGAAAAAGTTAAAACTAATAAGATGAGTCCAAATGAGCGATGGCTGATAACTTTAGAGAGAATTTAAATTCAACAACAAAAATGTAATCATATCATCTCAAACATAAGTTTTATATTACCTTCCAGCTACTTTTTTGAGCACTTCAACAAAAATGGAAGAACTAAAAAGAATCCAAAGGTTAAATTACCATCCTTTTTTTTACCGTTCTTCAATTATACCCAGCAGATTGTCCTTAGCATGTGAAGGGACACAGGCATTTTTAATTTAGAAAGACAAATTTCCCTCCCAAATGGCTTTACCAGTTTATAATGCCCCCACCAGAGATATTACTCTCATCCTCATCAATTGGATATCAGTATTAACCATTTTCTCATGTAACAAAAACACCTTGTTTTAATTTACATTTTCCTTATTACTAATGATATTGAGCATCTGTTTATGAGTTTACTGGCCATTTATTTTTATTCCTTCTAAAGGTCTTTTCACATTTTTTATTGAGTTGTTTAGCTTTGGGTTTATACCATCACACTTTATGTAGTCTGCATATTTAGTACTTGTTACATATTTGGCAAATGTTCTTCCATTATTTACTTTGTATTTTAATTTATTTATAATTTGTTTTATACTTATTCATTCAACAAATATTTACTAAAAATCTACTCTGTGCAGTGAGCAAACCAAATATTCTGGTACATGAGTTTAATTTTTGCACAAATTTGTCAACATTTTGCTTTGTTACTTCTGTTTATATTTTCCTTAGGAAGCCCTGTTTGACTCCTAAATTTGTACCTAAAACTTCTATAGACTATTAAATATATTGGGCTTTTGAATTCATCTGGAATTAACTGCATATATGCTGTGAGGTAGGTCTTTAGTTTTTTTTTTCTTTTTCCAAGTGGAAAGAAAATCCAAAAAATCATGCCTGAGTAATCTTTCTATCTCAGATATGAAATATCTTTATCATAACCATATACTCACAAATAATGGGTCAATTTGGGACTGGGTGTTTTCTGTTCTGTTTCTTTTCCTATTCCTGTGTCTATCTTAATTACTATATGCGTCTATTACAAGGACTCAATTATTATAGCTCACATGCCTTGATTTGCTACTTAATAAAACAAGGACCCTACCCTATCATTGTTCTTTTTCACATATTTATTGGCTGTTCTGGAGCATTTTCTTTTGCAAATGAGCCTTAGAATCAGTTTGTTAAATGCCATAAAGAATCTCACTGACATTTTTATTTTAAAATTATTTGAATGTATATATTAATTTGTAAAGAATTGACTTTAACAGTATTAAATGGAAACATAAGAAGTCTCCATTTATTGAACTCTTTTAAATCTACAGTAACTACTATGAAGGGATAGAATATGACTCTAAAAATGAAAAATAAAAATGTTTTTTAAAAAAGGGATTGATAAGATGTTAGTTGAAAAAGGGAAAAAGAAAAATTAAAAAAAAAAAGACAGTTAAAAAAAAATTAACTTTGAAAGACTACAGAATCATGGTAAAGAAGCCATGGATTTGGGGCGCCTGGGTGGCTCAGTTGGTTAAGCGACTGCCTTCGGCTCAGGTCATGATCCTGGAGTCCCGGGATCGAGTCCCGCATTGGGCTCCCTGCTCGGCGGGAAGCCTGCTTCTCCCTCTCCCACTCCCCCTTTGTGTTCCCTCTCTCGCTGTGTCTTTCTCTGTCAAATAAATAAAATCTTAAAAAAAAAAAAAAAAAAAAGAAGCCATGGATTCTATGTGCAGTATTCCCCTAGCGCTGGAGTTCTGCCGTTCTCATTGATCGGTAAACTTGGTCTTGGCTGGCTGTTCTCGCTGATCTTCTGGGGAGGGGCCTGTTGCCCTGGTTCCCAGATGTCTTTGCCGGAGGCGGAACTGCCCCGCCCTTGCCAGTCCAGGCTAAGTAATCTGCTCGGGTTTGCTCTCGGGAGCTTTTGTCTCCACAGTATAATTTCATAGTTTTGCACATTTCTTGTTATATTTGAGAAATTCGTTTTTACTTGTTATTCCTATTGTAGGTGATAGCCCTTTCTTCCATTACATTTCAGAAATAGTTGCTGCTTGCGTATAAGTATCGTTTTAGGATATTAATCTTGCATCCAAGGATAAAAGCCATTATTAACTGTGGGTAAGAGGTGGCGAAGGAAGGCAAGTACAGAGCTTGGAGAGACCCAGAGAGGACAAAATCACATTTAAAATGCTATCTGCAGCTAAGAGAGGGCATCCAGCACCCCTCAACACCCTAGCTTGGCTGAACAGAGTGAGGCATACAAGCAAGACAAAGAAATCCCAGAATAGTTTGGGGAAGTGTTCTGTTAGGACTTTGGAGAACACAGAAGAAATGGCCCTACACTGTGTTTAAGCAGAGAAGGAGCCTTACTTAGGGTACATAAGTGTTCCCAAGGCTGAAGCAGGGCACAGAAGAGGCTGAGCAGCGCTGAGAGCCAACGAGTGAAAGACGCCTAGAATGGGGACCACCAGGGGGCGCAGTCTGTAGACCTGCAGGGCAAGACCAGGAGCAGAGGTCCCAGCAGCACGGACCAGTGCATATGAAAGGGCAAGTGGGACCAGTGACATCCAGAGAGGATACAGTGCGGAAAGACGTCAGCAACCAAAAGCCAAATCACCTAAGACAGGTCAGGGGAAGACTCAGAGGACCGGGCACGAGAGAGACATCATCTTTGCTGCCATGATGGTACAGAAGCATCCCCTGCCTCAAGAGGCCATTCCCGGAATGGAGAAGGAGGAAAAGCTCTTGGTGTGGGAAAAATACCCCAGCATGTAAGTATGCACTTTCAAGTGTTCATGTTTAAACAATGAATTCACTGAGTAATTTCCTGAAAGAGATCAAATTCTTTTTTTTTTAAGATTTTATTTATTTATTTGAGAGAGAGAGAGAGAGAGAGAGAGAGAGAAACAGCATGAGAGGGGAGAGGGTCAGAGGGAGAAGCAGACTCCCCGCCGAGCCAGGAGCCCGATGCGGGACTCGATCCCAGGACTCCGGGATCATGACCTGAGCTGAAGGCAGTCGCTTAACCAACTGAGCCACCCAGGCGCCCAAGAGATCAAATTCTAAACTGGTAGATCTTGAGTTACCCTGAAGGGCCAAGATTGAACTTTGTTGCCCCCAAAGGAACAAGGAAAGAAGCTCACAGAAAACTGAATTCAGTCATAGGGAAATAATGTCACATTTATGCACATCTGAGTCATAATGTGCAACTTTTTTAAACCTCTTCACGCTAATACAGTTTGTGTGGTTACACAGATCCTGCAAGACATGAAAGTTTTGTTCTTTTGATGTGTGTCACTACATGTAGACACACTAAGCTACATCCCACAGTTAGGGAACAAGGCTAAAAGCTATACGTTGTAAGTGCAAACACTCACTATTCCTACATGGAAAACAAAGACTCTGAAAATCTAATATCCAACATATGCACTTCATTTAACACTTCGTTCGCAGAAAACCTACTATCTGAATACTCTGAAAAGGAAAAGATCAAAGCTCCGTCCACATTTGTGCCTATAGACATGCAATGATGGAACAGGGGAATGGGGAAGATATTCCCCTCAACACTGCCCAAATCATGTAGCCTACCTGCATTTTAACCTAGTCGACAAGGAACGATAAAAGGTTAGATTTGAAGGTTCCAATTCCAGCAAGTATTGATCAATCACACCCCACCCCACCTCTCCCACTGAATGCAGCTATAAAGCCCGGACAGAATGTGTGCAGCAGCTATTTAAGGACTCTGGAAAGTAAATAACAGCAAGCAGAGTGGGAAAAGAGAATAATTCACAAGACCACTGAACTGGTGTTGGGTTCTCCACGTTTTTCCCTCTGGTATCCCTTGGACAGAACTCAGATACTGGGAGGGCATCACCATGGAGGGGGAAAGCTCCAGGAGAAGCTCCTACTTAAAGCAAAGAGGGTTCTATAGCAACAGAGCGACAGCAAATGGGCTAGAGATTTTCTTATCTGGAAGTTTAACCTTTTTCTTTGATAATCATAAAACTACTCATGTTATGTATTTCATATTGGGTGAGTTTTGGTAATTCATGGTTTTTGAGAAATGAGCCCATTTCATCTAAGCTGTCAAACGAACATACCTAGAGTTGTTCTGTGGGGTCTGTAGTGATAGTCTTTCATTCCTGATATTGGTAACCTGTGTCTTCTTTTTTCTTTATCGGTCTTGCTAGAGGTTCATCATTTTCTTGATATTTTCAAAGACCAACTTTTACTTTTTTTTTAAGATTTTAATTTATTTATTTGAGACAGAGAGAATGAGAGACAGTGAGCATGAGAGGGAGGAGGGTCAGAGGGAGAAGCAGACTCCCCGCCGAGCAGGGAGCCCGATGTGGGACTCGATCCCGGGACTCCAGGATCATGACCTGAGCCAAAGGCAGTCGCTTTACCAACTGAGCCACCCAGGCTCCCGACCAACTTTTACTTTTAATAATTTTCTGTATCATGTATTGACAAATATAGCAGCTTGGCTGAATTTCAGAGTTATTAAGGCTGATTTAAAAAGTCTCAAAATATTATATTCTATATCATTCCATTTATAGGACATTCTAAAAGGACACAAATTATACTGACAGAACAAATCAGGGGTTGCTAGTGCTTAGGGGCAGGGATACAGGACTACAAAAGGGAAAACAAAGGAGGTTTTTGGGGTGATGGATTTATTCTCTACTCTGTACTGGAGGTTATACAAACCTATATGTTAAAATTTACAGAGGTATACATCAAAATAAAGTCAATTTTACCATATGTTCATTTAAAAAATAAAATTTAAGTTCAGAGGAGAAATAAGACTTTGGTTTAAGAAGTCTTTCGGCTTTGAAATGTACACTCAGGAGCACCAGGATGGCTCAGTTGGCTGAGCATTTGACTCTTGATTTTGGCTCAGGTCATGATCTCGAGGTCATGAGATCGAGCCCCACATTGGCTCTGTGCTCAGCACGGAGTCGGCTTGAGATGCTCTCTTTCCTTCTCCCTCTGCCCCTCCCCCCCACTGTGTTCTCTCTAAATAAACAAAATCTTTTTAAAAATAAAATAGAATGTATACCCAATTAAGTAACTGTCCAATTAATTATTCTTTCAATTAAATATTTCTCTTAATACATTTGAAGTCACCATAAAAATAAGTTTGATTCTACCTATTTTCAATAAGATTTGGGGGAAACACTCTCACATAACATTATTGGGGGTAAATAACTACAAGGTCTTTAAATGGATATTTACCACTAAGAAAACATAAAATGTATACCTTTTGATCCAACAATTTCACTTCTAAAAGGAATTTCTAGTACAGATGTACTTGTAAACATGCAAGAAAGTACATACAAGTGTGTTTATTGCAGCATAA
The DNA here is from genome assembly GCF_029215605.1 of Mirounga angustirostris. Classification (NCBI taxonomy): domain Eukaryota; kingdom Metazoa; phylum Chordata; class Mammalia; order Carnivora; family Phocidae; genus Mirounga; species Mirounga angustirostris. Next base: position 24,616,776 of record NW_026991723.1, read on the forward strand.
TGCATAATTGCAAATTACTAGAAAATATTTTGATGTCTGTTATATATTCATGTAATTGTCAGAAAGTCATTTTTAAAATGAAGTCAATTGGGGCACCTGGGTGGCTTAGTCAGTTGGGCGTCTGCCTTTGGCTCAGGTCGTGATCCCGGAGTTCTGGGATTGAGCCCCGCCTCGGGCTCCCCGATCAGTGGGGAGTTTGTTTCACCCTCTCCGGCTCATGCTCTCTCTCTCACTCACTCTTTCTCTCTCTCTCTCAAATAAAATCTTTTAAAAAATAATAGAAATTAATAAATTAAATGAAGTCAGTCAATCACTGATATTAAAAAAATCTCTAAAGCTATTAAAAAATAAGGTGAAGAATAATATATAGAGATTGATCTCATTTCTGTTTATAAAAGGTCATATATATGATGTGGGAGTTTATACATAAGAAATTCCAGAAGGCTATATAAAATACTGTTAACAGTTATTTCTTTGGAGTGGGCTTGGAGATACATGGGGGAAGAGAAAGGAAATAGTTCAGAAGAATTTAAAATGAAAACCCAAACTAAGAAAAATCCTGGACATTATTTAAAACCTGTTTTAATATATGAGGTGTGAATGTCTATGTGAGGTAATGGATGTTAACTAATCTTACTATGGTAATCATTTTGCAATATATACATATATTAAATCATTATGTTACATATCTTAAACTTACATAATGTTACATGCCAATTGTATCTCATTAAAAATGGAAAATTTTTAAACAGTAAGTAAAATAAATAAAAATGAACTATCTTTAAAAATCCTAATAAGATAATAATGTCTTTGTAGAGAGTTTGTTATCAGGGCAGCTGACCTTCAGCCAACCCTGGAAAATACCATTCCTGAGAACACCTATAGTTAAAGAGATCTTAATAGGGTCAGGGTAAAGAACCTGAAAGTCTGCCATCAAACCATTCCTCCAAAAAATTTTGCCCTCATTGGCTCCTCAAAGACAATCAAAGGATTAAAGGTATACACATACCCAAGAAGAAATTTGCCTGGAGGACCTGCAAACAGATCCTTTTGATAGATTCACAGATGAGTCCCAGGAGTTGCACCCAGTTTCTCTGGGTTAATAATATACAAGTCCTAGTTTAACATTTTTTCGAATTTATGGTAAAGTTAATATTCCCAGGATATACATATAATAATACAGAAATTGTTGATACTAAAAGACGCTAGATTTGTGATCTTGAGAAAATTACATGATTTCTTATTTAGTAATGTCCTCAAAAACACAACAGCAGACTGGGTGATAGATAAGACCTTTACCAGTTCCTAGAATCAGGGAGTCACCTGGTCTGGTTTAGAAACTGAATTTTATAGAGTTCTTTCCTGATTCAGATTTCATTTGTTATTAGATTGACATTGGCCAGCAGTCAAATGTCAATCCTTAAAACATTTTTACCAAACCTTGTAAATTTTCAATTAGTTGTTCAGATTTACTTAGCATGGAGACAAAGCTCTTAAGCAGCAAATTCTTCACAAATTAAAAGTTGTTTCTTCTATTAACTGTTGAAAGGCATCTGACTTTAGAGATAAATTTATATTTTAAAAATATGTGTAGCCTAAGGAAAATATTGCATGACATTTAAGAACCAAAGTCAAAGAACCGTTTACTATAAATAAGCTTCCTGGGAAATTGTCTGAACATTTTAAAACACAAACAAAAATTTCGAAACTTAGTAGCTAAGGGATAAAAGCTAGGTATCGCCAATTTTTTAAAGACTCTTTCATTTAGTTATCTTAGAATCTCAAACAGATTCCCCACTGAGTAAGGAGTCCCACATGGGCTCAATCCCAGGACCTCAAGATTATGACCTGAGCAGAAATCAAGAGTCAGATGCTTAACCTGAGTTAGCTACGCAGGTGCTCCAGCAATTTTTTTTTCAGACATGCTAATTCATTCTTATCCTTCATATCATCCTTCATATCATTCTATATAGAGCTTCTCGATACCTCTGTCCTATTTCTTCTTGGATGCTTGTTCCGAATTTATTCCAGCTGTACCCCAACAGACTGACCTCTTTGGACAAGGCATGTCCACTGCTGCTCCTGTTTTCACCTCATACAACTTTCCTGTCAGCTTCCTGCAACAGCCATGGCTCCCAGCCTTCCCCAGAACAACATGGCTGTCTTTCCTGCACTGATCAGACAGAGTTTGTTCCAGAGAGATGGGGGAGGGAAGGAAGAGGAATGGAAAGGGACAAAGGGAAGGAGGGATGAGGGGGGAGGGAACAGGAGGGAGAAAAAGGAGGATTAAGGAATAGATGTATTGGTTGCTAGTCTGCCATCCATGTTCAGTTTCTTACTTTTCCCACTTAAAAACCCTGCCCAGAATAATTTCTTTATATTTGAAAAAGGAAAGAATCCCTTGAATAATGATAAGTGACATAATATGTGCTAAACTGATTTCCGATGAGAAACTGATTTATCGCCTACATTTCAGAGCCCCGGGAAAGTTGACACGGAGCGATAAATGGATTTCAGGGCAGGCAATGAATTTCTGAAGTGCATTTCAGAAGCCCTGCTCCAAATCATAAATAAAAGCAGGCTGACTACAGCCTAGCACGGATGACCAAGACAAAACATGCCATCCAGGACCCAGTCAACACCCTCCTCACAACGCCCAAAGTGGATGACCAGATGTTCTAGAAAGATGTTTCCCAAGGCAACTTCCCCAAGAGTTCATCAATTAAAAAAAAAAAGTTCAGAACACAAGAGATTGAAAACAATTACTCAGGGGGAAGAAATTATTGCAGGGAGTTTGAAGAATAGAAAAAGAATAAAACAGTCTTCAGTGAAGTTAGCGGCAAGAGTTTAGTTTCAAAATACACCCACTTTTCTCATCCCCGCAAGACTGCACCTTCCACCCTGAACCACTTACTAGCAACCCCCACAATCCAAAGGAACCGGGCACCTGGTGGTTATGTTTAACCAATACTTAATCATCTAATTCCAATGCTCCTGTTCGAATATGAACTCTGAAGGTAAGGTGACGGGAAGAGTGACTACAGGGAAGGTGAAGGCCAGCAAAGAGAAGTCACACAGCACCCAATAGGAGAGAGAGAAGCCCCCACCCACAGATCTTCAGCTCCAGCCATTTCTTCCTCGGAAGGAGAAACTTGGTCAAGAAACAGAACCTATCTTTGGACAGTTCATAGCAAAAGTGAAACCACAGATTGACACTTACATTTCATTTGCTTGGAGATGGACTTATTAGGCTCAAGCCAGTGCTAGGGAGAAAAAAAAAAAAAGAGAGAGAGATTATAGGTCAAATGGTTGAACCATGTGATGCATACTTAATAACTAAAAGAAATTTAATATAGTCTTTTTCCAAAGTACAGTCTTGGTTCCCATAAATATTTCCTCAAGGTTCCACCTTCTGAAGATCAATACAAACAATTCCATAATGAAAATACAACAGGCAAGGTTATAAATTACTGAGAATTAACAGAGTAGTATTTGAGTCCTACTAAGAGAGAAGAACTAGGGAGAGAACATGCACTTCAATGGGATATTCTCATGGCTCTAGTGGACCCTAGGTGATGGAGCTCCATTGCTCTGGGCAAGCCACAAATGGCTAAAGACTTGGACATCCACGACCTCAAAGAGTCACAGTCCAAGACAGCTTCAGCACCCCATCCCCCTGCCAGGTCGCCCCTGTCAGGTGAACAGTGGGCCAAGCCAGCATTAGCCCCATCACACAGAGGCAATTCTTCTTTTAGAGTAGGGAGGAACAAGTGATAAATATCTTACTTCAGAAGATTGAGATCATCTAGAAGAAAAACCAGCTCTATCACAAAACAAAGAAGCCCAAAGACCTGGGTAGCTCAAAATGGTGTTAGTGACAGGCATTCGAAGCAGATACATGCTGATCCCAGCAGCCAGCTCGCTCCACACTGTGAGTGGAGGTCATTCCAACATGTTGAGAGCCAGGCAGCTTTTAATATCCCTAACCACTGACGTCCCTGAAGCCACTTAGCGCATGTCAGGAAGCATCGCTCTATACACCTGCAGTTTATAAAGACAATAGGAGTGCCGTTGGTATCCATCAGGAGGTCAGAGAGCCCTCACTTACCGGGCACCCCTCACACTCAATACTAGAGAGGAAAGGAGGACGCTTACCATACCTTGAGGCTTATACTCCATTTGTGTCATCCAGTTAAGCCTCAGAGTTCCGTAGTGTCCCTACAGTTTGATATAAATGCATAACCAGAAAGTCGAAGAAGAGCTAGCCTATGATGAGTGCTTCCTAAATGCCAGGTGCTACTCTAAGCATTTCCATGGGCCATCACTACCACTCCACTTACAGATGAGAAATTAGGAGGCTCAGGACATTAGACAACTAGCCTAAGGTCACCCAGAGATTAAGTGGTGAAACCAGCGCACGGTGGGATTCCAGAGCACAGGCCCTTCACCTTGGCCATGTGGCCTCCCCAAAGATCAGTCTGCTCTAAAACATTATTCTCGACAAACATTCCTTCTTTCCCCAGGAGCTGAAAAATGGAATGGTCAAATCAAGAGTTTCCAATCCAGGGTGTCTGATCACTACAGTCTTCTAAAACAAGAATAGGGGTTTTTTTTAACCATGTCAATGTCATGAAGAGTTGGACAGAAAACCACACATTTACCTCTGATGTATTGCACAAATGGACACGGCAAGTTTCTTTGCTTCTGATCAAAATTAGGTCTGTTCATTTTGAGAACCTGGTTTTTCCTCCTTTTTTCATTTTTTTAATTGTGGTAACATACACATCAAATTCACCATCCTAACCTTTTTAAGTGTACAGTTCAGTGGTATTAAATGCATTCATAATGGTGTGCAACCATCACCACCATCCTTCTCCAAAGCACTTTCACCTTGTAAAACTGAAACTCTAGCCCTAATAAACAGTCACTCGGCCCACCCCTTTCTCCACGCCTTTGGAGACCATCATTCTACTTTTGGTTATCTCCTTCTAGTCAGAAGCAATGCTTGGCATTTACACAGTTATCACTGAACAGTGGAAAAACATATTGATTGGGCCACTTACTAGCTGTATAACCATGTACAAAATGTTTAACCTCGCTCTCAATTTCTGCAACTATCATATGGGAATAGCAGTAATACCTACTTGCACGGTTGTTGCAAGGATTTTAGAAGTTAATAAAAATAAACATGAGACACTTAAAATGCCTGGCATGTGAAAAATATCAATAAATGTTTGTTTGCTGATGCTGTTTTTACTTAATAAGTACAGTAGACCATTTAATTAGTAGACCATATCCCATGGAGGAGAATAATAAAAGGGGCCTCTGATGATTATTTTTTTAGAAATAGGATAATTTAGAACTAAGGCAAGAAAACAAATACCAACTGAGATCAATACCTACTGCTCTTGTCTCACAAAGGAGAATCACTAGTCATTTGGCCAATAAAGTCTGAAATGCATTTTCCGAATTCTCTTTGCTTGGCATCATTTGAACTCCTTAGCCCTTCTCTGCCTAACTTCAACCTGCCTTTCCTCCTCCTCTCTGCCTCCAGGGATGACAGGTACATTTCATTTTTATATGCCCATATCAGTTAGTTGGTAGCAATCTCCCAGGGCCATGAAGAAGGATCAAAGTCTCAGTGAGAATGAGTGCCATGATGGATTGGCTGTGTCTGCCATAGAGGGGTAGGGAACATGGAAGGTATGCCTGCAAAATATTTGCCATCTGTGCCCTAAGTAAGCTATTTACTCTAAATGAATGACTACTTTGTCCTACGAAATACACCCTGCAGTTTCTGATGGGTTCCGACCTTCCTCCTCCCCTTGGCCTATTCACACCCTACCCTTGCCTCTCAAACCTCATGTATTTGATGACATACATCTACAGTGTGACCACTACATACTTTTCTACCAGGACAACTATTCTTCTGCAGTGGGGATAGTCATGGGGTATAGAGCCCTAAGAAAAATAAGCCAGCATTAGTCATGTTTCAAGAGATTATAGTAAATCATTTCTTTGGACAGGGTCAAGCTCAGTTTGTGAGCATTTATTAAAATTTAAAACTCTGACTGGCCTATGGCCCCACAATTCCCTTATTCCCCAATTTGCCCACATGAACACAGAGGAACATAACAAGGATTCTCACTGCAAGATTATATTAAATTATAAAACATTGGACTATTAATGGCCATCATCAGGAAAATGGTAAATAATGTGTCATCTGTTCATATTCTAGAGGATTCTTCACTGTATTATAGGAGGTAGATCTTGATGGGTAACATGGTTAGATCTCTAAAAAAACACAGTGTGATGAAAAAAGTGAACTGCAAAATTTATAACTATGGCCACAGTTCTCAAATCATGCACTGAAGCGCCCCAGGGAAAAGGGGCCATTCTAGAAATCTGTCAGATACCCACTGTGCAAACTAGCAGCTCAAGGAAGTTCCCAGCTCTAACATTAGATCATGCTAGATTTCTTTTGATGTCATGCTTTTTGCAACGCTGGGTTTTTAGCGGTTGCTGTGATAAAAAGCAAGTACCATGCGAAAAGAGGTGTGCGAGGCAATGAGTATGGCAGTATCTATCTGATCTGGTCCTGGAATCTGAGGAGCCAGGGGCTGCCCGACAGGTGCCCACATCCTGTTCCCAGGTAATGGTGGTTAAGAATGAACTGGAGGGTGCCTGGGTGGCTCAGTTGGTTAAGCGACTGCCTTCGGCTCGGGTCACGATCCTGGAGTCCTGGGATCGAGTCCCACATCGGGCTCCCTGCTCAGCAGGGAGTCTGCTTCTCCCCCTGACCCTCCCCACTCTCATGCTCTATCTCATTCTCTCAAATAACTAAATAAAATCTTTAAAAAAAAAAAAAAGAATGAACTGGAAATACTATTTTCATGTAGGTCATGTTTTAAATGGCCACTAAGCTGTTAGGACATAAATACTAAGTTTGTTGTCCCTAACTCTTATTAGGTAGAGCACCATGAAATAAGTACTTTTGACCTAGGGCCCCATGAAATAATTACTAAGATACTAAGAGAGCCATAAATCAACAAAGTTTGGGAACCTCTGAGCTATGGTATCATATAATTAATGTGTTTTCTTTTTTAAGTAAAAAGTACAAAACACTACCCTATATTTTCAAAGAATACATAGTAAGCATCTAAATGTATTTTTAAAGATCTGAAATGATACACAATAAACATAGCAGGGAGAAAACAGGAATTTAGAAGTGTTACTCAAAGGAAACCATGACTTCTGTTTTATCTGTGATGTTTTAGCTTATACTTTTTACATGTATTCACCCATTACATGAATAATAAAATTCAATTTAAAAAAAAAGGAAGCTAAGTTCTACTCAGACGATAAAGGTGAATTTTTATGTAGTTTAGACTCAAGACAAAGAATTTTGTACATAACAGGCAGATGCCAAGTCCAGCTAAGCCACCAGCTCTGCGTTCAAATCCCAGTTCTGCCACTTACTAGTGATGTGACCTCCAGCATGTTTCTTCCTGTTTCCCCACTTACAGCATCACTGTGAGGTTTAAGTAGGTTAATGCATTAAAGCAGTCCTTAGAACAGAGCTTAGAGCCTAGTAAAAGCTCAGTAAACACCAGCTGTTCCTATCTTCTTTGCATTCACTCAGACACTCCCAAGTTGGTGCAATGGCCCCTCTTGGTGAGCCCACCTCTTTCCCTCTCTTCCTCTCACACTCCCATCCCATCTGCCTTCTGCTCTACATGAAAGGTAATTCTCCTCCCCTTTTTCCTTCTTCCTTTTAGAGTTGTGAGTTGGGCAATGAATTCAAGTCTGTACGACACCAACAACTCCTGCTGTTACTATATGTACAGATGGATTACACGCCGGTGAGAAAGAAACAACCAGGATGCTGTGTGCTTAGTAATTAGATCTGAGGCTCAGAACATTTACTGCATTGCTATTTTCCTTTCAATTGCTACTTGGAATATATGCTAGTTGTGTTTTTTGTTGTTGTTGTTTTGTGTTTTAAGTTTGTTTCCATACTGGAAATGGAAATTCCTTGAGAGAGGTAGAAAGAAAAGCCTGCCAACCAAATATCTAAATTTGTGGCTGGTTTACTATAGCTGAAACCTTCATTTTCTCAACTTTCATTTAGAATAGGAATTCCAAAGACTAAAGAAGCTAAAATCTGGGTGCCTGGGTGGCTCAGTCGTTAAGCGTCTGCCTTCGGCTCAGGTCATGATCCCAGGGTCCTGGAATCGAGTCCCGCATTGGGCTCCCTGCTCAGCGGGAAGCCTGCTTTTCCCTCTCCCACTCCCCCTGCTTGTGTTCTCTCTCTCACTGTGTCTCTCTCTGTCTCTGTCAAATAAATAATAATTTAAAAAATCTTAAAAAAAAAAAAAAAAAAAAAAAGCTAAAATCCAATCAGTGATTCTACCTAATGAGCTTAGGAAGTAAGATGAATCAGAGGATGCATGCCCTGATCTTTTTCTCCCTGTTATATTTATAACATGATCTGAAAGTATCAGGAAGGTGTCTGCAGAGAACCTGGCAGGGCTCTGCCCAATTCCCCCTGGATGCCCTTTTCCCCTTAGTTATATAGCAGCTTAATCATTTGGGGGAAGGCTGCCTCAGCTTACTGGAACCCAATGCAGGATGGAGAATGAGCCTCCCCCACTCACCTCTTAACTGTCAGGTTAAGAAGTGACAGGTGTGGGAGGATAAATACCTCTGCTCTCTCGCCCCTTGGCCAGGACAACTCTAAAGCAGGACCTACACTCTTGCAGAAATCCTCTGTGGCTTTCAGCCCAAGTTACCCTCTGTACAACTTTGCTCAACATCACACACTTGTGTGACCTCCTTCCCTTCCCTGCCCCAATCCCCCCAAGCTCCTGAAAGTCTTTTTCCTGGGAACATTTCCTAACAAAACTGGAATTTTTATCTCCAAATCCACTTCTGGGTACCAGAGCCAAGAAAGCCTCCCTAACTCCCCACCAAAAACTGCCCTCCCTCCATGGTATTTGAAACCCTTCCCTTGGAGGTTTTATTCCTTTTGCCGTGGGCTTGAACCCCAGTAACCTGTATATCCCCCTCTGGGAGGTCCCAATTTAACAGGGTTTTCAGTCTGGACAATCTAGCGTGACCATTTCAAGTCACTTCTTAGAACAAATTTATTTTGATTGATAGCAGCTGGAAGCAAAGAGGAGAAGGTGAATGAAGCCTCACAAAGAGGGTGCCGCTGACTAACCCCTCTATGCCCTGATTCCTTTCTCTGTGGTCTTGGGGGTGGGGCAGATTCCAGAACCCCTAAGATTCCGTCAGCTCTCACATTCCACATTGTATGAACCTGAAGTATGAGAACATTACCAACAATTGCTTCTTTTTAAATTTTGCTAGGCCCAGCTATACTTAGCCCTAAGAGATCATTTTTCTCGACCCCATCATAGAAATGGTGCATTTCATTTGTACTTTCCAATTTTGCCTTGTTTGGTGGGGGGGGAGGAAGGTGGGTGTGTGAGGTGGTGATTTGCAACTAAGTAGATTGATTTTTTAATTTGGCAGCTGCTGAGCCGGGGTTGGGCAGAGGGGAACACTCCCCAAAGTAAACAATATAACATACTTGGTTATCTTCAAATGTTGGGCTTCTTTTGAAATTGATTCAGCCTATGATTACAGAATAAATTACACACCTCTCTGTTATGTTTCTCAAAACCCTCGGTGCCCTAAACCAGAATAATCTATAGCCCAGAGAAATGTGTTAAATAATGAATGGGGCTTTAAACAATGAATACACCTCCCAGACAGGAGACAGCCTTTCCCCTCACAAGTAACCAGACCCACAATCTGATGAATTCCCATCCTAGCTCTGAAAAGATGGCCTGATTCTCACATCTCACCTGGACAAAGCCCCAGAGTAACTCCGTCTCCCTGCATTATCTAGCCAATTTATGCCATTTCTAGACCCTCTGGCCTCTACAGGGGAAAAAAAGAACACCATCCAAATGAATGCAACCTAACAGTGTTCTGGATCATCCAGTTAGAGCGAGGCCCTAGCTAGTTAGTTACCAGTAACCACTGCTTTTCACTCCAGTTTCAGTGAAATCTATAACCCAATGGCAACAACAGCAGAAATATCTATAGGCCAGGCACACTCCCAAGTTCTTGTCCTTCTGGCAGTCAACCCATGAAAGAAAACCTTCACTGTTTAGTGCAGTGTTTTTATTCCTTCAACCATAACTGCTCCTGCATTCTGGGTTCTTGGGGATAAGCAAAACAGAAGTAACAGCTGGGAGAAGAAACACCTAAGAAACAGAGGTGGAAACAGGAAGCCTAAGAAAGCATAAGCATCACTTTTTTTTTTTTCTGTAAAGGACCAGACTGTATAAATATTTAAGGTTTTGTGGCCCGTATGGTCTGTCAGGACTACTCAATTCTGCCACTGGAACACGAAAGCAGCCAGGGACAACACATAAGTGAATAGAAATAGCTGTGTCCCCATAAAATGTTATTTACTAAACCAATGGGGCCACCCTGACACCTGTGTGCCAAGCCATGCTCTACATCCAAGAAATCCTTAATGTACACTTAAAGATAAAACGAGTAGTCGTCTGAAAACGCAACAGAGGTTGTAAAAACACTAAGTGCTGTTCATTTTCAAATACACTAAGACACCAAAATGCAGTTATAGAAGAAATGATGGGATTCCCTCAAGTCTGTTACAAAGGAATTTACCACTATGTAACACTTGCTGTCAAGCCATAGAAATTTCATATCATCACAAAACTAGGTCAAAGATTGTCTAGCTGCCAGAACCACGAACCTTTCAAACTCTTTAAAGCCTGTAGCAGAAGATCCATTTCATGTTGATAATATGGACTAATGCACTTAAATAACCACCCTATGGCATAGTTATTATTATTATTATATTATTAATAGTGTCCCATTTTACAGATAAAGTAAATGAGGTTAAGGAGGCTGCTCAAAGTCCTACAACGAGCAAGATGCAAGGCCAGGATTTAACCTGATCTTCCTGGCATCTAAGCTCTTAGCACCTGAGCAATCACGTCCTTCATACTCCTTCCTTCTTGATGTTTGACACTCTCCTTACATTAAGTCTATGCTACCCTTGCTTCCAGAAGGTCTCTCTCGCCTCATTCTTTTCTTTCTGCTCTGTATGTTCCTGGTCATTTTCCTGTGCTGGTTTCACCTTCTGGACATCTTTTTTTTTTTTTTTTAAAAAAAGGATATTCTTTAGCTTTCAGTTTCTGCTCTTATTTTAGATTCTTTCCCTCAGCTCTGCAGTCTATGCTCAGGGCTTTATGGTTGTGAAAACCTCATGGGCTCCAAAATCTCCATCTGTGGCCTAAGCCTCTTCCTTAAGCTTCAGATGCATTTTCCCAGCCATAGACTGAACATCTCTACCTCAACATCTCATAGGTATCCCAAACTCAACATATCCGAAACTTACCGCTTCTCCCCAAAACCCTTTTTGTACAGTTCATTTGGTAAGTGGTTCCACCTGTACTTGGAGCCCAAAGAGGCCCTGTATGAAGCCCAAACACCCAGCTGGACAGGCCATGTGGAGAGGTCCTGAAACCACAGGCTGAGCGAGGGGGCCCCCAAGACCCATCTTCCAGCCGTCTCATCAAGGTTCCAGGCATATGAATGAAAACCTCTGGGACCCTCTGAGCACTGCCCCCACCCCCAAAATAGACCAGCCACTAGCTGAATACCACTGAGGGAGCCCAGTCAACACCACGTGGAACAGAAGAATCCCCTCGCTGAGCCCTGCTCGAGTATCTGAGCCAAAAAATCCTGGCATATGATAAAATTGTGTTCCTTTAAGCCCCGGAGTGTTTGAGGAAATTTGTTACACAGCAATATATAACTAGAACTCTTACTCCTTATGAACTGAATGTTTGTCCCCAGCACCCACCAAATTCACATGTTGAAGCCCTGCCCCACAATGTGATAGTATTTGGAAGTGGGACCTTTGAAGGTAATACGGTTTAGAAGAAGTCATGAGGGTGGAACCCCATGATGGGATTAGTGTCCTTATAAGATAAGGAAGAGAGACCAGAGCACCCACATGCTCTCCCTCTCCCCCCACCATGTATGGACACAGGGAGAAGGCAGCCCTCTGCAAGCCCGGAAGAGAGTTCTCACCAGGAACCAACTCTGTCGGCATCTTGAACTTGAACTTCCCAGCTTCTAGAACTGTGAGAATTAAGTGTCCTGCATAAGCAGGTGTTTTCCTATAGCAGCCCAAGCTGACTAAGACACTCCTCATTATCACTCTCCATGGATAGAACACAGTTACAATTGAACCTTTAAACGACATTTGCTTGAGCATGCATGAAAAAGAAAAGTCTGCTCTGTCAATCCTTATCAATACTGCTTTTATGTCTCCAAGTTATACATCATCTTTACATTCTAGTCTTCTTCTCAGCTTGTCTCTAGAGCTCTTTGACACTTCCAAACCTGATCTCCTGTCAGCTCTGATGTCCTTGCCTGCTGGAAGCCTCCAGTGAGTGCTTCTCTGTCTAATCATGGAACTTAAACCTTATCAATCTAAGTAATTCCTGCCCTCATCTGAACCAAGCCCAGGAGCTTGCTACCACCAAGGAGGAAGACTGTCTTACCCTTGATATCTTCCTGCTTTTTCCCTAACTCAAATAAGGATAAAATGGCATTTTTCACCACACTTATTCCTATGTCTGTCTATTGGCCCAAACAAGATAACCAGTTCATGTGCTTGCTCCTCCCTCCACTAAAATTAGGACATCCCAGTTACCCAAGTGACTTAAAGATTGCACCCTGTCATTATCAGGCATCCTCATCCCTTCCAAGGAAAGGAAATCAGGTCTAGACAGCCAATTATGAGCAATCATTTCAGTTAAACACCAAGTTCTGCTTTCTGCTGAAGGAATATGACAATTTCCCCAAATCTGTCAAGTTAATACCTTGGGCCACAATTGAACCACAAAATATCCAGTGTTAAAGCTGTTAAGATACTGTTGTGTTCCTTGTAATTTGAGTACTCTAAGTCCTTTCCCATAAAGCCAAGTTACTTGTCCATACCTCCTCCCCAAACAGGCATCCAAGTAGTCTTGATTTTTAATACCCCTGGAACTTTAAAAACAAAAGTGGACTCATTAAGCAGACAAACTCATGACCAGTGACCTAAAGAAGCAGTACAATCCTTCTCTCCAGTGTAGGGCTGTCCTAAATCTTAGGTACCACTCTTGATCTTAGGTACAGCATCTGTGAAGCAATTGTCCCCAAGAGCAGGAAGCAGCCTTTCAAAGGCAGGAGCAGCTGGTGGGACATAATGCTTTCTGGCTTCCTGACACCAGCCCCAGAGTGAAACCTAAAATCATTGTGATTCTTTTTTATTCCATTCCATGTCCTCCCCAAAGGTACCTCTAGAAAAAGCAAACTGCTCTAACATAGAAAAGGTCTTTTCCCATTATTAATAAAACTCACTGATAGGTTCACTAGTTCTTTCTGGCTACCAACATAAAACCCAGGGCTGTAATTCTATCTGGGGAAAGGAGGCATCAGGGTTCAGCATGTCCTTGCATTTATGATTTTCCAGGTCAGACTCTCAGAAAGTGGTCCAGTGGCCACATGACATACAATGCCCAAACACAAGGGTGTTTGAGGCGATTGCCACAGAGGGGATGATTTCCAAAGCGAATTTGTCTTTGGGTAGGAGTCAGATGGTCCTTAAGTTAGAAAAGTCAATGATACTGATGTAGGTAGGTTAAATAGATGCTTAGAAATAGGGAAGTTAAAATCAAAAGCACTGGGTCCAATCTGCCTGTAGACACCTACAATATAGTCCTGATATAATTCCTCCTCTAACTGGGCTGTCTGGGGGTTTGAGGGTGGGGAGAGTACCTCCTCACTTCTAAGGCACAGGGGGTGACTTCCCCTTAGCTGGGTTTGGGAAAGGGGAAAAGGCAGAAGGGAAATCCAGGAGAGTGGACATCCTAAACCATCATAGAAAACAGAATTAGGAGAGGTGCCTGGCTAGCTCAGTCAGAAGAGCGTAGGCTTCTTGATCTCAGGGTTGTGAGTTCGATCCCCACATTGGGTAGAAATTACTAAAAAACAAAAATAAATAAACTTAAAAATAAATAAAATAGAATTATGAAATCCAGCTCATTATTCCAAAACCTCATCTTCCCAAAGAGAAGTTACCCAAACATCTGAGAAGCAGTGGAAAGAATATGTTACATTTAAGAAAAAATACCTGGACTTAAGCAAGTATTACCTTTATCTTCTGGAATTATCCCTTCTGAGACTTCTAAACTTATAGTCCGAGCTTTCTCTTTCAGTAAAATGAGAGGAATACTACCCAGCCTTTCCCTAATCTCAGGCACGAAGATTATATGAGTTCTTAAGAATATGGTAGAAACTCGCACGAAGCCGAGCGGCCCAGGTCTCCAGCTGGGCCCCTTTTCCAGCTGGGCCCCAGCATGGCTGCCCCCAGGGCTGCAGGTCGGGAAGACTCCGCATTCTTGTTTCCCTGACAGCCCCGGCTCCTGTGCTCTCCTTCCTCTCCCGAGGCCACTCCAGCAGACACGTTTGCCAAGGCCATTCAGGTCAAGTCCAACACAGCCATCAAGGAGTCGGACAGGAGAAAGCTTTGGGCTGATGTGACCACTGCTTTCCCCACTCTTGGAACAGATCAGGTCTCTGCCTTAGTGCCTGGAAAGGAAGAGCTCAACATTGTGAAGTTGTATGCTCACAGAAGGGATGCAGTGACTGTGTGGTGGTAACCCCATCCTATCTGAACTGGGGAAAAATCTATATCCAACAGTATACACCTTGTGGTCCTATCCTGACCTTCTCCCAACGTTCACAACATGGCCTTTGGTGCTCGAAAAACTGGTCGGGGGAGCAGGTCCTGCTGAGATAATTTACGAAAATATTCTTCGTGTCAAAAGATAGTTGTTTAGGGAAATCCAGGGGGCCCACAGCAAGAAAATAACTAGCCTCTTTACTTAGGAAAAGGAAAAACATACAGGCAATATAATCCATAACTAAATGATTGACAATTTCAGGACTGGAATGGTTCATTCTGACTAACTGAACTGTTTCTCTAGCTACTTCTGACTGTTAGAGCTGCAGGCTTTAAAGAATTGTTCACCTGCAGATGCTCATAGAGGTCTATCAGAATACATTTAGGTTCTGTATAAACTATATAGAGTAAGGAAAACATTCGAAGAATTTTGAAAAGCAATACATTTAGCCCATTTAATAAAACTGGAATAATATTATAACTACACCAGGTAAAGAAATATTTTAAAATGAGAAAAGTGCTGCCTGTACTTAGAAGGAGCACAGGAAATAGTTTAATTCCTTCCATTTCCAAAGGTGGATTTATTTTTATAATTACACTGATAGTTTTAATTTTGCTTCAAAATGTAACATATTTGACACTTAATATTACACACTAATATAAGACAGTATGTGTATCTTTGTGTTACTAAGAATATTTTCACATTTTATATCTCTCCCACTTTGTTTCAGCCAACTCAAAGCAATAAAACATTTTTCAGTGTTAAAAAAAAAAAAAAGAATATGGTAGAAACTCGAGGGGATTTTTACTGACCAGTGTTCAATCTGCCCCTCCCTACATCAAATTTTAAAACTAATGGATATTCTGAACCCTTGCCACTAAAATAACAAAAGATCGTCATCATTTACTAACTCAGTCCTCATCACTCTCAGAGCATATGGGGCATGAGACATCTTGTCAAACATATGCTGTTCCAAATGTAATAGTGCTAAATATTTAATATTCCACAATGGTTTTCTGCAAGTCAAGTTGTGAAAAGTTGTAGGCAAACCACCAACTCCCACAGCAAAGGTAAGTTCCACTTCAGCTTTTCTAACTAAATTTTCTGTTGATTAGCTCTCTATCCAAATAATCCATCAGTTTTAGTTTCCACTGAGAAAAAGTACACGACCTGGTAAAACTACCAATGCTGGTCAATTCATCTCTGCTTAAAACTCCCATATTAGCACGTCTTTGTGCCTCTGAGCCCATTCTTCTAATTACCCAAGGCTCACACCTGTCTCCCCAAAGATCATAACAATGGCCATCCTGCCTTTAAAAGCAGTTTTGAACATTTCTAGATTTTAGACTTCCTAACCATGGTTGAATTTCTTCATATGATTGCCTCACCTAGACCAAACCAATGCATAATAATTATAAGACTCACAATAAAAATAACATAGCATGTACTCGGTATATACCGTTTGTTAAACTTTATCTTGAATTCCCATATCAACCCTACAGGTAGGTACCGTTATCTGTTTTAACCATCAGGACAGGTACTCAGAAAGGCTCAATAACTTGGTCAAGATCACACAGCTTACTGACCAGCAGAGGTGGGATTTAATGCACATCTTTTTGAGTACAAAGTCCATGCGGTTTCGTGTAGTAACTACTCTGCAACCCAAGTGAAAGCTACACTCCCACTGAATCCTCAGAATCAAAAGTCTAGAAAAGGCTATGATGCAGTGTGGAAAATGATTCAAGCAACCCTGTAAGCAATTTAGTGGATACATCAGATAAGACCGTTTTGAGTGAGGCCCACATTTCTTCCACTAATCTACTACCCAAATCTAGATATTAAAAATTAAGCTCAACCAAGTCAAAATATAAAGAACAATGAAGCACATCAACCTAAACACTTTTTAACTTAAATAATTTTAGACAGATGACTAAGGTATAAATATAACCACCCTCTCCCCTTAATGTTAGCATCTTCCGTAACCACAGTACAATTATTGAAATTAAGAAACTAATACTAACACAATGTTATTAA
Source organism: Mirounga angustirostris (assembly GCF_029215605.1). Classification (NCBI taxonomy): domain Eukaryota; kingdom Metazoa; phylum Chordata; class Mammalia; order Carnivora; family Phocidae; genus Mirounga; species Mirounga angustirostris. The sequence goes on from NW_026991723.1 coordinate 24,633,596, forward strand.
CTGAATTACAGACTTAATCTGGAGTGTACCAGTTTTCCCACTGTCAGACTTTTCTCTGTTCCAGAATCCAATCCAGAATCCCACATGGCCTTAGTTGATGTGTCTCTCTAATCTATGAGAGTTCCACAGTCTTTCCTTGTCTTTCAGGACTTCAGTACTTTTGAAGAATATAGTTAAGTTGTTTTGGAGAATGTCTCTCACTTCAGGCTCTCCTACATTTCCTCAAGATTTGAATGAAGTGCAGCATTATTGGGAAGAATACCACAGGGACGACGTGCCCTCCTCAGTGCAGGATCATCAGGGGGTACATGATATTGGAATGTCTTCTCCCTGGTGATAACCTTGATGGCTTGGTTAAAGTGGTGCCTGCCAGGTTTCGCCACTATAAAGTTAGTCTTTCTCCCTTTGTAATCAAAAGATATGGGGGGCGGGGAGGAGTACTTTGAGACTATACAGATATCTTGTTTCTCCTCAAACTTCTGTCCACTAATTTTAGCATTCATCACAATCATTGTGTACAATCATCTCTCATTCCTTCTACACTTAACTGGAATTCATCTGTAAGGAAGAGCTCTCTCTTCTCCCCCTTTTATTTATTTATTCAATTACTTATATCCATATGGCTCATGGATATTTCACTTTATGGACTATAATCCAATGCTATTGTTATTTCTTTTTTGTCCCTCTAATTTTCCATTTTTGGCCACTGGCAGTTCTTTCAGGTTGGTTCTGTGTCATTCTAGTGACCTTTTATCTTCTGAGCGGTTCCTTACTTTCTGGCATGACAACATGCTCCAGGCTCATCTTGTGATGTCCCTGACTCTGCCCTAGAATCAGACATGTTTTCAAGGAGCCCTTGTTCCTTTTATTAGGAAAGGATATTTAGAAACCAAGATCTAGGGGGTAGGTGTGCTCACTGCTACTGTAGGGTCATTGATTCTAGGCCATCTCAGAAAACAGAACCGGGAACTATATACGTACACATACTAGCCCACATGCACACATGCACGTCTATATTTCAGTGTCTATGTCTAAATTTTTTGAAAAACCACGAGTTCATACCAACATCTGATTCCAATTCTAAAGACTTCTCTTAATAGGTTATCTTCCCAATGAGTCAAAAGAAATAAAAACAGCTTATGCATTAAAGTGGTTTCCAGATATTATCTAGGCTAAGGGTCAGCAAACTATGGCTCGTTGCCTATTTATAAAATACTTTCATTGGAAAAAAAGTTTTATTAGAACACAGCTACGTCCATTAATTTAGGTATAGTCTATGGCCGCTTTCCACTAGAATAAAATAATTGAAAAATTATGACAGAGGTTGTATGGGTCACAAAGTGAAAATATTTTTTATCTGGTCCTTTATGGAAAAGGTCTACAAATCCCTGGTCTAGGTTAGGTTTCAAATTTTCACTTGGGAGATGGGTGGAAAGAATGTGGGTTCAGATATCATCCTTCCACCATTAATTACTAGCCATGTAGCCTTAGACAAGCCACTGACCCTCTGTACCTCGGTTTTCCCCTTCCTTACAGTGTTGTAGAGAAGACTAGAGACCATGACAGAATTCCTGGCATATGACAGATGCTCAACTAATGGTAGCTAGAATTACTTCTGAAGGTTGCTTGTTTAGAGTTTAGGATGGGATTTTGCACAAAAAGAATCTATATTCAGTGGTGGTTAGTTGACTATATTAGTCATCTAACAGAGTCTGTTTGACCCACAGGGAACTCAATACTCCCTCCATCACTTACTAGCTGTGAGACCTTGGGCAGATATCTATGAACCTGTTTCTCTCTCCAAAAAAAGGGTAATATCTTCATAAGCCACAAGAAGCTGTATCTATGAATATCTTTATGCCATGGTCCCCAACATCAGCCTGAAGACCAAAGCTGGGATGGCTGCATCAAAAGTAGAATCAGGATGTGCTAAAATACATGTTCCTGGTCCTAGCCCCAAGGATTCTGATTCAGGAGGTCCAGAAGAGGGTCTACGCTCAGCATTGTTAGTAAGCCCCTGAGGTGATTTTATTGCAGGGCCAGGTCTGGGAACAACTGTTAACAGTAGAAAATGTCACATGAATCCCCTCTGTGACCTCATGTCAGTCCTACATCCTCACTAGTATCCTGCTACCTCCCTCTCACTCAGGTAAATGTTTGGCCCATTAGAGAGTTCCTGCAAGTGCTATAGGAAAGCAAAATCTCTTTCTGAGCCACCACATGGTATGTGTTTAGAGAAGATTAGGTCCTACTGGACTCTAAAAGCTAAGTACGATTCCCCAGCTTTCAGAACAAAATCTAATCTGTTCCTTAAACAGCCTGCTCCTTTACAAGAATACACTCGGTAAGCCTCTCCTCATTGTATTGGATTAGTAAATATGAAACTAAGAACCAAGTGGAACTGTGGAGAGGGAAGAGGGGAGAGAAAGATGACCAGGGACACCAACAGGAGGAAGACAAATTAAAGAAGGCAGAGTGGACTTGTCCCCCCCATCCCAGACCACCCACAGCTGACCCTTTCACACACACACTGCCCTGCTTGGCCATGGGAAAGGCTAATAAGGAGAGATCAGAGCAGGTACAGGGCATCCTAATCCATAGTTGGGACCCACAGCAGGGTTACAGGAATGGGAAACCCCAGGTGGTGGGAGCTGGGATGGAGATTCCTGGGACCTTTAGATGTGAGGGACATATATCACTGAATCCAACATATGTCATGAATATATATATATATACATATACGTACACACACACATACACACACACATACACACACATACACACACATACACACACATACACACACATATACATACATATACATACATATATATATATGCTGGTACAGTACCCAACTCAAAAGGCAAGACTCCTCTGCTCACTCTTACAAAAATCAACAGATACCAACAAGGGCAGGTATATCCAGGAACAAGGATATAATGGGGGCTGTCAAATTTACCAGTGTTCAAAGAGCAGCTTTCAAACTATCCTAACCCTTCATCTGCCAAGAGCTTTTTTTTTTTAATTGAAATGAAATTCACATAAGAAAATTAACCATTTTAAAGTGTACAATTGGTATTTAAGACATTCACAATGTCATATAAGCACCACCTATATCAAGTTCCAAACATTTTCATGACCTGAGAAGAAAACTTTGTACCTATTAAGCAGTCTCTCCTGTTCCCCTTTCTACCAATAGTTTTATAGTGAGAGGTGGATTTTCTCCACAATGAGATTTTATGTAGTCACTGTTTGAGCCCACTGTTTGTCAAAGCTTCTCAAAGACACAGGAACTGAGTGGGAGCAGCTTTCTGGAAAGGTCTCAGGTAAATTTTCCCTTCTCCTGCCCTACCCAGTCCAGTGGGAACAGTGCCAAACTCTTACAAACATACACACGCACGCACACACACACACACACACACACACACACCCTGGGCCAGTCATTTTCAAGTGGTCAATGACCATGAGAACAAGAATACATCTTGATTGGTCTGATAGGAACCTCTTTGGTCACCCACAGTGTGAGCCACTCCCCCAAATGGATCCAGACAGAGGTTGGCTCTTACCCGCTGCTTCTCTGGGTCCACATAACGAATGCCAAAATAGTCCTTCTCCAGCAAGCTGTAGTAGTTGCAGATGTGGTCAATAAGAAACTGCCCTTTGGTCTCCCTCTGCAAAAGAAGCACATTTAAGTTTCAGCCAGAGCTCATCTTGTACATTCATGTCTAAAATGTGCCCCATTCACCCCATAGGTCTGCATTTAGAGAAATGGATTAGCTCACTCCAGTCCCTGGAGCAGAGACTTCTAAACTCTTAACTACAATCCACAGTGAGAAATACATTTTTACCCTGTGAACCATTACACACACACACACACACACACACAGCCAAAGGAACACTAAAAAGAGAGCCAAAGAGACACCAAACAACACCCTGCATAGATGCAGTGTATTCTAATATGTTCTATTTTATTCTGTTATGGGCCATTTAACTTTTCTAAAGCTATTTATGATTCAGAACACTGATTTAACAACTCAATACCTAGTGGAGAACCACCATTCACAAACCCACATATAATTCCACATACAGTGCACCTGAATGTTTGCCGTAATTGCTCCACAGGTATTCACTCACTCAGTCTTCATAACGATCCTATGAGGAAGGTCCCCAATACATCTAAAGAAACAGAAGCACCGAGCCTCGGTGGCCTGCCCAAAGTCACACAAGCTGTAGCATTTGACCCAGGCCACCTGGCTATAGAATCAGGGCTCCTACCACACTATTTTGTCTCCCAGAGACTAGTGAGTGCACTGCAACTCAGCTAGAAGGCCCAATCTGGATGCTATGGGACTACAGTGAATGGTGTTAGACGGAACACCCTGCCCCCCACTGGGAAAGGTGGAAAACCTGCAGCTTTGGGCCTCAAAGCCAGGGCATCACATCCTTAAAGGATGTGGAGATGGTGGGGGTGGGGGGATGACAGACTGGGATAGGCCCAGGTGACCTTAGGCAAACTCCCCAGCTGTTTCACATGGGTAAAATGAGTCGGTTAGATTATTTTTCCTTCTAAAATTCTGTGAGAGATTTGTCAGCCAAATCTGATTAAGATGAATACCATTACTACAAAACCCTGTTAATAGCAAGGACTCTTCCAAGCCTTCATCAAGATATGTGATAAGATTAATTTCTGCTTCAATCAAAGTTGCTGACAGACCCATGGAATATTTTAGGGGTAGAATGTGACATATAAAAGTAAATGAAGAAATTAGAGACACTAAGTGAGCCACTCCTCCAATCCACTAAAAATATTTTCGGAAGAGGAGTTTGATCTATGTTACATGATTATCTTTTCATTAGAAACTACTAACATCAGCTCAGACAGTTGATGAAAAAGCCACTCACTGGCCTGGGATGTACTGCACTGAATAAAGGATGGGGGCATATAAACACATATTGTGATATGAAGCCCCGATTCTCCTGAAATCACATTGAGTTTAATTTTGAATAAACTTTGAGCCTTTACTTCCTTTACTGAAACCATCTAATGTAGCTCAAAAGGGACAAAACATCAAAATGGAATTTGTTTTCAGATTTCTCTAATTGTTTTTAACCCTGGAAGGTCAAATGACGAGCTGTATCTGATGCCCACGATATAATCAATGGATTTAGTTCCTTTTACAGATTTACTCTCTAATGCATCCACAGTTAAGAGGCTGCTGGAGAATCAAATCACTGAACATAACATGTGAGTCTGTCAGTCTGTGACTGGATTGCCAAGCTCTCTGCATTAGGATTTACTATGTTGGACTGTCCCCACCATATGCGAGACACACAAGATATGTGGGTCAAAGCAATGCTTTGTAATGATGTGGGAGTGAGCAGAACTTGATTGTGCCTGACAGCTAGCATTTTGCCCTGAAAATGTACTTAAAAGCACAGCAAAGATTTTTTTTAAAAATGATTAAACACATCAACCAATACATACAACTCTCTCATATTACATAAGACCCTTGAGAAAAGGAAACGCCACTGTAGACATTGTGTTGAGCGGAATACACAAGTGGGGATGAAACAGAAATCAGTATCTTCCACAAAAGCAGGTGAGGCCAGTTCCCATGCTTCCAGGCCACCAGGCCCCTGCTCCTAAAAGCTCTGCCCACAGACCAGCAATACCGCAGAGCAGTGGCCTCAGCCTCACCCAGGAGGGAGCTTGTTGCAAACACAGAATCTCGGGCACAGCTCCAGACCAACTGAACCTAATTTGCATTTCAGCAAGATAGCCTGGTAATTCACATGTTCATTCATTTTGAGAAGCATGGGTCTAGGGGAATTTCCCCCATGTGTGAGAAGTGCAAACACTGTACCTGGTTGCAGACGTCACTGGGGCGGGGGGGGGGGGGGAGCCCATTTTCCCCATGGAGAATTGTCTATACCTCAACTCACAAAAATGAAAGTGTTTCCTAATCTCAGGAACAAAAATGGTCCCTGCGCCTAGGGGCTGCCAGCCAGCCTCGTCATCTTCAGATGCTCTGTGTCGCTGCTTCTTGCCAAGAAAGCCAGCTTACAGCCTCACGTTCTGCTCTGCCTGGAAATCTGGACCAAGTTCTTAAGGCATTTAACTACCTATTATCACTTCTGTGCACGAAGCCCAGTTCTTACGTTAAATAAAAGACCACCCGGGCCCAGGCCCAAGGGTCAGAAGAGCTCATTCAGGGTCAGGTATGTGAGGGCGTCCAGCCGCCAGTTCCACACACCTCATGGCAGGGGAGGGCCTTGGGGTGAACACTAGGTCTGTTCCCAACTCCCACTCCTGGAACTCTGTTGAACTGACTCAAATCCTCCACTTGCTTCCTCCTGAGCTTCCTGAGAGTAGAAGCCACTGTTCACCACCCTGCCTGGCACACTGGAAGTTATGGAGTGAATAAACAAGGAACTGCTTTTTCTCATAGAAAACCTGGGGTCTGGGAACAGACAGTGAGCCTTTGGAAGACACTAAAGTCCCAGGGGAGATGGAGATTCCACAAACATAGTGGAATTAGCCAACTTTCACCCAAATCCTTCAATGTCTATGTGGAGACATAGTTATCAAAGATTTCAAGTATAGGGACTTCAATTTTTAATGTCAAATTTTTTATTCTCCCACAAGACAACAGTTGTCCTTTCAATACTGACTGAATGGGGGAGGGGGATTCAAACAGTTAATATAAATTCTTTAGAGCTATTACCTAAGTCATGTTTTATCACAAAAGTAGCACATAAGAAAAACATTAGGACATAAGTGTGTGATCTGTGCCTCAAGAAAGTGCCTTAAGTATAGACTTTGGATGCTGTCTCTAAATGAGGTTATGTAGTAGGTCTCAGAAATCCACTGACAGCATTGAACAAAGAATGTGTTCACCACACATGTTTAAACGTATGTCCCAATACTATTGGTCCTCACCACCTAGAACACACTATGGATTGATTTACAAATACTGTACTAAAATATCGTGAATACAATTTTTTCAACTGTAGTTTTTTTAATGTGTTAAAAATCTAAACCAATGCTAGTCAAAATATGGTCTATAGACTGTGAGGGAATGTCAACACTTTGTTACCGGTCTTCCATGAAACAAGTGTGGAAATTAAGAGTATTCTATTTTCACTGGGTGTGTTTTGGGAAGGGAGATTTGTTTTGTTTTTTTAAACACATATTAGTCCAAAACAGATTGAGGGAACAAAATCTAGTACTGGTCTCTCACCATCAAGAGTTCGAGATGGTCAGATCTAAACCACCACCAGGTTCTGGGTGCTTTGGGGATTTCATTACTCTAGGAGCCTCAACTATGTAAAGGGGACTGGGTCCTCTTGCAACCTTCTCTGCCCATTTTCTGATAATTATTGGTGTGTGTGTGTGCATGTGCATGTGTGTGTGTATCCCTGAATTTCTTACAATAACCACATTTTCTCAGGGCCTTCTCCCATAGGTTGGAAAAGAACCTAATTTTTATAATCACAAACCAGCTTACTTTTCAAAAAACCTATCTCTCCTCCCCACCCTAAAGTATGTACCAGAAAGAAAGAAGAGGCCACCATGTTAGAGTTCTGTTTCCACCACTTACTACTTGGCTGACCTTAAGCAAGTCATGAAATCTGATACATTTCTTCTAGTAAAAGAAATAATGGGGAGGGGGAGAAAGATGGTGGAAGAGTAGGAGACCTAAATTTCATCTGGTCCCAGGAATGCAGCTAGATAGGTATCAAACCATTCTGAACACCTACAAACTCAATAGGAGATTGAAGAAAAGAGTAGCAGCAACTCTCTGAACAGAAAAGCGACCACTTTCTGGAAGGTCTCTTCTGATTTGTTTAGTACATATTTTTCTGGGGTCATTGTTACCCTGTTAGCATTTTGTTCTCTCATTCATCTGTTCTCTGGACAAAATGACAAGACAGAAAAACTCACCTCAGAAAAATGAACAAGAGTCAGTACCGACTGCCAGGGACCTAATCAATATGGACATTAGTAAGATGTCAGAACTAGAGTTCAGAATGATGATTATAAAGATACTAGCTGGGCTTGAAAAAAGCATGGAAGATACTAGAGAAACCCTTTCTGGAGAAATAAAGGAACTAAAAATCGAAATAAAGGCTATTAATGAAGTGCAATCAAAAATGGAGGCTCTAACTGCTAAGATAAATGAGGCAGAAGAGAGAATTAGTGATATAGAAGACCAAATGATAGAAAATAAAGAAGCTGAGAAAAAGAGAAACAACTACTGGATCACGAGGGCAGAATTCGAGAGATAAGTGATAACATAAGATGAAACAATATTAGAATAATTGGGATCCCAGAAGAAGAAGGAGAGGGGCAGAAGGTATATTGGGGCAAATTATAGCAGAGAACTTCCCTAATTTGGGGAAGGAGACAGGCATCAAAATCCAGGAAGCACAGAGAACACCCCTCAAAAATCAATAAAAATAGGTCAACACCCCAACATCTAATAGTAAAACTTACGAGTCTCAGGGACAAAGAAAAAATCCTGAAAGCAGCTCGGGACAAGAGGTCTGCAAACTACAATGGTAAAAATATTAGATTGGCAGCAGACCTATCCACAGAGACCTGGCAGGCCAGAAAGGACTGGCATGCTATATTCAGAGCACTAAATGAGAAAAATATGCAGCAAAGAATACTATATCCAGCTAGGCTGTCATTGAAAATAGAAGGAGAGGGCGCCTGGGTGGCTCAGATGGTTAAGCGTCTGCCTTCGGCTCGGGTCATGATCCCAGGGTCCTGGGATTGAGTCCCACATTGGGCTCCCGGCTCAGCGGGGAGCCTGCTTCTCCCTCTGACCCTCTCCCCTCTCATGCTGTTTCTCTCTAGCTCGCTCTCTAAAAAATAAATAAATAAAATCTTAAAAAAAAAAGAAAATAGGAGATAAAAAGCTTCCAGGACAAACAAAACCTAAAAGAATTTGCAAACACGAAATCAGCCCTACAAGAAATATTGAAAGGGGTCCTCTAAGCAAAGAGAGAGCTTAAAAGTATTATAGACCAGAAAGGAACAGAGACAATATACAGTAACTTACAGGCAATACAAAGGCACTAAATTCATATCTTTCAATAGTTATCCTAAATGTAAATGGGCTAAATACCCCAATCAAAAGACACAAGCTATCAGATTGGACAAAAAACAAGACGCATTGATATGCTGTCTGCAAGACACTCATTTTAGACCCAAAGACACCTCCAGATTTAAAGTGAGGGGGTGGAAAACCATTTACCATGCTAATGGACACCAAAAGAAAGCTGGGGTGGCACTCCTTATATCACAAAAATTAGATTTTAAGCCAAAGACTGTAATAAGAGATGAGGAAGGACACTATATCATACTTAAAGGGTCTATCCAACAAGAAGATCTAACAATTGTAAATATCTATGCCCCTAACATGGGAGCAGCCAATTATATAAGCCAATTAATAAAAAAAAGCAAAGAAACACATTGACAACAATACAATAATAGTGGGGGACTTTAACACCCCCCTCACTGAAATGGACAGATTGTCTAATCAAAAGATCAACAAGGAAATAAAGACTTTAAATGACACATTGGACTAAATGGACTTCACAGACATATTCAGAACATTCCATCCCAAAGCAATAGAACACACATTCTTCTCTAGTGCCCATGGAACATTCTCCAGAATAGATCACATCCTAGATCACATCCTAGGTCACAAATCAGGTCTCAACTGGTACCAAAAGATTGGGATCATTCCCTGCATATTTTCAGACCACAGTGCTTTGAAACTAGAACTCAGTCACAAGAAGAAAGTCAGAAAGAACTCAAATACATGGAGGCTAAAGAGCATCCTACTGAAGAATGAATGGGTCAACCAGGAAATTAAAGAAGAATTTAAAAAATACATGGAAACCAATGAAAATGAAAACACAACTATTCAAATCTTTGCGATGCAGCAAAGGCAGTTCTAAGAGGAAAGTATATAGCAATACAAGCCTTTCTCAAGAAACAAGAAAGGTCTCAAATACACAACCTAACCCTACACCTAAAGGAACTGGAGAAAGAACAGCAAATAAAGCCTAAACCCAGCAGGAGAAGAGAAATAATAAAGATCAGAGCAGAAATCAATGAAAGAGAAACCAAAAGAACAGTAGAACAGATCAACGAAACTAGGAGGTGGTTCTTTGAAAGAATTAATAAAATTGATAAGTCCCTGGCCAGACTTATCAAAAAGAAAGGAGAAATGACCCAAATAAAATCATGAAAGAGGAGAGATCACAACCAACACCAAAGGAATACAAACAATTTTAAGAGTTTATTATGAACAATTATATGCCAGCAAATTAGGTAATCTGGAAGAAATGGATGCATTCCCAGAGATGTATCAACTACCAAACCTGAACCAGGAAGAAACAGAAAACCTGAACAGACCCATAATCAGCAAGGAAATTGAAGCAGTAATAAAAAATCTCCCAACAAACAAGAGCCCAGGGCCAGATGGCTTCCCAGGGGAATTCTACCAAACATTTAAAGAATTAATACCTATTCTTCTGAAACTGTTCCCAAAAAATAGAAATGGAAGGAAAACTTCCAAACTCATTTTATGAGGCCAGCATTACCTTGATCCCAAAATCAGACAAAGAGATCCCATCAAAAAGGAGAATTGCAGACCAATATCCCTGATGAACATGGATGCAAAAATTCTCACCAAAATGCTAGCCAAAAGGATCCAACAGTACATTGAAAGGATTATTCACCACGACCAAGTGGGATTTATCCCTGGGCTGCAAGGTTGGTTCAATATCCGCAAATCAATCAATGTGATACAATACATTAATAAAAGAAAGAACAAGAACATATGATCCTCTCAGGCGCCTGGGTGGCTCAGTTGGTTAAGTGACTGCCTTCGGCTCAGGTCATGATCCTGGAGTCCCGGGATCGAGTCCCACATCGGGCTCCCTGCTCGGCAGGGGGTCTGCTTCTCCCTCTGCCCTCTTCCCTCTCGTGCTCTCTCTCATTCTCTCCCTCTCAAATAAATAAATAAAATCTTTAAAAAAAAAAAAAAAAGAACATATGATCCTCTCAATAGATGCAGAAAAAGCATTTGACAAAGTAAAGCATCCTTTCTTGATTAAAACTCTTCAGAGTGTAGGGATAGAGGGTACATACCTCAATATCATAAAAGCCATCTATGAAAAACCTACAGCGAAGATCATTCTCAGTGAGGAAAAACTGAAAGCTTTCCCCCTAAGGTCAGGAACACAGCAGGGATGTCCACTATCACCACTGCTATTCAACATAGTATTACAAGTCCTAGCCACAGCAATCAGACAACAACAAGAAATAAAAGGCATCTGAATCTGCAAAGAAGAAGTCAAACTCTCACTCTTTGCAGATGATATGATATTTATGTGGAAAACCCCAAAGACTCCACCCCAAAACTGCTAGAACTCATACAGGAATTCAGTAAAGTGGCAGGATATAAAATCAATGCACAGAAGTCAGTGGCATTCCTATACACCAACAACAAGGCAGAAGAAATTAAGGAGTCAATCCCATTAACAATTGCACCCAAAACCATAAGATACCTAGGAATAAATCTAACCAATGAGGCAAAGAATCTGTACTCAGAAAACTATAAAATACTCATGAAAGACATTGAGGAAGACACAAAGAAATGGAAAAACATTCCATGCTCATGGATTGGAAGACCAAATATTGTGAAGATGTCAATGCTACCTAGAGCAATCTACACATTTAATGCAATCCCTGTCAAAATACCATCCACTTTTTTCAAAGAAATGGAACAAATAATCCTAAAATTTGTATGGAACCAGAAAAGACCCCGAATAGCCAGAGGAATGTTGAAAAAGAAAAACAAAGCTGGTGGCATCACAATTCCGGACTTCAAGCTCTATCACAAAGCTGTCATCATCAAGACAGTATGGTACTGGCACAAAAACAGACACATAGATCAATGGAACAGAATAGAGAGCCCAGAAATGGACCCTCAACTCTATGGTCAACTAATCTTCGACAAAGCAGGAAAGAATGTCCAATGGAAAAAAAGACCGTCTCTTCAACAAATGGTGTTGGGAAAATTGGATAGCCACATGCAGAAGAATGAAACTGGACCATTTCCTTACACCACACACAAAAATAGACTCCAAATGGTTGAAAGACCTAAATGGGAGACAGGAGTCCATCAAAATCCTAAAGGAGAACACAGGCAGCAACCTCTTCCCAGAAACATCCCCAAAGGCAAGGGAAGCAAGGGCAAAAATGAACTATTGGGACTTCATCATGATAAAAAGCTTTTGCACAGCAAAGGAAACAGTCAACAAAACCAAGAGACAACCGACAAAATGGGAGAAGATATTTGCAAATGACATATCAGATAAAGGGCTAGTATCCAAATCTATAAAGAACTTACCATACTCAACACCCAAAGAACAAAGAATCCAATCAAGAAATGGGCAGAAGACATGAAGACATTTCTGCAAAGAAGACATCCAAATGGCCAACAGACACAAAGTGCTCAACATCGCTTGGCATCAGGGAAATCCAAATCAAAACCTCAATGAGATACCACCTCACACCAGTCAGAATGGCTCAAATTAACAAGTCAGGAAATGACAGATGTTGGTGAGGATGCAGAGAAAGGGGAACCCTCCTACACTGTTGGTGGGAATGCAAGCTGGTGCAGCCACTCTGGAAAACAGTATGGAGGGTCCTCAAAAAGTTGAAAATAGAGCTACCATATGACCCAGCAATTGCACTACTGGGTATTTACCCCAAAGATAACAAATGTAGTGATCTGAAGGGGTACGTGCACCCTGATGTGTACAGCAGCAATGTCCACAATAGCCAAACTATGGAAAGAGCCAAGATGTGCATCAACAGATGAACAGATAAAGATGTGGTATATATATATACAATGGAATATTATGCAACCATCAAAAAAAAAACCCGAAATCTTGCCATTTGCAATGACGTGGATGGAACTAGATGGTATTATGCTAAGCGAAATAAGTCAGTCAGAGAAAGACATGTATCATATGATCTCACTGATATGAGGAATTCTTAATCTCAGGAAACAAACTGAGGGTTGCTGGAGTGGTGGGGATTGGGAGGGATGGGGTGGCTGGATGATAGACATCGGGGAGGGTATGTGCTATGGTGAGCTCTGTGAATTGTGTAAGACTGATGAATCACAGATCTGTACCTCTGAAACAAATAATACATTATATGTTTAAAAAAAAAAAAGATAGTAGGAAGGGAAAAATGAAGGGGGGAAATCGGAAGGGGATACGAACCATGAGAGACTATGGACTCTGAGACACAAACTGAGGGTTCTAGAGGGCAGGGGGGTGGGGGGATGGGTTAGCCTGGTGATGGGTATTAAAGAGGGCATGTATTGAATGGAGCACTGCGTGTTAAATGCAAACATGAATCATGGAACATTACATCAAAAACTAATGATGTAAGGTATAGTGATTAACATAACATAATAAAATTAAATTAAAAAAAAAGAAAGAATGGTAACTTTCAGAATAATCTCTTGGGGTAGATTTGAGACTCATTCATGTAGTTGTTAAACCTCTATTTTGCAAGACACTGGGACAGGGATTTGAAATAGTGTACAAAACATAATTTATAATCTCACAGATCTTAAAACTCTAGTTTATAATATGTGAAAGCATTTTGTATTCTGCAAAGCACATACCAGAGTAAGAGGTCATTACTGATAATATTAAGAATAATCTGAATCTTAAATCTTTGTATCCAATTTTATGGATCCTTTTAGATACAAAGAAGGTGAGGGGAACAGTATTTACCTCCCAGAACTGGCCTCTGGGGAAGAAAAAGTGAAGAGACAAAGAACTCAATTCTGTTGCTTAACTCCTCTTACAACTAATTGCTGATGATGCATTTACTTCAACTCCCTAGTTCGACTGAAGTAAAAACAAAATATTTGTCCTTCAAGAGGAGCAAGGGAACTCAACTGGCTAAATCAGCCATGGCTTGTCTTCAGTGAAAAAGCATGGCAGATTTCAATCCCTAATTCCTAAACCTTAAAGGCAAGACATTTTACTACCTTTCAGATTCTGGTTAAGTGAGAAGGAGAAGAGTATCAATCCAAAACTACTTAATGTATTGCTACAAATCAAGATTTAGAGTTCAAATAGCTACCTTCAGGAATGAAAGTATAAACCTCATGATAATTACTACTCACTGAACACTTACCATACACCAAGAACTGGGTTACAAACATTGTATTTAAAATCCTGACAACCTACTGAAGTGGCTAATATTCTCCCCATGTGTTATAGATTAAAAAAAAAAAAAAATCAATCCAGAAATGTTAAGTTTGTTGGTAAGAATGTCAAACCCAGGGCCACCACCTATGCCCAAGATATTGTAGGAACTCAATTTGCCTATCTGCCACCATTCTCTATGGACACAGAAGCAACAATATAAGAATTTGGGAGCAGCATCCAGTGCCCCAGTTACTAGAACTTAGACACTGAGAGAAAGGGGCATTGGGTTATCTACACAACACGAGGCCTGGAAAAAGGCAGTTTATCATAAAATATAAACCACATTATAGATTTCATTGGTTAATTGCCCAGCATCCACACACCCCTTTGTCTTTTCTAATAGAACCCAGATTTTGTTCAGGTAGGCACACATGCATAGACACATGTAACATACACGCACACAAGTACATGCAAAGTCTGTGAGGCTCAGGGAACTATGACTCACCCTACCTCCAGCGTGGCTGGTGTAAGGGGAATCCCACCCTTCTTGTCTGATTGATTCATTAAAGGACATATGTCCCGGTTTAGGTCAACGAGACATGAGGAGCAATTGGGGTTTCTTGAATAGCTCTTGTTGGCTCTCCTGAGAGAGCTTCCCAAAGAGACTTTCTCTTCCGCTCTGGATGTTGTTATACAAAGGTGTGAGGCCTGGAACTGCTGCAGCCATGTTAAAAACCAGCCTGAGGATGAATCCAACACAGGGCAGAGCAAAAATATTCACAGGGAGATGGGGATCTGTGTCTCCAGATCACCCAACATGATGCTCACTTTATGTGTGAACCTCCAGGTCTGCCAACAAAATACCTTGTTGTTTCAACTAGTACAAATTGGATTTTCTGCTGACTGCACCCAAAATTTTCACTCAAGAAAGAAGGTGAATCAATAGGGCCAACGGGAAACACAATCACAGAAATTATCAACTAATGAACCAAGGAGCAGAGTCCATCTACCGTGTTCTATTTGACCAAAATAGTGTTTTTGTATCTTTAAATTGGGAGCCTGCTCAGAATATCTGAATGCTGGCTGCTCTTGAAAAGCTGGAGGGTCTGGAAGCTGGACCAGGAAGGTCTGCTGAAGCTCAGGATCAGCTCTCCTTTCCATGCAGAGTGAACTTTGCAGTCTACCATACTCCCACCTACCCTGGGGTCTTCCACATCTTCCATTTCCCACAGTTCCCTGACCCCTGGAAAAATCTGAGTTTACAACCCTGATCGGAGGCAAATTAGAGGCTTTCAAAGTGTTCCTGGAGTTTTCCTTGAAAGTGCTTGGGAGCATCCTCACAGACAGAAAAAGTCCTCAGTGGACACAGCTTGAGCTGCTCCCTAAGGCTGTGTAGCCACTGACATCCTAGTACCCTTTGGCGGGGAAGAAGGGTCCAAGATAGACCAGAGACTTTAGGGAAGATCACTGGGATGAGGGGAGTAGATAACATCCACAAGAATCAAACACAGAGCGCCTGTGTGGCTCAGTTGATTGGGCATTTGCCTTTGGCTCGGGTGGTGACCCCAGGATTCTGGGATCAAATCCCGCACTGGGCTCCCTGCTCCATGGAGAGCCTGCTTCTCCCTCTGCCCCTCCACCCCCCATCTTTCATGAATAAAGAAAATCTTAAAAAAAAAAAAGAATCAGAAACACAGACCCAAGACACCAGGAATAGTTCATTCTGGGGCAGGCATTATACCCCCCAGGAATCCTCTATGACAAACAGAAGTGGGACTACCAGACCTTGTTTTCTGGTAATTAAGGCTTTGAGACTTTTGTTCAAAGGGCCCTGTTGCTCAGCATCCTATGTTCACATGAGTTGCTCATGAAAGGGGCAGCCTGCAAAGATACACATTTGGGGAAGAACAGAATTGTCAGTCTCTCCTGATTCTTCTACAGGGAAGGAAGAATCCAATTCCCATCTGGATACCTAGAAACTTCAAAGGGGCTTCTAGACAAATGTAAGGCCCTGAACAGCAAACTGAATGTTTGGTTTGCTACCAAGAGTAGGTCTTCTCCCTAGAAGTTGCACTTCTTTTGTGAATTAACATCCTCAATCCATTGATTTTCATAAGCAGATAAATAGAACAGTAATGAGAAACTGGTGAACTGAATAGTTCTGCTTCTAATGTGAAGGACAAGCATTAGTTAATTTAAGAAATATTGTGCCCTGGGGCGCGTGGGTGGATCAGTCAGTTGAGTGTCCGACTCTTGGTTTCGGCTCAGGTCATGATCTTAGGGTGTGGGATGGAGCCCCACATCGGGCTCTGCACTCAGTGCAGAGTCTGCTTGTTCCCTTCCCTCTGCTTCTCCTCCTGCTCTCTCGCTCTCAAAATCTTAAAAAAATAGGGGGGTGGGAGGATGGGTTAGCCTGGTGATGGATATTAAAGAGGGCACATTCTGCATGGAACACTGGGTGTTATACGCAAACAATGAATCATGGAACATCAAAAACTAATGATGTAATGTATGGTGATTAACATAGCATAATAATAATAAAATAAAAAATAAATAAAATCTTAAAAAATATATTGTGGCTTGATTGAACCTTTTATAAGCTCTATTTATATCTCTGCTAAAAAAAACTTCAAGCATATCTGCATAAATATGTATATTTTGTTATGGTAGACACCATAGATTTAACCAAAACTGAGCATTTCTTTAGAAAGAAATTCACTTTTATAATTGGATTTTAAATATCAAGTATTACTTTGTTAATTATTCCTTCCCATTGCAGACAGTAACTGGTATTTGATATTTGGCTGGGACATTCATTCAGAAAATGGCATTATCCCAAGACAATGAGGAAAGAAGTAATATTAAAGCTGTTTAAATAGGGAGAAATATAAAGAAAGACAAGAACAGAGGGACCCCTCATAGTTGAACCTTTTAAAAGTTGTTTTGATTTGATGGGGAAAATGATGCTGGGAAAACCAGACAGCTACATGCAAAAGAATGAAACTGGGCCACTTTCTTACACCATACACAAAATAAACGCAAAATGGATTGAAGACCTAAATGTGAGACCTGAAACCATAAAACTCCCAGAAGAAAACATAGGTAGTAATCGCTGACATTGGCCATAGCAACATTTTTCTAGATAGGTCTCTTAAAACATGGGAAACAAAAACAAAAACAAACTATTGGGGCTATACCAAAATAAAAAGCTTTTACACATCAAGGGAAACCATCAACAAAAGGCAACCAACCAAACAAGATATTTATCTGTACATGATATATCTAATAAGGATATATTATTATATCCTTAATTAATCCAAACTATATGAATAGTTAATACCCAAACTATATGAAGAACTGCAACTCAACACCAAAAAAATCCCAAATAATACAATTTAAAAATGAGTAGAGGAGGGACGCCTGGGTGGCTCAGTCAGTTAAGCATCTGCCTTCGGCTCAGGTCACAATCCTGGGGTCTTCAGATTGAGCCCCATGTTGGGCTCCCTGCTCTCAGTGGGGAGCCTACTTCTCCCTCTACCTCTGCCCCTCCCCCCTGCTTGTTCTCACGCTCTCTTTCTCTCCCCCTCTCTAATAAAATCTTTAAAAAATGAACAAAGGACCTGAATAGACATTTTTCCAAAGACAACAGACCATGTAGCCAACAGATATATGAAAAGATGCTCAATATGATGCATCAGGAAAATGCAAACCAAAACCACAACGAAATATCACCCCACTCCTGTCAGAATGGCTAGAATCAAAAAGAAATAACAAGTGTTGGTGAGGATGTGGAAAAGTGGAGCACTTGTGCACTGTTGGTGGGAATGTAAATTGGTACAGCTACTGTGGAAAACCACATGGAGGGTCCTCAAAAAAATTAATAAAAATACCACATGACCCAGTAATTCCACCACCAGGTATTTACCCAAAGAAAATGAAAACACTAATTCAGAAGGATACAAATCCTTCTGTTTATTGCAGCATTATTTACAATAGCTAAAATATGGAAGGAACCCAAGTGTCTATCAATAGATGAGTGGATAAAAAAAGATGTTGAACACACACACACAGATGCCATAAAAATGAAATCTTGCTATCTGCAATAACATGGATGGAGCTAGAGGATATTATGCTAAGTGAAATAAGGTAAAATAAGTCAGAAAACTATCATGATTTCACTTATATGTGAAATCTAAAAAAACAAAAAGCAGAAACAGACCCCATAAGTCATAAATACAGAGAAACTAATGGTTCCCAGAGGAGAGGGGTGGATGGAAGGATGGGCAAATGGGTGAGGGAAAGTGGAAAAAACTCATTTTATAGCTGGAAAACTAAGTCACAGTAATAAAACATACAGCATGGGGCATACAGTCAATGGTATTGTGATCATGTTGTACTGTAACAGAGGGTAGCTACAATTGTGGTGAGCACAGCATAATGTATAAACTTGTTGAATCACTATGGTGTACACTTGAAACTGTACTATTGTGTGTCAATATGGAATACTGTGTGTCAAATACACTTTAATAAAAATGTTGATTTGTATTACTCAAATATTTTCAGATGAATAAAAGGTAAAGCCAAGGATTAGGAAGCTGAAGTACCTAATTCTGAATATACATCTACCATAGAGTAATTGTATATTATGACTAAGATAAATGAAAATACAGGCTAGATGGATTAAAGGCATTTTTGTGTACAATAAATAATAAGTTGGGGGATGGGAGAGTATTAGGACTGTAGCAGTGACCTGAAAATGAGAAAACAAAATTACCAAATCCAGACATTCACAGCAGGGAGGCAGGCAGGGAATCAATAGTTTCCTGAAAGTGAGAATCTGGCTGCAAAAATAAAAGGCAAAACACAAGTGGCCACCTAGCCCAATGAGGCTCACTGGAAGAGAGTCAAAACCCAACTGCTGATCTCAAGTCCCTGGTGGCCCCTACACCCTCGGAGAAAACAAATATACAGCCATCCTCACAGCTAGAGGCTTAGTAATATCAAGGTTGGGGACATTTTAAGAAGCCCTAGGGAAGAAAACTGGAGAATAAGTACAGCCATGAAAAAAAGCAGCAGCCAGAACAGGTTGACCACTCTATTGCCTGGGTTCTGAATGTGTCTTCTGAAGGAGGGTCATAGTCGAATACAGAGGCAGGGTGCCCTGGACTTGGTAATGTTTCCTTCTCTTTGCTTTTCTTTGGGGTGTTTTTTGTCGCTGTTACCTCCCCTAGGTTCCACATCTTTCACTCTAAAGGATGGGCTGTGTGTCTACACTCAGTCATAGGGTCATTTCTCTTCTGACACACAGATCCATCCCAATGCTTGAGGAATCATATTTGATGTTTCAGCTCTTAGAAATTTCTGCCACTTCTCAGTGCTCAGAAGATTTTTCCTTCCCCCACTTTTTTCTTCTTCCCATTTTGGGGTTTAGTGTCCTTGACAGACCCAATTCCTGAAGGCAGTCACTTCAGAATAATTTTAGTCTTCCAACTCCAATCCTTTCTGCAATGTCAATGGATTCCCCCCCACCCCCACCACCCCCACTTCACGGTGCAGAAACCAAGGCTCAGAGAGCCTAATTAACTTACCAAGGTCAACATAGCTAGAAAATAGCATAGTCAATATTTAAACCCCAGTCTGCTTAATTTTGTTATTATACCCAAATTTTCAAATAGTTTAAAAGAAATAACTGGATAATAGCAACTTGATAACATCTACAAAACCTTACACTTACTGTATTTAATGGAGAGAAACTAAATGTTTTTCTCCTAAGATCAAAAACAAGGCAAGGATGCTCCCTCTCACCATTTCTATTCACTATCATACTGGAAGTTCTAGCAAATGCATTAAGGGGCAGGGAGACATACAGATTGGGAAGGAAGAAATAAAATTTTCTTTATTTGAAGATTACATGATTGTTTATGTAGAAAGCCCAGAAGAATCAACAACAAATTTCCTGGAACTGATAAGTGATTATAGCAAGGTTGCAGGATACAAAGCTAATATACAAAAGTGAATAGTTTTTCCATGTTATCAGCAAGAACAATTGAGAGCTGAAATTAACAACACCATTTACATTAGCAAAATGAACACCTTTAGGTACAAATAACAAGTATGCATAAAATCTAGGTGGGAAAAACTATAAAATTGTGATGAATGAAATAAAGACTAAACAAATGGAGAGATATCCCATGTTCATGAATAGGAAGACTCAATATTGTTAAGATGTCAGTGCTTCCCAACTTTAACTATAGGTTCAATGCAAGTCAATCAAAATCTAAGTTAATTTATATAAGCAATCTGATTCTAATGTTTATATGGAAAGGAAAAAGATCCAGAATAGCCAACACAATGTTGATGAAGAACAAAATCAGAAGACTGACACTACTCAACTTCAAGACTTATTAGAAAATTACAGTGATTAAGACAGTGTGGTACAGGCAAAAGAATGTACAAATAGAGCAACAGAACAGAAGAGCCCCAAAATAGACCCACACAAATATAGTTACTACTGACCTTTGACAAAAAAGCAAAGGCACTTCAGTGGAAAGAAGATGGTGTTTTGTTTTGTTTTCAACAAATGGTGCTGGAACAACTAGATATCCACATGCCAAAAAATCATCATCATCATCATCATCATGATCTAGACACAGATATTATACCCTTCACAAAAATTAACTCAAAATAGATCATAGACCTAAACCACAAAACTATAATACTTCTAGAAGATATCATAGGTCAAAACCTAGGTGACCTGGGTTTGGCGATGACTCTTTAGATACGACACCAAACCATGAGAAAAAAATTGATACGTTGAAGTTCATTAGAATTTAAAATCTCTGCTCTGCAAAGAAACTGTTAAGAGAATTAAAAGACAAGCCACACACTTGGAGAAAGTATGTGAAACCACACATTTGACAATGGACTTATATCCAAAGAACTCTTAAGATGTGACAATAAGATACAAACAACCCAATTTAAAAGTGGACAATTTTGACAGACACTTTCCCAAAGAAGATATATGGATGGCAAATAAGCATATGAAAAGGTGCTCCATATCAACAGGTCATTAGGGAATTGCAAATTAAAACAATGAGATACCACCACATACCTACTGAATGGCTAAAATCCAGAACACTGATAACACCAAATGCTGACAAGGATGTGAAGCAACAGGAATTCTCATTCACTGCTGGTGGAAAGTAAAATGGTACAGCCACTTTGGAAGAGAGTTTGACAGTGCCTTGCAAAACTAAACACAGGCTCAATACAGCAACTGTGCTCCTAGGTATTTACCCAAATGAGTCAAAAACTTATGTCCACACGGAAACTTGCACACAAATGTTTACAGCAGTTTTATTCATAATTACTAAAAATTGGAAGTAACCAAGATGTTCTTCAATAGGTGAATGGATAAACAAAGTGGAACATTCATACATGGATTATTATTCAGGGATAAAAGGAAATTAGCTATTGAGCCATGAAAAGAAATGAAGAATATTTAAATGCATATTGCTAAAAAGAAGCTACTGTGAAAAGGCTACATACTGTATACATACATATGGCATTCTGGAAAAAGCAATACTACAGAGATAGTTAAAAAAAAAAAAGGATCAGTGGTTGCTGAGGTTGTGGGGTGGGGAGAGATGAATAGGTGAAGCACAAAGGATTTTTAAGGCAGTGAAACCATTCTGTATGATACTTTAATGGTGGATATGTGACACATTTGTCAAAACTGTACAACATAAAGTAAAACCCTAACAAACTATGAACTTCAGATAATAATAATGTATTAATATTTGTTCATCAATTGTAACAAATGAATCACACTAATGCAAGATGTAAATAATATGGGAGAGTGGGGATTGGTAGAAAGGGAGTAGATGGGAACTGAACTTTCTGTTCCGTTTTTCTGTAAACCTAAAATATTCAAACACATTAATTTAAAAGTAAAGAAGAAAAGAAAGAAACCAACAAAACACCTCAGAGGATATAAGCCTAAGAACTGCAACTCATGGGGCACTTGGGTGGCTTAGTTGGTTAAGCGTCCAACCCTTGATTTCACCTCAGATCATGATCTCAGGATTGTGAGATCAAGCCCCATGTCAGGCTCTGTGCTGGGTGTGGAGTCTGCTTAAGATTCTCTCTCTCCCTCTGCTCCCTCCCCACCCCACCCCCAGTTTTCACTCTTAAAAAAAATTTTATATATATATATATATTGCAACTCAGGAGACAGACCAAGAAAATGTTATAATTATCCAAAATAAAAGTGGACACATATTTTCTTTAATACTCAAAGAGGAAAAACACATTTAAATGATCCCTCACTCCAGTAGTTGAGACAAGATTCTAAGCACAGTACTTTCATAAGCAAACTGTCTACATTAATCAATACTTCTAAAATTTAAGTACCTCTTCATTTAATATCTGTCTTTTTCCCTTATTCTAGCCTATGACCTGCAACATTCATTTCTCTAACAAACATTGAGAAATAGATAGTCCAAGCCCTGTGGGCCCTGCAGTCTCCCTGAGCTCCATCAGGGAATAGGAGATGCTAGCATCACCTCCTCTTCTCAGAATGGAATTGGCAGGCATTTGCTTAAAGCCTCCTTAGTTCCTGGCACTGTGGACCATGTTCTTTTTTAAATTGCATCAACTATTCATCTGATTTAATCCACATGAGCCCTAGGAGCTAGCTGCTTTTCCATTTTCCAGGAGAGGAATATAAAGCTTAGAATGGTTGCACAACTTGCCTAAAGTCACACAGCAAGTAAATGGCAAAATTCAACTTTGAACTCTAGCCTCTCAGAGTCCAAAAAGAGAAGACTAGAATTATTAACAGTTAGGGAGCACTAACTTTCATATTAAGGGCAGAATCAGAGAATGTTGGCTTTGGAAGGTACTATGGAAAGAATCTGCTTCAAACCCCTCATTTCAGAAATGAGAAAACAGAGACCCAGAGAGGTTAAAATACTTCTGGAATTTTAACAAATCCAAAATCCACAAATCAGTGCTGAAACTGAAATTTAAAATCAAGGGTTGGGAGTCAAGATATATCAGTCAGGATAGGATTGGTTAAGCTGCAGTAACAAAGAACTCCAACATATCAGTGAGTTAACAGCACATAGGTTTGTTTCTCACCTATAATACACAGCCAAAGCCGACTGGCAGGGGAGAGATTTCCTCATCGTAGCTTAGGGATTCAGAATGATGGAGGCTTCCTCTTGACAGCAGTTCCAACTAGCACCACAGCAGTGGGAAGGGAATGTGGTAAATCCCACACTAGCTTTTAAACATATGTCACTTCAGCTCATTAGCCAACGCAAGTTAAAAATCTTGCCTGACTTTAAAGAGGATAAGGAAATGAAATTCCACCAGGTGCCCATAAGGATGAGAAGAAGAATGTTTGTGAAAATTCCTATACCTATCATACAAGGGTTGGTCCAACACTTGGCTTAATTAGCATAATATGCCAGATTTGCTCCTCCCACCCCCACCCCACCAAGTATTTTTAAAATACTCACCTAAAACAATAGTAATGCCACCCACTTTACAATCTTCACCAATTTACCTGGGCATCTCTATTACAACAATTCAGTGAGTTTGGAGTCCATGATCCAACTGAAATCATCTGCTGACCATATTTTTAAAAATTGAGAATACAGAGCTCCAAGAAAAATATGGCAATAGTCAATTAAGAGTTTCCATTCATATACAGGGAGAACAAAGAGATCCTTTCTCTTTATGAAATTCTTAATGCAACCAAGAGCTTAATAAGATAGAATTTTTCCTGAAATTGCATACAGATGTCTACACTGAGCTCAACAGTTCAAACAAACAAACAAACAAAAAAAAACAAAAAACCTTGGGTCTCATTAAACATAGAACTCCTTCATAGTCCTATCTGTCAAGAGCCTTGGGAAGAAGGATACCCCAGTTTCTGAGAATAATCTGACAGAGCAGCTCTTGGCCCATCTAAGATGGTGACGTAAAGCAGCCAAACCAGAATTGTTAAATGGTTATGGAGAAATTCAAAACCACTTATACAGTTAGCTAAGCTTGCTCAGGGAGGGGGGAAAGAATCCCTTCAACCTAGACCAATAAGAAAAGAAAGCTAAACAAGGGCAGAAGATGTATTCAAGAGAAGATTGTACACATGTAGCCCTAATACATCTACGGGAGTCCACACAGCTCAGTCTGCACAGCTCGGACGCATTCAGTGAGGAGCAGGTCAATAGCAAAAGTACGTAAAAGCAATTCAATTTTTCATTATTAGTTTTCAAGGACATTTCAGAGCACCCAAGGATGAACCCACAACATTTCTCTAAACACCTTCAGCCTCCCCAAATTTTCTTGTACCCTCCAGGTGCTGTGAAAACTCTTACCCCCAAAAATCCCTCCCCAATGCCAAACCCACAAGACTTTATGTCCCACTTCCTAGTTCTTCCCTATTAAGATGTAGGTTAGTAGCCTTATTTACAGCAAGAAATTCTCTTCTTCAGGAGAGAGGAGAGGAGGAGAAACTAAGAAGGCCAAGGCAGAAGGGTGGCTTGAACACTCATGTGTACTTAGAACTACAGAGGTAGTGTGGTTTTAAAGGGGTGCTCTGCAATGGCCCAAAGCGTATCACTGTCCTATTTGGTCATGCTTGCCCAAGAAACATTTTTAAGATTTTATTTACTTGAGAAAGAGAGTGAGAGAGCGAGAAAGCACAAGCAGGGGGAGGGGCAGAGGGAGATGCAGACTCCCTGTAGAGCAGGGAGCCCAACGTGGGGCTCGATCCCAGGACCCTGGAATCATGACCTGAGCTGAAGGCAGATGATTAGCCGACTGAGCCACCCAGGTGCCCTGCCCAAGAAACATTCTGATAAAGTTAAGAAGGCCGGGTATTGAAAGAGGAGATCCCACTGGACAACAGGTTAGTCCCAGAAGGTCTTCTACTATGTTGGCATACATGTCTGGACATGGCCACCCCACAGGAAATTATAATTCAGTGTGAGAAAGAGCATGACAAAGGTTGCAATCGTAACAGGCGTAACAGCTACAAATTACCAAGTGCCAACTAAAAAGGAGGGATCCTACTAAGAACCACACAGACATTATGCCATTCGCCCCTTCCAACAACCCTAGCACCAGCCTTATTTGGGTGGATGACCTTCTAGAAATGTAGGATTTCTACCCACCTCCATTCCTAATTCTTTCAAGCTGCATTTTTACCCTCTGAAATTCTACTCCTTATTCTGGCAAAAGAACAACCCAGCATGGCTCTGTAATTTCTACTTTGTGAAAGCCTGATGCCTCACTTCAATAGCATCATTCTCTAAGATTCTCCTATCAGTAGTCAGACCATTAGCTGGTCTGCAGCCCACACAGCCCCCGGAACAACCCTCTGTGTGCTGGGGGGATTCCTGTGCACGCGTGCATGTGTATACACACACACACACCCCACAACCATTTATCACAAATATTTAGAGACTAGAAGGCGTGGGCTGGGTTCCCTATCACACTCCCCGTTTCTTTTTTTTTTTTTTTTTTTTTTAAAGATTTTATTTATTTGACAGAGAGAGACACAGCGAGAGAGGGAACACAAGCAGGGGGGAGTGGGAGAGGGAGAAGCAGGCTCCCCGCCGAGCAGGGAGCCCGATGCGGGACTCGATCCAGGGACTCCAGGATCATGACCTGAGCCGAAGGCAGTCGCTTAACCAACTGAGCCACCCAGGCGCCCACACTCCCCGTTTCTTCAAGTGATTAGTCACAAAGGAGGAAAAACATCTCGGTTATATTTACAGCTCTTCTGACTACACAGCAACCCAAGTTAGGGGTACCTCACTTTTTATGAAACTGAAAATACAGAGAATGATTGATGTGAATTTTAACAGCCATTGTCATCTATTACAAACCAGCTTTCATCTTTAACTCTCTTCTGCCTTTTTTTCCCCTACTCTCTGCAGCAGACAGGGGCTCCCTGAGGGAAGGAAAAAAAAAAAGCAGATGAAGTCTACCAGCACTTCATACTCGAAGAACATTTTGGTCCATTGTTTAGCAGAACACAACACGGAGCCTGATGGCACCATTCTCAACACCTAAGAAGGTGCTCAAACACTTGCTCAAAATGGAGCAGAGAAGTGAGAACCCCGCTCCGGGGATTCACTCTTAAGAAGGCATGTGAAGATATTCAAGACACAACATAAAAATGGGAGGGGGGAATGATTTTGATAAAATTCCTATTTTTACATGTCTGCATATTTATGTACACATTTACATAAACAGACACAAAGAGTAGAGATTTAAAGGCTAAATGTTGATGGTGATTATCTGTGGGAGAGGAGTTATTTTTAGTTTTTCTTTGTATCTATTTGCATTTTCCAGTTTTGTTTTTTTGGTTTTTTTTAACAAATAACAACCACCTAGGTTGGTTATCAGTGTAATATATTTCTTTCTAATCACTCTTAATCATTAAGGTTTAAGCTCTGGTTTATTCTCTGAGGGTAACATACAGACTATCCTCCCACAGGCCAACGGCTAGAAGTATCCTAAAGACTCACAAACCAGAATCCCAGTTATTATCATGTTTTCACCCAGAAAGAAAGAAGCAAGAGGCTGAGTATAATGAAGATGCTTCCAATTTTTGAAATCTGGTACAGGCCTAGAGTTCCCTGCCTCTACCAACCAATGGTCCTGGGCCAGTGAGCAACCTTTCTGGGCCTCTGGGAACCCAGGTGTGCAATGGTGGGCTGGCCCAAATGATGGCGAGTGTCCAGCCCAGACCTGAGCACCAGCATTTCTGGGCTTCCACACTGCCTTCTCTCAGAGGGCTGCTCTGTCTTAGCTAGCGTTCATGGCAATTCATTTGTATCCAAAAACAATTTTGGGGAGCGGGAGTGGCTGAAAGTGGGAGGAGAGGAGTAAGGGGCAGCTCTGGGATAAGGAGAGAGGACGTGGAAAGCGTCCATCACCCCTCCAAACCAACGCCTGCAATGAGGGTGGGACCAGAGCTGACGGAGGTGTTTAGCTTGACAAGTTTGTTGAAAGTGGGACAGGGCTGCAAGATTGGCTCTTACTTACAGTCCTGATGAAAATTCTGCCAATTTTGCTCACAGATTAAATCAGACTGTAACTTATGTTTCATTTTACATAGCCAATTTCTTATCGTTTGCAGCAATTCTACCACATTCCATTCCATAATGCTCCCCCCCAACCCCCGCCACACACATACACACACACACACACACACACACACAAAGTTGGCTGTGATGCTTCTGCAAGGCAGCCAGGGTTGGGAATGAGAAAACCAGATGAACAGTGTAACTTAGGAACTGCATGCAGCGTTAGCCTCCCTCGAGCACAGAACATAGTCCTTCTCGGCTTCTTCTGCCTCTGGTCACCAAACAGAAACTTTCCCTGCCTCCCTTCACCTGACACCTGCCAGCTCCTAGCTCCAAGAGGAGCCTCCTAAGCTTTCCTCACCATCTACATATCCAAAAGTTGGAAGAGGAAAAGGATGAAAATCAGGCCACCAGAGCCAGGGAATTTTTCATGATGAACTGAAGGGTCTTGGAAGACGAGTCTGGAAGCCTTACTCTGGGTCCAGTGCTCCACTGCAGAGAGTATATACAGATGCTTTGTGGAAGTGAGAATGACCAGTACCCCCAAAGAGTCTACCCAGGCCCCCACAGGGAACAACTGACTGTAAAGATCCAGAAAGGAAGAGGATGTAGCTATACTCCCACAAGCCAACGAAAGGTCCTGGTGATAACCCTCCCAGATCAGAAGGCATCTTTCAACCCATGAGCACTGTTCCTCCAAGTTATAAGCTACAGCTCCAAAAGTTACCTCCTTGGGCTCTAGACTATGAACAGGATCTCAAAGGGTATCTATGTGGTGGTCAGTAGATATTAGCCAATGTCCCAAAGGACATAGTTCGCCAAAGAGGACAGGTGACTCCAGAAACATAAGTCCTATGTATCTGCTGCTCAAGCAGCAGAGTTTTATTTTTATGTTATTTTTCCATGTTTTCCTCCAGTTCATTTTATCACTCAAATACTCTGCAAAATGCTCTTTGACCATGGATTCACGCATGCCATTACCCTGCATGCACAAAGCCCTCCCCTCTACCTACCCAAATCCTGTTACAGAAGTGTCCCCCTGCCCATGCCAGACAATCTGCTACAGGACCTGCCCTCCATCACAGCCCTCATGGACCCTCCCATCCTCAAGGACCCCTCTGTCCTCCTTTGGAAACTGATGGAATGCTGCCTGGTCCTCAGCATGGTCATGTAGTCCTGTATTCAACTCTTCTTTTAACTTTTTTTTTTTTAAGATTTTTTATTTATTTATTTGAGAGAGAATGAGATAGAGAGAGCATAAGAGGGGGGAGGGTCAGAGGGAGCAGCAGACTCCCTGCTGAGCAGGGAGCCCAATACGAGACTTGATCTTGGGACTCCAGGATCATGACCTGAGCCGAAGGCAGTCGTTTAACCAACTGAGCCACCCAGGTGCCCCTTCTTTTAACTAATTTTCTCAAGCCTTACTTCTTCATCTTCAAATTCTTTTTTGGGCCTCACAGAATAACTTTTATCAATTAAATGGCTCAAAATATCAAGCCATAATGAAATATTGCTTTTACCTACCAACTTCACAAAGCCAAACAAAATGCTAAAAACAGCCAAGATTGCAAAAATGGAATTATATCCTAATAGGAGTCAAAATTAAAGTGGGCATTAGTGAAAGTTTGGAGCTACTTAGGGAATTTTTTTAATTCCTAATTTTCCTCCCCTTACCCAGACTTATGCCCCCCCAGTTAGGAGGTAGCAGTCTCTGTAATCCCTCAGCTCGGAGGATGTATGTGACAGAGCGGAAATTAACAGTTGAAAAGACTTCCTGGATTCTGTTTTCAAGTCTTTAAACGCACTGAGCTGAACAGAATAGGAGTGTACCAGTTATTTGTTGCTGTGTAACAAACCCTTCTAAAACACAGGGGCTTAAAAGAACTATTTTAATATTCTCTCTCATGGTTCTGTGTATTGAGGAGCTCAGCTGGATGGGT
The DNA here is from genome assembly GCF_029215605.1 of Mirounga angustirostris. Classification (NCBI taxonomy): domain Eukaryota; kingdom Metazoa; phylum Chordata; class Mammalia; order Carnivora; family Phocidae; genus Mirounga; species Mirounga angustirostris. The sequence continues at coordinate 24,662,904 of NW_026991723.1, forward strand.
CTTGCCAGGGTCCCTTACACTGTTAGTCAGATGGTGGCCCACAGCTGGAAGCATCTGAAGAGTTCTTCACTCACATGCCTGGTGCCTGGGCTGGCTGGAACAGATGGGGCTAGTGAAGTCCCTTTCTACCTCTCTCCCTCTGTGCCCTGCCACCTGCCCCCCTCTCTCCATGTGACTGGCTTGGGCTTCCTCACAGCATGGCCTTCTCAAGGAAGCTGGACTTCTTAATTGGCAGCTTGCTTCCCCCAGGATGAACATTCCCTTTGGCCCAGGCAGAAGTTGCCTTCATGCAAAGGTCACTTTTGTTACATCCTGTCGGTTACAAGCAAGTCCTTAAGGCCAGCCCAGACTCAATGGGATGGCAATTAGACTTTCCTTCTCAATAGGAGTAGCAAAGAATTTATGTCTATCTTTAATCTATCACAGGGTAAAAAGATACTTTTTCCAGATTAAAAAGGAGAAATGCTCTGTGGACCTGGGCTTGCTCCCTGGATATGGTCTGTGTTGGCAGAAAGATCAGGAAGGAAAGGTATGGTGTTTCCAGAGAAACACAATCACCAGTACGGGGCTTTCTGGCCTCACCAGGTTGCCCTGTCACAAGAATATCTACCAAGTCCAAGGGACAAATGGATACAGACATTGTAGCCAACAATGAACATGCCTCCCCAAGGGGGGGAAAGTTCAGGCAAGACCAATGAGGAACTTCCAACCACCCAGCAGGTTGGGAGATTTCCATCAAGCAACCTAATTTTGATGCCAAACAGAGTTGCCATCTCTCCTCCAGCCTGGGTTTGAGGAAGACACTTGGAATTAGACCCCAAATTTTCTTTCTCCCAATTTGATTCCTAGTGAAGAGGCATTCGGTCCCTCAAAACGGAACCTTCTGGTTATCTCCTTTCATCACGATTACCTGAGCAGAGTTCAACTACCCACAGGTACCCTCGGGCACAGTCCACATAGCAGCACAGGAATTCAAAGCTCAACCATTCAAGTGCAGAGAAGACAGAGGAGAAGGATCCAGAGCGCAGTTTGGAGATGGATTTTCCAGCCCATGGTGGCAAAAAGGAGCGACGAAAGAGGCAGGACTCAGCTAGAACCAACACGATGCCCAAGCCATTGACCAGAAACTGCCCCGAGATTGCTCCAAGAACCCTGTGATAAATTACATGCCCCACTCAATAATCAGTCCTGTGTGGGTTAGCAGCACCCACGGGAGTGCAAAGTCGATGGGTCTGCAGGCCTGAAGGCGGACTCCCTCTTTGCCAGGATTCCAGAAACTGGCTCCCATAGAGGTGGAAAGCGGAGGCCCAAGGCCTTTGAAGGACAGCAGAGGGTGCTTTGCACACAAAAGCCAACTCGGGACGAGAAGCTGGGCACAGGGAACTGCATGCCCCCGCCCCGATTTTACATCGAACGTCACCAGTTTGAGAAGGAGATCGGCTGTCCCTCTCTTGCTGCCCTCAGCTTGTATCTTCCCTTCTAGTTTTTCACGCCATTGGACACCCATTTAGTAAGTTGCTACTTGTTCTCTGATTATAGCTCTCTGCTCTGTCACCCAATTGCTGCCCTCCTCCGGGGGCGTGGGGGGGCAGGGGAGGGAAATCTCTCCATCAGCAAACCTCTACCTGCTTCTTCCGTGTTGGCTCAGAAAAAGATGAGAACTTTATAAAAGAATGTGAGACTGCACAGAGAAAACTGGCCACAATGTATACACTTATATAGAGCTCATACAGTGACAAACAATCTGGTTTCTCAGTAAGAGCACACTTTTTTTTTTTTAAAGATTTTATTATTTGACAGAGAGAGCACAAGTGGAGGGGGCAATAGGCAGCGGGAGAGGGAGGGGGAGGGGGAGAAGGCGGCTCCTCGCTGAGCAATAAGCCCAACACAGGGCTCGATCCCAGGACCCCGGGATCATGACCCGAGCCAAAGGCAGACGCTTAATGACGGAGCCACCCAGGAGACCCAAGGGCACACATTTTTAGTGGCATTGTGCTAAGCCATTTACATGTATAACTTATCCAATCCTCTCAATCGCTTCTGTAGACAGCACTGCTTTATCCCCAGTTTACAGATGGGAAAACAAAGGCTCAAACAAGTAGGAGTTGGACCCAAGGCAAACACCCTTCTGAGCCTCTCGAAAGCTTCTGCTCTTTCATACTAAGTTACAGGTCTTCAAACGGTGTGCACACGTTGAGAACACTGCTTTCTCAGTAAGTTCTTCTGTTACCCGATCAACCATTCTCTGTTTTCCTGAGTATTCACTGGCCTCAGTGTAAAAGGGATAGTAGAAAATTAAGAAAATTATCTGATAGCTTCTCCTCCTTATCTTGTTCTACCACACAAGGGACACATCAGCCCTGGGTCTTACTGATTTTTTTTTTTTTAACAAAGATCTTCCCTTTCACAAATAGAGAATTTAGGGTTTCCTGCTTCTTCCAACAGCTTTGCTCCCCTCCACCACAGGCCAGAATAATGAGGCCAGGGCCGCCCAGAAGGGCAAGTTGCTTCGTAACTGGAATCACATATCCCCGTGTCCCAGAGGCAAATGGTACCTTCTGCTGACCCTCTGGGGGTTTCCAGAACATGATTCTTAATGACACAGCTCCTTGCTGGGATGCCTCAGAAGATGTGGGGCAAGAGTGAAAAATCCTCATCTTCTCACCTTCCTCTAGGGCTGTAAAATCACCTGCCTGTTAGAGACCTGGCTCATTAAAACAGTCAATTCCCATCTGGGCCTAAGGCTTCAGGCCATTTCCTCTTTTAACAAAGTCATTTTGGAGTAGGTAAGATGAGGCTAACCATAATTTCGGTTAATATATTAGAGATTCAACTTTTCAATGCTAGCGTGTTTGCCCTGTGAAAATGTATTAATTCTCTTCTAGAACTGACTTCCTGAAATCTCTTCCTATGTCAGTCAGTCCCTACTGACCCAGGGAGGAAGTGGTTAGAGAGAAAGATCAGGAAGGTCTGTTATTGAGACCTGCTCTGTGCAAGCCCTGGGCTAGGTGTTCCACCTACACACCATCCCATCTAGCAACAACACTGTGAGGTGATCTCCTGTAACATTTGAGGACACTGAAACCCAGAGAAATCCTTGGGAGCCCCCCTAAGTTCCAACAGCTAAATTTCAAGCTCCAGTTTGATTTAGTTCCAAAGTCTAGGTTTCTTCCATTCCAGCATGCCACCGCTTTACATACGTCCCAAAACTTCTCAGCAGTGCAGGGAGCGGTAGGGGAGGCAGGCTGCAGTTTGAAGTAAGGTGATCAAAGTAGGCCTCGTTGACTGGCTGACATCTGAGCAGACTTGAAGGACATGAAGGCATTAGGAGATGAATGAGGGAAGCACATCCGAGACCACACAAGGCAAAGGTGCTAAGGCTGGAGCGCCGGGATGGGTTGGAGGAACACTGGGGAGCCCGAAAGGAAGCTAGGGCAGAGCTAACAAAGGGTCAGGAGTAGAAGAGGTCAGAGAGGTGAAGACGGACAGGTCCTATAGGACTAAGGAGAAGGCAGGCCCCAATCTGCACCAAATGATGCAACTCCCAACTCAGGCTAACAATGTCTTCGAGTATTATCTGCCAATTCCTTAGGGAGGAAAGAGGGGGAGGGGAGGAAGTCCTCAGAAGTCCATACCATTCCTCTGTCACACATCCCTTTGTAAAACTAGGCTGCGTTTTTGTTAGGGGAGTGGAGACGCGGTAGGAGGGATGGCTGGGAGATACAAACCTGAGTCACTTAATTTAATATCTTAGGCAAGAAGCAAGCAGTTTCAGACAAAACTATTTCACTGAAACTCACTATTCTATATTATTTCCCACCTGCATATCTGGTAGCTGGACACATCACACGGATTCTAGTTTAATAAACAATACAGCTAAAAGTTGAACTCCTAGAAACAAAGAGCAGAATGGTGGTTGTCAGGGGCCGGGGGCAATGGAGAGATGTAGGTCAAAGGGTACAAACTTCTAGTTACAAGATGAGTAAGTTCTGGACACCTAATATACAACACGGTGACTACAGTTAATAACACTGTTGTTTACTAGAAATTTGCTGAGAGTAGATCTTAGGTGTTTTTTGTTTTTTTTTTTTTTTTTTTTAAGATTTTATTTATTTGACAGAGAGAGACAGAGAGAGACACAGAGAGAGAGGGAACACAAGCAGGGGGAGTGCGAGAGGGAGAAGCAGGCTTCCCGCGGAGCAGGGAGCCCGATGCGGGGCTCGATCCCAGGATCCCGGGATCATGACCTGAGCTGAAGGCAGACGCTTAACGACTGAGCCACCCAGGCGCCCCAATCTTAGGTGTTTCTGTCACACACACACAGAACTCTGAAGTGATGCATGTATTAATACTGTATATGTGTATCAAAACATCACAGTGTATACTTTAAAGATATGCAATTTTTGTTAATCATACTTTAATAGAACTAAGAAAAACATTTTTTTTTTGTTTTTTTTTTTTTTAAAGATTTTATTTATTTGAGAGAGAGAGACTCAGAGACAGAGAGCACGAGAGGGAAGAGGGCAGAGGGAGAAGCAGACCCCCTGCTGAGCAGGGGGCCCGATGTGGGACTCGATCCTGGGACTCCAGGATCATGACCTGAGCCGAAAGCAGTCGCTTAACCAACTGAGCCACCCAGGCGCCCACTAAGAAAAACATTTTTAAATGTTTTTAAATGACTATGATCTGCCCTGGTCAAAAGTCTGCTTCAGACAGTGTGGCATTTACCAGAACAATACTGCCTGCCCATTCTTTAGCTTCCTTCGGTTCTCGCAGTGCATTCATTTAGATCATCAGAAATCCATAGGCATAAACATTACCGTAGCTTCTCTCAGAAGTGCCTGCACTAATCTCAACTGGGTGAGAGAGAATTCCTTCACTCTTAGAGAATGGCAAAAGAAATAACTATTCAAGATTTCTAGATCCTCTGCCAGAATGCAGCCAAAGAGACTGTCTACTACCCAGTGCCTTTTATAAGACGATACAAATAATTCTTCCTGGAGAGATAGAAATGTAGTCCTAGCAGGAATGGGCCAGGAGGACCATGCAAAGACTTAGGATTCCCTTTTTGCTCTGGCTTCCAGAAAACTTGGAGTTAAGGTTTGTGCTTAGTAAATACCCATCACCCACACCCACACACACATGAAAGGCAAATCTAGAAAGACAGAAAGTGGATTAGTGGTTGCCTGGGGCTGGGCGTGAAAAGGTGGAGTGACTGCAAATGGGTATGAGGTTTCTTTCCTGGTTGATGAAACCGTTCTAAAATTTGATTATGGAGATGGTTGCACAACTTTAAGTAAACTTACAAAGTCATTGTACTCTTAAAATGAGTACATTTAATGGTATGTAAATTATACCTCAATAAAGCCATTTTATAAAAAAGTCAACCCAAGATGGATCATAGACACAAATGTGAAAGGAAAAACAATAAAGCTGCCAGAAGAAAATATAAGACACTATGGGCATGATCTTGGGAGTAGGCAGAGGTTTCTTAAACAGTACACTAGAAGCACTAACCATGTAATAAAAACAATGTTAAAATGGGCTTCATTAGAATTGAGAATGTCTGAGACAAAGGACAGCAGTAAGATAATAAAAAGGCAAACCACAGACAGATATCTGCAATATTTACATCTGACACAAGACTTGTGTCTAGAGTGTATCTTTAAGACACTTCTACAAGTAAACAATAAGACAAACAACCCAAATCTAGAAGGGCAACAGACTTGAACAGGTGTTTCCCAAAAGAAGGTATCTATTTGGCCAATACACACGAATAGGCATACAAATGTCATGGCTATCTCCATTCCTAGTTCTGGTCCCTGGGCCTTTCAATTTGTTTAATGAGGTTTATCTCTTTGCTATGTTTTGATATTCCTATTTGCCAAAATCCCAACAGGAAGCATATGGCACAATTTAGAATATTTTTAGGAAGTTTTCCTTTCCAAAGAAATGGATTATAAGAGTGTGAGTTGGGGGGCGCCTGGGTGGCTTAGTTAAGTGTCTGCCTTTGGCTCAGGTCATGATCCCAGGGTCCTGGGATCAAGCCCCATGTGGCGGGGGGGGGGGGGGGGGCGGTCCCAGCTCAGCAGGGAGTCTGCTTCTCCTTCTCCCTCTGCCCCTCCCCCTGCTTGTGCTCTCTTTCTCAAATAAATAAAATCTTAAAAAAAAAAAAAAAAGTATGAGTTGGATGGAAGGGCACCACCAGAGGTAGTACAGGAACCAGGTAAGGAGCAACAAAACTGTTAACCCCCAACACACACCCCAAAACATACCAGGTATAAAGGGATAAAGGAGACAAGTACTGGTACCCAGTGGAGAGGGTTCTGCAGAAGTACAGCCTCAGAAGCAGCAGTGACCATGGATCTAGGAACACAGACAGCCTGAGGCCACCTCATACCTTACTTCCTGGAAGAGCCAGGGAAAAAATACCCAGTCCTCACACTCTCATCCATGTGGCCTCCAATCTGGGGCTTCCATTGGTCAAACCCAACTGGAAGCCAACAAGAACAAGGTAGCTCTTGTATCAGTGTCATTGATCAGGTCAGCCGTATGGGGCAGAGGAGGCAGAGAACGGCTCTGCAGGGAAGAATGGAAGAGAGCTGGCATGCCATCATAAGCTGCCTGGAATCTCTTTTAAAATAGGCAGGGAATAAATATTGAATAACACAACCAGTAAAACTACACTCCTGAAACAGAAAAAAAGATTCTTTGAAGATCTATTTGTGAAGACAGAAGAGGGAAAGAGGGTAGTGGTTCATTATATGCCCAACCAAGAAAATGCCTTGCATAATTTGTTTTCTATTGATTGGACACAGAGCTGACTCCTGTCTAAAAGTGAATTAGACATCCTTTGGAATAAGGGATAGAACTCTCCTCAATCTCATTTCACAGCTAGCATCTGGGCACTTGGGGAAGGTTATCATCCCCAGAGATACAAAGTGAGTCTCCTCTTCTACAGCTACCTCTTAGTCTGAAGAGCTTGTAAGGAACCTTCCAGCCTTTCCCTGGTCTCCCCCACATCACAACACACTTGCTGAGCTGCCCCATCCCACCCCCAAAAATCCATTCTCTTCTCTTCGTTACTTACTCCAACTCTGTTCTCAACCACAGTTTCCATTAGTACAGGACCCAAGATGTGGTCTACATCGATTTTCTTAAAAGGCTTTAAAAGCATCCATCAAGAAGCACATTGATGGCATTTTTCAGTTTCATAAGCTTCAGCCGACAAGGTGATCTGGGACATTGCTCAATTGCTTCCTATTCTAAACCTCTCTGTATTGTTGTACAAAGCAAAAACCAAGCTGTTCCATGCAGAAGGCTCCTCTGAACCTGAAATAATCTTGCATATTTATCATGTATATGTCTGTTGTCTCCTCCATTAGAATGAAGGTTCAAGCAGGGGTCTTGTCTATCTTGTTCAGCTTGCATCCTCAATGTCTCACACAGCATCTGGCACCCGGTAGGCTAAATGCATGGTAAATAAGTAACTGAATGTGACATCGTTTCTTTGAATCATTCTCCTTTGGTAGCACTCAGCCTAAGTCTGCCACCCTAACTACTCTTGTAATAAAAGTCCACTTGTGGGGTGCCTGGGTGGCTCAGTTGGTGAAGCGTCTGCCTTTAGCTCAGGTCCTGATCTCAAGGTCCTGAGATAGAGCCCCACATCAGGCTCCATGCTCAGCAGGGAGTCTGCTTCTCCCTCCCTGCCCCCCAACCCCTGCCACCGCTCATGCTCTCGCTCCCTCAAATAAATAAAAATCTTAAAAAAAAAAAAAAAAGTCCACTTGTGGTAAGTTAAGGAAACTAATGGAGGTCTCTAAAAGCTCTTTGAAAAGCTGGTCAGCCATCTTGTTTCACATCACCAGTTCTAAGCCAATCCATTCAATAGTGCATCCACATACAGCCATCTGACCACACTATTCATCTAGCCCAAAGCATCTTCCTGATCACATTCATCAAATACCACTCCTTTTCTTTCACTGCAGGGACCTTTCTAATGTTTAGAACACAAGTGGAAATAACAAGAGTTCTGCAGGGGCACCTGGGTGGCTCAGTTGGTTAAGCAGCTGCCTTCGGCTCAGGTCATGATCCCGGAGGCCTGGGACCGAGCCCTGCATCGGGCTCCTTGCTCGGCGGGGAGCCTGCTTCTCCCTCTCCCACTCCCCCTGCTTGTGTTCCCTCTCTCGCTGTGTCTCTCTCTGTCAAATAAATAAATAAAATCTTAAAAAAAAAAAAAAAAACGAGTTCTGCAAAGCACTCAGCCACTGGTTTAAAAAAAAGAAACAAACAACTGAGCATCGAAAGAAAAACAATCATTTTATAATTTTTTTAGTTGAAAGGGACATTAAGACTCATCTGGTCCAATAGCTTTCAAATTTTTTGACAACAACCCATAATGGGATATATGTTTTACACCACAATGGAGTACACATTCTTTCTTTCAACAAGTACAGAGTTGGTACATGTGCCAAGCACTGTTCTAGATGCTAGAAATAAAACAGGAAACAAAACAGATTTAAACAAAAGACAAAAACCCTGCCTGCTCTCATGGAGTTAATGGAATGTAAGCTAATGGAATGTAAACTCATCTGTGTATATATTTTTTGTTTGCTTGCTTATTGATGTCTTTGTTTTAATACTATTACAACCCTCTAAATTATTTCCCAAACTAATAGGCCACAACCCATAGCTGGAAGACTACTCATCTGATCCTACATTTTTATTTTGTAGGTTTAGAGAGAGTGAGTGTGGAGTTTGACTTTGAACCCATTAGCTGAAATCACCTGCAGATATCCAAGTAAAGATACCTAGGAGACATTTAAGTATACAGGTGTGAAGCTCAGAGAAGAGGATTAGAATGGAGACACAGATTTGGGAGTCAGGCAGTTAAAGCCATGGAATGAATAAAGCATTGCAAAGAAAGTATTTGCATTTTTTGTTTTGTTTTTTTAACAAGTGTGCTGTGGGATGTCCTGAAGAACATCGACATTTAAGGGATGTGCAGAGGAAGTCAAAGAAGACAATCAGAAAACCAAGGAAAAGTAGCATGAAGAAAGTTCCAAGAAGGGTCATAATGTCCATATTGCAAAGAGATAAAATAAGGCTGAAAGCATGCATTACATTTGTAGGTTAAAGACATCTGGTTAAAGCTTCTTCCTAGAAGAGCAGTTTTAATGAGACTTGGGCAGAAGGCAGGCTGAAGACAACTGAGACAAGAGTAGGAGACATTAAGCGAAGACTAGGCTTTCAACAAGCTTGACAAGAAAAGGAAGGAGTGAGCTACAGCACAATAGCTGGAGAATGGGGAGAGATTGGAGGGGAGGGGAAGGATATTTAAAATAAGAAAGACAGGATATTCACAAGGCTGAGGGACAAGAGCCAAGAGAGATGGAGAGGCCCAATATCAAAGAGATCAGAGCAGTGGGATATTATTAGACAAGGTTGTTACAAAAACACAGGTAGAGACAGAAGGAAACTCTTCTGCTGAATTAAGTGGGAAGAGGAAGAACTTAAAGGCAGATGTGAATTGTAGTCATCATTTCAAGATACATATAATTATCAAGTCATTATCAGGTCATTGTGTTGTACCCCTAAAACTAATGTTATATGTCAACTGTACTCAGAACCTATATTTTTCATCATTGCACATCAAAATGATAGAAGCTTCAAAGCTCCTGTAATACACAACAAATGGGATTACACAAACAGCAGCCTGAATATACCCTTTCTTGCCTAGGTTTCAAGGAGGAAGCTCCTTTCCTCCTGTAAAGAGCTCCATGACTCCCTCAGCGGGCTCCTCCATTCAAGTGGCCTCCACTAATGGATTCCCTCAAGGGAAAAACAGATACCCTCAGGCAGAGATTCTCAAACTTAAGGTGCATTAGAGTTCCTTAGAGAGCTTGTTAGAACACAGATTCCTGGGCCCCACCCCCAGAGTTTCAGATACAATAGATCTGGCGGGGGGTATCCTAGAATTTTTCACTTCTAAGTTCCCAGGTGTATTAGTTTCTACACAAATTTAGTGTGGCAATTTATAACAACACAAGTTTATTACCTTATAGTTCTGGATTCAGAACTTTAAGTCCAAAATGCATCTCACTGGGCAAAAAATCAAGGTTTCTGTAGGGCTACATTTCTTCCTAGAGGCTCTAGGGGAGAATCCATTTTCTTGCTTCCTCCAGCTTCAAGAAATCACCTGTATTTCTTGGCTCATGGGCCCCATCTTTCATCTTCAAAGCCAGCGATGTCTGGGCAAGGCTTTCTCACATAGTATCACTGTAAGACTGACTGTTCCGCTTCCCTTCTCCATATTTAAAGATCCTCATGATTACATTGGAACCACCTGGATAATCCAAGACACTCTCCCTATCTTGAAGTCAGCTGCTAAGCAACCTGGTATCACGTGCTACCTTAATTCCCCATTGCCATATAATTTCACAAACTCACAGGTTCTAGGGATTAGGATGTAGACCTCTTTGGGAGGCTATTATTCTGCCTAACACACCAGGTGATGCTGAGGCTACTAGCCTGGGACCATACTTTGAGCGTGATGCTGGCTATGATGGAATTTAATACCGCAGGATCCAGTAAGGACAGGGATGGAAGAGCGGATGAGGCCAAAAAACATGGAGGAGCAAGCTGCAGGGGGACTCAAGACAAGAGAGATGGGGCCAGGGGCCGTAGAAATACCACCAATGCACTCACTCTGATAGGAGTGAGTCTCCCAGATGTCACACAGAGAGGAAGGAGAGCAACCCTAGGGGTGGTGATTAAGAAAGAAACTCTTCCCAGGTGAGAAAGAAACAGTGCCCATTGAGATGGTTCTTTTCACCAGTGCTTCTCTGTTGAGGGAAGTCACTGAGTATTAACTAAAAACACCTAAGTCTAAACGTATAAATATTTCCTAAGGGATCCATCAGTTCAGTACCCTTGGGGGTACAATAAGATTTCTGATAGTGACAAGATACATAAGCAGGTGCTAATTTTTATTCTGAATTGGAAGTTTTCCATTTCTAGAGAACCTGACTTTTGAAATATGTGTTGCTTTTAAATAAAGCCTACAGCTGACTTCGCTTTAATTGCTTCTTTTTAATTTGGGAATGGAGAAGACTTAGAAGAAAATACATGTTAGGAGTAATTTTATCAGGCATTATGATGGGTCCCCAGACTCACAAGCATGTTACATACAAGAGAAGTTGTCACAGGTTTCATGATCATGAGTGGCTGATTGTGTGTGTGTGTGTGTGTGTGTGTATGGTTCATATTCTGTGTTCACCTTATTCTAAGTACTTACATCAGCCAACTTAATTCTCTCATCTGAATTTGTTTTATGATTATTATTATTTTAAAGCAAATGTTCATCTATCTTTAACACCAAATCTTAGAGACATCTTTCTTTCAGAAATGAGAGGAAGTGAGTTGAACTCTGCTACAAAATAACCTAAGACAGACCATGGACTAGAAACTGTGTGTTCCCTTAATGTGAAGATTCATCTGTGGCCTAAAATAGAAATTCACATCCTTCTCCTATTTCTCCCTTTGAGACAGACCCACGCTTGCCAAAAGCACAATGTCTTAATGACTCTGTTCCCAAAATGATATGTCCAGCCAGCACTTAGCTTCCTATAAGATCATATGCTCTATTTTCCTGTAAACTCTACCACAGGAAATGGAATTCCAGAAGGCAGATGGGAGTGATTCATGGATGGTGATAGAAAGAGAGTGGAAAAGCTGGTGAAGAAAAGAATAATCCACCACATCATTCTGAATTCCCTCAAAGGCTGAAGAGTGGAGAGTGGACCATTTGGCTTCACAGATCAGACTTTATAAGCAAGAACCATTATACTTCTGCCTCCTGCATTCTCCAAATTAACAAATACAAATATTCCATAATCATTCCCACAGCAGCTTGATGGTAAGCTTTCCCAGGAATTCTGTTTCCTTAGCCACACACCCCTTTGCTTATGATAGTGATAAACCTAAATGGTGTCTTTGGATCTAGAAATACAGCAGCTCTGAAATGGTCAGCAGACAGTAATGGGAATGGTTATCATTTGTGAAGGGTCTGCTATGTGCTCAGCACTCTACATGCATCCTTGCACTGAATCCTCATCACAGCCCTGCAAAGCAGGGATTGATCCCTGTATTTTTAATATGAGGAAGCTGATGTGCAGAAGAAATAAATCATTTGCTTGAGGTCACACAGCCAGGAAGTGGCAGATCAGAGCCCCAAGCATAAGTTGTCAGGCTCCAAAATCTGTAAACTACTCAAAGAGCTAAACTTCAATAGGATGGCCTGCCACCTCCTCATCAATAAAATGACAGGTGACAGTTATCACGGTGATGGGTTTCATCTGAATAGGCTCAATATTCCTGCCCTCTCTCCTGGAAGCCAGGAGTCACCAATGGCAGAATGGTATGGAAAGCTAACTTCTCTCCATATCATCATGATCTAGCAAGTGTTCTGTATGCCTTATCCTAAACCTGAAAAGTTGAAAGTCAAAGTAACCACCAAATCAGAAGAATTCAAAAGGACAAGAGTAGTGTGATGCAAGTAATGCAACCTTTTGAGACTCTAATAAATGCTTTGGATTCTCTGTCTTAACACTGCACATATACACAAAACTTTGCCACAATTTTAGGGGTTCATGGACCCCCTGATGCCCATTTGTAGGCCTGTAAGTCAAGAGACCCAAGTTTTCCTAAACTGGCTTTTCTGCCACTCCCATGGAGGCCCCATGGAAGAAACAATCCATACAATGAAACAATCACACCAATCCCTTCCCGCTCTCAAGGTCTAAAGGTGGGTGCCTCCTCATCAGTCAGGCAATATTTAAGGACAAAAATTGATATAAGGAGATGACAAGTTCCCCTATACCTGACAGCAAAATATTTCTGAGATGTAATCAAATGTACATTTGTCAATATTTCCATTTTTGAATAATATTCAACTAATATTTTGAATATTTCCACTTTCGAATAAAAGTTCTTTGCTATCACATCAAGCTTCATGTTTATTCACCCAATGGCTCTCTGATTTTCCTCACCTCCGCAGAACCCTGGGGTCACATGGGAGGAGGGGAGGAGGTCAGATGGTCACGGAACTCCATTGGGTGAAATACAAGGGTTATTGTAGCTAGAACAGATGTTCATATCATTGCTTAACCATGGATCACCAGGGAACAGCTGGAAGTGTTTTGAATTGCCAAAATTGATATAAAGAATTTAAGTTGAAATAATGACTAGAGATGATCAACAGGGAGGAGGCAAAAAACAAGAGAAGTCTTAAAGGTACAGAACCTGCTTAACTCACCATAGTAACACAGGTGATGTTCATGTAGCAGATGCCCTCACCTGAGCAGTGCTCAGGCCAGGAGAGCAGAGAAGGTATGCTTGAGCAAAGATATAGAAACAGAAGAATCTCAAGACTCTTCAGGTACCAAAACTAAAATAATTTGAACTAGAGTTCCCTATAAAGGAAGAGTAATATTAAAGGAGAAATAAAACCAATAGAAAGCATCAACTTATATTTTGTAATATAAGATACATTGTAGATGAAGCAAAGTTGAGAAATAGGTCTTCTAATCTTCAGGGATTTGTGAAATAATAGAAATAACTCAATTAGAAAAGAGTAGCTTTCAAAGTGTTGTGTTGATTTAGTGCATGTTTTTGGTTGTCAAGGTTTTTTCTCCCCCATGCAGTTCTGAGACTGACCAACTAACCATTCTGAGCCTCTAGAGAAGAAAGTGTGTCAGCAATGCTGAGGCCCTTAGACTCTTTCCAGGGATATGCACAGAACCACAGTCATGGACAAGGACCCCAGAATATTCAGTGGTACCCCTTGGGCATGCAAGAACTATCTCCTGGCAGTAATAGGGGCTGATATTACCATCATGAGGAATCCTTTAAGCAAAACCTGATAGAATCTCATGTGTACTGCCCAATTTGGTAGCTACAAAACACATGTGACTAATTAAGTCTAAATTACAGTTAATTAAAATAAACTGTAATTTAAACCTTAGTTCCTTAGTTGCACTAGCCCTATTTCTAGTTCTCAGCCACATATGACTAGTGTCTACCATATTAGATAATACAAATATAGTACATCTCCATCACCATAGAAAGTTCTATTGGACAGCGTTGGCCAAGAGCAAAGCTTCTTTAATGTAAATTTGAGTCTCATGAAGATCTTATTAAAATGAAGCTTCTGATTGAGTAGGTCTGGGAAGGGTCTGTGATTACATTTATAACAAGCTCCGGGTGATGCTCATGGTCCCAGTCCATGGACCACACTGAGAGGTTAGAGAAGATTCAAAGCAACTCTGTTCAACGCTGCCCTTGGGCTGAATGGTAAATGTTCTTCCAACTCTAATACAGAGAGCACTTTTTATGTTTAAGTTGCAGTTCTACAAAACAATGAACATCAGACAACACATAGCTTGTTAAAGCCTTCTCCCTTGCCTCTCTACCTTAGCACTTTCTAGTTTTAAGAATTTCCAGCAAAAATTCATAGCAAAATGTTCAGAGCACTGAATCTCAATCTTTGCTTCATTCCCACTATCTCCAATGGAGATTTCCTTAAAAAAAACCTGGCCTGATATAATTGAAGCAGCTTTGTTTTCAGAAGATAAGAGCAGTCCTTTTATATCTCGGACACAGTGGTAACTCAAAGAGGAGCAGTCAGACGTGTGCAGGGATTCAGCGTGGCTGCATTAGTAAAATATATTTAGAGTAACAGGGAAGAAAGAAGCTCTCCCAAGTAAAAACCAGAACACTGTATCACAATAGAAAAACATAGTGCCACAAGTAATACCAAATAACATATTTGTAGCATTCCCCCTGTTTTCAAGCAGGAATAACTCAGTTGATTTAGTCTTTGAAAACAAGGAGAAAGTCTTACCTATGGTATGCATTTCTCAACATTTCCATGTTAGTCGTCATAACTACCTACACAAAATAGGTCTTATTATTTTCATTTTTACAGGTGTGAATACTAACTCTCAGAGGAATTAAGAAACTGCGTGGGGCTCACCCAGGTCTCTCTGGCTTTGCAACTGACACTGTATCCATTGTCCTGAGCTACTGCTCCAACTAGCACTGAAAAACAAGTTTACGAATAGATGAAAAGAGAGTGACTATATCAGTTAGGCAAAATAACTATTATAGACTGGCAACCTTCTCTAGCTACTCCTGACCCACAAGTAGAATGCCTCACCCATCAGTCCATTAAAGGATTAATAGGATCATTAAGAGATTTCTACTAAAAGTGCTGAGGGAAAATAGAAATCACTATGTTCATTATTTGAGCTTGCTGGGTTTTAGAGAATGTTTAGGAATTATATGTCAAAATAGACATATACTCTAGTTTACACAATAACTGTCCATAGTAAATGCAAGAGTAAACTGGTAACAAGGTCCCCTTTGTGAGAATTAGAAGCCAGAGCTTAAAGCCTAGAACGTGACAATTGGCCATGGGGAGAGGCCAGGGTCAATAAGTAAAGGGTCCCAGGAGTAGGGTGGTCATCATTCATCCACCTAAATGCAACACCTTGAGAATGAAAGGGGGCATTCAAGGACAACACCCTATTCATGAGCCATGATGGGAGATTTGGACTTTTTCAAGAAGGAAGTGGGAGGGGCACCTGGGTGGCTCAGTCTGTTAAGCGTCTGCCTTCAGCTCAGGTCATGATCCCAGGGTCCTGGGATCGAGCCCCGCATCAGGCTCCCTTGGAGCCTACTTCTCCCTCTGCTATTCTCCCTGCTTGTGCTCTTTCTCTCTCTCATCCTGTCAAATAAATAAAATCTTTAAAAAAAAAAAAAAAAAGGGAGAGGGAGCCACCATGAGTGGGATAATTCAAATGTGCATTTCAGAAAACCCATCCTGGCACCTGTGTGAAGAATGGGGTTAGAAGAGGAAGAGGCTGTTAAATCTCAGAGACTTACTCCATAAGAGATGTGTACATGTGTGCTCACAAGCATGAGTTGAACCATCCAAAGGAAATACAAAATCCAGGCTAATTTTAAACCCACTAATCTTGACCTAAATTATACACAAAAAAAGTTGAATTCTTCCAATGCCAAAGCTAGCCACCCACTCCTCTGCTCCTCCTTTGAGAAGGTCTGTTGCATTATAGAAAGTGGAGCCAAACCTTCAGGCCATAGGACGCCATCTGGAAATGCAACGAGTCATTGGCCTCAATAGGGAAACATCCACAAATAGCAAAATACAGACAAATATCTGTCTGGATTATTGTAATCATTAGCTTATTTAACAGGTCTTTGTTAAGCATCTCCTATATGCTGGGCACTGCAAATATAAATAAAAATAAACAGGGCGTAATTGCCACCCCCAAGAAACTTACAGATAGACAAGGCAGTTATTACAGTGTGAGAAGAATGGCAGAGATTGGCCAAGGTGCTAAGAGCACAAAGGAGGGGCAGTTACAACTCAGGAAGCAGCAGTTGATGCCTCAGCTGAGTTTTAGAGTCTTATGACTCAAAGTGTTGTCCCCAGACCTGGCAACATCCTGCAGCACCTGGGAGGTTGCTAGGAATGCAGAATCTCAGGCCCCACCCCAGACCAACTAAATCAGAATCTGCATTTTTGCAAGATCCTCAAGATTATCTGTGTGCACATTAAAGTCTGAGAAACATTGTCTTAAAGGATAAGGACGAGTTAGGCAGAGAGAGAGGCAAGTGGGAGGGGAGAGCTAAGACACAGGAAAAAGCAGAAGCAAAATGGCTGGTGTGAGGGAGATGGTCCCACATTCCCAAACTGTAGAGATCAACATGCCTGAAGCACAGAAGAAATAACAGGCAAGAGGTGGTAAAAGAAAGTGCTTCAGAGGAAGGATGAACCCACACCAGGCAGAGCTTTGTGACTCCAGGACCCAGCTAGGTCTTTGCTTAAGAGGCCTGAGAGCCCTTGAAAGGCCTGACATGGGGAACATTTAAAACACTGGCCTGGCAGCAGTGCAGGAGAGACAGGTTTGGGGACCATGGAGAAAATTATGAGACCGATCCATTGTACCTGCCCCTAGGGACAGCAAGGAGGTCAGGTGGCCCAAGGCCAGCTGTAGGTTGGACAGAGCCAAGAGCCATCTGGCACAAGCTTGAACACTTGGAGAGTAGAGCTTAGCTGGTTATGTGAAACCAAGAAAATTTGTTTCTAGAGATCCTTGTTTTCCCCTAATTACATTGCTTCCCAGCTAGATTTGTGCCAAAGAAGTAAAAGGAAAAGCACTCAAAGGGTCTCCACCACTGGATCTCAGTTCCGGGAATGGAGCTTGAGCAGCATTTCCCAAAGTCACTCAGAAATGGCAATTGCCTGGAGCATGTGTTCAAAATTCCAATTCCCAGGCCTCAGTTGCACACTTGGAATCTGAATCCCATGGGAGTGGCCTGAGGACTATGGGCTTGGAGTAGCCAAGGTGATTCCACAAATCAGGAAGCCTGGACCTCCTTGGAGGCAGGGTGTGGAAAGCACCTGGCTTCCATCACATAGGGACAGCACCTTCCTCTCAGTCACAATAACCCAGGAGGTTGGAAGGTGCTGACTTCTGCCGAAGGAGCTATCTAGAGCAGCTATTCAGGTCACACACTCCTTAGGCTTGTGTGATACCAATTCAGAACAGTATCACCCTGAAGTGCTTACTGTACATCTTTAATGGCAGGCTTGTTTTTCTCCCCATATTTGATTCATTCAATACTCATCATTCAACACCTGTTTTACAGGTATCTATTAGGTATAGGCAATAAACTTGATTTTTCTGCCAGATAAAATAAAAGTGTTGATTAATGTTAGTATAAATTGACTCTTCAACTTCGGCACATATACATATGCCCTACTCAGTGCCTTTATGCCTTTTAAAAAGATGAGTCTAAGAAAAAAAATTGGCAAAAAGTGTGAATAGAGGGGTGCCTGGGTGGCTCAGTCGTTAAGCGTCTGCCTTCGGCTCAGGTCATGATCCCAGGGTCCTGGGATCGAGCCCCGCATCGGGCTCCCTGCTCGGCGGGAAGCCTGCTTCTCCCTCTCCCACTCCCCCTGCTTGTGTTCCCTCTCTCGCTGTGTCTCTCTCTGTCAAATAAATAAATAAAATCTTAAAAAAAAAAAAAGTATAAATAGGCATTTTACAGAAGAGAAAACTCATAAAGTCAGCAAACATGTGAAAAGATGTTCAACTGATCAGTAATCAGGGAAATACTAATTAAGAAACAAGATACCATTTCTTAGCCATGGGAAAGTCAAACATTTTAAAGTTTTACATTTCCAAGGGTTGGTGGGATTCAGAGCAACCAGAAACTCTCATACATTGCTGGCAGGGCTGTAAAAGAGCACAACACTTTAGAAAATGATTTGGTGTCCACAATAGCCAAACTATGGAAAGAGCCAAGATGTCCATTGACAGATGAATGGATAAAGAAGGTGTGGTATATATACACAATGGAATATTATGCAGCCATCAAAAGAAATGAAATCTTGCCATTTGCAACGATGTGGATGGAACTGGAGGGTATTATGCTGAGTGAAATAAGTCAATCAGAGAAAGACATGTATCATATGACCTCACTGATATGAGGAATTCTTAATCTCAGGAAACAAACAGAGGGTTGCTGGAGTGGTGGGGGGTGGGAGGGATGGGGTTGCTGGGTGATATATATTGGGGAGGGTATGTGCTATCGTGAGTGCTGTGAATTGTGTGGGAGTGTTGAATCACAGATCTGTACCTCTGAAACAAATAATACATTATATGTTAAAAAAAAAAGAAGAAGAAGATAGCAGGAAGGGAAAAATGAAGGGGAGAAATCGGATGGGGAGACAAACCATGAGAGACTATGGACTCTGAGAAACAAACTGAGGGTTCTAGAGGGGAGCGGGGTGGGGGGATGGGTTAGCCTGGTGAGGGCACATACTGAGTGGAGCACTGGGTGTTACAGGCAAACAATGAATCATGGAACACTACATCAAAAACTAATGATGTAATGTATGGTGATTAACATAACATATTAAAAAAAGGAGAAAAAAAAAGTTATTTCCCACCAAAAAAAAACAAAAACAAAAACTAATGATGTATGGTGATTAACATAACGTAATAAAATAATAAATAAATAAATAAATAAAATAGAAAATGAGTTGGCATTACCTAGCAGAGGTGAAGGTGGGCACCACGAGAAAGCCTAGAAAGAATCTAGCACATGTGCACCAGGAGATATGTATAAGAATGTTTACAGAAGCATAGTTTGTAATAGAACAAAACTGGAAACAATTCAAATATCCATCAACAAGAGAATGGAAAAATAAGTTCATATACACATACAAACACACACATCACGTTTATTATATTTGTCCGATATTTTTCATAAATAAAAATCTTTAGTCCTCAGTTCATTTAGTGACTTATTATTGTTTCCACTATTTATTAAGACAAGTACTAGATGTTTTTCACATATTTCTAATTATTATAAAAACACTGTAAGGTATGATTACCTTACAGTTGGAAAAAATAAAAGGACTCCTTTAGCCTAACATCACACCACTGGGAAAAGCTACAGCTCAGTTTGTTCCCCAAACTCCAAAACTGAAGTTTTCTCTCTCCATATTTTTTTCCAGAAAAATCTCAACCACAACAGTATGTGTTAAACCCATTATCTTGATAATGATATAAGCACAATAACAAATTAATCCCTGCAATGTTGCTCTTGATATGTAGCCCTATTCCTCACTGAAACTAAAAATAAAAAAACAAAAATGAAAAAATTCATGTGCCAGCAACTAAAAATAGTGTGGTCTCCTTGAAAGGAAAAAAAAATGAAAACTAAAGTCAAGTCTACTTAATCTAGGCTGCATTTATTCATGTTGAATTATCTATAATTCAGGAGAATTAACATGAATGATACACAGAAAATGTTCAGATAAAAAGAAAATCAACAGATAATACTTCTCTTCAGAGTAATTCATAATTGGCCATCAGCTTCCAGAGCTCCCTTCAAATCTGTAGCTCTCTTTCTGTGATGTCCCACCATTTCTCAGGGCTAAGGCACCCTGTCCGTAGAGAGCTTCCTCTCAAGGTCCTGTCACCGTGAAGATCTCTCTTGACCCCATCAATGCCCCTGCTTTTCAACTCAGCCCCATCAACTATTTATCCCAACTCCAGCTTTTGTCTTTACTATTTCCCACTCCCTTTGATCCTTCCCCTCTGGTGACAAACATGCTCCCCATGACATCCTCAGATGCACCCTTTCTTTTGCTCTGATATGCACTCACCACTGAGCTCTCCCTCACTCCCTTTACCACCCACCTTCTTGGATGAGCCAGCCTGGGCCAAAATCCCACTTCCAGTCTCTAATTACTTCTCCCCATTTCCTCACCTACAATGCTGGACAATCACATCTCTTCCTGGGCCCTCATGAGGCTTCAGTGAGAACATGTGTATGATGCCAGGTACCAAGTGGGAGCTCATCAGTCCTCCACTTCTTGAAATTCTTTTCTCTCTTGGATTCCACTGAGCTCCCTATTCTTTTCACTGGATCTGGGTCTTTGTCTCTTACCTCTGTCTGTCAGTAGCTTAGGGAACTCACCAGTCCCCTAGATCCAACCATGACCTCTAAGCAGAGAAGCAGATGATGCTCAAGCTCTATATCCGGACTTGATGTCTCATTTGTAAATCAACAGATCCCAAACCAAACTCACCACCCCTGATCTTCCAGAACCCCGCTACTTACCAACTGCTTCTCCTGGACACCATTTGCCAGTTTCTTAGACTTGAGACTTTGCAACCACCATGAACTCGTCTGTTTTCCCATCACTTACTAAATCCAGTCTTATTCTGTACAACCATAATGCTTTCATCAAGCTCTTCCTTATCATAATAAAATTACTTTACCCCTACTCTTGGCCTCAACAACTCCACTTGAAATTTCA
This sequence comes from Mirounga angustirostris, assembly GCF_029215605.1. Taxonomy (NCBI): domain Eukaryota; kingdom Metazoa; phylum Chordata; class Mammalia; order Carnivora; family Phocidae; genus Mirounga; species Mirounga angustirostris. The sequence goes on from NW_026991723.1 coordinate 24,683,827, forward strand.
AGAGCATCTTGCCTAACCAATCTCTCCACTCCTCTATCTCATCCCTCCTCCTTATCCTACAAACCAGTGCAAAGAGATCTTCCTAAAGTACAGCCCTATTTCTGCCACTATCCCCTCCTTCTGCAGTCCACTGCATCTGCCAAAGATCTAACTGACTAATGCTCAAAGTTAAAAGAGTAATTAGAGACTGACACACAATGAGTCTCTTCACATATCTGTTCAAGTTGTTCAAATTACAAACTTATGACCATGACAAAAAAATTATTTTTACTTTTACAAACTCACTTGATTATTTTTAAAAATTCTGTCTTTGCACACCAAGGAGTCAGGAAATATTTGTCTGCTATCTCCTTTAAAATTTAAAGCCAGTAGCAATCATACCAAAAAAAGAAATGAAATGCATCCAAATTGGTAAAGAAGTATGGCTGTCACTACTTGCATATGATATGACAATATATATAGAAAACCCTAAAGATTTCACTAAAAAAAAACTATTAGAACTAATAAATGACTTCAGTAAAGTTGTGGACACAAAATTAATACACAGAAATCTGTTGCATTTCTATACACTAATAATTAAGTCACAGAAAAAGAAATTAAGCAAACAATCCCAATTACAATTGCAACAATAAATAAATAAATAAATAAATAAATAAATAAATAAATAAAATACCTAGCAATAAACCTTACCAAGGAAGAGAAAGACCTGTATACTAGAAACTGTAAAGCAGAGATGAAAAAAATTAAAGATGACACAAACAAATGAAAAAATACTCCATACTCATGGATTGGAATAACCAATATTGTTAAAATGTCCATACTACCCAAAGCAACCTACAGATTCAAGGCAACCCCTATCAAAATACCAATAGGATTTTTCACAGGACTAGAATAATACTAAAATTTGTATAGAACCACAAAAGACCTTGAATAGCCAAAGCAATCTTGAAAAAGAAGAACAAAACTGAAGGTACCACAATCCTAGATTTCAAGATATACTACAAAGCTGTAGTAATCAAAAAAGTATGGTACTGGCATGAAAACAGAGACATAGATCAATAGAACAGAATAGAGAGCCCAGAAATATACCCACATTTATATGGTCAACTAATCTTCAACAAAAAAACACAAGAATATACAAATAGGGAAAAGGCAGTCTTTTGAACAAATGATGCCGGAAAAACTGGAGAGCTATATGCAAAAGAGTGAAACTAGAACACTTGTTTACACCACACACAAAAATAAACTCAAATGGTTTAAGACCTAAATGTGAGACCTGAAACCATAAAACTCCTAAAAGAAAACACAGAGAGTAATTTCTTTGACATTAGCCATAGCAACATTTTTCTAAATAGAGCTCCTCAGGCAAGGAAAACAAAAACAAAAATAAACTACTATGACTTCACCAAGATAAAAAGCTTTTACACCTCAAAGAAAACCATCAACAAAAGGAAAAGGCAACCTATTGAATGGAAGAAGATATTTGCAAATGATATACCTGAGTAGGGGTTAATATCCAAAATATAACACACACACACACACACACACAAAAAATCCAATTAAATGAATAGACATTTTTCCAAAGAAGACATACAGATGGCCAACAGACACATGAAAAGATGCTCAACATCACTCAGCATCATGGAAATGCAGATCAAAACCACAATGAGGTATCAGCTCACACCTATTACAATGGCTGGAATCAAAAAGACAAGAAACAACAGGTGTTGGCAAGAATATGGAGAAAAAGGAACCCTTGTGCACAGTTGGTGGGAATGCAAACTGAGGCAGCCACTGTGGAAGACAGTATAGAGGTTCCTCAAAAAGTTAAAAATTGAACTACCTTATGATCCAGTAATCCCACTAGTAGGTATTTAGCCAAAGAAAACAAAAACACTAATTCAAAAAATATATGCACCCCATGTTTATAGCAAACACTATATATATAATGGAATATTACTTGCCATAAAAAAGAATGAGATCTTGCCATTTACAACAACATGGATGGACCAAGAGGGTATAACGCTAAGTGAAATAAGTCAGACATAGAAAGACAAATATCATATGATTTCACTTATATGTGGAATCTAAAAAGCAAAACAAAGAACCAAAAAGTAGACTCAAATATAGAGAACAAACTGGTGGTTGCCAGAGGGGAGATGGGTGAGGAGCTAGGTGAAATAGATAAAGAAAATCAAAAGGTACAAATTTCCAGTTAAAAAATAAATAAGTTACGGAGATGAAGAGCACAGCATAGAGAAGATAGTCAATAAAAAATAACATTGTAGGTGCCCCTGGGTGGCTCAGTGTTAAGCGTCTGCCTTCGGCTCAGGTCATGGTCCCAGGGTCCTGGGATCAAGCCCCACATCGGGCTCCCTGCTCGGCGGGAAGCCTGCTTCTCCCTCCCCCACTCCCCCTGCTTGTGTTCCCTCTCTCGCTGTGTCTCTCTCTCTCAAATAAATAAATAAAATCTTAAAAAAAAAAAATAACATTGTATGGTGACAGTGACTATACTTACCACAGTAAGCACTGAGTAATATACAGAATTGCTGAATCAATATGTTGTACACTTGAAACTCATATAACATTGTATGTTAATTATACTTCAATTTAAAATTTTTAAGTTTCTTTTTTTAAAGATTTTATTTATTTATTTGACAGAGAGAGACAGAGCGAGAGAGGGAACACAAGCAGGCAGAGTGAGAGAGGGAGAAGCAGGCTTCCCACTGAGCAGGGAGCCCGATGCAGGGCTCGATCCCAGGACCCTGGGATCATGACCTCAGCCGAAGGCAGATGCTTAATGACTGAGCCACCCAGGCGCCTCTAAAATTTTTTAAAATAAAGTTTGAAGTCAGAGTTAGCACACTGGTGCCCCAGTATCCACATCTTTGATGTCTAAAAGTTAATATTCAAAAATTAGAAGACTTCCCCTAAAATCTGAAAAGCTGGCCTCCCTTGAAAACTCACTTGATCAGGTAACACTCGCTCAGCACTGAGCTGATGACAAGAATGGCAATGAGCTGGAGGAGAATCAGACACGGCTGCCCCATTGGCCAGGGCACCCCCTCCACTCGAATTAGTTCACTGAGATCACTACCTAGGAATTTGAACAATGTGGTTTTATTGTCATTTATATAAAATGCCATTAGAGCCCCTCCACCCTGACAAGTATGCCCAGCAAGTTCAGGATCAGCATGTCCTTGTAGATGGGATCCATGGGCTCTTCATGAACTCATTTAAGAAGCATGTGTGCATTTGTCCCTTGTTGGGACTGTGGGAGAGCAGGGTGCTTTATGTCATCAGCCACTTTAGATGTTCTACTTGCCTCATCCAACAAGACCTCCAGCCATAAATGATTGTGACACTGGCATAATCTATTTCTTGTTTTGTAACATGAAACTCACACCATGTGTGCTTCCAAGTGTTTATTATTCCCCTGTGAATAATTTATTCGAGTACATTTCCAGGATTATGAATTAGGATGACTTGTTCTGCTCTCCAACATCATCGTTTCTTCAAAATCCTAGAATGAACTTAATTAAATTCCAAAGCTTGAGTTTATCTTAATTTGCTTTCAATCCTTTCCTTCCTGATTCTATTCTTCCTTTCTCTTCTATTTTTAACTTTTCACTTTGTATTTCACAGGTTATCATCTTAAACAGCTTTGTGGTTTAGGGACGTGTGTGTGTGTTTTAACACGGAGGCTAAACATTTGACATCTCTGCTATTTTTGTTCTAAGGAGTATCACCTTTTGCTGAACCTATAAAGGTGTCAAAAGTGTCGCTTGCCTTGGCCTTCCCTTTTCTCTGATTTGTTGATTCTAAAGCCCATTTTCATCTCCGCCATCTCGCCACTCCCTTATTATCTTGGCTTTCCCAGTTTTGTGCCTGCATTTCGCATTATTTCTCCATAATCTCACCCCATGACCTGGCCTGAGTTCTAATCGGAAGTTTCCACTTGCCTTTCAGGAATGAGCTCTTATCAAAAGAAAACCACTGAGTCATAAACACGCTTGCTTGCCAGCTGCTAGCCCAGCGTTCTGAAGGGAGAAGACACTCGGTTAATGTGGGGCTCTGCCAGATTCCAAGAAGCCCTGCGACTCTTCAGAGAGAGCCCGTGGCAGCTCTAGGCACCCAGCAACCCACGTATTTATTACCTGCACCTTTCCCCCGGCTCTCTGCCCAGCTGGGTGGGATGGTGCCTCACACGCAGCAGGGTGGGAGTCAAAACACTGCATTTCACGAGTCTTCCCCATGCTTGCACCCTCTGGATGCCTCGCCTCCTCCCAGGACGACGATCCCTTCAGAAGCCCGGCCACTTCCTCCATAGACTGCTTCTACAGCTCAGGCCTTGCCACTCGGCCGGGGGCAGTATCTGCCTGCATCATTGTGCTTCCCTGCATCCAGGAATCCAGGAATCCGCTCCCGGGAGAAGAGCGGAGCTCCCTGCCAGATGGCAAGCAGCCACCACGCTTGCCCAATGGCCCCGGAGGAATGTGACCGAGCGCCCTGCGTGTGGCTGCCCCCCCCCCCCCACGGCCTGGCCAGCCCACGCTCCCCAACAGCCCACCCACATTCCAGCATCTTCGGTATGAATCACGATGAACACCACCACCGCACTGCAGAAAACGCCACTCACAGCGCTGGGTCCTCTGGAACTTTCGGAGCTGTCCGAGCCCAGCAGGTTAAACTTTTTAAAACAAAGGCCAGGGATCACAGACCCAAAACCTGCTGAAATATCTGGTTGCAAGTACAATATAAAAGGGATAGAAGTGCACATGCAATGTAAGTTCAAGCGCAATATGAAAGCACTTGGAATCATTTTCGTTCTTAAAATGTTTCTTCATAGGAAAAAAAAAAACTAAGGATGGTGAGAAGGCCAATGAGAGCTTGTTTGGTGTATTATATTAACAAAGGACGTGGGTGGAAGTGACCTTGAATCACATCATGAAATTGTTTGTTCAGCAATAATGGTGGAAGCAGGAGGTTGGAAGAGACCGTAAGATAAGAAGAGGAATTAGGCCTTCTCCCAGAACTGTGCCTTGTCCCTTTCTTGTCTTCCTTACGGCAACACTCTTTAAAGGGCAGGAGTACAAAAGGCACCATCTCGCTCAGCTCTGCAAATTCCCTTTCCCACCTCTTCTCAAGAACGGCAGGGGGCACAGTTTGAGGCTCCTGGACAGAAGGGAGATGGAACACTTCATAAACTTCTTTCCTCATGGCCACAGGCTTAGCAATTTGCTTTCACAAATATCGGATACCCCCCAAACTAAAAAAGGAACACCACTCCTGGCTAGGGTGTTACGTGCCTTGATTACTGGACCCTTGGCCACCTGAGTCTCAGGTGGAGTTCAAGGTCACTTTTACGATGTCGAACAACTGGTCTCCAAAGGCCAGAAAAAAAGGAATTTGACCGCTGTCCCAGGCAATGATGTTAGACACAAAGGGACTTCAGTTCCCATCTTGGCCCTGGCCCTGCCTGGCTGTGTCACCTGGGACAAGCCACTTGGCTCTCTGAGCCTCAGTTTCCTCAACTGTGAATTGAGGCAAATGTCCCCCAGTAACTGAGATGGTGCACAGGAAGCACTTGGCACCCTACCTGGCACACGGCAGGAGTCCAATAAACCGCAACTCAACCCTCCATTCATGCTTAACGGGCTGTGCAGCAGTGGGGTTTCTGGATCATTAAGTCACTTTAACAAGTTTTAAAAAGCAAACTAGTTCATACCAAAGCAGACACAAGCCATGTTTATGAACAATTCTCTCCCAAGGTCTTAGACTTAAAGCTCAGGGACTCGTATGGTTTCCAATGTAGAACAAGGGGTGGGGGTTAGGAGGTAAAGTGTTGCACCAGGATCAGTAATTTATGACCTTTCCTTTAAAAAGGAAACTATACTTAAGATGCTAAACATCTGAGGGGCACCTGGGTGGCTCAGTCAGTTAAGCGTCTACCTTTGGCTCAGGTCATAATCCCGGTGTCCTGCGATTGAGCCCCACGTCCAGCTCCCTGCTCAATGGGGAGTCTGCCCCCCCCTCCTGTAAATGCATGCTCTCTCTCTCTCTCTCTCTCAAATAAAAAAATAAAATCTTAAAAAATATGCTAGGGCGCCTGGGTGGCTCAGTTGGTTAAGCGACTGCTTTCGGCTCAGGTCATGATCCTGGAGTCCCTGGATCGAGTGCCGCATCGGGCTCCCTGCTCGGCAGGGAGCCTGCTTCTCCCTCTGACCTTCCCCCCTCTCATGTGCTCTCTCTCTCTCATTCTCTCTGTCTCAAATAAATAAATAAAATCTTAAAAAAAAAAAATATGCTAACATCTGAATCCCTATGTAGTGTTCCTCATTCAGAGCTTCAGTCCTGTAGAAATTGGATCACACCAGTGACTGTTTTTTTCTCTCTGTGTGGATGTATTTATAGACTATGACCATATCATCACATACATCATGTACATAAGTGAACATACACACCCGCACACGTGAATGACAGTAAAGACTGGAATACACACTCGAGGTATAAACGTGCTTGGCTCTCAGGACATGACATGAGCATTACACACAGACTTCCATTTTATTTCTTCTCAGTCAACGTGTGCCCAGGGGCCTACTGAACTCAAATATCCAGGCACGTGCAGGAAATCCTCTTGTCCAGCCTAGTTTGGAAAAGAGAATTTCTTATGAAATCAAGTATCCTACTTAAGAGAAAGTTGGTGCCTCTCAAAAGTGGGTCTAAAGCCACAGCAACCCAGGCGAGTGGGGAATGCTCATGGCTCCCGATCAAAAAGCTCTCCCTGAATGCCAGGCCTCACTGGTGAGTCACCCTGGATAACGAAACCCTTCCCTAAACCATAAACACCCTCTGAAAGACTGTCTTTTAGGCATTTACTCCTTGGTATGAATGAGTTTAACTGAAATCTTTTGCCTTAACAAGAAGTCAAGATGATTTCAATGAAACAATGTTTCATTTGTTTTGTTTTTATTCGGGACAACGGTGGAGGGGTGAAGCAGAAGTAATACAACATTGATTTCAGTGGTTCTCAAATTATGAGAATTGTCTGGTGGGTGGGGGTTGTTTAAAATGGCGATTCCCTCACCCAACCCCAGATTCCAATTTAGTAAACTGGAGGTCAAAGCCATGAATCTACATATTTTTAACAACCCCCTGCCCCAATGACCCTAGTATGGTCCTCAGACCACAATATGGAGAAACTGGACCAGGCGAACCACCCCGAAATCCCTAGAACCTAGAACCCAGCTTGAAATAAAAGTTAAATCCCCACAAACTAGTTATTAGGGAAAGAGCACACTGCACATGCATATGTCCGGGGATTCCTGGAGCACCAATGCTTTCCTGGCAGCCCCACACCACACCGACTCCTTTTACTCATAGTCCCATTTCTGAGAGACGGGTATTGAAGTCTCCAGCCATAATTCATCTATTTCTCCTTGAAGTTGTTTTTTTTTTAATTTTCAGGAATAGAGGGGGAGGGAGAGGGAGAGAATCTCCAGCTGACACCACACTGAGCACAGAGCCCAATGCGGGGCTCGATTTCATGACCCTGAAATCATGACCTGAGCCAAAATCAAGAGCCACACACTTAACCGACTGAGCCACCCAGGTGTCCCTCTCCTTGTGGTTTTATCAGCTTTGGCTCATGTAGTCTGATGCTCTAGTTGGTGCATACATGCTGAGGATTGTTAAATCTTCTTAGAGCAAGTGACCTCTTTATCATGTAATGCCACTGTCTATCTCTATCTCTGTTTCCTTGCTTCGAAGTCAGCTCTGTCTGCAATTAATATAGCTACTCCCACTTTTTTTTTTTTTTTAGTAGTGTGGGCATGGTCCATCCTTCTCCATTCATTTACTTTTAATCCAAGTATGTCTTTATATGTATCTTGTGGACAATACAGAGTTGGGTCTTGTTTTCTGACTCATGGCTCCTAGCCTCACTCTAGCTCCAGCTTACCCTACCCCTATTCCCAGAAATCCCTTTTCTAAGGTTTGATCTTGGACCCTGACTTTGCAGCATCTTCCACAAGATGTTCCTACCAAAAGAAAGAAATGACCATGGAAATCCATTAAAACCGTTTGTTGTTCTATCACACTGGGGGGCAAATCATAGCTCCTGAAACATAATTAGATCAAGTAACTGACCCAGGCATTACAAAGGACTCAAAGGGCTTCATGACATTTAGCTTTCAACTAAATAAGAATCTAGCATGTCTGAATTAATCACACATTTTTCTTTGATGAAGTCTAAATTAATAAGATTTATTGTATGTGTGTCTGTGTTGTGTGCCTGCTCATGCCTAAGATATAAACCCATTAGCAAAGAAAACCTTGCTTCCAGAGGCAATCAAGAAATAACCTGGGAGCCGCTGCCGCCAAGTCCGGATCCAGCCTCGCGCGCCGCTGATGCCCGCCCGCCCGACGTGCCCTCCCGATTCCTTTTGGTTCTAAGTCCAAAATGGCAACTCTCGAAGATCAGCTGATTCAGAATCTTCTTAAGGAAGAACATACCCCCCAGAATAAGATTACAGTTGTTGGGGTTGGTGCTGTTGGCATGGCTTGTGCTATCCCAGTATCTTAATGAAGGACCTAGCAGATGAACTTGCTCTTGTTGATGTCTTGGAAGACAGACTGAAGGGAGAGATGATGGATCTCCAGCACGGCAGCCTTTTCCTTAGAACACCAAAAACTGTCTCTGGCAAAGATTATAATGTGACTGCAAACTCCAAGCTGGTTATTATCACAGCTGGGGCATGTCAGCAAGAGGGAGAAAGCCGTCTTAATTTGGTCCAGCGTAACGTGAACATCTTTAAGTTCATCATTCCTAATATTGTAAAATACAGCCCAAACTGCAAGTTGCTTGTCGTTTCCAATCCAGTGGATATCTTGACCTATGTGGCTTGGAAGATAAGTGGCTTTCCCAAAAACCGTATTATTGGAAGTGGTTGCAATCTGGATTCAGCCCGGTTCCGTTACCTACTGGGGGAAAGACTGGGAGTTCACTCATTACGCTGTCACGGGTGGGTCCTTGGGGAGCACGGAGACTCCAGTGTGCCTGTATGGAGTGGAGTGAACGTTGCTGGCGTCTCTCTAAAGAATCTGCACCCTGACTTAGGCACTGATGCAGATAAGGAACAGTGGAAAGAGGTTCACAAACAGGTGGTTGACAGTGCCTGTGAGGTGATCAGACTGAAAGGCTACACTTCCTGGGCCATTGGACTGTCTGTGGCAGATCTGGCCAAGAGTATAATGAAGAATCTTAGGCGGGTGCATCCAATTTCCACCATGATTAAGGGTCTCTATGGAATTAAAGATGATGTCTTCCTTAGTGTCCCTTGCATCTTGGGACAGAATGGAATTTCAGACGTTGTGAAGGTGACTCTGACTCCTGAGGAGGAGGCCCGTTTGAAGAAGAGTGCAGATACACTTTGGGGGATCCAAAAGGAGCTGCAGTTTTAAAGTTTTCTAATGTACCACTTCACTGTCTAGACTACAGCAGGATTTTAGTTGGAGGTTGTGTATATTGTCCTTATTATCTGATCTGTTACTCAAGTAATATTAAAATGGCCTAAGAAAAAACGTCAGTTTCCTAAAGCTCCAAATAGCAGTGGTTCACCAAACCCTGCAGCTGTATCCTGATGCTGATGATACCTGGCTTTGTAGCCCTAAAGGGGTTAACGTAAGTTAGCCCCACCGTCTCAGAGGCACCACGGCCAGAGCTGCAGCTGCTCTTCACACCAGATGTGTGTTTACTGTGTGTTCTGTCACTTCGGGTTCCTTCCCCCAACACCCGACATGCCTAGTCCATCTTTTCCAGTCAGTCATGTCCTGGGATCCAATGTATAAATTCAATATTGCGTGTATTGTGCATAACTGTTCTAAAGGATCTTACTTTGTGTACCATGTATGTCAGAATATAGTGTACATGGCCATATAATGTAAAAAGACAATGCAACCAACTAAGTGTCATACCAACTAAAATACCAAATAAATTTTGAACAGTGACTCTCAATTTATTATATTAAAAAAAAAAAAGAAAGAATCTGAAAGTTTTCAATTCAAGGATTAAAAAAAAAATGTTGCTTATAAACTTAAAGATATGGGCGCCTGGGTGGCTCAGTTGGTTAAGCATCTGCTTTTGGCTCAGGTCATGATCCCTGGGCCCTGGGATATTGAGTCCCGCATCGGGCTCCTTGCTCAGTGGGGAGTCTGCTTCTCCGTCTCCCTCTATCCCTACCCCTGCTCGTGCACTCCCTCTTGCTCTAATAAATAAAATAGTTTTTAAAAAATAAATAAACTTAAAGATATAATAGTCATTTCCTTTACTGAAGCCAGTTACTTCATAAGATTTGTTTAAAACTCTGTTCTGGGCCTAGATAAAAACACAGTTTTGTTTCTAAATCATACCTTCCCCAAAATAATTGTGCCATACATTTTTACCCTAAGACAGAAGTTTTCCAATCTGGACTAAGGGGGTAAAAACAACAACAACAACAAGAGAGCTGGACAGGAAAAGAATATATTTTTTTAAGATTTTATTTATTTATTTGACACAGAGAGAGGGAACACAAGCAGGGGGAGCAGGAGAGGGAGAAGCAGGCTTCCCGCCAAGCAGGGAGCCCGATGCGGGGCTCGATCCCAGGACCCTAGGATCATGACCTGAGCCGAAGGCAGACGCTTAACGACTGAGCCACCCAGGCACCCCGGACAGGAAAAGAATATTGATCCTTATGGTTTTCCTAGGAGCCATTGTCCTGAAATCAGTCACAATATACACAGTGGGAAGAAAGAGAAAACGGAGACAACATTTAGGCCATAGATACCGATAAAAAAGCTAACCATTTATAATACATGTCAAACAAGAAATCAGAAGACCGTCCAATGGTCCCATTGGTACTGTCAAGAAAAATTATCTGAAATTTGGAAATAGGGCATAATGATGACTAGGTCCCCTTTCCAAGTCATATAGAACATTGTCTGACAAAGCCTCGTAAAAGTACCTGATGCTTTACAGAGGATACCTTGGCTTGACTTAATATTTATCACTCCTTAGGGGCCAGACTCTGTGAAGTTAGACGTTAGCTCATGGAAGAGGGACAAACTGCAAACGATTTCTGACCCATTTTTTTGTCCCAGGAGCCAAAGATTGTGATTTTGTCACCTTATATAACATTGCATATCTCAGTCGTGCCTCAGCAGATCTTATTTCGGGATTTGGTTTAATTGACTATGTACACTTAAGTCTCCATACTCTTGCTTGAATCAACTTTGCCATCCTGTTAGTTGTTGCATTAATGAGTTAAATGCTCATTTAACATGCTCAGTGTATGTTTGTATAAGAATCATAACACCAATTTATTAAAAATTATACATCAAGACTTTCCTTACCATTTGATCCACCCATCCTCCTGTCCTGGAAACAAAAGCCTGCTCTACTCTTCTCACTGAAGCCTGAGCTTCAAAATTATTTCCGAAATCTGAGGAAGCCTGGGAAGGCTCCATCTGGCTCACACAGTGGTCTCTGGTCAATCGCCACCCACTGAGGTCACCGTACTCCTCCTCCAGTCAACACCAAATGGCTCTTTCCACAGACCTTCCATCCGCTACCCAGGCTAACTAAGGCTCAGCATTTAACCAAGGGGCACAGATCTGGGTCTTCCATGGAAGCAGAACAATATGCAGAGAAGAAAGACAAGACTCACTTGCATCTATTTCTTTTTTGCTCCAGGGCTCTTAGCTCCTATCAGACTTACCATTTTGAAAGAAGGTGCATGTCATTGGAAGTGACAGCCCAAGGCTACATGAATGAAGCAGGGGTGTCCTCAAGAGCACAAAAGGCAGTGTGGAATAAAAGGAAGCCAGAGAAGAAAGAATGAGGGCATGCGAGGGCACATGTGGGAAACACACTTCGTTTTGAAGACTGGGGCCCCACTCTCAGCCTTGCCTCCCCCACACTGGCTGTTCTGGTGCTATAAACGGACTCCTAGGGAGGCTGCAAGTGCCAGCGCAAGGCTAAAAATTTCTGCTAAATTACTATTAAGCATACCAGGAAAAGATCTGACTCAAGGAAACACCTTACTGGATTCCCCTACCCCCAAAAAAGAAAATGTACCTTCCAAAGCAAGCCACAAAGTATGGGGTGGCTAAGTACATACGGCATTACCCCCAAAGGGACAAAAACCTAGGAATTCCATTTTTTAAACTACTGAAATAAACCCTTTCCAGCTATCTGGGGGAAATCATGATTGGTATTTACAGAAGAAGTCCTAAAATTGGTTCTTGAACACGGGTGCTTAGGAGGGGGCACAGATAGTTTCCCTCTATCCAGTGTATATGTCTCAGCAAAGAGTGAGTTTTCTCCACACAGAGCGTGAATTAGGCCACACCATCCCATCAAGGGCAAGATGTAGAAACAGGCTTCCTCACCCTGTGCACTGCGTGTGTCGCAAGTTCAGAGGCTGTTGGGGATTGCTCCTGCCTCTAGGCCGTGCCTTGGTGTAGCCTTCCTCGCCAACAAGGAAGAGCTGCAAAAGGCCACTGCCCAGAGGAAGAAAACACTTCTGGATAAAGGGAGGAGATGCCTGCAGACTCCAACCCACGTGTGTGAGCTGCATCTCAGACACATGTGAACTTGCTTTAAAAGGCATCTGTGAATGAGTACTGCTTCTTTCTGGCCCCTGGCCTGGGTCACGTCAAGGAGAGCACTTCACCTGTACTCTAATTCTGCAATCCAATGCATGCCCAAGGAAATGTTTTGACAAAATTGTCACTTAGATAAATAAAACACAAAGCTTCCCTTGTAAATGTAAACTAGAGCACGTCGGTGTGACAGGCATGCAGTGGTCCCTAGATCCCAATGACCAAGGAGAGTATTTGTCCAGTTTCTGACTGCCCCCAAACACCCCCATTTCTTCTCTAGTGACCTCAAGACTCTCCACGTCCCTGCAAACAGGATGCGGTGGACCCGCTCTCAGCTGGACCACTCTCACAGGGCCGTCAGCAATCGTCACACCCAGCCCCCCAGGGCAATTTTCAATAATCATAGGCCATACAAAAATGGATCACAGGAGGAGGATTAACTGGCAACATTATTACCCACGGGAAATGTCCAGTTGGGGAAAAAGGTGAAAGTCTAAGCTATCAAAGGCAGTATAACATGGAGGGAAGTGTGTAAATTTTAGTATCAGACACACAGGGTTTCAATTGCAACCCTATGTGCCCGGGGGCAATTCACTTTACCTCTCTCTGATAATATTTTCTCACCTACCAAATGGAAACAGGAACCTGTGCCTTGCAGAATTATATGTGATGATCTATGTGAGGCACCTGGAGGTGTGGTGGTCATTAGGGCAGCGCCCATGTATCCTGATATTCCATTCTTTCCAGGCACGTGGCAGAATTGTACTTTTCCTCTCCATTTGAAGTCGGTCTTGGCCATGTGTCCTGCATTGGTCAATGAAGCTTAAGGAGCCAGGGGGGGATTCACTCCATTCATCATTCCCCCTTTCCCACTACTATGGTGGTCACAGAAGCATGCAAGATGAAACCTCTGTCGTTCTGGGTCACTATGTGACTGTGGTGGGCAGAAACCCGCTGCAGACCCACATAGTGCATTATAGCATGAACAAGAAATGTCATATTAAGCGACTGAGATATGGGAGTGCTTTTGTTACTGCAGCATGACCTATCCCATCCTGACTAAGAGAATAAGTACTCAATGAATTCTAGCAGTTGTGATTCTGTTTTTATTATTTCAAAATGCCACCTTTGAAAGGGAGGTGGGAATGCCTAAAAAAAAAAACCAAAGATTTGGACTGAACTGAATAGACCGATCCCAAGGCAGTTCACCAGGCAAGGACCCTGATACATTCATTGTTTAGACTTAAAAGGAGAAAAAATAAATAATGCCAGTTCCTGTATCTGAGCTATGCTTCCATGAATTAAGGATTTAAAAGGTCACTTTGAGCAGAGTAGGATAAATACACAAAAGAATTTCTGCAGATTAAAAGCTCTAGAGTGCTGGGCCCCAGCCAGAATAATCATAATCCAAGAATTGAAGTCAAAAGCCCTGGAAAATAACTCTTAAGTATTTCCAGCCTTTAAAACTCTTCAATGGACCAGATAACATCTGTTTCCTAATCTAGTGTAAAAAAAAGCTTCATTGCTAAATAGTAGTAAGCACCCCTAAGCATGAAATTCATTGCCATTTTCTAGGCAAAACAAACACATACATTAATCCTTCTCCCTTGTTATCTGCAGATGCCATCAGCTAGAGATGCCCCCACAGAAGGGGAGCTTTACACCCAAACAACAAACAGAATGCTTCACTTTCCCGGAAGTTGCCAGAAAAGGCCCATATGAACTCCCAAGCACTGGCACCCAACCCCTACGGACGTTTAATATGGAAGAAATGAAATATGCGGGACTACTGATTGAATAAATATAATCCTTTTTCTTAGCCATTGACCTAGTGCAATATAAAGAATGTGAGCTCCAAAGTACCACAGCCTGGAGTTCAGGTCCTGTATTTACCACTTACTAGCTGTGTAATCTTAGGCATATCCCCCTCTCTGAGACTCAGTTGACTCATATTTAGAATTACAGTACATATAGTTACCCTTTGTGAGGGCCTGCTGGATGTGGGTGTAAGTGCTTCGTGTGCATGACATCTTTATACAATGACCATATGAAGGGTTTATATGGATCTCACAGATGAGAAAAATGAGGCTCTAAACTAGCAGGAAGTAAAGCCAGATGCAAATTTGGATCCAAATGGCCCCTAAGCCTGAGCTCTTATCCCTGAGAACCCTGACTCTGTAAGCCTACCTCCCGGAGTAACAGAAATCACAGCGTGTAAGGTAAATCCCCAGCACTATCCCTATCCCAAGTCAACACTCAGCCAGTGTTCCTTTCCCCCGTCTCTTTCCCCCTCTCTATCCCTCCCATTTTATCCACCAACAACTCTTTACCTTGCCATCTTTATTCCCAATGGTGTATCTGGAATATCCCTTTGGAACCTCAAATCTTCAGTAGTTCATACTAATCTTCTCATTAATCTATGAAGATATGCTATCAATATAAAAATATATATGGCTTTAGATGTATATATAAAGAGATATAAATACAGGAAAAAATGGAAGGAAACGTTAACCGATTATCTCTGAGTAGTGGAATCACAAATGACTTTTCGTAACTCTAAGTTTTTTTGTATTGTGTCTAATGAGAGCGCATTTCTTTGGTAAGCAAGAAACAATATTTTTCAAAGTCATGGAAGGAGATTACTGGGCTCCTTTTAATTTTTTTGACATTAGCCTTTATCATTTCCAAAATAAACAAGGGTATTTCCGTCACTAAAAATATATTTCTTTGTTTTTGCTTACTTTAAAAAAATGTTCAAATGCTGCAATTAATGCAAAGGAAAAAAATCTAGTCTGCACTTAGAGCTGATTAGCCTGATGTTCCTTCCACTTTGTGAACAGGTTGCGGTAACCACAGTGGACTGGGGACACCAAGATTTACCAGCGGGAGGTGTGGAGACGCACTGGCATGGCCATGGCTGGGGTTCGACCTCCACCAGAAGGCCAGGATCTTCCAAGCTCCCCCCGACAAGCCAATGATCTTCCCCTGCCCCTGACCAAAGTGACCATGTTTACACATAAAATCAAGCTTAGGTCTGGTTTAGCCTCCATGTCACCAATACAGACACTCGGGGCTGCCAGACTGCCTTGGAACATTCAAGACAAGAGTAAGATACAGCCTGTCCTCCTCAAATCTTCCCAGGCACAATAGGAAGCATTATGGGCTATCTTTAGTATTTCCTTCAAAAATTATGCATCCTTCTGCTCTACGGAAGTCAGTCCTCAGTGCCCCAAACCAAAGTCAATACAGCCATAGAAAGCTGTATATTTAGGCTACATTGACCGAAAGTGGCAGGCTACCATTACACCGGGTTCGGGAAGTTGCATGCCAAGAAACAAGAGGTAGAAACCTGCTTCTGATTTCACCATAAGATGTTAAGGCCACTGTTGACTACGTCTGCTATTGTCTACATAGCCCCCAGGTGGAGTTAAGCCCTGAGAAATCTTTACCTTCGTGACTTCTGCAACACGGATCCCTTCCACCATCTGGCAGTAACCAATGAATTTTTGCTTTCATGGCTAGACTGCATTCCCTTTTCCAAGCTGCCTTCCAGGAAGCTCAGAGTCAAATGCATACCCTCCCCACCCCCACAACTGTGTAAATCATAAAGCTTACAAAATAGCATTCAGCTTCCTCCCATGATCTTGACATTCCACTGAGTTTACATTTATCCTGATTCTTACTTTGTATTCTTTCTTAATGTTTTAATACTTTATTCTAGTATCCCTTGTTAGCCAACTCAACTCCTATATAAAAAAACATGGGATATAAATTAACCAGACACTGCTGGCCGGCATCAGCCATGTCAAAGGGGTCCCATCTGAAGGGCATGCTGCGAAGAGCACCAGAAGGGGACTCTCCTCTCCCCATCAAAGTCTCATCTCAAATGTATACGAGTTCACCCTTTGAAATCCATTCACTTAGCAAAACTACTTTCTTCTGCTCTTGGGAGAGAAAGCAAATATACTTGGAAAGGATGCCTCACTGTTTATCCTTGCAGAGAACTTTATGCTGACCCTGTCTAATCATACAGAGCTCTGCACAGGTGTGGATTGAGGAAAAGAGGAAATGTAAGGAGAAGGATAATTGAGTTTGATGAAAGATTTAGGAAATGTTTGGAGATCAGGAATATTTACACAGTGGGGAAATTGCTTTTCTGGGACAAGCAAACTGATGGGCTACAGGGCTTTTTGATAACCAGAGAGGGGGTGGGAAGGAGCTAAGACTCCTTTACCTACTTCATAATTTGGAACAAACATCCAAACTCAAGCCTAACAGCCTGTGGTGAAGGGCTTGATACTTGTAGTAAACAACCCTCAGCATTTCAGAGTTCACAAGGGGCGCTTTACAGATATTATCACATTTAATCTTCAAAATGACTCTAGGGGCTTCCATTATTCTCCTTATTAGTAAGCAGGAGAACCATGGCTCAGAGAGATTAGGAACTTGTCCAAGGGCACGCAACTTACTCGGCAGCAGAGGGGAGATAAGAACACGGATCCCTCCCACCGTCTGGCCTAACATG
Organism: Mirounga angustirostris; assembly: GCF_029215605.1. Lineage (NCBI taxonomy): Eukaryota > Metazoa > Chordata > Mammalia > Carnivora > Phocidae > Mirounga > Mirounga angustirostris. Next base: position 24,700,994 of record NW_026991723.1, read on the forward strand.
GCGAGTGGAGCACACAAGAAGGAACAGGACCACCCAGAGCAGGACATTCCCAGGCATGAGGTCTGATCCCACCGTGACTTCTGCAAAAGCCCAGCGCTCCACTCCACGCAGTCTGCCTTTAGGTAACCCTAAACACAGATCTCCCAGCAAAACCATAACCCACACTTGAAAATAAAAATCCCAGTCTACCGCTGCCAACATCCACACCCAAGAAAACACCTGCCAATTAGGGAAGTCCTTTCCTTGTACTTCACACCAATTGTTCTTCATCTGCCCCATGTACAGGAAAGCATTTCTGGGGCACTTGAGGAGGAGGTGTTAAATTTACTGGATTCCAAATGTTCTCATTTATTTATAATTGAGAACATGTGAAAGGGAAGGAAAATGCAATGCTGAACAGTGAATGACATCTTCCCGCCTCACAAGCCCTGGCACCTGCCAACCTCCTCGTGGACGGCACATCACGGTTCAGATGAAACGAGAACAGGACAGCTGTCCTTCTCTGCAGAGTGGGTCCTGGGAGGGGCCTCCAGGCCCTGAGGTCATGGTCACGGTCTGTGGGCTAAGGCTCATGCTCATACTTAGCAAACACCTAAACCAAGCAGACAGGGATCCAAACTCTAGGAGATCTGACAGGTGATCAGACCTTAGGACCAAGCCAGGCTGGCTGAACACCAGCCACAGGCCTAAGGTGCCATGGTGGCAAGGGTAAGAGCCTGGTGTCGGGAAGTCAATCATCCCAAAGTACGCAGACTCCAGAAAGGGCAAAGGGCACCCACCGGCAATGGAGGAATCCAGAGGGCAGCGGAGACCACAAACCCAGCAACACCATGGTGCAGGGTGGGAGCTTCTGGACTGGAGACAGAAGTCAAATCTTAATGCCACCATGTTCTGGCTGTGTGACTCCAAACGACTTGTCCTCCCTGTGCCCAAGTTTCTTGATCTAAGACTTGGAGAGGAGAGACCTGCTTCACAGGACTGCTGTGAGCATTAAGTGAGATAATATTTACAAAAATGCCAACACATAATCTGTTGCATAGTTGGCACTCGATAAATGTTTCTTTTTCTTTTCAAACTCTACTGGAAGTAGCAAATTCTCAGGGCCCAAGCTAAATGCCTTCAGGTGTCAGTTTGGGTTTTACTGTTGTTGGGTTTTGTTTTGTTTTGTTTTGTTTTGTTTTGTTTTGTTTTGTTTGAATACCTAAAAGTTGGTTATTGAGTATGTATGAGTCCAATTTCAATGTTACTTCCCCTACAGCCTAAACACCTTCCTGATCTTCCTAGAGGAATTCCTAAATACCCTTCTCTGAAAGACATGCCTAAAAATCAACATCTTTATCTAATGAGGGACATGCCCATCTCTGCCACAGTCTCCACTACTCCCTATCGTCTTTCCCCAGCCCAATTTGCACATTTATGCTCCCTGCCTGTCCGAGTAAGGCATCCTTAAGCCAAGGATCAGAGTAAGTGGCAGACAGAGGCCCATAAGAGATAAAGAGCAACAGCTCACATAGGCCAGCCCCAAACCCTACCACAGTCATGATTCCACAATGACCACCCCACCTGAGAGTAGCTACGTTCCCCAGCAGCAGAGCCAAACCCGGCAGAGCACCAGGTCCTCAGATGCCACCGAGCAAATGGTAGCCCCGGCAAGGTCAGGAGGAAAAGGACATCGGCAACTTTTGGGGGATGGCCATCAAGGGAGCAAGTCAGCATCAGCTGAGTCTCTAGAGCTGCATGAACCTCAGAATAGAAACAATCACTCAAGTAAATTAAGGCACGTGAGCCTCTCTCCAATCCCCTCCCTAAGCCCACAGAGGGGAAAAGATGCTTGAAATTCGATTTGATTTCCAAGCTTCCACTCCCCTTAGGCTAAGACGATCAGCCCTCCAAACCCTTTGATGCACCTAGTCTCCACAAACTCCCCACTACTGGGGCAGCCGAGGAGTTAGAGGTGACTAGCAGTTTCTTCTTGGGCTCTCCTGCGGCTCGGTTGGTGGGGCTGGAAGAGGTGAAGGGACAGCACACAGACAGCAGATCCACCCTTAGTTAGAGATTTCTGGATCTCCTGCAGCCTGTGGTCTTGCTCAGTTGACAGCAGGGATGGACCCAAACGGGCCTTGGGGTCTTATTCACATGAAACACGACTGTGTTCGCCAGGGGAAGCTGTGCGCAGCCGAGCGATCGGGGAGAAAAATACTGAAGGAATGTACTAGGGGTCTCATCAAATGCTCTCAGGGGCTGGGGGCCGCATTCAAAATATTTAACAAAGTCCCGGCGCGGAAGCATTGCCAAATCAGAACGAAGGTTCCACCAGCCAACGGCCCCGTATAGAAAGTAGTATAATTTGCCACATTTTACCCTTTTGAAAACCCAGTGCAAATATTAAAAAAAAAAAAAAAAATTAAAACCCTAACACAAAACTAGTGAATGGCTCCACAGACTTCCATCCGGCCTGCTGCGAGGCCTGGCCATGGCCTCGGGGAAGACAGAATGAGGCCGGTGACCCGCTGTAAACGTCTCCTGGAAGAGAAACATCTGGTCTGGCTCCCCGATCACATCAGTTTCCTGGTTGAACTCTGGGGTGATGGGGCTTATTGTTTGTCCATGAACGGCCACAGTTCCACTGGAAGCATAATGTCATCAAACTACGGAGCAGGACCTCAGAAATCAAACCGAGACCCAGTGTGGTTCCGCGCTGGCTGGCGACAGAACTGGGTCCAGGACCCAGGCCTCTGGCTCGCACTCTAGAACTCTCCAGGCAACAAATTCTGCCCCATGCTCGTGCCCTTCTGCCCTCCACGACCGTGCACTATCCACCAACCTTAGCTTCGTTGGGCATGAAAACAGGTACAGATGGTAACAAAGTGCCGGGCTTCACCTCAGAAGCTTTCTAGGAAGATTCAGAAACGGGAACCAGACCAGCAGTGGTAGGGAGGGGTAGTGGTGATTCACTGAGACTGGAAACTCAATATATTCCTAAACTGATCGTATCAAGGCCCCATCCCTCCAGAGTATGGAAATACTCTCGTCTTGACCTGGGCTGTTGGCTTCAGAGAGCACACTTGAGGCATTTACTGCACGCATTTCGTGCTGCGATAAGAAAATAAAAAAATAAAGCGAAGCCATGATATGTTTATTCTTCCCAGTGAATACCCCTCTAAAAAGCTTAGGCTGAAATTTAAAGACATTCACAGAAGCACTCATAAAGAAAAATAACCAAGTCTGATGCAACCCAACTGACAATTTTTTTAAAGCAAAGCAAGGAAATTGAATGGCAAAGCCCAAAATGCCTGCCCCGTCTGCTCAGGGACACACATGCCCACGTGCACACTCACACACACACACACACACGTGCTGTTTTAGCTCCTTAGACACAGTCAGCCAGCCGTATGCCCACAACCTCCTTCCCAGATACACTGTGACAGCCACTAAGCTAATGAGATCCCAACTGTCACCCTGGGTTTTTACAATTGTTTCTCATGTTTTCTTCCCAAGACCATTGCCCAAAAGGCAGTTATAGGCAAAATGCACATCATCAGCGTTCTTCCTCCTCCTGCTCGGAGTAGCAGGGTCCCCACGTGGCAGCCTAGAACAAAGACTCTCCGCTCCCCGGGAAGGGGGAGGGCTGGGGCTCCAGGGACATGGCAGAGCCAGGTCTCTGTGGCCACCAGGCTGCGTAGTAATCGGCCACAGTTGTTGCTGCTCTGCAGAAACCGTCTGCCCATCATCCGGGGCAGGAGAAACAAATTTAAGAAACTGCCTCTCCAGAAAAATATGGTGCTGGAAATCAAGTGCCAGAGCCAGCAACAGAGACATCTGAATGCTTACACTGGGGAGATTATTCAAAGTCGAAGCAGCGTAGAAAGACACTATTTCATACTGGAGGAGGGAGAGGGGCAATCTTCCCGAATGGATAAAATGTAGGAAATGAGGCTCGAATGAATGCCCATTTAGTAAGTGCCGAACATGAAATATGGTAGAGAGAAGCTCGAGGCATTAGCAATCCACTGCAAAATATCCTCAACCCAAGAGCACTGAGTGCAGGTCCTCTGAGCTACACGCAATTTTTTTTGATTATTTATTTATTTATTTATTAGAGAGTGAGCAGGAGAGAAACAGCATGAGAGGGGAGAGGGTCAGAGGGAGAAGCAGGCTCCCCGCTGAGCCGGGAGCCCGATGTGGGACTCGATCCCAGGACCCTGGGATCATGACCTGAGCTGAAGGCAGTCGCTTAACCAACTGAGCCACCCAGGTGCCCAGCAATTTTTTTTTTTGTCCCAAAACAAACAAACAAACAAACAAACAAAAAATACACTACACCTTATCGTTTCAGTGAGTTTTTACATAAAGGATCGTTTCATAAAGGAGGGCAGCAGGCTGCTTCAGTGACTGTCTTCAGGTAGGGGATTAAGAGAGGTTGTATTATTCTTTGCGGGTTTCCATATTTTCCATAATATAGTATATTTATCAAAAACTGTAGTTGTTGGCACAGCTGGGTGGCTCAATCGGTTAAGCGTCTGCCTTCGGCTCAGGTCACGATCCCAGAGTCCTGGGATGGAGCCCCACATCGGGCTCCCTGCTCAGCCAGGAGTCTGCTTCTCCCTCTCCCTCCGCCTGCAGCCCCCCTGCTTGTGCTCTCTCTCTCTCTGACAAATAAATAAATAAAATCTTTTTTAAAAAAAACTGTAGTTGTTGAACTTTTTTTTTGATGGATAAACGTGCTTTTCTTTCACTGAAGTACAGTTGACAGACAATATTATTATGTAAATTTCAGGTGTACGACCTAGTGATTCAACAATTATATACATTGTAAGACGTATATAATTTTTTAACCTCTTTTAAGAGCAGTACTAAGAGACAGTCAACTGCCCCAATGTGCATGCGTGCGCGCACACACACACACACACACACACGGCATGTGTGTAAATACTGAGTACTCCTGTTGTGTCTCTATTTTAATAGGAAACAATGATTACCCACCCAGGTGACTGTCTTTGAGCAGGGTGACAGAGCCACAGTGGGGTACAGGTTGCTTCTTACAAGGAGTGCTCTGAAAATCAGGCTGAAGGTTTAACCAGGCAAGAGAGTGAAGGGGAAGTTGGCAGGGATAAGGCAAAAAGAGACAGCCATTCCTCTCCTGCAAATGAGTTGTCCACAGCAGTGACGCTACAAAATAGCACTCAAATCAGATTTGGTCCCTTCCCTGCCCCTCACTTTGACAGATAAAAATGCCTGTCAAAGTGTCTATACATTATTAATAACTAGCTCAGGGATCCCAATGGATTCTTTTTTTTTTTTAATTCTTATGTTAATCCCCATACATTACATCATTAGTTTTAGATGAAGTTTTCCATGATTCATTGTTTGTGCATAACACCCAGTGCTCCATGCAGAATGTGCCCTCCTCAATACCCACCACCAGGCTAACCCATCCTCCCACCCCCCTCCCCTCTAGAACCCTGTTTGTTTTTCAGAGTCCATCGTCTCTCATGGTTCGTCTACCCCTCCCGATTTCCCCCGCTTCATTCTTCCCCTCCCACTACCTTCTTCTTCTTCTTTTTTTTTTCTTAACATATATTGCATTATTTGTTTCAGAGGTACAGATCTGAGATTCAACAGTCTTGCACAATTCACAGCGCTTACCAGAGCACACACCCTCCCCAGTGTCCATCACCCAGTCACCCCATCCCTCCCACCCCACCCCCCACTCCAGCAACCCTCAGTTTGTTTCCTACAATTAAGAATTCCTCATATCAGTGAGATCATATGATACATGTCTTTCTCTGTTTGACTTATTTCACTCAACATAATACCCTCCAGTTCCATCCACGTCGTTGCAAATGGCAAGATCTCATTCCTTTTGATGGCTGCATAATATTCCATTGTATATATATACCACTTCTTCTTTATCCATTCATCTGTCAGTGGACATCTTGGTTCTTTCCACAGTTTGGCTATTGTGGACATTGCTGCTATAAACATCGGGGTGCACGTACCCCTTCGGATCCCTACTTTTGTATCTTTGGGGTAAATACCCAGTAGTGCAATTGCTGGATCATATGGTAGCTCTATTTTCAACTTTTTGAGGAACCTCCATACAGTTTTCCAGAGTGGCTGCACCAGCTTGCATTCCCACCAACAGTGTAGGAGAGGGATCCCAATGAATTCTTGGCAGAGTGCAGGTTTAAGAGGAAAAACTAATCCTATTTCCTATGAAAACCCTCAGTCCCCGGCCTCCATTCCTCTTAACAAGACAGCAACAGGAGACAGGAACACAAAAGACCCTTGCCCCCTTTCTCTGGGCTCTTAGAACATTCCAGCAGCCATACTGATGGGCAAACAAATAACTGTGCCCTTCATCCAACAGTTCTCGTCTAGTTAACTGGAACTTCGACATGATAGACTGCTCATATCTCCATTAACATCCTCCTACAGGATATGGGAGGTGTCAAGAATCTGGAACACAATCTATACTCAAAATTAGTCTGGCGGGATGGGCAAAATAGGTGAAGGGGCCTAAGAGTACACTTACCATCACAAACACTGAGTAACGTATAAAATTGTTGAAACCCTACATTGTACACCTGAAACTAACAGAGCACTATATATTAACTGCACTGGAATTAAAATTAAAAAATAAAAAATTTTCAATTAAATTTTTTTTGTAATTTCAAATTCTACTAGTATATGTTCAGGAGCTAAATTAGCCATCTCCTTCTTAACCAACTTGGAATTCACTTAAACCATGAAGTTATATTTTCTATATTTTTTGAAGTTCCACTCCATCATTTATGGATGAACTCTTTTACGTTCACATTTAATATCTTTTTTTCTCTAAAAACTGGAAGGTTAGATATCACTTTTTAGGGTTAGAGCTACTTGGATTTTTTTTTTTTTTTTTGACCGGAGCTTAAATATACTTGTGAAAGAACGATCATCCAAGAGTTTTATTCACCTTAAATTCAAATGTCAAATCTGAGTTCTCAGAACACGGTTCACCAAAACACTGTTCACCCACACTCAGAAAACTAATTTAGGGACACCTGGGTGGCTCAGATCGTTAAGCATCTGCCTTCGGCTCAGGTCATTATCCCAGGGTCCTGGGATCGAGCCCCACATCGGGCTCTGTGCTCAGCAGGGAGCCTGCTTCTCCCTCTCCCTCTGCCTGCCTGTCTGCCTACTTGTGATCTCTCTCTCTCTGTCAAATAAATAAATAAAATCTTTAAAAAAAAAAAAAGAAAACTAATTTAACCCAAAACAATATATACATCTGCTTTATTCATTTATAATCTACTCCAAAGTAAGAATATGTCTAATTTTTATTATACACCCTCAAAAACATATTGACAAACAGATTCTCAGAATTAGGAAAAAAAAGTCCAATGTAGAAGTTCATGAATAAGGTCCAACGCTGCACTGTGCTGAGCACTTGAAATGTGGTCAGGGAGACTGAGGAGCTAAATATTTAATTTTAATTAATTCTAATTTAAAAACTGATGTCCAATTCAGTTACTGAAAGATCTTTAAGTATGTATGGAACAACTTGGGTAGGTGAATCTACTTTTTCAACTGTACATTTCCTAACATCTAAGTCCAGATCAAGTATTTCCGATGACTGGAGCGTGAAATTTAGCATCTGACTGGAGATGTGAAATATACATAGGATTTCTAAGACTTAGTACAAAGAAAAAGGAATATAAAATCCCACCAGCAATTTTTACCATTAATTTTGTATTGAAATGAAAACAATTTTTTATATTGAATTAAACAAAAACATATAATTAAAATTAATTATTGATGACAATTCTTCATCTGTTTCTTTTTATTTTTTAATGTGGCTACTAGAAAATTTTAAATGACATATGTGAATTACATTATATTTTTGACAGCACTGTTCTAGCTAGCTCTATACGGTGGGGTAACCGACAACAATAGCACATCGTTCATTTATTATCTCCTGATATTAACACATACGGCTATTGTAAGACAGCCATGTTTATTTTCCCACACTCTTTTCATCCTAGCTCTAAATATTAAACAAATATGTGAACCAAATGACTGACTGCTACCCAAAGAAGCAATGGTGATTCTGCCACTAACGGTGGGCAGTAGTAAATGCCAGTCATTCTAGTCACTCCCATGCAGTCTGGCTCCGGGGCTGGGCAAACATGCAGACAGACAGCACCAGCATTGCTTAGGGGAACTGAAGTGTTACACCCACGTTAACCATCCTAGCCACATCTATACAGTTGACCCTCGTACAAAACGGGGGTTAGGAGCACCAACATCCTGCACAGCCGAAAATCCACTTACAACTTTTTTTAAGATTTTATTTATTTATTTGAGAGAGAGAGCACAAGCATGGGGGGGGGCAATAGGAGAGGGAGAAGCAGACTCCCTGCTGAGCAGGGAACCCAACTACACGGAGCTCAATCCCAGGACCCTGAAATCATGACTTGAGCAGAAGGCAGACGCTTAACCAACTGAGCCACCAAGGCGCCCCCAGGTATAACTCTTGACTCCCCAAAAACTTAACTACTAATAGCCTACTGTTGACCAAAAGTCTTACTGATAACATAAACGGTTAACCAACACATATTTTGTATGTTCTGTATAATATGTACTGTATTCTTACAAGAAAGTAAGCTAGAGAAAGGAAAATGTTAAGAAAATCATAAGGGAAAATACATTTACAGTACTGTACTGTATTTATCCAAAAAATCCACATATAAGTGGACCTGTGCCTTTTAAACCCGTGTTGTTCAAGGGTCAACTATATTTATAAAGAGGGTCACTGAATATGACACACAAAGAAAACAACCAGTCTTACTGTGAAACATAAAAAAGGTCTTTTTCAAGCTATGTGCCCTGGAGTAGAGGTGGCAAATTTTATTACGGACCCAATCACCTCTTTATATATCATCTTTATTTCCAGTTACTGAGAAAATTCCCAAGGTCGTTTTTCTTCCTACCCATCTGAAAGGTCGCAGACATCAACAGTTGTGTCCACTTCTTTTTCTGCGGTCCTGTTACACAAGATGATGCACCAGAAAATTATATACTACCCATCAGACTCCATTTCAGCAGCTCAGAGAGTTTTTGTGCCTATTTATTCATTTTTACAAATATTTTGCGGGGGGGAGCGTGTCTGGGGGCTCAGTCGGTTAGGCATCGGACTCTTGATTTTGGCTCAAGTCATGATCTCAGGATCATGAGATGGAGCCTCGTGTCAGGCTCTGCACTCAGCGGGAGTCTGCTTCTCTCTCTCTCTCTCTCCCTCTGCTCCTCCCCCTGATCATGCTCTCTCTTTCTCTAAAATAAATAAATATAATCGTAAAAAAAAAAAAAAATTTTTTTAGGGCCCACCCTCTGCTAGGCTCTTTTCTGTACTGGCATCATACAACAGAGAACAAGGATAATAAAGGTCATCGATTCCCACGCTGTTTCTGTATCTTCTTACAATTTTGTGGAAATCTGACTATAATATCCAGGCAGTAAATTAGAAGCCCGTATTAACTTTTTAAATTACTCTGCAACGTTGGAAACACGCAAGAAGACATAAAGAAAAATGTGATGAACAATCAGGCACCCATCCCTCCTGAATTTCATCCTCATTTTCCCTCACCATTGACCCCACTGAATCAGTGTTTATTATATTTGCGCATTTCTTTATCTTTTGAGTACATACTTATATGTCCCTAAGCAATATGCAGTTTGAGATGTTTTTAAGTTGCATATACATAAATGTGTTTTAAACAGATGTTTTTAGGGGGCGCCTGGGTGGCTCAGTCGGTTAAGCGGCTGCCTTCGGCTCAGGTCATGATCCCAGGGTCCCCGGGATCGAGCCCCGCATCGGGCTCCCTGCTCGGCGGGGAGCCTGCCTCTCCCTCTCCCTCTGCCTACCTGTTCTATCTCTCTGTCAAATAAATAAATAAAATCTTTAAAAAAAATAAAAAATAAAAAAAATAAATAAACAGATGTTTTTAAAAACTTCCATAAAGTTGAGATAAGCCACTATCTTTGACTATACTAGAAACCTCAACAATTTACCAAATTTGCAGATAGAAAAATAAGTTTTTCTTCTGACTCACCACCCAAGCCATATATAAATGGATATAAACTTAAAATATTACATATGATTATTTATGTCCATATACATAGCATACAGAGTTCATAGTAAGAATAATAGGAGTTCAGTGTATTCCATAATCATTAAAGACTTTGAATGGGCAAATTGGAAATCGCTTGCGTATGTGCTTTTTTTCCCCCTAAAATAGACTTTTTTTTTTTTTTTAAGATTTTATTTATTTATTTGCAAGAGAGGGAATGAGAGACAGAGAGCACGAGAGGGAGGAGGGTCAGAGGGAGAAGCAGACTCCCCGCCGAGCAGGGAGCCCGATGCGGGACTCGATCCCGGGACTCCAGAATCATGACCTGAGCCGAAGGCAGTCGCTTAACCGACTGAGCCACCCAGGTGCCCTAAAATAGACTTTAAATTAGGATTTTTAAATGGTACAAAATATACAAAAGAGTTTACAGTGTAAAGAAAGCCTCCTCCAGCCTTTGCCCCAGCCACCCACCCAGTAGCCCCCCATACAGAGGTAACCAGTATTGTTTCTTATGTATATGACCAGAGATATGATACATACAAACAAGAAATCATGTATATGTTCTTCTCTTTTTAACACAAATGGTACCACTTTGTTGTTTTCAATTAATGGAATGTCCTGGAGATTTTTTCATATTGGTACATACGGAGCAATATCCATTGTATAGATGCGTTATGACTGATTTAGCCTCTCTCCCATTGACTGAGAGGTAGTTTCAAATCCTTTGAAACAAATAGTGCTACTCCGAATACCCCCGTATATGTGCAATTTCACAATGTGCAAAAATATCCACAACACAAAACTCTAGAAATCTAGAAACGGATTATTGAGTCAGACTGGGTATTGCACACATACACACATATATGTGTATATATATGTGTGTGTATGATTAAACATACGCAGACATGTAATATTTTGATGGATACTGCAAAAGTATCCTCCATAGAGGTTATACAATTTAACTCCCACCAGATGTGTATAAGAACATCTTTTTGCCCTGCCCCCTTGACGACATAATGTATTATGCGTCCTGCTCACCAAACTAAGTGATAAATGGTATCTCCTTGAAATAGTACTTTATGAATGTTTTAAATACTTTAAAAATTCTCAATTTTAAAAGTCATAAGTACAACTCAAAACAAATAAGCTAAGGGATAGAAGAAGCCTGATGAATGAAACGCTGAGTTTGTTAAGGAGAAGGTCTATAAAATTCAAGGTGTGGCACTACTCTATAAAGGGATATATTACCTTCACATGAGCAGTAAAGACAAATATCTAATGACAAAATTGCCCAACCTCTTATAATAAACTAATTCAGAATGTTGACACATGTACAAGCTTTATAAAGACTCAGGATGCTTTCATACAGAAAGAACCACCCAGCAGCTGTCTAAAGTTCAACTACTCAGAAATATAGTGGTATACTAGACACGAGGATCTGCTTTATGCTATATGACTTTCCTGGACTTAACTAGTAAAAAGGACAGATGAAGGACAGGGGTGCCTGGGGGGCTCAGTCAGTTGAGCATCTGACTTCTGCTCAGGTCATGATCTCAGGGTCATGGGATCAAGCCCCACATCAGGCTCCATGCTCAGCGGGGAGTTTGCTTGAGGATTCTCTCTCTCCCTCTCCCTCTGCCCCTCCCCCTGCTTGTGCTTGCCTGTGCGCGCTCTCTCTCTCTCTCTCTCTAATAGGTGAACCTTAAAAAAAAAAGTAGATGAAAGACAAATCAAGGGTAAAAGAAAGTGGTCCTTCCCAATGCCACACACACCCTCACTGACCCCAAGAATGTCCCACCCTGCAGATCAACAATGGATTTTGAGTTAGGTCACCTGGGTTCTGAACCAGGGCTGGGCTACTGGCTCATTGCATGAACCTCATCAGTCACCTGATCCCTGTGGATCAGCTCCTCATCTATTAAAATGAAAGGACTGAAGTGGAATTCTCCTTGAGATCCCCAAGTTGAAAGGTGCTCGAATGAATATGTCCAGAGGCCTTCACTTACCTTCATTCTAACATAAAATTATTAGATTCATGGCTACAACTTAGGGGTGATCAATAATCACTGAAACCAAAAAACAGAGATTTCTATGTATATTAAGTAAGGGTATTGTAACCCAGGACCCATCCAAGGAATCAACAAGCAGGGGTATCTGTTCCATCACATTCCATGAATGAAAGAGATGTGCAAATACATTCTGAAATCTGGAATCAATAAGCTCAATGAGTATTAAAATCAATGGGACATGGAACTCACACAGCTCAAGACCCTTACAATGGGATGATGGGTCCTGACGATTCCCAACAGCTGTGCTATCCACGGAAATGAAAAAAGCAAGGGGATTAAGAAAAGACCCTATTTAATGAACTCAAAATCCAGAAAAAGTGGAAACGTTAGCAGGAAATATCCAAATTAAAAATTCAGTCATGACCTTAAGACATCATGAAATAAGTCAGACACAGAAAGACAAATACTGTATGATCTCAATTACATGTGGAATCTAAAAGCATCAAACTCAGAGAAACAGAGAGTAGAATAGTGGTTTCCAGGAACTGAGAGGTAAGGAAAATGGGGTGATGTTGGTCAAAAAGGCACAAAAGTACAAGTTTTCAGTTATAAGATGAATAAGTTCCAAAGACGTAATGTATGGCATGGTGATTACAGCTGACAATACTGTGATGTATATTTGAAAGTCGCTATGAAAGGACAGCTTTAATGTTCTCACCATACAACACCACCAAAATTACATACAACACCAATAAAATGGTAATTATGTGAGGTGAAGGAGGTGTTAAGTAACCTTATTTTGTAAACATTTTGCAATATATACATGTGTCAAAATTATCACTTTGTAAAATTTAAACTTCCACGATGTTATATGTCAAGTGTACCTCAATAAAGCTGGAAAAATGCAGTTGTAATGGTCATCTTTATCAAATATGGAAATTCCACAGGCCAAAAAACAGATGCTAAATGAAACAAGGGACTTCGTGGGGGAAAAAAAAATCTAAAGAAACAAAACTGATGACTTAAAATAGGAAGAAATATGGTCCGTTGGCCAAGCACCAATTGCCATTTATGAATTAATTATTCATTCATTCAATAAATGTTTACTATTCTTGACATTTTGTTATACTCAGCTACCTTGGCTGCCACCGGCCATTAGGTTATTTCACTCTTTATTAGCTGGCCCCCCCTCCAAAGAGTGAACAGAAGGAAAAGTTCAATGTCTAGCAGTTGGTCTTACTCGGGTAAGTAGCAATAGAAAAGGGTTGTGTAAATAATGCAAGGGACGAAGAGGAAAAACTGAACTTGAGTTCTGTGAAGAATCTATATTCCATTTATTCATCATTTAAGAGGCTGCGTGGCCATTAACCCACACACTCTTTGAGGTTCTGGCCACTGGACCCTGACCTTTGCCATCCCGCCAGTGAGTTCAGCTTGCTGGCATGTTCACTGCCTCTCTCCTAATCCTGAGCCTCCTGACCCCCAGCTTGGGGCATTTCCAGGTATCCATGAGCAGACACATCTGGTACCCCCCACTCACCTGCTCTCTGCCTCACCCCTAGTTTCTGCCCAGTTTCATGCAGACTCCAGCTCACTTCATGCTGACGGCATGTGGCACACGCTGTGCACCCTCCCTTCAGCCCCCAGGGCTTCCCTGAGACCACAGAGGCTGCGGAGAGATGCCCAGGCCTGGGGAAATATGCAGTCCATCAGTGCAGGGGAGCTAACCTCCCGGGGCCCACGCTCCACCAACGGGGGAGAAGCCAAAGGTAAATGCCTGCCCGGCCTCCTGTGCTCTGGATGGAGAATTCTGAAGGCTCTTCATCAGGAGCTCTCAGCAGGAGTAAGACCCCCCCCATCCACAGCAGTGATCTCCACAATGCGTCTGTAGTAGGGTGTTGGGGCTGCCCTAACAGAACACCACAGGCGGGCTGGCCTGACAATAGAAAGGTATTTTCTCAGAGTTCTAGAGCCTGGATGTCCAAGATCAAGGTGCCATCAGTGTTGTTGTCCGGTGAGAGCTCTCCCAGCAGCTTGTAGATGGCTGCCTTTCCTCAGTGCTTCCAAGAAGAGAGCGCTCTGGTGTGTCTTCTTATAAAGACAGTAGTCCTAGCAGATCCCAGCCTCACCCTTATGACTTCATTTAACCCTGCTTACTTCCTTAGAGGCCCCATCTCCAAATACAGCCATGATGGGGGTTAGTTAGGGCTCCAAAACAGGAACTGGGGGGACACACACATTCAGTCCACAACAGCATCCTTATCTTGGCTCTTCTCCTTCTACCCCCTCATTCCAGCTCCCTGGCATCACCTCTCAAACAAATCAGCTGTGCATAATTCCTTCCCTCGGGTTCTGCGTCCAAGACCCAGCTAAGACAGCCTGTCACCTGAAACCACACTTTGATCCCACCTGCCCAGATGTTCCCTGCCCATCCTATAGCTGATCCCCCTCCCAGGCCCGTCTTCTGTTCTCGCTGCCTCCCAGCCCAACCCATCCCATCCCTAGGGTTTTAAGCTGGCCCCTGAGTTAGTCATTCATTCACCAAATAAATTTATGGGGTTACTATTACAGGACAGGATTCTAATGCAAAATGCCCACAGGTCTTGGGCAGTTAATGCATATGAGTGATGGGGAGCCAAGTGAGAGGGAAGAATCCCTTGTATCACACGTCCAATATTGCCAAATTTTGTGCTTCTCATAAAAAACGGACTCAGAGTTATTATGCAAAGTCTCCCAATTTTTAAATGTTGGTAACAAATTTAAATCTATTCATAACACTGCACCGATCACACCATCATCTTAAAGCTTCCAGTTTGAAGTGTTTGTACAAATTGCTGGGAAGACAACAGGAAATAGACAAAGACTCTGAGCCCTAGAAGTCTAAGAAGGAGGCAGCCAAAGTGAGAGGCAATTGCCATACAGTGTGACCAGAGTGCTAATGGAGTAGGACAGGCAGCAAAACGGCCCTGCAGTGATGTTCACATCCTAATCCCCAGAACTCGTGGATATGTCAGGTTACATGGCAAAGGGGAATTAAGGTGGCAGGTGGAAGTAAGGTTGTTCATCAAATGACCATGAGACGGGGAGCTTATCCTGGATTGTCCAGGTGGGCCCAATGTAATCACAGGGTCCACTGATGTGGAAGGAGGCAGAGGTATTCAGGGTCAGGAAGATATTTGAAGATGCTGGCTTTGAAGATGGGGGAGGGTACCACAAGCCAAGGAATGTGGGAGACCTCTAGAAGCTGAAAAAGGCAAGGAATCGGATTCTCCCCTAGAACCTCCAGAAAGAATGCAGCCCTACTGACACCTTGATTTTTAGCTCAGTAAGACCCATTTCCAACTTCTGAGTTCCAAACTATAAAATAACAAATTTACTTCAAACCACTAAGTTTGTAATAATTGTTATAGCAGCAGTAATAAGTAATAAGACATGAGTTATTACCTAATATACACTAATAACTATAACTAACACATGGATTAACCCCAGGATGCCAGAAGAGATACCTAACCCAGGCTTGGGTAAGGATTATCAGGGAAAGCTTCTCAGAGAAGATGACACTTGACTGAGTCCTAAAGGATGAACAAGGTTTGGGGGTGTGAGTTCCAAGGAGTAGAAGTAGCATATGCAAAGGCCCTGTGGTATCTAGTCAAGCAATTTCAAGGCATTTAAAATGGCAGGATTACAGATTTTCTTAGCCAAATTCCCAAAATTTTCATTAATTTATCAAACAATTCTCTTAGGAATTCTACTAGGGAATTCCCTTTATTGAACAGATCATGAATAAGAGACCTAGAAAGGCTGAAGGACCTCAAAAAGTTACATAGCTCTGAGTTTCACTGTCTTTGTTTGTAAAATAAGGAAGTTACATTAGGTAAACCATAAGCCTATTCTTGACTACTTAGCAGATGAGCTCAGGTGTGAAAGAAATATAATATTTCTCTATTTTTGCCATATACATCCGACTCTGGTTCCCCATACCCCTGAGCTGGAAGGAATTTCAACCTCAGCTGTTACTGGTACATATCCATGCCCTCTACTCTGGCCAGGGCTGTGCTAAGGTCCGGGGTCTCTGAAACATCTAAGCATCAAAGAGGCCCCTATGTTCTTGTCAGTCAGGTTGCTGGCCCTCAGTGGTTATGGCTAAGATGCCTATTGTCCCCGCCAGCATCGCAGGTCCAGTGGCTTCAATGCTCTTAGGCAATGCTGGGAATCCTTGTCCCTAGGTCCACCCTCAGTGGGATCACATGATGCCATCTCCTTTGTGATACTCCACCCCTTTAGAACCTTGGTCGCCAGAACTACTTCCCAGACTCTAGGAATCTCCTTCCTTTCACTCCCTGATGGATCTCAAAGGCTCATCCCCTCATCTCTATCCATCAGGAACATGAAGAGATTTCTTTTTCCAGAGCCTCACCTTCTACAGAAGAAAGGAAGAGCTAGTCTTCCAGTACTTTCAACTTCCCCCCTAATTCAATCAGAGAGGAGAGTAAGTGATAGAGGGAGACCCCATGTTTACTAATTAATATCTCAATGAACTATCCTGGCCTGTCTAGATGGTGGTTGGCAAAGTCACGTAAATATTCTCTATTTGGTAGATTGTGTGAAAGGGGTGTAAGAATGGCCCCACACTCTCCTGGGGATTCTCTGACAGCAAAGGAAATGAAAGCAAGTAAGGAGACCAGAAGAGGGACTTGAAAGCTGGTCAGTGCATCTTGCTCAGAGTACTTCTCTATTCTGTTCACAATGTTGACCTTAAACACTGAAATATTTATTATTGGTAATAATAAACAATAGGGTGACTTCTCCCTGTCTAAATAAATAAACAACTTGTTTGTCATTTTGTTTTTGTCAAGGAAATTCATTCCAGCCTAGAAAGAAAATGCTCTGCCCCTCCCCCCAGGAAAGACCCACTCAGAATCAGTGTAACATTTACGAGAGCTCACAGCTGGTGGAACGCCCACCTGCCACCCACCTCAGAGAGAAATCAGACCCTTGCCCCTGGATGGCCAAGACATCCATCTGAATTTTTGCTCTCTGCCGGGTAGGGCAAGGGGAAGACATGTCATCCGACAGGGCCACCAGGCCCCATGAGAACTTCAGCCTCCTCTCCCCACTTCTCCAGCTCCCCTTCAGCCCTCCTTGTCTCAGGATTCCTGAGCATCTTCCCTGACCCTCGGCACATCTGTCCAAGCGCCCCACCCGGACTGCACACACCCAATATGCGGCCGATCCTTATTCCCTAGCAACCAAGGCCATCGCCTTTTCTCCCATCGTGACACTTGCCAGGAGTGGCCAGCACCGTTTGAACTTCAGATTGGAGCATTCCCATTATTATCGCTGACAGCAATAATCATGAATTATTCAACAGCTTCTGTATCAGGGCTGGCAAGGAACGGCCATTCTGATTGGAGGCCGCCGTGTCATCCGGCCCTCACTTTCTAGATTCTCATCAGACCAGACAGTTGCCTCCAGAACTAAGCCCAAATCCTCCATCTGGTTGGCTGCTGGGTCAGGGGCCAGAGAGGTCTCCCAAGTGGGGCCAGCTGGGTTCTGGTTCTTGCCCTGTCACATGAGATGGTGGAGGGTAAAAGATCTCATGGGTCACTGTCACGCCTGTCCACTTGGGAGATGAAATTCTGTTACTCTCCCACAGGCAGGACTGGCCAGCATTTCCTGGGGAGACAAGGCTCTCTGAAAGTGGGCTCAAGCTTCCCAAACACACCAGGGCCTGACCAGAACTCACAAGGGATGGACCTGGGTCAGAGAGGGAGTTAAACGACAGACAGCTCTTTCTGATGGACGCCCTGCTCCTGTGTCATGGGCTTTCACTCCCTTTGAAAAGCCCTGTCCACTTGGGACATTAAAATTGATCAAAGATTGGGCGCCTGGGTGGCTCAGTTGATTAAGCGACTGCCTTTGGCTCAGGTCATGATCCTGGAGTCCCGGGATCGAGTCCCGCATCGGGCTCCCTGCTTGGCAGGGAGTCTGCTTCTCCCTCTGACCCTCCTCCCTCTCATGCTCTCTGTCTCTCATTCTCTCTGTCTCAAATAAATGAATGAAATCTTTAAAAAAAAAATTGATCAAAGATTAACGAGATTCTTCAGAATACGACCAGTGGATCCTAGGGACCCTGTTAAGCTCAACCGGCATTTCATTCTTCATTTTTATATACTTTCCTTTCAGTAGCACAACTCTCTCTTCCTCTCTCCCTCCCTCCCTTAGTATAGATGCCACACAAACCTTCCTTCAGGATTTTTTGTTTGATTTTCTTTGGTTTTTCGTTTTTCCAGTGTTCTGTAATTTTATGACCCTCTGTGTGCCTGAACTCCTTGGGTAAATTTGCACATATGTCAAATAAATAAAGGTGACATGAAGACAATAGAGGACCCAACAACGGGACCTGTCTACAAGCTGCACCTTGGCAGCTGGGCTACCTGCGCTAAACTCAAATCTTATCTTTCAGCTTTAAAGTCAGCAGAAGGTGGGAAAGAAAGTACTAGAAACTATTGCCTATTTTCCACCGAACCAACTGAAGCAGTGTTCAACGCACCTTTTTTTAATTCAAAAAAGTCTTAATCATGGGCTGTAAACCAACCAACAACAAAACTCTCAAGTTCTTGAGATAAATCATAAAATGCCCGAAAGGGCCCATCTGGGATTTTCTATAAGAAACGGTTACCACTTGGAAGTCCCTCCTCTCATTCACAGCTACCAACTGCTATGACTCAGGCAGCAGTTTCCTCAATATCCTGTAACACGAGGACTGCAAGCATCCAGTCCTAGGAGCAAACAGAACGGAAGGAGACAAGCAGGGCTATCAAGACCCTGTTCATCAGTCTGGTCATTAGTGGTCTTCCCTGTAATTACTGATGGACTTCTGCAGGGAGCAGAGCTCCTGTCTATCAAATTAGCACAACCAGTAGAGGTGGGTTTGATTTTTCTGCATTTTATTCCTTTACAAATTTGCATTTTAGTTTGAGCCATATACCTCCAAAAGACAGTATGCTCTTCTTCTGGCAACAAAATTCACCTATCAATGTGTGTATTAGGTTGCCAGGGCTGCTATAACAAAATTCCACAGACTGGTGGCTTAAACCACAGACATTTATTGTCTCACAGTTTTGGAGGCTGGAAGCCTGAGATCAGGGTGTTGGCAGGGTTGGTTTCTTCTGAGGCCTCTCTCCTTGGCTTGTAGATGGCCGCCATCTTCCTGTATCCTCACAAGGTCTTTCTTCTGTATGTGTCTATGTCCTAATCTCCATTTTTTAAAGGACACCAGCCATATTGGATTAAGGCCCCCATATGACCTATTTTACCTTACTTACCTCTGTAAACGTTAGTCACTATAAAGTACTAGGGTTAGGACTTCAACATCTGAATTTTAGGAGGACATAAGTCAGCCCATAACAGAGTAGAAAAACTCTTGTAAATTGTTGCTCCATGCAGAAAGGCTACAAAGCTTGGTTCTGCAATCCTGCAGGGCTCAAAGTACTAGGACTCTGCTATAATGTTTGTTCGCTAAGCATTTCTGAGAAAGGAATCTCAGTATGGTCACCAGGGCAAATAGCAGGTTTCCACATTGTGTGCTGAGCATTTAACTAAACAGAGGCTGCATCCCACCAGGCCATTCTGAGAGCCAACATTTTTAGGTATCCCAGTTTATAGAAAGATTGCAAAGGAAATGCATACCAGTTTGCCCCGGTATGGGCAAATATTGAGAGCCTGAAACAGCATCTGGAGGTGTGTCATGTCAAAACAGAGCTGTGTCATGTTGAATTGCAACTGTGATTCCCGGTGAGCAATTGAGAATAATTCTAACGTCTCTCTACATACACAGCTGTGCATGTGTACAAGGCATATGTGGGCAATTAACTACAAAATGCCCAATCATTCAGTAAATCAGGCAGAGATGGTGAGTGTTCGTGAAAATGTGGGCCACCCAAAAAAGATGCTGAGAATCCAGAAAAATCACATTCCAACTGCTGATAGAAAAGGCTCCATCTACCTTTTCCCTCCCTGCAGTGGGTACCTGGTTCCCAAACCTCAGTCTGATAAAGAAACCCTAAGACCTGTATTTTAATATCCAGCAGGTTCTTAAACAACCAAAAGCATCTCAAATTTGTTAATCCCTTGGGAAGCCACCAAACTATTTACCGTGAAGATATCAGAAAATAAAGCACTGGTGATACAAAGATTTCTTTCACAAATCATGGATTCAATGGCAGGTGGCACCCAAACAAAAGATGTCACTTGGCTAATTTTTAGAATTCTATCTCAATCTTGACCCCAGCAGGAAGCCCAGCGATTGAGTCCCTGTTGTCTGTGCTTGGTTGGGAAACAAACCTCCTTCAGAACTATTCTTAATATAGGAATTTGGGGGCGCCTGGGTGGCTCAGTTGGTTAAGCTACTGCCTTCGGCTCAGGTCATGATCCTGGAGTCCCGGGATCAAGTCCCGCATCGGGCTCCCTGCTCGGCAGGGAGCCTGCTTCTGCCTCTGACCCTCCCCCCCTCATGTGCTCTCTCTTTCTCATTCTCTCTGTCTCAAATAAATAAATAAAATCTTTAAAAATAATAATAATAAAAAAATAAAAAAATATATATAGGAATTTGGAGAAATTTACTCTGAGAGGAAAAGATAATATAACACAAGAGTTGTGGCCTAGTTTCTCAAAAGACCATTATGGGAAGAATGAAAAGATTCCTCCAAGAAACCTGTTAAAGGTCTCCAAAAGATCTTCCTGAATTTCACATCTCCTTCTAATTTGCTTCAGAAAAGTAATGCACAGTAGTCAATGTCATGCAGCATGTTAAATAAAAGTATACCTGAACTCATTACATTTTAACTGACGAACACGTACTTTTGCAAGGAAACTTCCTTTTGCCTTGCCAAGACCTGCTGGATTTATTCAACCATGATTGGCCAGCACTGCAGAGTATAGCCAACTTTTCTCCAGTCTCTGGGAGTTCTAGGGCTCCACTCGATGTTTCCTTCAGTTTGAATATTGCATTGCTTACTCACAGAGATCTCGCTGCCACCAAAATCCTATTTCCTGATTTCTGTCCCCGTAAACATTTTGGTGGTTTTCTAAAGGGTTAACAAACACAAGATGTTTTTAATCATGCAGGGACCTGCTGGATATTAAGATGCAAGTCTCACCATTCTTCTGTCAGCATCAAATGGCTGTGGGTCACACTGAGGTCTCAGTTCCAGCTACCATTAGAAAAAAAAATTTTTTAATTCAGTGGGAATAAAGACATCAGCCCCCCCCCCAAAAAAAAACACCTACTTCTGAGCGCACTGTTAAGTAAGACATCCTGTTAGAAACCAGCTTAAAATGACACTGTATAGCACCCCAGCCATTAGATTCAATGTAGGTTTGTGATCATATCAGTAAGAAATTGTAACATAGGTTTTGGAATCATTTGAATAATTTCTAGAAGAAATTGAAAGACAGACCCAAGATAACCCCTTTAGAAACTTTATTTCCATAAGAAAAAAAAGATGTGCCTTAAGTCATTTCTATTATGTGTCTTTCCCAGAAATATCATCCACCAAAACCATAACAACCACCTGAAGCTACTTTCTCAAATTACATTAAATGAATGCTTACTATATAGAGAGAAGCAACCAAATCAGGACTTTTGGGTGTGCAGAGTTCAGAACCAAAGCATTCTGGAAGCACATGCCCACAGGATTGTAGAGGGAGGTCAACACAGCTGGTCCAAACTTCAGATTCTGAAAAGATTCATTTCTTTTTTAGCCCTTTTATCAAGTTGGAGGGCTTGGACATAGACTTACTGGGCCAGCATGTTGTTGGGGCTTCAGGGTGCAGCTAGAAGTCAAAGCCATGATTTGGCTTTGACTCAGGAACGACTCAGACTCAGGGCCCGGACAAGTCAAGTCTTGCTGGATTTAGTTCCCAGGGCTATGACCCACCCCATAAATCCCTACTGTTCCTGATTCCTCAGGAAATGGGAGGCTTGGTCAATTGCTCCCTGTGCTCTAGCTCTGCATCTGGGGGGTAAGCCGAGAAGGACAGGGAAAGTCCTCTTCAGGGCCAAGCCCATGATGGCAGCCAAGCAGCTGAGTAGCAGCCATGGCTTTGACTTCTAGCTGCACCCTGAAGCCCCAACAGCATGCTGACCGAGTAAGTCTATGTCCAAGCCCTCCAGCCTGATAAAAGGCATCAGCACAGAAACGCCCAGTGCTGAGAGGCGGCCACCACTAAAGCTAATCCAGGCACGCCACCCTGATACGTTCCACCAGGTCCAACTGCATAGCAAAGCATCCAAAGGAGGTCAAACTGAAACATGACAAGACGGAGGAGAAGAGAGATGAGAAATTACTTGGACAGGAGACAATCCAACACCAAACCAATAAAAGCCACCTAAGTCAGAGACAGGCAGACAAAAATTAAAACTCCAGTTTGCCCAAAGAGAGCTGGGTAGGGACGGAATCTCACCTCCACAGCTGGTAGACAGAAGTTCACTGCCAAGGGTTAACCACCATCCAGGACACTCTAAGAGCTCAACTGTGGCAAACTGAATCCAGTACAGACTCAGTCAAAACATCCCCCTGGTGGGGCACCTGCGTGGCTCCATTGGTTCAGTGTCCGACTCTTGATTTCGGCTCGGGTCACAATCTCAGGGCCATGAGATACAGCCCCGCGTCAGGCTCCACCCTGAGCATGGAGCCTGCTTGAGATTCCCTCTCTCCCTCTCCCTCTGCCCCTTGCCTACCCCCTGTTCTCACTCTCGAAAGAAAGAAAGAAAGAAAGAAAGAAAGAAAGAAAGAAAGAAAGAAAGGAAGGAAGAAAGAAAGGAAGAAAGAAAGAAAGATGCCCCTGGTAAAGCCAGTACTAAGAAAGTCAGCATCCTTCTTGGAAAATCACTAGATAGTACTATCTACAGGTCAAGAGACTTAAGGATTTCATATGTGCCATGGAGAATGTGAATTTCCACGGGGCAAAATAACAAAGGCAAACTAGAGTAAAGGGAGGCAGGGAAGCGTCTGGTGAGAGAAAGGAGTCATATCTTATTCATGAGGTTATCACTGATAGAGGAGAAACTGAAAACCAAATAACTGCACTTTCTCAAAGTCATTGATAAAGATAAAAGTGCATAAGGCACCTCACTGAAAACATGGAATTAAATAAGAGCAAGAACATCCTTTTTTACCAGAAAAAAAAGAAGAAGAACATTAAATTAGAGAAGAGAGAGATGAATGAATTCAAAGCCAGGATGGAAATTAGAAACCAACAGTTGTCAGGTAAAGGCTCCATGGTCATACATAATTAAAACTCATATGGCCAGTAACTCCTCACCCGTGGGATGTCTCAGAAAACTAAGATCAGGGTGGGGAGGGAGCCTGGATGAGCCCTAATGAGTTAGAAAGGCTAGATGAGTCATTGTGCATCCGCCTGTTCTCAAACTCCAATGCACACTGGAATCCCCTGGAGATTTGTAAAAGCAGACAATCCTAGGACAGGGACCTCTGGGGTTAGGACTGGGCAGCTGGACTTTTTAAAGTGCAGCTGGTCCCGGGTGTTGAAACCATTAAAGCTGGTTGAGAGGAGCTATGAGCTCATAACCACTTTCAATTTTCCAAGAAAAACTGATGCAACAAGTTTAAAAGATTTTTTTAAAAAATGAAGGAGAGGTTCTACTACCCACAGCCCCCAATTCCAGCAGCCTCAAAGCTCCATTTGCCATTCACTTTCCACCAGACCAATCTAGAAAAGCCCAGAGAAGGTTGTGGAACCTGTCCTACTGCACTTCATATCAGAGATGCCAGTGACAACTGAGCTCTCTAAGTCTGCGGGACACCAGCATATGCCTCATCCGGAGGAAGATGCTGTTCTGACATCCCAGGAGGGTCTGGATTCATGGACAGAACACACAGACTAATCTGGTAGGATTTGATACAGTGATTCTTGATGTTCAAGATCATGCATAGCGCCTTGAATGGTGCAGATGAGTAATGAATGAATAGTTGAGGGCTGGGTGACCACAAGAAGGCTTGAGGATAACCTGTGAATTGCATTTTAGGGCAATTCTCTTTTTCCCTCACTTTCAGTAAAAGTGACTGAAAGAGTCTTAAACAAGCTGGAACATTTTCCCCCATCCGTTTAGTTTCTAAGTCTTTAAAACTAATTAATTGTTACTAACAGAACATAGAGGTAAACATTAGTCGAGAGCAATTTAACGGTCCTGCCTAAATGCTGGAGAAAAACTGCCACATCTGACTTCACCCTATAAAGCTCCAACTTCAGGGATATAGGTACCATCCTCCTGCCTCTTTGACAGATAAGAGGAACCTGAGAAGAAAGGATGAACAAGCACTCCCTTGATAAGGTCCACTCAGAACAGACCCAACAGCACACAGAGCCGCGCTGGCCTTCTGCTCTCCTGGCCAAATGGGGACATGTCCTGGAAAGAAGAAACAGGAAAAAAGAAACAGAAACGTTCTGAGCAACTCAGAATTTCTAGGCCCATCAGAGAATCCTGCAACCCTCAAGCAGTTGGAAACACAGATCATTATCTGCATATCCCCATGCCATTTCCACACGCCCATGTTCGGCCTTATGCGGTGATGCTCAGGAGGTGATTGTGCTCCTCTGTGGCCATTTGGAACTAGCATTCCCAGCAGAAGGGCAGCAACACATGGCTCTGGATTGGTGAGGATGGGTGGGCGGGGCACCAGCTCTGGGAAACTAAAAGAAGGGAGGTAAGGGCAGAAGGAGCAGGTCCACAAGGGTCCGGATGGCTTAGTGCGAAAGAAGGGAAGTGTCAGTGGGCGCTTGTCCTTGGGGTCCTCTCCCATGCGGAAGGGTTGAAAAGAAACCATTAGAGACTCACCTGGTTCAAAGCTTCTTTTCTGACCACAGAAAATGAAATTGATCACTTCTGAAAATGCCCAGGATGTATATTTTACCAGCAGAGGTATTTGTATTTGTCTAAGGGGTGAAGCACGAAAACTTCATGATGGAACAGCTGCTGTTTAATTGACGGACCCTCAAATCTCACCAGACAGCTAGCAAAGAGGTCCTCACTGGACTTGGGTTGGTCTGGACTCCAGTTCTGGCTTTGTCATTTCCTACTGTGGAATTTTAGACAAGTGTCCTCACTCATGGAGCCTCGGTCTCCTTAGACCCGCGCCAGAGGGATGTCGTGAGGTTTGAGTGGGAGAATACATGTAAGTCCTTGCTGAGGGTCAGCACAGAGTGGGGGCCTCATAGACCTTCACTCGCTCATTCACTGATGGGGCTACGCTGTCATCAGGGGGCCACCAGGAAGAACTGGGTTTCCCACCCTGGATTTTTACACCCACATGTTAGTAAGTCTCATGCAAAAAATAGTGTTCCACGGTCAAATAGTAGAAGAGACAGTGGGCTCAACATCGTTAAACCATTTTCTTCTCTTGCCCAACTTCTCAGAGCCATTAAATATGCTAATGTGCACTGGGATCTCCAGAGAATACTCATGGCAGCGAATAAAATATGCAGCATTTCTCAAGCTTAATTCTGTAAGGAACTTGTTTTCTGACACACTAACTTCCACACTGACCCAGGAGAGTGTTCCATGGCCCACAGTTCAGGCAATGTTTATCCAGAGCAAAGATCAGTAATGCATATGAGACCGTGGCTCACCCAGCCACCCTGTGGGGTGTGATATTTGCTGACTGGCATTTACCCAGGCACCATATCATGAGGGAAGAGACATTCTGGAGTCAAGAATGATGGTAATACTACCAAAAAAGGAGAGTGCCAGCCAGAGGAACACCACACCAGCCCACATGAGGCCATTAATATCAATCCATGGGAGGCCAGGCCCATCCGAGCTCCCCCTCGTTAGAGGCTCAACACAACATCCATTAGGGGCCTGTTTTGTTTTGTTTTGTTTTCAGAAGAACATATCACTAAATTTATAATGCAATATCAACAGAAAAATCAGACTCTCCTTAATGAAAAAAAATCACTTTCTGTGTGAATGGATCCATTCTGTAAAGTGTAGAAACCCATAGCATTAGAGTTGACTATTTGTCACAGGTGAGAAGGAAGGGTTTAGGATTATGTAAAAATTTTTCACATAAAATCACCTTTGTTAATATTTTTATGTTGTACTACTTCAAATGCACATAATTTACACTTGCATAAATGTCAACAATCTCTACTCCTAGTCAGTCACCAGTGTTCTTTCAAAAGCATTCTCCAATCTGCCACTTAATTTTCCTGTTTGTCACCAACCCTCACCACACTCACTGGGATCACAGAGAAACCTACCACCCTTCATGCCTACAATATTTCCCCTCCCAACTCACTCTGCATGCTGCTAGCTCAACCTCCCTAAAACAATCATCACTGCACTTCCCCATTCAGAGACCTTTGATGCCCCCCCTTTGCTTATGGGATGTCCAAACCCAACCCAGCAACTGGTTTTTGAGGCTCTCCACAATGGGGATTCAGCCTCTCTGCCCAGGTCTTGCCAGTAATCTTATATGACACTTTCTGAGACTGTAAGCCTACTTTGCTCCTCTCAATCCCAAGGCTTTGTGCCTCCAGTCTCCCTGGCAAACATGTCCACCCTGCGCCTTGCCAACTCTAAATCTTCAAGAACCCCCAATCCTCAAGTCCAGAAATCTTCAACATGCCTCTAGTCCAGTCCTCCCCTAATCAATTCTATAGTAGAGTCTGTACTCTCCATTAAGTACTTAATCTTTTATTACCTTCTGTTGCTATTTAATTTTTTCTATAGATATTTGATTTTTCATGTATCTTTGACTTGGTTCACACAACTAAATTCCAACTTTCTTAGGGACAAAAGGCCTGTCATCTGCTTTCTTTGTAATACCACTAAAAATAACAATAATGGGAGGGAGAGAGGGAAGGAACAGGTTAGTAAGCTAGAGTGGGAAAATTCACCCCTCCGAAGGAAAGCATTCACGCCAACCTCCAATCTCCAAAGAACCGGGGCTCCCCTCTCACAATTATCACAAGAAATTGCAGCTAGGCCTCCTTCAGGTTCTAGGTTCACCACTGGCAGAGAAGGAAACAGGAAAATAAATAAACAGGGATATGTAGCTATACCAAATAAGACAGCAAGGTGATGAAATCTCAGAGCCATAAACTCCTGCCAAGCTTAGCAACCCTTGGTTCAAATTTGCTCAACTTTCCTAAAGGTTGAGATTGGGGAGAACTTATATTTTTGCATTCGGTGACTTTTTGAGAACAGGGGATACAAAAAAGGGCCTGTGGTATCATGTATGTGTTCCTATGCACACGTGTTACGGAGACACCAACACAAATACAGAGAAATAGCACTGAAAACACTTCAGAACTTATCATCATACCCTTCAAAACTGCAAGCCTTCAAAGTACAAAGTACAATAAAAATATCAGCATGGTAGGGCACCTGGGTGGCTCAGTCAGTTAAGTGTCCGACTCTTGGCGTCAGCTCACATCATGATCTCACAGTTGTGGGATCGAGCCCCAAGTCAGGCTCTGCCCTCAGCATGGAGTCTGCTTCAGATTTTCTCTCTCTCTCTCTCTTTCTCCTCCTTCTCTCAAATAAATAAATAAATAAAAACTTTTTAAAAAATATATCACCATGTTGAAACCACTAGAAATCACCATGGTCTTCCCTTTCTCTGTGGAAAAATTATTGCTCTTTGTGACCACCTGGGACCCCAGAATAGGTAGTGAATCTCCCGAGTTACCTTTGTCTTTATCACTCATGTAAACCTGTTCCCTGCTAAATAAAACTTTAGATTCTACATCTGATCAAGCATGTAATATTCAATTCACTCATTTTTGGGTTACTTTCTTAGAATACAAAGCAAAAGTTACAAGGGAAAAAGCCAAAGATTCTTATGGGACAAGCAGGTGGCAGACTTGCCTTCAGCTTAAGCAAAGATCTCTCACCTGCATATCTGAATAGCGCCTGTTTTGGGGGCAATCTAATGAGTCAAAAAACAGCCCTATTTACTTAAATTCCAAAGCTTTAAAATAAAAAAAAAATAGATGTCATCTTCCAGCAATGACAGACAAGCATATAGAAAAACTGGATAATATTAAAAAAAACAATAATCTCTTTGAAGGTATCTAAAAGTTACCAAGACAACCAAAACCCGAAAGTCTAGTTCCCAGAGTAAGGAGGCATAGAAGTTGCCCAAAACTACCCACCACCACCACTTAGGCATTTCCTGATTTGTAAATTTCCCAGGCAGAGAAGAGAGAAGCAGAGCAGAAAAGAGCTGTTAGAGGGATGATAAACTAAGCAGAGCTGTCACTCCTAGTAAGGAGATATAATTGGAGGTCAAGGCCTAGCAAAGTGGAGGAGCCCTGATATACACTCCAGGCTTTCAGTTGGGACCCCTGAAGAGTTACATCTTCTGGGTAAGGGGGATCGAATTAAGATGATCTGCTCCTTAATGATGTTATGTATGGTGATTAACGTAACATAATAAAATTAAAAAAAAAAAAAAAAGATGATCTGCTCCTACTATAATACTCTGCCTGCCTGCCAGAAGCTAAAGAAAAAAAAACCCTCCATGTGAAAACATCTCATCAAGAGCCACCATAGTTTTTCATTTAAAATTCCCAAGATTCAAGGGTGCTTGGGTGGCTCAGTCGGTTACACATCTACCTTCGCTCAGGACATGATCCCAGGGTCCTGGGGTCAAGCCCTGCGTCAGGCTCCCTGCTCAGTGGGGAGTCTGCTTCTCCCTCACCCCTCATCCCTGCTCATGCGTGCATGTTTTCTCTCTCTCTCAAATAAATAAATAAATAAATAAATAAATAAAATCTTTTTTAAAATAAAATAAAATGCCCAAGATTCAGTTAAAAGTTACCAGGCCTCCCAAGAGACATAGATCAAGAGGAAAAGAAAAACAATTGAAATAATCTCACAGGTGGTTCAGATATTGGGTTTATTAGAATTAACTTTAAAATAACTGATAAACAGGGTGCCAAGGTGGCTCAGATGGTTAAGTGTCTGCCTTCAGCTCAGGTCATGATCCCGGAGTCCTGGGATCGAGTTCCACATCAGGCTCCCTGCTCAGCGGGAAGCCTGCTTCTCCCTCTGCCTCTGCCTCTCTCTCTGTCTCTCTGACTCTCATGAATAAATAAATGAATAAATAATATTTAAAAAAATAAAAATAAAATAAAATAACTGATGAACATATTTAAGAAAACAGATGACGAGATAAGACTCTCACCAAAGAACTGGCATATACATATATGAATCAGATGGAAATTCTAGGACTGAAAAGTACATTGTAACAGAAGAAACTAAGAATGCTATTGATGGATTCACAGCAGAATAGACCTAGCTGAAGAGAGAATTAGTGATCTGGAAGATGACAGTTCAGTAGAAAATATCCAGAGCAGTGAATGGAAAGGAAAAAGAAAAATCCAAAGAAAACCAAAAGAAAGTATATTTGAATCTGTGAAAAAGGACAAATATTTACTGAATACATGTCACAGGCTAGACACAATCGTTTTCAAGTAACTAAGTCTGCTTTCATAAGACATACTGATTTGTATTTTACAAATTTGAGGGAAAATATTCAGAACTGATATTTAAAATAGAGTTTCTTTTAAAAATATATTCATAATAATAACAACGTAAAGAACACTTTACCGTGAATGAAGTGTGAAGCCTAGTAAAAGAACATGATGGTCTCTAAAGTTGGAAAGAACTAGGTTCACATGCTGCTGTTACCTGTTACCTGGACATACGGTGGGCCTCAATTTCTTTATCTATGAAAGGCAACAATACCTTCCTAAAAAGCTACTGGAAGAATGAAATACATTAAAGTACATATAATACATAGCAAAAACCCATAGGCTAAATAAATGTTCATTCCCTTCCCTCCTCCCCCAAGTCTCACTTATTTAAACAGCATTCAGTGAGTGTGTGATTTATTCCACTTAGGTCACCTATGAATCAAACACATGTAATATACACCCTTTTTGGATCCTATGGCAAACTTGGGGCCAACAACGGTCAAGTCCCTATCAGTTAAAAGAAAACGCTGGGTTTCACCTAAAAAAAATAGTGGTGGCATGTCAGAAAGGCTGAAAAACTGGTTTGGTGAAGAGGGTTAGGAGTTTGTCCTGGAATATGTCAGATTTTAGGGGCTAATGTGTCTCCTAATTGGAGATGGTCATCAATAGTTAGAAACCTGAACCCAGAGCTTAGGCAGAAGTGAAGACTTAGTGGATAAGGAAAGTCAAGGGATTGGCTGAAACCACCATGGGAAAAATGTACAGCAGGAAAAAAGGGTCAATATACTAAATATAGCCAGTGCTCTGGGAAGCTTTAGGAAGAAGTCAGTGAGTTCCCACAGCCAGAATGAGCATCAGAACACAACATGGGTCTCTTGGGACTTACTTTACCTCATGAGTCACAATCATGTTCTATTAACTAGATAAGATTCCCTATCACATGATTTCATAGCAGCCTGTACTTTTCCTTTGGGGTCCTAATCATAACTGTATTTCAGTAATTTTTGTGAAATGGTTCATGTATTGCCTCTCCTCCTAGATGTTATGATCCTTGAGGGCAGGGGTTGTCTCTTTCTTGTTCACCACCACATCCCCAGTACCTAACTAGCAAAGTGCCTTGCAGATAGTACCTTTCAATAAATGTGATCAATAAAATAATGAGTAAAATCAGCTCAATGGTTATAAGCCTAAAATCCTGCTTCTCCAAGTGTGGTCCAGCAGCATCACCCTCACCTGAGTGCTTGTTAGAAATGCAACTTCTCATGGGGGCTCCTGGGGGGCTCAGTCGTTAAGCGTCTGCCTTCGGCTCAGGTCATGATCCCAGGGTCCTGGGATCAAGCCCCAAATCGGGCTCCCTGCTCTGTGGGAGGCCTGCTTCTCCCTCTCCCACTCCCCCTGCTTGTGTTCCCTCTCTCGCTGTGTCTCTCTCTGTCAAATAAATAAAATAAAAAATAAAAAATAAAAAATAAATTTAAAAAAAAAGAAATGCAACTTCTCAGACTCACCCCAGACCTACAACCCCCAAGTGATTTGTACGCACATAAAAGTTTGAAAAGCACTGGCTCAGTGTAGACACTTTTGATAACTAGGCCAAGAAAACCTCCCCCTTGAATGAGTAGAGGAAGAGGGGGGAAATAATTTTGACTCAGTAGCCTGTTTTCAACCAAAATTATTGGGGAACCTGTATTTTTCAAAGACAACTATGATGTGTAATGATTATCTGATTGCTTGCCTTCAAATCAGAGGTTCTCACCTGGGCTGCACTTAGCAGCAGTGGGGAGTTTTAGAAAGTACTGATGGCTGGGGGCACGTGGGTGGCACAGTTGGTTAAGTATCCAACTTGGTTTCCGCTCAGGCCATGATCTCAGGATAGTGAGATTGAGCCCTGCCTCA
Organism: Mirounga angustirostris; assembly: GCF_029215605.1. Taxonomy (NCBI): domain Eukaryota; kingdom Metazoa; phylum Chordata; class Mammalia; order Carnivora; family Phocidae; genus Mirounga; species Mirounga angustirostris. The sequence continues at coordinate 24,732,519 of NW_026991723.1, forward strand.
GGCTCTGTGTTCAGCATGGAGTCTGCTTGAGATTCTTTCTCCCTCTCCCTCTGCTTCTTTACCCCCCATGCGTTCTCTCTCTCCCTCTCTCAAATAAATAAAATCTAAAAAGGAAGGAAGGAAGGAAGGAAGGAAGGAAGGAAGGAAGGAAGGAAGGAAGGAAGGAAGGAAGGAAGGAAGAGAGGGAGGGAGGGAGGGAGGGAGGGAGGGAGGAAAGAAGGAAGGGAGGGAGGGAGGAAGGAAAAATATTGATGCCTGGATCCCACCTCCCCTTCCCAGAGATTCTGATTTAATGAGTCTGGAGGTTGGCTTGGCCACAATGATTTATAAAGCTTCTCAGGTGACTCTGATGTGCAGCCAAGATTGAGAACCACTGCCCTAGATAATTCCAACTCCTACAACTTGAGCCTCTGAACCAGGTGTGCCCCAGACTGTACCAAGCCTCTCTCTAGTTATGGGTTATGCCTAGCTGCAAGGAAGTGGATGACCAGCTCAACTGACCAGCTGGTCTCACTCTGAACCCCATTGTATTCTGATCCACTTCCAAGGAACATGAAGGCTTTGTTGCCAAGCTCTTCAATGACTGCACTTCTCCCAATTACCAACACCTTCCCATGTCAAGGTTCTATTAGTGAGGAAGAAAAGTTTTGTCTCACACACCAGCATCATTTGATTGAGCCTGTAGAGCAAAAAGCATTCTGGTATGCCATAGTACTTCCAGATATCCAAGACTCAGTTATTAGCTTCCTGGCCCTGTATCTTCAGTCTCCTTACCATTCTCATCTCTGCTTTCAGATGCTACCCACCTGGACTCCAGTTGTCCACACTACTCCCACTCAATTTAGACATTCCAAGCCTTGGACTCTGTTTGGATCTTTCCTTAAAAGAATTCACATATTGCTTGTCCTTTCCCACAATGACTTGAGCTCTCAGTGTAAGAAAAACCATCAGACTCTTTCCTCTCCCCATGAGTTCATCCCCAAATTCCAAACGTTTGCCCTGCTCTAATGTTTAGGCAAATTTTCCTTTTCTGGACCACAGCCTTCATTTTCTCAGAACTGGCCTTCCTTCTTTATCCTCTCTCTCTCACCCCAAAAACTATATCCTGAAGAATGACAGCTCCTATGTCCAGAGATTTATAATTGTCAAATTCTCATACTTCTTAAAAAACTCAAACCATGCAGTCCATTCTAAGCAGTGGCTTACAGAGAGCTACTAACCATAATATTAATGCTCCAATAAGGGTTCTTTTTTTTCTTTTTTTTTAAGTTTATTTATGTTAGAGAAAGAGAGAGTGGGGGAGGGGCTGAGGGAGAGGGAGAGAGAGAATCCTCAAGTCGACTCCCCACTGAGCGCAGAACCCAACACAGGGCTCAATCTCACAATCCTGAGACCACGACCTGAGCTGAAGTCAAGAGTCAGACCCTTAACTGACTGAGCCACCTAGGCGCCCCTCCTCGACTAAGGTTCTAAACTTGGGCCTGTAGCTTCCCTATATGGGCATCAGGGGGTCTGCGATGTCTTCCCCTTTGTTGTTATGCTAAATGTGTATCGTGAACATTTCTGTGCAGAAAGTCCATAATTTTCATAAGATCTTCAAAAGAGTCCTGAAAGCATATGAAATTAATCATTTGGAAAAATGCAAATCAAAACCACAATGCTATACACTTTACAACCATTACGATGGCTATTATGGGGGAAAAAGAAAAGAAAACAAGTGTTGGTGAGGATGTGGAGAGATTGGAATCCTTGTGCATTGCTGATGGGAATGCTGTGGAAAATAGTATAGTGGTTCCACAAAAAATTAAGCATAGAATTACCCAGCAATTCTACTCCCAGGTATATGCCCAAAAGAACTGAAAGCAGGGACTCAAGCAGATATTTGTATACCCATGTTTACCGCAGCATTCACAATAACCAAAAGGTAGAAATAACCCAAATGTCCATTGATAAATGAATGAATAAACCAAGTGTGATATATTTATATAATGGAATATTACTCACCCTTAAAATGGAAAGAAATTCCGATACCTGCTACGACATGAATGAACTCTGAAGTCATTATTGCTACATGAAATAAGCCAGACGCAAAAGGAAAAATATTATACGATTCCACTTATATGAGGTACCTAGAATAGGCAAATTCATAGAGACAAAAAGTAAAATGCAGATTAGTAGGGGCTAAAGGGAGGGGCATATTGGGATTTATTGTTTAATAGGTACAGAGTTTCAGTTGGGGATGATGAAAAAGTTCTGAATAGACAGCTGTGATGGTTACACAACATTAAGAATGCACTTAATGTCGTGAATTGTACACTTTTAAAAAGTTAAATTGGTTAAGTTTTATGTTATGTATATTTTACCATAATAAAAAGTGGCTTAAATGCTAAATTTTATGTCATATATACGTTACCACAATAAAAAAAGAGTCCTACACCCAAAAAAATATATAAGCTTCCACCTTAATAGAAGGAGAAGCTAAGCCTCAGACCCATTCACCTGTCACATATATTTGAAAGGCTTGAAACATTGCCCCACTGCCACCCTGCCTCATCGGTTTGGTAAATTATCCTTCAAGACTTGGCTCAAACATCACAGCCTGCATGAAGCCTCCCCAGTTGCCTTCAAGCAGAGTAAGGTACCTTCTCCTCTGAACTCCCCAAGGTCCCTTACATTGTATTGTAGAACATGGCCTAATCATTAAATGATCATTGAATGAATTATTGAATGAAAGAATGAACAAACTTACACATGTATTTGCTCCTGTAGTTCTCCTTGACAGGGAAAAAGAATAACAACATTTCCAAGTTGGAAGAGCTCATAGAAGTCATTTTCCTGATATATCCAGTGATTTCAGAGAAAAAAAGCATGTAATTCTTAACAAACATTTGTTTTCTGTTTCCTGTCCTCTCTTCCTTCTAATTTTATCTCTCTGACCATAATCACTCCTAGTCAACAATGTCTTGGAGGTCCTAGCCCCTGAAATTACACAACAACAGCTACAGGACTTGGAAATGAGGAAATAAAATTGCCATTATTTGCGAATGATATTATTGTCTGCCCAGAACATTGAAAAGGATCTGCAGACAATATATTAAAAATAACAGAAAAGTTTAGCACAGTTGCTGGATATAAAAATGATATACAAATATCAGTTGCATTTCTACTCAACAGGAACAAACAACCAGAAAAAGTAATTAAAAAGAAAACATCATTTACAGTAGCACAAGAGAATAGCAAGTCCCTAGGAATAAAGCTAATGAAAGATGGTATGATCTCTTTAGGGAAATTCATAAAGCTTTATTAGGAGATATTAATTTACCATTATAAATATACCAATCTTCTCCCAAAATGATTTAACGATTCAATGCCATTCTAATCAAAATCCCAACAGGGTTCTTCATGAAACTTAATAAGATGACTCCAAAATTTATATGGAAGAGTAAAGGGCTAAGAATAGGCAGAACACAAATGATAAAGAAAAAAAGAGAGAAGATACATGCCTTACAGGTATCAAAACTTATTTTTTTAAGATTTTATTTATTAATTTGAGAGAGAGAGGAGCATGAGCAGGGGGGAGGAGCAAAGGGAGAGGGACAAGCAGACTCCCTGCTGAGCAGGGAGCCCAATGCAGGGCTCCATCCCAGGACCCCGGGATCATGACCTGAGCCGAATAAAGACGCTTAACCAACTGAGCCACCCAGGTGCCCCTAAGTATCAAAACTTATTATGAGCCACAGTAAGGAAAATAATGGGTATTAGCACAGAAATGAACAAAGTGAGCCATGAAATAGAATGAAGAACCCAGAAAAAGACATTTACACATAGGAAATTTTAATATATGATAGAAGTGACTTGTCCTATCAGTAAAGACAAGAGTGATTTTTCACTACACAGAGCTCGAAAAACTAGTTCCCCCATAAGAAAAAGTACGAAATGGGATCCCTACCATACACCACATAAAAAATTAACTCCAGATAAGTCAAGGATTTAAATGTTGCTATAAACTGAATGTTGTGAATGCCCGTAAAAGAAAAAGAAAAAAAAAAAAGCTAATCAAAATCAGCTGTGCTTAGGGAATGCAAATCAAGACCACAATGAGATATTATTTTAAATGATTCAACTGGCAGAGTTTTAAAGTCTGATAATACTAAGTGTTGGCAAGATGTGGATCCATAAGATCTTTTACACACTGCTAGCAAGCATATAAACTAGTGCAACCTTTGGGGGAAATTGTTGTATATTATATCCTAACATGGTACATTCTCACTCCAGCAATGCCACACTTACACATATACTTCAAGAGATTAGTGTTGAAACACAACAGAAGACATGTACAAAAATGTGCATAGCACCACTTTCACAAGAGTAAAAACCTAGGAACAATCACAGCGTCAATCAACAGGACAGAAGATGAACAAATTGCAGTCTATTCAGACCACATAACATTATTCAGCAGTCAAAACAAATAAATCCAAACAACAACAAATAATATGACTGAACCATAGCAACATAATATTAAGTGAAAAAGGGTAAATTCTAAGAGATGACACAGAGCAAAATATCACCATTTTATAATCTAAAAAGCAAATAAAAATTTTTAAAAGCTTTATAGGAAAACACATAAGAAAGCAAAACTAAATTCAAGGAAACTAGATAAAAAGAAACACCAAGGAATGATGAACTCAGAAGCCAGGATGGTGGTACCCTCGGTAGAAGGAAGCAGGGAGATAAGCGTGAGGAGGGCACATTTAGTTAGATGTCCCTTATTGTTAAGATTCCAGGTTTATGGATGCTTATTACATTCTGATAAACAGATTAACAAATAAAGAAGAGGGAGCCTTTGCATGTTTCAAGCATATGAGTGTGTTGTGAACTAGGGATTACGATTAATCCAATTCTGGGTACTAGAGGTATTTTAAGGAAAACAAAAACCAAAGGGGGGGATAATGGCTTTTCTAGGGGTATGATAAAAAATGACAGTTCTTATGGACTCTGAGGAATAAACTGAGGGTTTTAGAGGGGAGGGGGGTAGAGGGATGGGTTAGCCCAGTGATGGGTATTAAGGAGGGCACATATTGCATGGAGCATTGGGTGTTAAACAATGAATCATGGAGATTTTTGACTATATCAAAAACTAATGATGTAATGTATGGTGACTAACATAACATAATAAAATAAAATTTAAAAAAAACTTAAATGAAAATATTGGCCACATACCAAAAAAAAAAAAAAAGACAGTTCTATTCTTAAGAAAAATTCTGCTCCCAGATTTTTAAAGTGATCATTGTTTAGAAGGCTATCTGTCCACAGACAAAGCAAATACTACAATAACACCATTAAAGGAAAATCAAGAGGCGCCTGCCGTGGCTCAGATGGTTAAGCGTCTGCCTTCGGCTCAGGTCATGATCCCAGGATCCTGGGATCAAGTCCCGCATTGGGCCCCCTGCTTGGCAAGGAGTCTGCTTCTCCCTCTCCCTCTGTCCCTCCCCCACCCCGCTCATGTGCTCTCTTGCTCTCTCTCTCTCAAGTAAATAAATAAAATCTTAAAAAATAATAATGATTTGTCATTATTCCCTCTTGTGACTCCAAATATTTACTTGGGAAAAGCTGTTGTGTTGTTTTTTTGGCTTCTTTATAAAATAAGTTGATGAGGCCAGTGAAGGAAAACCTAGGTTTCCCTGTTAGGGAAACCTCACAAACGAGACCTATAAAGCAAAGCAAACAAAAGTGAAGACGTCACATCACTTGTACTTTGCCAGGACATCTCTTCACTGTCTCCAGGAAGCCTGCTGGGCCTCAGCCATTGGGGACAATGCTTGTGCATGAGGAAAGCATTCATTTACATGAGGTACACAAAAGCATTCCTCAAGTGGTGTAAGTAGCTCCCAGGCTCATTGGCGGGGTCGAAAACAGATTCTGGGCTGAGTTCCCAGGAATGACTCCAAAGCACGCACCACCAGGTACATTTGGGGAGGTACCCCCCATCTGTTTGAAAACTTCAAAGAACATTTATTTGCTAGATTCTCTATGCTACAATTTCAACAAACACTGTGAAGCTTTTTACAACTGTGGGTAACTCACAAAACAGTAACGGACAAAGAGTTTTCTTTTTTAAAGACATCAATAGGTACTATTGTATAATTGTATAATCTGTGAGGAGGTTAACATCATCCATTAAGCCCTTAAACAAGGCCAGTGGGATGTTCCAAGAGAAATCAGACTCCATGCTCTCAGTGATTACGGTTCTTCATCACTGACTAATATCTACAGGTCATTTACAGTAGATTCTACTAGGCTTAGTGGACGAAAACAGGTATAAAATGTGGACTTACAAGCTAATCAGAAAGACAGGACATGTAAACTTGTTTAATATTAGAACAAGACAATGATTGGTATATACAATAAGTATTCCATTAGGATGACCATTTTTATTTTTAAAAGGAAAGTTTTGTAGGACATGATAACATAGGAAAGTTCCTGAAGCCAGAAGCTGTTGAAGATGGACTCTTGAAAGAAGTAAGCCATCTCAGGCTACGTGTCAAATGAAGGATGATGGTGATCAATCAGCAGAGAAGGCACAAAGGTCCTGCGGTTAGGTGGAAGGGCACATACCAACACACAGGCAGGAAGGAGCACAGATGCCCCCAGCAGACAAGTTTGAGTCAGAGAATCCAAGCATGGACATCAAGCCCGTGCCCACCCCCGAGAGCCACGTGAGCCGAGCCTGTAAGAGTTTACAGGGTGGCAGGGAAGGAACAGATCAAGAGCTGCGTGCTTGGGAGTCATTCCTGGGAGCTCAGCCCAGAATCTGTTTTCGACCCCACCAATGAGCCTGGAGCTACCTACACCACTTGAGAAATCCTTTTGTGTTTAAGGAACTATTGTGGATTCTAAATTTCAGAGTTCAAGAATAAGTGCTTATTCCTGAAGGAAATATGTTTAAAGGCTTTCTCGGCGTAATCAGTACAAAACTTTCCTCCACAATCCCTAACAACTTTCTGAACAATTTTACTTAGATCAAGTGACCCTTATCTGTTTCCACACGAGCTGTGGGAAGGGATGTTATGGAAGTCTGGGGCACCCATGTGAGCACGGTTCTAAATGACTGTCCTCACCAATCCAGAATACACATATATACTGAAATTTCTGCAAGTCATAAAATTCCCCCAATCATGGGGAAATGTGGCAAAGGACAAGGCAGTCGTGTGTGTGTGTGTGTGTGTGTGTGTGTGGACAAGGGTGTCTATCACGTGTAGCCAATTTTCAAAGGAGTATAAAATGTCAATTCTTAGATAAGCAAACGTCTCAAATCTACCGAAAGGGAAATCATTCAGGTTTGGGAAATATTATTCACACCCTAGTAAAATCAAAGCAGTTGTAAAAAGAAACTATAGAGGGTTCTAGAGGGGAGAGGGGGTGGGAGGATGGGTTAGCCTGGTGATGGGTATTAAAGAGGGCACATTCTGCATGGAGCACTGGGTGTTATACGCAAACAATGAATCATGGAACACTACATCAAAAACTAAAAAAAAAAAAAAGAAAGAAACTATAGAAAAACGCTCTCTTGTAGCCATATAAGTCTAGGGACACAGAGAGTCTGATCATTTTTTTTTTAAGTAAAATAAAGTCCACTACTGTGGATACTAAATAAATATATGTCAATGACTTAGCTTCCATGTATGCTGAAGGACTGCTGTAATTCTGTCCCTAGGGCCTCAGCCAGAGAAACAAATATCAATGACTGTCTCTGTCTGGGAGTTCACTAATAAATCCTCATCGAGATACCAGACAGATGAACCTAAATCAGAACTCTACACTGAGGGCCTGGGGAAGATCGTACATAGACAACAAACCTGAGTTATGCTGTTTGCTCCCTGGAGTGTAGAATTACATGTACTTACAGTTTATATTTCTGATGTTAAAATGCCCTTCAGTAATCTGATGTGGAAAATCAGCTGGTTTGCCTTCAACACTAACATCCATCTCATTAGACTGCAAGGTAAGTCATAAATAATTTAACAAGCACATGACTAATTTTCCAGTTCCTTTTTGATCTTTAGGAAATGGGAGCTCTGTAAACAGTGCATCATGCTTACTGCTGCAGAGCACTTAATTACATTAAGCAATTTCATTAAACCCAAGAAAAATAATTTAGAAGTATTTAAGTCCTTCATGTCATTAAATTCTGAGGAAGAGATATGTCGTGTCTCACATCTAGAGCTAGCTTTCCTGTCCAACCCTTGGGGATGCAGTGCATCCTACACCGACCCCCCATTCCAGGTAAGTATGGGAAATATTGTCTTGAATCGATGAGTTCACTTTTGGGAGTCCCGCTACCCAGATGTGACTCAGGTCAACCAGAGAAGGGCGAAGAAAGAACAAGTTAGTGTGAAATAATATAAAGAATGTAAGGCTAGACGTCAGAAGACTTGTAGTCCAACTCCCATTCATGCACTAATGTACCATGTGATATACACACACGCACGTGCATGCACACACGCACACACAGAAATTGCTTATCTAAACTGCTTATCTGTAAAAATTAGATGAATTTAACCAAGAGAGTTCAAAATTCTCTTACAGGTCAATGATTCTAAAACACCTTCAAAAAACTTTTAAGGGAAGAAAAAACTCTCTTATCAGATTCTAATATGTTATTGTATATATTGTATAATGTATACTGTACATTATTATATGTATAATATTACACACAATGTAACATATGTGTGATACATATGTTAATATAGTAATATATAATCCTACAGCAAACAATTACTACCTCCTTGCATGCACATATATCCATATTGACCCATAGTGCTTATACTTTATCTTATGCCTACTTCCTCGAAATTCCACCCAAAGGCACAACTTTGAAATTTGAGACCAACAGAGCTAGAAAAACCTACTTTGCCCAACTCATGATTCTGAGAGCTCACCGAGGTTGACCATCACCAAGCACGTCTTCAAGGCTGTCCTCTTTACAAAAGTCTAAGGACGTGGCCATCAGGGCCTCCATAGTCCCTGGGGAGTTACATTCCACAGCCAGCATGCAGCAGAGAAGTGTCCTTTCCCAAATGATGGCACTCCAGGGTGCCTGCCATTCAAGAGGCCACCCTTCCCCAGCCCATCTCCTCAGCTTATGTATTCTTCTAGGTAGGCCCACCTGGTTCCACTGGCCTATGAATCTATGTCTAAACCATTAAAACCTGAAACATAATGGGGGCTTACTCTGTGCCTTCCTTAAAGGCACATTAGTTAATGTTACAAATTTACACACACACACACTTACCCCACTAAGTGCTTTGATAGCAATCACTGAATATTCAGCTCTATGTCTGAGTTTTAAAACATGAAAAATTGCAGTAAACTCTCGCATTAACAATGACATCTTGAATCAACATGATGCCATAAACTGATTATGAATGTTCTCCCAAGAGCACTGTGAGCGTGTTTTGTCTAAGCATTTGGTTAGCAGGGATCCTTGAAACACTGCTTGCATGGCAAATAGCATGATTTCCCATCTAACCCTGCCATTCACCTCATTTGACATGCTGCTCATTTTCAGCAGAGCAAGGAAAAGAATATTAATGGTGTCACCCAAGTTATCATCACCAGAAAGCAAAATTTACACCAGTGGTCACAATCCTGTGGGGAAAATACCAATAGCAATGGATTATAGGCAAGGTCATTGAACAGCCACCTTCCAAAATGAATCAAGTGAGTTTTGTTAAAAGCACGTCTACATTTTATCTTGGGCCTAAAAACCAAGACTTCACCACTTCCCTCCAACTTCCCACCCCCAAAGCCAATGTCAATAGAATAAGAGAAAGTTAAAGACCATATGTGGTATATTTCTCTCTACTTGTAAGGAATTCAATTTTAATACAAACCACCTTTTCCTCATCTCAGAAATCTGCTTAAAGACTTCTGAAGCCATCAGTGGGATGTAAAAACAGATCTCCAGGATACTGCTGGAGTTGAACTTCAAACACCGCAGTAGTGGATAGGCTCTCAACAAGCACATTTAATGCAACAAATATTTACTAAGCGCTATCTAGCTGGCAGCCCTAGTCTGCAGACTAAGGAATGCAAATGTATGGTAGAGCCCTCAGTTAGTCCAGTCGGGGAGAGAGACTTCATCAAAGATTACTCTGTGAAAGGAACTACAATGAAAATATAAACTAGCACAGAGGAGGAAACAATTAATTGCCTCAGGGGAGTATGAAGAGACTTCCCGGGGCCAACTACATATCAGAAAGGCTTTGGGACACAAATAGGGTTGGAGTTTGAAGGGGAAGGATGCAGCACCCCCAAAATGATAAAAATTTCACCAAAATGTCTTCACAAGAAGCTTGCCCCGGGCTAACTGTCCATTACAGTGAGGTAAGGCTAACTCTGAATAAATTTGCATTCAATGCAATATATGTTAAGGAAAAAAAAAAAAAGAAGATAGCGGGAGGGGAAGAATGAAGGGGGGGAAATCGGAGGGGGAGACGAACCATGAGAGATGATGGACTCTGAAAAACAATCTGAGGGTTCTAGAGGGGAGGGGGGTGGGAGGATGGGTTAGCCTGGTGATGGGTATTGAGGAGGGCATGTTCTGCATGGAGCACCGGGTGTTATGCACAAACAATGAATCATGGAACACTAGATCTAAAACTAATGATGTAATGTATGGGGATTAACATAACAATAAAAAAATTTTTTTAATTTAAAAAAATTTTTTTTAAAAAGCTAAAAAAAAAATTTTGCATTCAAGTTCCAATCAAGAACAACAGACACTGAATTTTCACCAATTGTTGGTTATAGCATAGAAATAGATCCCAGGGGTGCCTGGATGGCTCAGCTGTTAAGCATCTGACTTTGGCTCAGGTCATGATCAGGTCACGATCTCAGGGTCGATCGAGGCTGTGTCCAGCTCCACGCTCAGAGGGGAGTCTGCTTGTCTCTCTTCCTCTCCTTCTGCCCCACCCCCTACTCATGTTCTCTCTCTCTCTCTCAAATAAATAAAATCTTTAAAATATATATTTTTACATTAATTAATAATTTATTTATACACACACACACACATAAATAGACCCCAAGCTATTAAGTCTTAGATTTTTTTTCCTATCAACATCCCTAGTCATGAGACTATCTGGTTATACCAAAATATATACTGCTTTTACTGCCTTTTAAAAGAAGCACACTTAAAAAAAAAATGAAAGAGGCACACTTAACCACTGAGGTGTTCCTACAAGTCTATTACAGTTACCTAATTTACATACAACTAAATAATTGGCATTGAGGATGCACAAACATCTCAGTGATATGCCCCCCTTCAACTCAGCTGCAGAAGAAACACAGCAATGCTCAAGAAGGAAGAACAGAATAAAAGTATGGTGTTTGGAACCCCTTTGAAACACCTCCTTCTGCATCAGTACTGAGCTAACATTAATTTTGCACGGCTTCACTGACTAAGCCAACTTTAAAGGCAAATTTAGTCATGGGTGCCACTGAAACCCAAGTGGAAACTGATCAACATTGAAAGAAAATGCTCCCCTGTTTAAAACTACGCATTAAGACACATGGGATCACAAAAGAAGATAAATGGTCAATGAAGCCATAACAGAATGTCTACAATTTAGAAAAGGGGAGCCCTGCTTTAAAAAAAAAAAAAAAAAAACCTGTTGGATGCAATACTTCCACTTTCCTGATATATCTGAATCATCCTCTTCATTTCTTTCCACACTCAAAACTCCGTATTTCCATGGAGAGCTCTCTGGCTAATCAGAGGTCAACCCACTCAATGGTGAGGTTTTTCAGGGCAGACATCTTTTTCATTGACAAGTCTCCTTCCCACTCCCCAAGCCTGATACTGGACCATCAGCATCACCGTCACTCAATGTTTGACCTATTAGTTAAAGAACACGAATAGCAAATGATCTTAGACATTGTCCACGTTACATAAGGAAGAAAACCCTACAAGGAAAGGAAAGAAATTAAGTAGGCTACGAGAAAGAGTTGATTTTCAAACCACCAGGATGTCTTCCATTTCCCCCTCAGCAGGAGCTCAGTCACACAGACACGTGTGTATTTTTTAAACGACAGAAAGAAACTCTGCTCAGGTCTCAGGCCATTTTAACAATCCTCTGGAGTGGCCCTGCTGTGAGCCATGGCAGAAACCCACAGGATCCCATATTAGGTAAGCAGAGATGGAAGGAAAGAAAAGTATTCCAATTGCTGTGCTATGGGGACTCAGCACCATATTTTAGGACCACTTGAGAGATAAGCATTTAGAATAATAAACTAATATAAGCTCATCATGAAACAGCAAATGTACCCGGACAGTCAGGCTGCCCACACTTCTGTCTCAGACATTTTGTCATTGAACTTATATACAGTCCTATTGAATTCACCACTTTTTAAGTTATTATTTGTGATTCAACCTCAAATAGCTGTAGAAAATGATATTAATAGCTGCTGTTAAAAATACTACTATTAGGGGTGCCTGGGTGGCTCAGTCGGTTAACTGTCTGCCTTCGGCTCAGGTCATGATCCCAGGGTCGTGGGATCAAGCCCTGCATCGGGCTCCCTGCTCAGCGGGAAGCCTACTTCTCCCTCTCCCACTCCCCTTGCTTGTGTTCCCTCTCTCGCTGTGTCTCTCTCTGTCAAATAAATAAATAAAATCTTTAAAAAAGATACTATTAAAAATGTTTAAATAAATGCTATTAAAAAGATAGCTACGAGCTATCTATCCAGGTAGATGATTTGCTAATCAGAATCTCAATAAACGTAACAACCAAGCACAATAAACACAGAGAAACAAAGGGGCTCATGTCTTAACACCCCACCTCCCCAGGTCAGACACCCCCAGGCACTGAGATTTCAAAGACAAGAAGGTAGACAGACTTTGTTCCAATCCTAATAAATATGATTTATGTTTCCTGCCCTCCTGCTCTTCAATTCTCCCAACCCTAAAGTACATAAATGCCCAACCTTTTTTTTATATTCTGTCACCTTGCTTTTTATCTGCTAATTGTGCCTTTCCCCCCAGTCATTACAGGAACTTCCCCGGGGCCTGCTCATCCCAGAAGCAGAAACAACTGCAAATCTGTCAAAAACACTAGACCATTAGCGGCCCAGTCCATCCGAAGACGGACGCCCCTGGGAAAGCTTGCAATGGAAAAACAAACAGACATTTCTCTAACTTCCTTTTGCAGTTCTACATTCTATAATGGAATTAGCATTTAATCTATTTGGCACAAAAGAGATTTGGAAAAGGTAGGAGACACAAATACTAGGAAAACAAAATCTTTTTGGAAAAAAAAAAAAAACGCCTTTAATGAGCTTTCCATAATTTGCAGACTGAAAGCCTGATTAACCAGTTTGTGAGAAGATCCGGTTTGTCTGTCTGTCTGTTTCTCTCTCTCTCTCTCTCTCTCTCTCTCTCACACACACACACACACACACTGTTCCCTGTTGCTGTCGGTAGCAGCCATTTAGGAAGCAAGTATAACAAAGTGAAAAGTGCAGGGAAAGTCAAACAGTCCAGTTCAGCAGATCCCAGTGTGTCCTGACCCCATTGTTTCATGAGATGCTTCATTTTTTAAAATTCCAGGTCATACGACTTTGATATTCACCATGTGTATATTTCACTCCCTGAGAACCAAGATAACCATTAGCATATCTAAGGCTCTGTGAAGTCCTGCCATTTCAAAAAGGGGGGGAAGGGGCAAGGGGAATTTATTTAAGCCTTATTTTCCCATGAAATCCCTTTGTTAATAGAATACCTAGAATATTTCAGGGCATATGATTTCACTCACTTTGCACTCTTTTAGCTACCTTGATTACATTTGAGTAGAGAAACTTGAGATAAAAGAAGCCTTACTAGTTAGTTTACTGTTCCACCAGGGGCAAGAGGGGAAGGTTTGTGATAATAAACTGAGCCCCAATCAAGAAAGCATAAATGTGACTGGAGATAAATAAAGATGATGTTCCCTGGGTTTCCTCGCTCCCTGGACTTTTAACGTTCCCTGCTGGGGGCCTGGGGGACATGCATGCCAAGGAGCCTCCTCCAGCAAGCACTCGGGCCCTCTGCCTGAGTGATGAATCTCAGAACACGCCAGCCAGTGACACCCCCCACCCCCGACCCACCTCGGAAAGAGATGCCACATGCAGCATCTCCAGTCTGTGATGGGCCCAGCCAGCAGGAGCCACTTGTCTGGAAGATTCTGCCACATTCGCAAAAAGCTTTAGCCTTAATGACCCTTGTCCTTCCATACAAATCCTTGCAGGGCCAGCACAATGGAAAAAGGGAAAGTCAGCCAAGAAAACCACCTTGGAGGCCTCCTGCCCCCGACCACTGGTAGGAGCTCTCGTCTACTTATCTGGATAAAGTTGCCTGGAAAAGTTATCCTCTTCGGAGAGAATTAGCATGCAGCTTTGCACCACATTCAGGATGGCAGGTGATGCTGGGGAGGGGCAAAAGGAGATAGGAAGGGACAGGTGTCTACAGGGGACTTGCATATTTGTCAATATTTTTTTAACATATTTGTTCATGCACTATTTCTCAAGCTGGATAGCACTGCGTGGTGTTTGTTATCATCCACTCTTGTATGTATTTGTGAAATACATAATTTCATTTTTAATTTAAAAACATAGATGCATCACACTTTGGGCCCCCAAGGAAAAAGAAATCCCATACACAACAAGAATAAGTCAAGACTTCTGTCATTCTTCTAGGTCACACCAGGACAATGCAGCTGTAAATTAATTACTGCCCTAAACGAAAGATGATTTGATTAAAGCTTCTTCCCACTGGAGCCTAAAACGGATACCCTGAGAGTGAAACAGAGATGACAATGGTACCATGAATCCTCCTCCCTCACGGAGGAGATACAATAAAGCCCCTGCACCGATCCATGGAGAGATCTCATCTCACTGGGCTACAAACGTGGCATGGGGTTGGGTTGGGTTTTTTTCCCAAAAACTGGCCCCAAATATGTTGCATCAAACTCTACTTGCCTACTAAGTTCCTTAAAGTTAACCAAGTTCCCTAACTTTCCAGTCACTCTCACATTCTAGAACAGGTCCGTGTGGGTATGTAAGACACAATCACGGGGCGCCTGGCTGGCTCAGTTGGTTAAGTGTCCAACTCTTGATCTCAGCTCAGGTCTTGATCTCAGGGTCGTGAGTTCAAGCCCCATGTTGGGCTCCATGCCCAGCGTGGAGCCTACTTAAAAAAAAAAAAAAAAAAAAAAAAAAAAAGACACAGTCCCAATGTGTTAGAGTTTAGCCTCAAGCTCAAGTCAAAACCCGTGACTCCAGCGGCAGAGAGGAACAGTTCTTTCCACACCTGACCCTCCTTCCCACCCTGCTCCTCCAGAGTAGGGGCAGCGAGGAGCCACAGGGGGTGCAGGAAAATGCTTATCTCCTTCTTTCTTGACTGGCCACCAAGGCCTCCAGGGGGTACACATCCCGATGCTCAGTATTAAAGCATTCTTGGAAGGGTTCTACTGGGATCGGTCTCCCCTCCGCTCAGTTCCAAGACACAGGAAAAACAGCTGTGTGCCCATCTCTCCCACTACCACCATTAGCCCGAGTCCCCGGCCTCCTGGGGCAGCCCTCCTGCTGGAGGGCAGTTGTTAGCTCAAGCTCCACTACAGTCTCAGTCCCCCATTGATTAATGGAAGACTCTCCAAGCGTGCCCTCACAGCAGCCCCCCTCTATCCTCCCTGATCCCCTTCTCCTCTGTTAAGGGAGCAGAGAGGTGGGACAGCAAGTTGGCTACAGAACGAGTCTCCCTTCTTTTTTCCCAAAAAAGAAGGTGTACAGGTGACCCTTCTGGAGCCCCTCCCTTGACTCTGGGGAGGAAAAGCACCTGCCGCCTTTCTCTCCCTCTCTCCATGGACACTGCCCTCCCCCAGACCTTTAGGCTCACACCCCACCCCCACCCCCCATATTCTTGTTCCAATCATCTCCTTACGGTCCCAGGAGGGTGCACTGGACGTGTGCTGGTGGTGGTCAGGTTACTTTTCTTTTTTTTTTTTAAAGCTTTTATTTATTTTTCAACAGAGAGAGAGAGACAGCGAGAGAGGGAACACAAGCAGGGGGAGTGGGAGGGGGAGAAGCAGGCTTCCCGCTGAGCAGGGAGCCCCATGTGGGACTCGATCCCAGGACCCTGGGATCATGACCTGAGCCAAAGGCAGACGCTTAACGACTGAGCCACCAAGGCGCCCCGGGTTACTTTTCTGAGCGGCCACTTCTCAGCAAGCCTGCAGGGAGGGGGCTGGCCCCAGCTGCAGGCACCTCTCATCCCTACAGGATCCTTGCCATCCTCTGCTTTCCAGCTAACCTAGCGCTTCCCAAAACCTGCTCCAGGAAACACCGGCTCAACAGATGTATGGCTGATACATATGGAGAGGGCCCTGCGGCCAAATAGTTTTGGGAAATCCTGAGTTAAACATGGTCACATAGTTAATAGTTAAATAGGTTGGTTTTTGTTTGTTCGTTTTTAACTTCAGGCCTTCTCAAAGCTTTTAATATGCTAATGTGACTTGTGAATTTACAAGACAGGGATACAATGCACAGCAGTTCTCATACCTACTGTTCGCAGAACACCTAAGCACATCTCAAGGAACAGACTTTGGGAAATGTAGATTTCACCTAATCCCATCATGCTCAGTTCAAGCCCCGCCCCTCCCTGAATCTCTAGGGACCCTCACAGTTTCCCTCCTGAGGCACTTCCAGTGATGCTGTTGTCATCATTAGTTAAGGCAGGTGTACTGCCATGTAATTCTTCTTTTGCACTAAGCTCATTTTGCTGTAACTCAAAAGCCATTCCCAAGTCCCTTCTTCTTCGTCACCTTTCACTATAGATGCTGGAAAAACTCAATAGCCACTTTCCTAGCCTCTCTCCATGGACCCACAAGAGTGTCGATAGTGGCGGGGTTCTGGGAAAGGTCTGAAACCTACCTTTCTTCTTCCTGCCTTGAATACTGATGTGATGCCTGCTGCTTGGACAGCCACATGTGACCATGAGGAGGAAGTCAAGGGAATATCAGAGAAACGGCAACACCCTGCCCTCCGTGAGCCCGTAGACAGGCCTTCGGCCATCTACCTCTAGATTCCTAGTTCTGTGAGAAAATTATGCCTATATCTGCCTAAGCCACTAAAAATTGCCTATCATAGCTGATTCCTAACTAATACACTCACCGATTAAAATTACAGCTATACTGTGGCGAAATTACACCATGTATTACTTTGTGCACTGCATGGTAAACAGAACAGCATGGTTCTTATTTCCATCTCTTTGGGGAGTATATTCATTTAAAAAAAACAACTACATTCACTCCTCTCTCACTTGACTTGCATATGTTCATGTATGACCATAATATTATTATTTTTATTGTCAATAGTATGTAAAAATGGGAAGATAGAGAAAATAAATTTATTTAATCATTCTCAGTTCTCTAGAGTGTGGGGGGAGTAGTATAGTACCTTCCAATTACTTGCATTAATGAAATGGAGCAAAATATTTTAAAATAAAGGTTTGGAAAATCACATTAAGTTTTTCCACATGTATTTTTCTTCTAACATTAGAACATGAATGTGTGTGATATCCTTGGAATTCGTAACGATATAAAACAAAAAGGCAACATCAAAAAATGTGATTCAGAAAGATCTGGAATGTTTCTCCACTGGCCCCCTTGCCATACCGTTCCCTGGAAATCAATCCGTGAAAGAAGGTTTTTCTCAGATCTTTACAAATTTGCTCTTTTTCAAAAATTATTTTTTTTTAAGATTTTATTTATTTATTTGTCAGAGATCGAGAGAGAGCACAAACGGGGAGCAAAGGCAGAGGGAGAAGCAGACTCCCTCCTGAGCAAGGAGCCCGATGCGGAGCTCAATCCCAGGATCCTGGGACTATGACCTGAGCCAAAGGCAGACACTTACCTACTGAGTCATTCAGTCCCCGAAAATTATTTTCTTTATAATAATAACACATATTCCTTTTGGAATTTTTAAAAATAGTTAACATCTGCTAAAATTGTGGTATATTTTTACCTGCCTTTTGTCTACACATATACGTGCTACATATGAGTCTGTATGTGTACGTGTGTACATGATCTTTTATAAAATTGCCTAATTCTATAAACACAGTTGTGTATCCTACTTTTATTTAAAAGATCACCAACATTTCCAATATCATTCATTATTCTTTAAAAAACTGTTTTGCCAGTTACACAATATTCCATTACGTGGACATTTCATGATTTATTTAACCATTCTCCTGTCACTTCCAATTGTTTGTTTATATAAATTATGCTGCAAAACATCCCTCTACATTCATCTTTGTCATTATCTATCTTTATCTGCGTCCATTGTAAAAGCAGAGAGAGAGGGGAAAGACCCAGCCAAGGGGACAAAGAAGTAGAGGCCCAGAGGCAGCAGGAAATCAAGGTGGGGGGAAGGGAGTTTGCGAAGCCACATGAGAACCAGTTTCCAGGAAGAGAGAGCAGCCATCGGGCTCGACAACTGCCCACTGGTCAAGGAAGATGAGATCTGAGATCTGACCACTGAATTAAATAAAGTGGAAGTCACTGGTGCCCTTGATAAGAGGACAAAAGGCGGACTGAAGTAGGTTAACAGAGCCTGGAGAAGGGAAATTTCCTTTCAAGGAATTTTGTTCTAACAGACAGGTGGTTACTGAGGGGGGAGCAGGGATAAGAGAGGGTGTTAGACTGGTGGTAAATACAAGAAAACTGAAAGGATGTGGCTATAAGTTAAGCTGGAATTATTAGCCAGTATTTCGAACCGCCAAAAATACCAACAATCCACGCATTTAAATGTATCTCACAGAATCATCCCCAGAACACAGAAAATGTTCGGTGTCTGAACAAAGATGTACAGGTACTTACTTAGTGATAGGTACACTGTGCATCTTTTCTGAAATAAAAATCATGGTGGACGAACTTAGTATTTACTACAACAGAAATAAAAATGAACCAGTCTATTTGGAAACAGTATTTTTTTTTTTTTTTTTTGTGGTCACCATAAATAGAGAAATGGGCCCCAGCTAAAGACGGGGTCACACAAATGATTAAATTCACAAATGACATTGTGATGTGACACTCATTATCAGCTGAACATGTGTTAGTGTAAATGTTTTGCTTTGATTAAGGTTACTGATGGTTCCAATGAAATGTGAAAATGCTTGAGTCTTCACAATCACGTTTCTATGTCTCAAGCTTCCATGGTGTAACTCTGTCAACAAATTCATAAGCTGACACTTTATAAGCAAGAGAACTTCTTACGCTGGAACAATGAATTACTCTACACCATGTGCCCCAAGTATGGTGCATGCTTCAAAAGCAGCACTTGAAATAATCTGAGGCGGTACACAAACATTTTCTAGTGGTAACATTATGATTTCACAGCATAACATTTCCAATTTAAATAAGTTGGTTTACGTAATTGAAAGAAAAATGCAAATAGCTGTAAAAATGATATGAAACCATGCAAAAGTTGTAGAAATGTCAGAGTAAGAACTGAAGTTTGGGAAGCCGATGAACTCCAACCCAACGAGTCAGCTGTTCTTTGGCAAGGGCATTAACAAGTATTTAGTCATCAACCTGACTTTCGTGACAATAATCCAACCTCCCAATCCTAAACCTGGTTGGTTGCCTTAAAATAAAGATAAAGCAGCGTTCCCGAAATAATGCAAAGAATCAAGACGTACTTATCAAATATACATTCTTAGACCCTATCTCAGACCCACTGAAAACAGGGTATCCTGCATTTTTGACAACTGCCTTGTGATCTCTATGATCAAGGAAATTTGGGATATAATGACAGAAAGCATGTCTCTATAAGTTCCCTGTGATGGTAGAAAAATGATAAGCTGCAGAAAGAGGAGATTTAGGAAAATGTTTGCCACTTTCAAGCTCGCTGTTGTGAATGAAGAATGCATTTCGCCACGATCCATAGTACACTGAGTTCTGCAAAATTAAAAACAAACAAAACCAATCACAGGGTGCTTTAAGAATGTCGTCGTAATGTCCAAGTTCAGTACAAGCTTGAAGAAATTGTGTATGATATTGTTTCCATTCGTGTTTCAGTTCACATCCCAAAAGGTGTGAACTAAAATTGTTCAGCTAGATAGCGAAATCATTACCATAACTTTTTTTTTTTTTTAAGATTTTATTTATTTATTTGACAGAGAGAGACATAGCGAGAGCAGGAACACAAGCCGGGGGAGTGGGAGAGGGAGAAGCAGGCTTCCCGCAGAGCAGGGAGCCCGATGTGGGACTCGATCCCAGGACCCTGGGATCATGACCTGACCCGAAGGCAGACGCTTAACGACTGAGCCACCCAGGCGCCCATTACCATAACTTTTTTATTTATGTGCACCTGTGCCCAAAGAATCTCAAAGTGAATTATCATTGTATAAGCAAATGTTAAAAATGTTAAAAAAAAAAAAAGAAGAAGTCAAATTTACTGAGAAATAAATAAGGTATCCAACCAAATTCCAAAGAGGGACTAAAGCCCAGAAATAAAATATTCTGTACAACCTCTCAGATTATGTCTGACTGATTTAATGGAAATAGTTTACAATTCCAAAATCATTCTGGAGTGTTGGAATTTGTTAAGCGCAAAGGATTTGGATGGAAAAGACACTGACTATTCACCCAATATGCATATTCCCCAACCCTCTTGCACGGTTAGGACCATGGTCAAGTGCTGGCCAAGGGAGTGTGAGCGGAAAAGACTGTGTCATTCTGGGTCTTAACTAACTTGAGAGCCGGAGTGGAACCCTCCTGTTCCTTCTGTTCTCTCCTGTGTGGATCCTCATGGCTCCAATGATGAAGGAGTGAGATGGAAACAGCAAGGATCACTGAGTGACCACGTTGCATTTTGGAGGAGCAAGAATTGAGACTTTGTGGTGTTAAGGCCCAGAGATTCCAGGGTGAACCTGGTGCCACAACATAACCTAGCCAATCCTGACTAATATATTTGGCACTCACCTGACTTCTCTAGTTTCCAAATCAGAATTCTCTAGAGCAGAAGGAATCCATTCAATGGCTCTACCCACATCACATCCACCACAGACGCTAGATATCTTGAGAGTGTCCTCTCTGTGGTTCTCATTATATGTGGGAAACTGAAGCTCAGAATGTTCCAGTTCCTTGTCCTGGGTCACAGAGCACACCAACGTAAAGACGAAACTTTGTGTTCCTCAAACCTCCTATGCATCATTTACAAACTTGAGAACCAGATAAGGAATGACTTGACACAGAAAATCAAATCAAGAAGCATTTGTAAAGAGTCACCTCAAATTCCATGATGGATTTTTTTCCAGATTGAGTTTTTTCAGATTGAGTTTAGTTACATCTCCCGTAAAATCTCTGTAATTCTGCCGAAGGGAAGAGCGAGCCACTTGCCAAGTGGTTTATACGCCCCTACATTCCTCAGCCGCTAGCCACAGGGAACTCCTTAGGGTTACATTTAAATTAGTTAAAACTAAATAAAATGAAAAATATACTTCCTCAGTCATTCTAGCTGCATTTCAAATGCTCAGTTGGCACATTTGGCTCATGGCCCCCATCCTGGACAGTGCAGGACATCTCTATCGCCAGGCAAGTTTTATTGGGTGGTGCGGGCCTAGAATACCCTGACAATATTGACCCTCAGAGCCATACACAGTTGACCCCTGAATAACGGGATTGATCTGCGTGGCTCCATTTATATGCAGATTTCATCTGATAAATACTGTTCCATACTGTAAAATATCTTTTCTCTTCCTTACGATTTTCTTAGTAACATTTTCTTTTCTCAAGCTTACTTTATTGTAAGAATACAGTGTGTAATACATATAATATACAAAATATATGTTAATTGGCTGTTTAGGCTATCAGGAAGGCTTCTGGTCAACAGTAGGCCATTAGTAGTTAAGTTCTGGGGAAGTCAAAGGTATATGCAGATTTCCCACTCCACAGGGGCCGACACCTCTAACTCTCCCCTCTCCCATTGTTGAATGGTCAACTCTACATATATTTGAAGCAAAACAGTGCACTTGCCATGTAAAAACATCTCCAAGACAAAACTCCCAGTCCCCTCTCCAACAAATATTATCATTAATAATAGGGTAATACTGAGAAAAGCAAAACTTAGGAGAAATATCCATGACATAAAGAAAGGCTTTACCATAAGATCTGCCATGTTAGCTCTTCAAACAGAGGTCGGTGATCAAGCATGATGCGCAAGAAGGAGACATTATGTCTAACGTGGCAATCTCCCTGTAGACTTACTGGGCCTTTGGTTTTTATCACCACAATGTAAAAAATCTTCCTGAAACAGGTAGCGCCGGTGAAGTTGATGATCATGACTATTACTGACACTGACAGTCATCAGAGCACCAAGGCAAACTCAACTGAGCAAGCACCATGGGACTGTCTATGTCAACAAAACTCTGGGTGAGGTACTGTCCAAAATGACAGCAAAAGACATCTTACAGCAAGATGTTTCTCCCCTGAGGGCAAATCGGCTGCAAACTCACTGCACTGACAATAAGATCCCAACAGGGCCACCTCTTTAAAACTGAGGAAATGTGAAGGATATGCTGTAGAAGAAAAAACTCGGCTTCAACAGGGGGGTTGATGAGGGGGCCTCAGAGAGCGCTCGCCCTATCTCACACTTGGCTGGAAACAGCTACATTCATGAGTAAAGATGAGGAGGAGGAAAATTATTTTCTGAGGCATGCAGGGCTCAGAAAGCATTAGTATATGCCACAGCTTTCTATCCCTGTCTGTCTGTGCAGTGCATTTATGAGGCTCGTGTGCCTCGCGTGCTCTGTCAAAACCATCCTACAAGGAGGTACTACCATACACCCGTTAGCTAAAATCCAAACTGCCAACGGCGCCGGATGCTGGTGGGGATGTGGAGCAACAGTAACTCATTCACTGTTGGTAGAAATGTGAAATGGTAGTCACTTTGAAAGAGAATTTGCCAGCTTCTACAAACCTAAATCTTACTACGATCCAGCAGTTGTGCTCCTCAGCAGTTACTCAAGTGAGTTGAAAACATATCCACATAAAAACCTGCACGTAAATGTTTCTAGAAGCTTCATTCATAATTGCCAAACTTGGGAGCAACCAAGATGTCCTCCAACAGGTAAACAGGTAACTACAGTACATCCAGACAATGAAATATTATTCAGTGATTAAAAAAAAGAAATGAGCTATCGAGCCACAAAAAGACATGGATGAACCTTAAATCCATTTTGCTGAGTGAAAGAACTTCCGTATGAATAATTCCAACTATACGACAACCTCGAAAAGGCAAAACCTCTATCTATAGAGAGAAGACTAAAAATATCAATGGTTGCCAAGGGTCTGGGAAGAGGGAGGGAGGAATGAGTAGGCAGGAAACAGGATTCTAACACCACTCTTTATGATACGGTAATGGCAGATTTATGACATTATCCCTGGTCCACACCAAGAGAACTACACAACAGGAAGAGTGAACCCCAACTAAACTACGGCTTCAGTGAACAATAATGTATCAATATTGGTTCATCAACTATAACGGAGATGTATGGCACTAATGCAAAATGTTAATAACGGGGGAGAGCAGGGATAGAAAACAAAGGTTAGAGCTGAACTCCATACTTCCTGTACAATTCTTCCATATACAAAAAACTGCCCTAACAAATAAGTCTATTAGTTTTACTGCAATCATTCTGAATGTCTGTTTACTACTCTAGCATATTCTAGGGCCATCAGCATGTACACAGTGCATGCACATGTGGACACACACACACACACACACACAATGTCAATATTGGGGTAAGACCACACTTTGAGAACAAATGGTCTACAAACTCATTAAAGGTAAGGCTCCCCTCTATGAAATCACTACCACAAAGAGGTATGTGCACCCCCATGTTAATGGCAGCATTATTCAAAACAGACAAGACATGGAAACAACCTAACTGTCCATCAACAGATGAGTGGATAAAGAAAATGTGATATAAAGGGACAGAGAATATTATTCAGCCATATAAAAGAAGGAAATCCTGCCATTTGGGCCAACATGGAGAAAACTTGAGGGCATGACGCTAAGTAAAATAAGCCAGAGAAAGAAAATATTAATATGATCTCACTCATATGTGGAATCTAAAAAAGCTGAACTCAGAGAAACGGATTCGTGGTTGCCAAGGAGCTGGAGTGGAAGATGTTGGTCAAAGGATTCAAACTTCCAGCTTTAAGAGGAATACATTCTGGGCACCTGGGTGGCTCAGTCGTTAAGCGTCTGCCTTCGGCTCAGGTCATGATCCCAGGGTCCTGGGATCGAGTCCCGCATCGGGCTCCCTGCTCCGCGGGAAGCCTGCTTCTCTCCCTCCCACTCCCCCTGCTTGTGTTCCTGCTCTCGCTATCTCTCTCTCTCTGTCAAATAAATAAATAAAATCAAAAAAAAAAAAAAAGAGGAATACATTCTGAGGATCTCATGTATAGAATGGTGACTACAGTTAACAATGCTATATTTTATACTTCAAAGTTGATAAGAAAGTAGATCTTAAACGTTCTCCCCACAACAACAACAACAAATTTTTAAGGTAAGGCTCTATCTCTTACAGTGTGTTTTCTTCTCTCCATCTCTAGTGCTGTGATCTAAACAAAGGGAAGGCCCAGAGCAAGTTTGCTGGATGATTCAATTAATTAATCAATGCAGTTGGCTAAAAAGCGTTACAGAATTAATATATTCTTTGGACCCTAACAATGTGCAAAAATCTAGAGACAGCAAAATATGCATTTGGAAGACAGAAGAAGAGTGCAGAATAAAGGTTAGCTTCTCTCTAGCACTTTATAACTTACAGTTCAGTGCTCTGTAATTATCTGTCAGATAATTATTAGTCACACTTTTGGGAAAGATAACAAATAAAGAATTAAACAACCGAAATCCCCTCCTTAGCATCGTTAGCTCTATTTTAAAAACTGATTTGCATAATATGTGTGAAATATGTTATGTCCAGATCAAAATTGTCAAAAACAAACTAATCTAGTTTATTCTGATGTTTATCAAACATTAAGATATAATAAACTACTGTTTTCTGTAATTGCTTTTCTGCAGATCTTCTAAGATAAAACTAGAGATCTTCCTTGAAAATCCTACTTAGGAGCCCCTGGGTGGCTCAGTTGTTAAGCATCTGCCTTCGGCTCAGGTCATGATCCCAGGGTCCTGGGATCAAGCCCTGCATCGGGCTCCCTGCTCCCCAGGAGGCCTGCTTCTCCCTCTCCCACTCCCCCTGCTTGGGGAGCTTGTGTTCCCTCTCTCGCTGTGTCTCTCTCTGTCAAATAAATAAATAAAATCTTTAAAAAAAAAAAAAAGAAAAGAAAATCCTACTTAAAAACGGCATTTCTTCACATATCACAGGAATCAGTAAATATCTGTTGAAAGAAGGAAAGGTAAGTGCTAGGAGGATGAGGCAAGACCCCTTATTTTAAATATAAGATACTGCATTAATTTTTCAAAGAGCAGAACTACACCCTGAAATTTTTATAAATGTGGAATGTGCTTTCATGGGAGCATCATAAAACATTCAGGTTTTATAGAGCTGAGCTCCCGAGCTAGTGACTATAACTTGCAATTTCTTGCAGATAAAATTACCTACATTCCTCCCGTAGAAAAATGAGACCAATGTGTCAATAACTACATCATACAAAACCATGCATTTTAAACCAAGCAGTAATGTTCCAATATTGCAGCAGATACCCACCATGAAGACACAGTTTTGCTGCCTCTAATAAGGTGATTCCCATGTACCCAACAGCAAGGCAATCACATCTATTTTTCTTGGAAGGAATTTCTTATTGTTAGTGGGGGTTCATTTCCAGCTCTGCAGCAAGTGCCCACATCAAGAGATGCATCTGATTAAATGACTCCCTGCACTTGAGAGACAGGAGAAGGAAAACCAATTCCAAGTTTAATATGATCCTTTTTTTCTCTGTAATGGATTTACCTCCTCCTTCTCACTGCAACACTAAATGAGGGACAATTTAAATCAAGCACCAAAATTTGTTACTTATGAAAGCAACTTCTCTCAAGTGCCTGAATCATTAACTGGTTTTATTTATCTATTTATGTGCCTTGTTCTGGAAAGGACTTAAGACAGAAAGCATTAACTGTTTCCAGGTAGAGATCGGGGATGGTTCACAAGACTAAACAATGTCAATTGGGCAGACACCTCAGCTCCAAAGGAGAGCACATCCCATCAATAAATATTTATTGGTACCTACTATGGACGATGCGATGTGCTAGGAGCCAGGGATACATAGGTCAGTACAACAGAGAAGCTTCCCACCCTTGACAGAGCCCACATTCTGAAGGTGTATCCAGCACCAGAAGCAAACATAATGTGCCAGGTTGCCCGTCAAAGCTGGAGTCTAGCTGGAGAAGAGATATTCCAAGACTCGATATCTGCCTCTACACATATCTGAATAACCATAATTTATAAGAGAAAAGAGGCCTTGGGTGCCTGGGTGACTCAGTCGTTAAGCGTCTGCCTTCGGCTCAGGTCATGGTCCCAGGGTCCCAGTATCAAGCCCCGCATCGGGCTCCCTGCTCTGTGGGAAGCCTTCTTCTCCCTCTCCCACTCCCCCTGCTTACGTTCCCTCTCTCGCTGTGTCTCTCTCTGTCAAATAAATATAAAATCTTAAAAAAAAAGAGAGAGAAAAGAGGCATTTGGTGTGGCCCTAGGCCATACATGGTTATGCTGGGTGAAAGTCAGAAGGAAGTCAATATGGGCCAAGAATTTTTTAATAAAAAGACCTGTTCAAGAATGGAATACACTGCATTATAAGGTAATGAGCTTGCAATCATGGGAAGTTCCAGTGGAGTTGGTAACTTATCAGAAAATTGGCTGTGATGGATAAAAGCAGGTTCACAGGAACATTAGAAGCTACTCATGCTTTATGATTCAGATGACTCTAAATCAAACCCCAAAAGTACCCTGACTATCTCAGTCCTCAAAATGTTAGCCTTAATAAGAAGCTTTAATGATCATATAATGATATAATAAGCCAAAATTTCCTTGGTTCCCTGCCATTCAGAGTCAGACAGAAACACTAGGCACTGATTTCTGATTGCTAGGCCAGGTTATGGGGTATCGAGTGGCTTCAGAATGCCAACAGTCTCTAAAGAAGAAGGAACTCAGGTCCTAGAAATAAAAGCACACTGTAGAAAATGCCAAGGTACACCAGTCATGAGGGCAAGACAGGTACGTGAATACTACTGATATTGGAAGCAAAAGAATCTGTCAGGATAGGCAGAATTTCTAAAATGGCCTCTAGTGATGTCCTGCCCTAGTCCCCTGAACTGCAACTACGAGGAGAGCTCACTCTTGTGCGCGGCATGGCACAGCTGACCTCCAGATAGAGACTGTCCTTGGACTACCTAGGTGAGCCAAACATAATCACATGAGCCCTTAAAAACAGACAGCTTTCTCCAGCTGGTAGCAGAAGGAGAGTCAGAGAGACTTAAAGCATGAGAAGGATTTGGTGCACCATTGCTGGCTTGAAGATGGAAGGGGCCACTTGACAAGGAATGTGGGTGACCTCTAGAAGCTGAAAGTAGCTCCCAGCCTAGAGCCAAGAAAATGGGGACTTCAGTCCTACATGCACCAAGAAGTGGAGTCTACCACCAACATGAGTGGCCTTGGAAGCATATTCTTCCTCTGAGCCTGGAGCTAAAAGCCCAGCCCAGCCCAACCTTGACTGAGGCTTTGTGATTCCCTGACCACAGAATCCAGAGGAGCCCACCAGACTTACAGCCTCCAGAGCTGAGAAACGGATGTTGTTTTAAGGCGCTCAAGATGTAGTCATGCTACGCAGCAAGAGAGAAGCAATACAGAATCCAAATGGTGAAATGAAGCACTGTAAGCTACACCTAAGCCTTGGAATGGCCGACACTCAAGAGCTACACGTCCAGCAGCTAAGCGAACCAGGTGAGTCCAGACCCAGAGAAGTCTGAAGAAAGCAGCACCACCATTGACTTCATCGAAGTCATGGACAGAAAAGGCCCAACTCCACCTCACACCTGTTAGATGGCTATCATAAGAAGACAAGAGGTCACAAGTGTCAGTAAGGATGTGGAGAAAAGGGAAGTGCACTTTTGGTGGAAATGTAAATTGGTTCAATCACTATGGAAAACAGTATGGAGGCCAGTCCCTCAAAAAATTAAAATAGAACTACCATGGGACCCAGCTTCTGGGCATATATCCAAAGGAAGTGAAAGCAAGGTATCAAAAGATATCTGTACTCCCCTGTTTATTGCAGCATTATTCACAACAGCTAAGGTGTGGAAACAACCTATCGAAAGATATCTGTACTCCCCCTGTTTACTGTAGCATTATTCACAACAGCTAAGGTATGGAAACAACCTAAGTGTCCATCAATGGATGAATGAATAAAGATGTGGTGTATGTATATATACAGTGGGATATTATTCAGCAATGAGAAAGGAGGCTCTCCTGCCATTTGCAACAACATGGATGACCTTGAGGGCATCATGCTAAATGAAATAAGTCAGACACAGAAAGACATGATATAATATCACTAATATGTGAAATCTAAAAAAGCTGAACTCATAAAAACAGAGAGTAGAATGGAGGTTACCAAGGATGGAGGGTGGGGAATGGGGAGGATGTTGTTTAAGGATACAAACTTAGGACTACAAAATGTATAAGTTCTGGAGAGCTAATGTAAAGCAAAGTGATGATAGCCAACAATATTGTCTATTATAGACTTCAAAATTGCTAGGAGACTAGATCTTCAATGTTCTCACCACAAAAAAAAAGAAATGATAGTTATGTGACATGACAGTTGTTAGCTAACTACTATGTAAATGGTGGTAATCATACTGCAATATATAAATGTATCAAACCAACTCAATATGTTGTACACCCAAAATCTACACAATCTTAAATGTAAATTATATCTCAATTAAAAAAGAAAGAAAGAAAAGGCCCAACTTATTTTGGCAAGGAGGGAAAGAAGGAACTCTGGCTTGTGGACACACTCTATGTGGTTACACTAGGTGAAACTCTCCCACTGCTTAGAGGAGGGGGCTGCCCTGCAGCTGGTGGCAATGGGGGTGGGGGTAAAGGAGGAGGATAGACTTGGGGTCCTACTGTAATTTCGGGTGTGCACCAAGAGCTGATGACACCCAGATGCTACATTGCTTTGCTGGGGTTTGTGCTCCGTGGTGATGGCCCTCAGAGGGGAAGGGGGCACAGGGGCTGCAGCCCAGGGAAGCCCCTGCCAGCCTCCCTCTGCAAAACCAAGATGGTATTCATTCCTAGGCTTGAAATTCACACCAAAGTAGAATAGTGTATTCTGGACCACTGAACATTCTGGAAGCCTTGGGTGTTCAAAACTTCTCGCCACACAAGGGATCATCTCTCACCTGGAGTTCTGCACCGGCCTCCTCACTGGTCTTCCTACTTTTGCTCTGTGGCCCTAAGCCTATCCTCAATACAGCAGCTGAGCTATCCTCTTAAAAGACATAGATCTGACCAGGCCATCCTCTACCAAAACCTTCCAATGGCTTCTACAGTGCTTCTGGTGGCCTGTAAGACCTTCAGGGTTGACCCACCCCGACCACCTCTGTGGGCTCCTCTCCCAGCCTCTCCCCTTGATCACTCCACTCCCTCATGTTCCTCAAACATACCACACTCCCTTCAGTTTCAAGACCTTCCAACCTCTTTTATTTTCCTGGAATGTTTTTCTCCCAGATATCCACTTGCCTCTATCCTCACTTCCTTCAGGCCCTGTTCAAATATCACCTTATTTGATGAGAGAGACCTTCCCAGACCACCCATAAAGAACACTACTTCTTCCCTACGCTACTTCATTCTCTAATCCCCCTTACCCACTTTATTTTTCCACATAGAATTCATCACCATCTGTCAAAAAAAATTTTGTATAAGTGCTTGGTTATTGTCAGCCTCTCCCCTCTCGAAAATAAGCTTGATGAGCTTATATTATCTTGTTCACTGCTGTTTCCCAAGAGCCTCTAGTAGTACCTTTCACAGTAAATATCTGATAAATAAGTGAATGAATGAATGACAGGAAGTCTAGGAGATGTTGGGCGGTCAGACTGAGACAGTCAAACAACAAGCAATATTGGGTGCAGGAGACCCCAGTATAGCGGGACGTCAGAGTTACTACAAGACATTCAAAGACATACTCTCCGTACACATTCTTTCAGCAAAGAATTTCCACACATTTACTCTGTGCTAGGTATCTATTCCTGACACAAGAATTTCTCCCACATGGGAGAAGGAGAATACCCCTCCTACAATAATGCACTACGAAAGCAGTATTTTACAACAATTCTCGTAGTAGCAATGAACAGTCTCGAAATAGCCATGCTATTGGGAAAATACAGCATACATCTACAAACAGGTGAGAACACTCAGAATTACTAGCTTAGAAGGCTGCCTTCTCTCTTGCTTTTTCTATCCTACTAATTTCCTCAGTCTACCTGCTTGTCTTCTTGGGCTCCTCAGTTTAGAATGAGTCCACAAGGAGGAATGTCTCCCTCCAGCTGAATCGAGAAATGCTTGAGAAGGACACAGAGCCTGTGTAAGCCCCATTTGTGTTTGGGTGTGTTCCAAGATGAGCCAAGTGCTCAGGCCACCAGATGGGCAGCTGGGGCCATGTTGTTTACTGAGAGGGTGCCTCGCAGATGGTGGTGGGGGGCACATGCTGGCTGAGCAGAGGGGGACAGGACAGGTGGTCCAAAAGGGCAGGGAGAAATGGGAGAGCCACCAACCTCCTCCTAAAAAAGTGATCAGATTTCTACCTCATGACTTTACATCTGCAGAGTACACCTGGTCTGCATTTTCAGCACAAGAACCAAATTTTCATAAAGGTCAGCTTCAAAATCATCAAAAAGGGATCTGTTAGCGGTAGCGCTTGGGCATCTCATGAAGAACACTCACAAACATCTTCCCTTCTCTGGGCAGATTCCACCTTGAACTGTCTATGTCCTTACCTTCCTTCCTTGGATGTGGGAAGTGTGTGGCCTAAAAAAAATATAGTTTTCCTGCATTGTGGGTTTACAGGTTTAAAGAACACAGGGGTCTCCATGACCCCACGGATCATGGTTGTGGAAGAGGACCCACCACACAGGAGTCTCGCTCTGGAACACAAAGACAAACATCTGCTAGAGGAATGTCAAAGGGAAAGGTAGAGTGTCCCAACGATGGCTTGAGCAGACCACACCAACTCATGATGTACGTGCACTGCACAGCTGGGCAGTGGGCAGCTGCGTTGCTTGGCCAGCTCTGACCTCTTGTGCTGCCACGGGAAGTCAACAACCTCGGTCCTGGACAAGTCTGGGAATGGTCAGGCCTGTCTCGTTCTCAAACATTTGCAACTATTTTCCAAACACTCCAAAATCCCCTAACTATTTGGCTGGCTCTGTGACACTTAGGAGTTTATTATTTATTTAAAAATTTTTTTTAAAAGTTAAAACTAACAAAGCAGGTTGTAATGGCCCAAACTGGAAACAACCTAAATATCTATCAACAGTAGAAAAAGTAACTTGGGGCACCTGGGTGGCTCAGTCGGTTAAGCATCCGACTCTTGATTTTGGCTCAGGTCATGATCAGGGTCGTGGGGTCCAGCTGAGCATGGAGTCTGCCTCAGATTCTCTCTCTCCTTCTCCCTCTGCCCTGCCCTACTCTCTCTCCCTCTCTCTCTAAAATAAATAAGTACATAAAATCTTTTTTTTCAAGTAACTAAATAATATATTCATACAACTGACTCCCATATGTCAATGACAATTAAAGAATTCTAACTATAAGCAGCAACAAGGAAGAATCTCAAAAACATAATGCTAAACATAAGGGAGGGACTAGATGCAAGAAGACAGCAGAGTGCATACCGCACAATGCTTTTTATGGAAAATTATATGAAATTCAACAATGAGCATGACTAACCGATGGTGGGCGCCCTCTGGGACCAGTGCCTGAGAAGAGGCACAGGGGGGCTTCTGAGATGCCAGCCATGCTGTGTTTCTGGATCTGGTGCTATCATCTAAGAGTGTTCACTTTATAAAAGTGCATCATGCTGTCCACTTAGAATTTTGCATACTTTTCAGTATGCATGTCATGTTTCCATTGTTAAAAAAAACAGTTCACTGATTAATCTTCTGAATATTCTTAGTCAACATGTATTAAGTTTACATTGGTCTACAAACCCCCATAGGATTGGTCCTACCACCTCTTCCACGTCATCTACTCTTCTACTTGTTCAGTCAACTTTTACTGGTCTCTCAAGTCAGCCACATACCTACCTCAGGGCCTTTGCACTGGCTGCTGCTTCTGCTTGGCATGTTCTCCCCACAGATATCCATAGGGCCTACCATATCATCCTCTACCTCAAAAAGATACTTGTAAATGAATAGAGAAGGAATGGCATACACACACACACACACAATGGAATGTAATTCAGCCATGAGAAAGAGGGAAATCCTGCCATTTGTAACAACATGAATGGACCGTGAAGGTATTATACTAAGTGAAATAAGTCAGACAGAAAATGACAAATACTGTATGAT
Organism: Mirounga angustirostris; assembly: GCF_029215605.1. Lineage (NCBI taxonomy): Eukaryota > Metazoa > Chordata > Mammalia > Carnivora > Phocidae > Mirounga > Mirounga angustirostris. The sequence continues at coordinate 24,765,129 of NW_026991723.1, forward strand.
CTCACTTATATACGGAATCTAAAAAAAACCTCACACATAAAGAGAACAGATTAATGGTTATTAGAGGTAGGGGGCCGGCGGTGGGAGAAATGAGTGAAGGGGGTCAAAAGGTACAAACTTCCACTTATAAGATAATTAAGCCCTGAGGTTATAATGTACGGCATGATATTGTTCCAGAGAATGTATTACATATAATAATTATATTCTGGAGAATATAAGCTCCATGAGGGCAGGGATTTCCATGTGTTTGGTTCTCTGCTTGTATCCCTAGCACCTCAAGCAGTGCCTAACACAGAGTTATAACTTTATAAATACGCATGGAATTAATGAGAGCATCACACTCAAGTGATATGCCAGGTATTACACCAACCAATTTTATCATCTTTAGCTCATCAATACTCTTTGCCTCATTTAGAGGATTTTTATTTCCCCCATGTTGTTAGGTCTAAGTTAAAATGAGATCTTTGGCAGGCTTAATTTCCTTTAGAAGTTCAACGGATTAGGGGCAGCAGAACCAGCCAAGTCAACGTTAGTGACCGACACTTAAGAATGGGGATGAGAAGAAGGGAGGGATAGCGTTAGTAGGTTTGTCTACTTTAAGTCAAAATTGCAAAGCAGAATAGCCTCTGTCAATAAATAGCCCCTCCTCAAGAGCAGCTCATTTGAAGGTTGGGTCATCCAGCCCTCGTCCTGGGAAAAGCAGGAAATGATGGCAGCAGAAATAGTTTGAATTCTTGGCACTCTTCCAGACTTATTTTCCAATCCCTCAGTAAATCATTTCCTCCCACAGTTAAACAGTTCCAAGGATGGGATCTCTCGGTAATACTTTTTACAATTGTGTGTGAACCTACATCTCAAAATAAAGAACTTAATTTTTTTTAATTACATTTAAAAAAAAATAAAACTCACCCTAAGGATTTGGCTCTGCTAACCTATTCATTTCTTAGAAAACACACCCCTTCTTCTGTGCTGTGGGCTTGAGGTACAGGGTCTTCATCAAAACACTGCGACCTTAGGGGTGCCTGGGTGGCTCAGTCAGTTAAACGTCTGCCTTTGGCTCAGGTCATGATCCCAGGGTCCTGGGATCGAGCCCCACATCGGGCTCCCTGTTCGGCGGGAAGCCTGCTTCTCCTTCTCCCTCTCCCACTCCCCCTGCTTGTGTTCCCTCTCTCGCTGTGTCTCTCTCTGTCAAATAAATCAATAAAATCTTTAAAAAAAAAAAAAAAAAACACTGCGACCTTAGAAACTTTTGTAACTTCGGTGCCAGTTATGACAGAACAACTTCTGTAACTGACTTTAAAAAGCAACTTCCTTTAAATCTTCATTTGTCGGGGCGCCTGGGTGGCTCAGTTGGCTAAGCAACTGCCTTCGGCTCAGGTCGTAATCCTGGAGTCCCAGGATCGAGTCCCACATCGGGCTCCCTGCTCTGCAGGGAGTCTGCTTCTCCCTCTCACCCTCCCCCCTCTCATGTGCTCTCTCTCTCTCTCATTCTCTCTGTCTCAAATAAATAAATAAATAAATCTTTAAAAAAAAAAAAAATCTTCATTTGTCTTGTGGACGGTGTGATGTGAAAAATGGCCAAAAAATAGAAGGCCAGCTCTGAAGGTGGCTCACCGAGGGAAGGCAGGGACCGAAGCTCAGTCACAGACCACCGCCCGACAGCTCTCCAGGTGGAGAGGCTCAAGGGTGAGGGATGTCCCACAGACATGAGGCTGCCTGAGGAGAAATGGGCTCCAGAAACAGCCAAGCTAGCCTCACCTGTTCAAGTGTTAACCCCCAACAGAATGTCTAGCAGCCTAGGAAAAATGTATTGTCCAGATGCTGGTTGACGCCATCAGGGAAAGGCAAACCCAAGCCAGACTGCAAATCCACTTCACCACCTCACACCCACTAGGACAATAATGATCAAAAAGTCAAAAAGTCAAAAAAAAAAAAAAAAAGTCAGTAGTAACAAGTGTTACTGGTGAGCACGTGGAGTCACTGGAACCCTCATACACTGCCAGGGGGTGACGGGGGAGGAGAGCAATGTAAAATGGCGCAGCCACTGTGGTTAACTACCTGCCAATCCCTCAAAAAGGTAAACACGGAGTCACCACATGAGCCAGCGATGCTGCTCTGAGGTAAATGAAAACAAATGTCCACAAAAAAACTTGTACACAATGTTCCTAGCAACATTATCCATAACAGCCACAATATGGAAACGACCCAAACGGTCCATCCACCAATGAATGGGTAAACAAACTATGGCATATCCATACAACAGAATACAGCTTGGCAATAGAAAGAAACGGTGTATGGATACACACTGCAACATGAAGAAACTGGAAAACGTTAAGCTAACTGAAAGATGCCAGTCACTAATTGTGGGGTAGAGACGGAGAGCTGATCAATGGTTGCTTAGGACTGGGAGAAATGCAGAGGTTGAGGGAGTGACAATGAAGAGGTTTGGGGTTTCTTTCAGGGGTTTCTTTCTGTGGTGATGGCTGCACAACTCTGTTATATACGCTATCACAGAGTTACATATAAAGTGTGTAATCACTTTAAATGCGTGAGTTGTAGGGCCCCTGGTGGCTCAGTCGGTTGAGAGTCTGACTTCAGGTCAGATCATGATCGCAGGTCCTGGGATCAAGCCCTGCGTCAGGCTCCACGCTCAGCTGGGAGTCTGCTTCTCCTTCTCCCTCTGCCCCTCCCCCTGCTCGTGCATACTCGTGCTCTCTCTCTCTAATAAATAAATAAGATCTTTTTAAAAATAAACAAATAAATAAATGGATGAATTGTATGGTATGTGCATTATATCCCAATAAAGTTGTTTAAAAAAAAAAAAATAGATGTGAGAGACGCTGAATAGCACCAACCCTCATTAAGAAGATGCACTTGGTCCCTCATAAGAAGGCTGCCCTCGCTGGGACTAACTTTGTAGGATAAGCAGGGGTGTTGGGCCTGGATTCTTCTGAGTTCTCTTCCTTCCCTACTTAGTGACTTACTTAGAAAAGGACCAGTAAAGTGAATATGAAGCATTTTACAAAATATAATGCACTGTATAGATTTATAACAAGAGGCTCAAGTGATCCCCAAATAGCATAACAGCTGAAGAGGCGGGAAAGCTAGTGAGGCCTGGAGACGGCCCAGCCACAGAGGGAGTCTATCACACCAAGGGTGTTCGTTAGGCCTCTGATTGCCCTCGCTTAAAGCTCTCCTGGTAGAAAAATGGGTGGAACTGAGCCGTCCCTGGCCACCCAAAATAGCTCTCAGGTATTTTGCAAAATATGATGTAACAAAAATAAAAAGACTCACAAGCCCTGTAGGGCCCTTTGGAGAGCCAGGAAAGACTAAGAAAAAGGTGAACCATATGGCGGATTGCTGACGGGTTGCTTTCTCTCCCCTTTCTCATTAACAGAAAAATAACTAACTGCTGAACCTCCTGACTTGAATTTCATGCACAGTTTTCGTTACAATTCAATGCCAGGAAGTGTTTCTGCCTCAGCACCTAAATAATTCACGACTGCTCAGAATATCTACCCGGAATCAGGGATAAACCCACTCCACAGCTCCATGTTGGCGGGCTGTGGGGGAGTCTCCATCTAAATTCCTGAAGAGCAGGTGCCTGGTCTGCTACCGAGCACCCGGCACTCATCTGGAAGGCAGAAACCTCCTCCTTTGGGAAGATTCCCCTTCCTGAAGTTACTGCCCAAGGTTGACATCTCTGGGGATTACACCTTAATTTACTGAACATGGGGGTGTGGAACAGGGTTCAAATCTCAGCCCACCACTTGAGCTGTTGATTTGGGACCAGATGTATCTCTGTGGCTCATCTTCCTAACCTTTAAATAGGGATTAAATGAGATAAAAGGTGTTCGACAAGGGGCTTGGCCCACAGCCGGTGCTCAACAAATGGCAGTGATCACTGTCCTTATGATTTGGTAAAGAGTATTCACTTATTTATTCTTTTAGCTAACCAATATTGGTCCTACGCACCTACAGTGTCCCAGGCGGTGGGCATGTCCTCGACACTGAGCTACAGCAGCATCCCTCCCCTCACAGGTCTGCCGGTATAGTGGGGCAGATAGACATCACACAGGCTCCCAAAGCAATGAACAAGTTCATAATCAGCCACAGGTTCTACGATGAATGTGACCAGGAGCAACGTGATCTGGAGTGGCACTTTAGAGAGAAGGCTTAGCTAGTGTGTGCAATAAGGCATGAAAATTTGGTTGCGTTATTAAATATTTTCTGATCAATGGATCCACCGGGAAATCCTTCTAAGCCCTCCAGCAAAAATGAGCACAGGGTCTACCCTCATCATAGATGCAACAAGAGCCTCACGGAAAGTCACATTCACACACTACCTGAGCAGATCTCTTCCCTTTCCACTCTCCTCCTCCCAGAGGCCAGGCCTCCTTTCTTCTTGCCCCTCAGGCTCCGGGGTCCTCTGGGATCTAAGTAAGTCCCTGTTGTCTGGAAGGAATGTCACACGTCAGATGTCTTTCACCGTCTCTGACTGTTCTTCACACATCACTGAGGGAGGAGAATTTTAAACAGGACCCCTGGGAGGAAAGGTCCTCTTTGAAGACATCCTAAGTCTGCAGGACAGGGAGGCGTGCAGACAAGGAGGAAGAGCATTTATTCCAGTCACACGGCAAAGGAGGGAACTAAAATGATAGCATAGGGGCGCCTGGGTGGCTCAGTTGGTTAAGCGACTGCCTTCGGCTCAGGTCATGATCCTGGAGTCCCTGGATCGAGTCCCGCATCAGGCTCCCTGCTCGGCAGGGAGCCTGCTTCTCCCTCTGACCCTCCCCCCTCTCATGTGCTCCCTCTCATTCTCTCTGTCTCAAATAAATAAATAAAATCTTAAAAAAAAATAAAAAAAATAAAATAAAATAAAATAAAATGATAGCATAGAAGAAGAGGTGAGGACACTCCAACCCCGGATGTGACCGTCTACCATCCAGCACATACACACAAGCCCGCCAAAGAGAATAAAGGAGCTTAGAGAAACATAAAGTGGGCCCCAACATTTCTGGAAGCATTCAGAGCCTGAGGCAAAAAAATCCAACACGTCTTACCCCTAGTTCTAGAAGTGTAGTCAAGCTAACCCTATAAAACAATTCTCCAGGTCATGTGCCCATACAAACTACACCCCAATGAGATTCATTACTCCCTAATAAAACGCGGTCAATATTGTTTTCTGAAAGGAAAAAGAAAATTCTGGAAAGATACACCAAGAAAATCTGTGGAAAGTGGTGACCTCTGAGGAGTACATCTGAGGTCAGATGTAAAAGGATTTATTTTTCATTGGGTAATCTTTTATATGATTTGTACTTTTATTATGTGTTCTGTAATAATTATTAAAGATAAAATATATTATCCCCAAAATAAATGATGGAGGGAAAACTGCTGATTTGAGAGGTGCTGTTTATTTATCAAGAATTAGAAGTCTTAGGAGTTAATTTCCTTTCTCTAAATCACTGCATGATCAAACAATGTACAAAAAGAATTACGCAACCAAGCGGGACTCATCCCAGGCACACAAGGCAGGTTCGATATTCAAAAATCGATTATTGTAATCCATCAGAACAAACTGAAAAAGAAAAATCACATGATCCTATCAATAAATTCAGCAAAAGCATTTGACAATATCCAATACCATTCATGATAAAAACATTCAGTAAACTAGGAATAGAGGGGAATTTTCTCAACTTGATGAAAAAAAAATCCACAAAAAATCCTTCAGCTAACATCATACTCAATGGTGAAAAACTCAGAGCTTTCCCACTAAGATCAGGAAGAAGGCAAGGATGTCCCCTCTTGCAACTCCTTTTCAGCATGGTACCAGAAGTCCTTGCTAAAGCAAAAAGGCAACAAAAGAAAAGGGGAGGAAGTAATTAAGCTGTCTTTGTTCACAGATGACATGATTGTCTGCATAGAAAATCTGAAATCAACAAAAAAGCAAGGTTCATATACAAAAGTCACCTCTTTCTTATATATCAGAATTTGAACTTAAGTCATTGTATGTCACTTATTTCTAGATAGAGCAAGATTGACCAAGCTCACACAAACCAGGCCTTATCACAAAGTTGAAAGAATGATGAAAATGAATGTCTGGATCCCTGGGCCCCCAGCCCTTTCAGTCACTCACCAGGGTAAGTGAGTGTCTTCTCTGGGCTTCCGGGCTCCTGAGAAGGGTACAGGCCTTGGACTAAAAATTGAAACTCCTTTCCAAGTTTCTAAGTCCTCTGGGAGAATAAAGGCACACAGTTCTTCCTCAAAACGTCTCATGCTTTTAAAATTACGAAGCTAAAAAACACATGCTTACCAACAGTTCAAATGGTGCAGAAGTATATAGAGACAAGCAAGAAGGTTTACGGGTGCTGGACTCTCAATTCCTCTCTCCTTCCAGAGTTAATCACCTCGAAGATGCTAACGCTGTGCCGTCCAATATGATAACCACAAGCACGTGCAGCCATTCAGATTTCGATTTTTAATGAATTAAAATGAAATAACATTGGAGTTCAGATCCTCAGGCACATATGTCACATTTTATAAGCTCAGTAGCCACAATAGGCTAGTGGCTACCAAGTTGGACGGCATATTTATAAAACAGTTCCAGCATCACAAAAGCTCTACCGGACAGTGCTTGTCTAAAGGGCATAAGGAGGTCTTTTTCAAACGATTTCATTTCTGTTCCACACTCACTTCCTGGAGCCCCCACAACCATTCCCATCAGGCCCTCCCTGGCTGGGCTCAGGACTACCCTAACAAGTTAATGGGATGAGTTGCCTTGGGAAGGTCTGTCAGTTTCCTGATCTCTAATTAAGAAAGACTTGCTTCATCACTGGGCTCACTGAAGGTCATGGAACCCATCACCACCCCCAGTGACATATAAAAAGGAATTTTAAAATTCCTTCACTAAGTGAAGGAATTCACTAAGGAATTGAATCTCAAAATCAGTTATCTCTCCCACAACTGCTCTCTCTCCCTCTCTCCCTCTCTCTCTCTGTCTCTCTCTGTCTCTCCTTGTCTCTCCCTCTCTCTCTCTCTGTATTTCCTGTAACACCAAAAAAAAAAAAGTTTTGTTATTTAGCAACCACTCGATACAAAGGCTGACATTCCCCACCCAGTGAGTGTACTAAAGAAAGACTGGGGAGAAAGAAGAAAGAAATCTTTAACAATAAATATTGGATAATAGCATTAAAAGCCTCCCTTTCTCTAATGGAGGTACAATTTGGAGATAAACCTAAACCACCTTCCTCTCTGTGGCATATGATTAAAATCTGCTTTGTTCTTCTAATTTGCTCTTCTCAAATTACCGCACTGCTGCTGGCGCTGCAAACCCAGACCTCACGGCTGCCCTTGAATCACCGCACAACTTTTCCTCCTTTTTTTTCCTTTTAATCAGCACTGAACCAAGAAGGTGCCACCTACACCTGGGGGAGAAACGATGTCTCCTAACCTGGAGACAAAAGGTGCTATTCAAGGTGCCCCTTCCATCCCCCGTGCCATGATGCCCCTCGGCAGAAGTACAGCTCCCTTGAGGTTTGGGAACACAAGAGGCGAAGTTATCCTTGACAGGGCTCCAGGTGGTATGGAGTGTTTTTTCCACCCCTGACTCTAGAGCTTTTATTCTGCCTCGGCTTTCAAAACAAAGAGAGCCTGACAAGGATGTGCTCTTGCTTAACTAATAAACACTTTGTTTTCATATGTTTCCAGAAGTCCTCTAAATACCACGGTCTGAGATTGCTAAAATCTCAACTTCCAAAGTCAATCTCAAAACTACAAGGGAGGGGCACTTGGGTGGCTCAGTCGGTTAAGTGTCTGCCTTCGACTCAGGTCATGATCCCAGGGTCCTGGGATCGAGCCCCGCATTGGGCTCCCTGCTCCGCGGGAAGCCTGCTTCTCCCTCTCCCACTCCCCCTGCTTGTGTTCCCTCTCTCGTGTGTCTCTCTCTGTCAAATAAATAAATAAAAATCTTAAAAAAAAAAAAAAAACTACAAAGTAAATTACCATAAAGGACAGAAAGAAAATTCTATTGACATCATCATTCCATGTTTCTTTTTTCCTTTCAATTTTTAGGAGTTAATTTGAAATTTCAAACTACAAGCAATGTCTATACCAAGCCAAACATGTGAAGAGAAAGGGAAGGTATCTTTCAATGATCTAGTTATGTTACATGGCAATATATTCATAAATACACGATAAGTTGATCACAATTTTCATGTGGATATACAGTGAACCACACGTTGACTAAAAGAAAGTGGAGAAAAACTAAAATTGTGTCCTTGGATGACAGTTCTAAAATGTCAATATGCTTTCTTCATGCAGAAATGTGGTCGGTGTATGGTTTTTTCCTTTGCTTATTAGAAAAGTTGCCAGTGAGGGGCATCTGGGTGGCTCTGTCAGTTGAGCAGTGGATCTTGATTTGGGCTCAGGTCATGATCTCAGGGTCGTGAGATCGAATCCCATGGTGGGCTCTGCTCAGGCAGAGTCCGCTTGAGATTCTCTCCCTCCCCCTCTGCCCCTCTCCTCACTCCCATGCTCCCTCTCTCTCAAATAAATAAATAAAATCTTAAAAAAAAAAAGAAAAGAAAGTTTCCAGTGTAAAAGAATCACATCATTTAGACTAACAAAGAAGATTCAAAAACAAAATAATAGTATTTAGTATAGTAGGGGCAAACTTAAAATTCAAGGCACCAGACCTTATCCTAATTTTGCTAAGTATGTGACCTTAGGCAAATCACATCACCTCTCTGGATCTCAATTTAATCAACTAGCTAATGCACATTATTAACATACCACTCAAGGATATCAAGAGGCATAGGAGGGAAGGGAAAGGATGCTAATAAACAAAGAACAATAAATACCCAACACCATCACACCATTGCAGACAACACCTACATACAGATACAGCTCAGATCACAAGGATGAGCATTATTTTCAGAACAATGAGCAACAATATGTACACAGACCAGCCCAAAAAAATAACATCAGCTAGTAATGTCAAGGAGGAATCATTAGCCAACTTATTGATTAGGTTTTTGTCCTTTCTTCTATTAATAAGTCTAATTAGTTACTGATAGTTTAAGACTGCTTATTTTTATTACCAATCCATTAGTAAATGATACTGTGTTTGAATTTTCAGTTTGTGTGTCAAGACCCTGGTGCAGTCAATCCTTTCCAGACCATTGTTTACCAGCAAGCCCTCATGTCTTAAAGCAACAAATTACACCTCTAAGGGGAGAGATAGTAAGCCAAACGCTAATCTGTTAACATGCTAATTGCTTTCCCCTGCTACAGAATAATCATACTTCAAACCTTAGCATTATACAGAGATATATATTCAGACAAAAACTCTATTGTACACCTAAGATCCAGGTCATTACATTACTCAGATTATTTCTTGGAGTAATTTTACACAACTTGAATTCACTTTAATTAAAATTCACAATAATCCCCTGGGAACTAAGTAGAAAACAAAATGTGCTACAGGCGCTATCTGAGATATAAATTAATATTGAATAAATTTAAATTATTACAGCATAACTTGCAAAGCTCCTCCTCATACGACATGTTTAATTTTGTACCAAGTTGAAAAGATTTTAAAATGTATTATCTATTTAATGTTCATGGCACTGTCTCAAAGGATGACTTCCCTTGAGCGCAAACCCTATGTTTTATAACTTAGAACCTTCCTGCTGAGAGAGGACTTGTTTCATTTGATAGGCCAAGCAAGGAAATGAGGATGAAGTGCAGAAAAATGCTTTTCCACTGGTAACTCTGATTTGTCTGGCCTATTTGCAGAAGAAAATGGAGAAGATCCTACTCTGGTCAAAGTTGCCTTACAAAGGAAAAATGATCAAATACTCTTGGGAAGAATTCCAGAGCTCAGAATCCATTGGTTTGATCTACAAGAATGCCCCAAGCAGAAAGACAGACAAAAAAAGACCCATCCTGATGGTTTCATTCACACACCCACATGGCTTCTTTGCATGAACACTAAGGATCCCCTTATCAGTGTCTCCATGCCAGACCTCTCTGCTGACTTGGGAATCCTCCACTCAGGCACCATACAGGCTCCTCAAAGTTAAGAGCCCAAAATGAAATACATCATCTCCTCCCTCAACCTGCTTCTCCTTTATTCGATCTTCTCAGGGCCAGCTGCATGGGTGAATGGCCCATGCTTAGAAGGGCCCTGCACTTGGTTTAAAAGTCTACTGCTACATTCTTGAAATTCTTAATTTTTGAACAAAGGGTTCCATATTTTCACTTTGCACTGGGCCCCAAAAATTTTGTGGCCAGTTCTGTGTCTCCTGGGGTGGGGAAGGCCGGGGTGGGGGGGGAGGGGCGGGACATGGCCATTACTTTTGTTACGGAAACCAACCTCTTGGGACTTAATCCCAGATCCTCCCTTCCTTCATTTCCGTATCTGATCATGCTGTTTCATGCTCAGGGTTTTATATCAAGCAAAGGCTCACCTGACTTGAAATGCCTAAATGCCTTTTTCTCCTCCTTTAAAGAATTGATTTCCACTTGTCCTTTAATTATTAATCAAGTTCACCTATACCAGACATACTTATTGATGCCCCAGTCTGACACAGATGCCTCCTCTTGGTCCTCAACGTCCCCATACCTGTCCCTACTGCTGTCATTTTGTCCTTGTACCACTATCTTGTCTCTCTTCTCCCAAATGACTGGAAGCTTCCTGATGGCTGATTATTTTTTCTTTTCATTTCTAATTCCCAGCTCTGTACTTGGCATATAGAAGATATTTTTGAAATTCTTATCGAATAAGATTGATGTTATTTCAAAAAACTTCCCTAATTCACTTTTGGAAAAAAATAACTCCTTGGTCTATACAATTGTTCTTTCCTCTTAGAATAAACTTCCTTTCTTTTTTTTTTTCTAAAGTTATCCTCTCCTTTCCCTCCTGAATCTTCAGGGAAAGTCACCAAAACAAACAGCTCCAGAACTTATGTTACACCTCGAATGCATTTCCCACTGTCCTCCAGGGTCACTGTCCCCTGGGGTTCCTTCTGCAAGTGAGGACAGCTGGGTCCCCTATGCCTCCGGGAGCTTCCAGGCACTACTGGCTTATACACAATGATCTGTTTGTGCCAAGAAGTTGCCAGAGTTCCTCCGCAAGAGCCCAGGATACAGGAAAGCAGAGTGGGAAGTGTGGCCCAGAGGGACACGAAGTCTCTTATTAACCCTGGGCCCCCACATGCTCTCAGATGTTCCACACTTCATCAGATTGGCCATCAAAGGAAATCCTGCTTGAAAAACAATCTCGTGATTTGGCTGCAGCTGGGAATCAAAAGGAATCACATCAGCCCCGGTATCAGTGTCTCGTCAGTATTTCAGTCTTCCATGATACACACACCTGCATGGATTCCTTTATTTATTCATTCATTCACTTACTCAAACATTCATTGACGACCTACTGACGGAAAGGTGCCGGGTGAAGGGTTATCTAGGGAGATAAGGGCCCAAAAGTCCCCACACTCAAGGAAACTAAGAATTTTATTATGCGACAGAAAAATTCCCCCAACACCTTACCATTCCAAGTGTGGTGCACACATCAGCAACAGCAGCAGCGTCCGGAATCCTGTGAGAATGCTGAATTCCAGGGCCCACCGCAAGACCTCCTAGATCAGAATTTGTGTTTTAACAAGAGCGCAGGAGATCCACATGAACGTCAGAGACTGAGAAGCAGTTACACATCCCTCCCCAGAGCTGAACAGCTGAACACCAACTCCTCTGAGTCTGAATTAAGTTCAACTCTCAGTTGCAAAACCTGCACTAATGATTCCTGACTATAATCCCACTCTTCCCCGTCTCTAGACCCCACGTCTGGCTCTCTGCAACTTCAAAGAAGCAACTTGAACCCTTTATCACACCAAGTGGGAACTAAGAGGAAACAGGGCTATGTACCAAATGCCTATCATTCACGCTCGTGGATCTCGTATTAGATTCTCTGCAGGACCCGTTCTGATATTTCCATTCCTGCAATCTTTAAGTTTCCCCAAAATGCCTACTTAGAAAAAGAAGTAACAACTTAAGAATGCAAGTGACTAACAGACTGCATTCAAGTAGTTTACATTTTAAACTCTTAATGCATGGTTACTGTACATTTTCCACAATCAAAAGAGGGGTCTCAAGACATGGCTTTATCTAATTGTTAGAGGTGAAAGATGAAGATCCAGCTGGAGAGCAAGGACAACCGAGAAATGCTTACTACAGTGGAGCCAGGCCTTGTCCTTCTCTCAACGTCGCTCCCTCCTAACACACATACACACACACACACACACACAGGTACATGGTTACTATTTAGAATTCCAAATATACATATACACATTTTCCATGTACACACTGAGTGTTTTTTATTTAGTTGATATCATTTCAAATACCTGTAACTTGTCAGGCATCTCTTGGAGGCCCAAGACACATTGGGAGTTCTATTTTGTTTTATTTGGTTCTTTTATATATATATATATATATATATATTTCAAGACATTCAGTAAATTGACAGTCACCTAACCCTACAATTCTTAAGCTTATTGGCCTCAAAACTCCCTTACACTCCGGAGGATCTACAGAATTTTTATTTGGGTTGGCTATATCAATTTCCTGAGAATTCTTTTGAATATTCCATTTTTTGATTCGTGTAAAGATAATAAACCCACTGCACATTAACAAAATTTGCGTATTTTATTAAAAATAACCTGTATTTGCAAACTAATAACTGATTGAATGAGAAAAGTAGCACTGTTTTACATTTTTGCAAATATCTTTAATGTCTGGTTCAAAAGAAGACAGGTGGATTCTCACATCCGCTTCTGCATTTAATGCTCTTCTATATCCCATATCATACAGCCTCTGGAAAACTCTACCACACACTTGTGAGAGAACAAGAGTGGAAAAGCAAACATCTCAAAAAGGATGACAAGACAATACCACGGGGAAGAAAATCATTGTTTCAAACAATGGTGCTGGGACAGCTGAATATTCACATGCAAAAGAATAAAGTTGGACCCCCTACTTTACATCCCATACAAAAGTTAACTCAAAATGGATCAAAGATGAGGAGTAGCTGTGCGCTACTGTGAATTATAATAAGAAATATATATTTTGTCTTTGTCCTCATTTCTAGCACACAGCTCGTAAAACCCTTGCAATGTCTTAAGTGAGGTGAGCAATAAATGTCTTTTGTTACGTTAATGACGTGACTTTTGGAAATCCCCTGCGGACTGGGGCTGGTTGCCAGGAGAACCCACCATGTGATTAGAGGGTTGGAACTTTCAGTCCCATCGCCCCAACCTCCAGGGAGGGGAGAGGAGCTGGAAATTGAGTTCAACCACCAATGGCCAATGATTTAATCAATTGCGCCTGGGTCATGAAGCCTCCGTAAAAACCAGAAAGGACAGGATTTGGAGAGCTTCTGGGTTGAGAGCTCTGGCGAATACACAGAGGTGCTGGGAGATCGGTACTCCTGGAGAGAGCATGGAAGCTGCATCCTCCTTTCGCCCCACTTTGCCCTATGCAGCTCTTCCATCTGGCTGTTCCCTGAGTTACATCCTTTTATAATAAGCTGGTGATCTCGTAAGTAGAAGGTTTCTCTGAGTTCTGGGAGCCACTCCAGCAAATTAATCAAACTCAAGGAGGACGGCGTGGGAACCTCCGATCTACACCTAGTCAGTCAGAAGCCTAGATGTGACAACCTGGCCTCGTGACTGGCCTCTCAAGTGGGCGCAGTCTTGTGGGACTGAGCCTGTGGGATGTGATGCTATCTCCAGGTAGACAATGTTAAAATGGAGTTGAATTGTAGGCATAGGTGGTGTCAGAGGATTGTCAGATGCATGGGGGGAACCCCCTCTCCATACAGTGGAACTGGAACCAAACACCCTTGGGCTGTTAATGGGTACAGGCTTATTTGGGGGATGACAACAGTCTCCTGGAAATAGAGAGTAGTCATCATTGTACAACCTTTTGAATATACTAAAATCCACTGAAATGTACACCTTAAAATGGTAAATTTTGTGGTATATAAATGACGTATTAATACAATAATGAATCAAAGACCTAAATGTAAAAGAAATGTTAATGTTAAAAGAAAACAGGCATAAGTCTTCATGACCTTCGATTATGCAATAGTTTCTGAGCTATGACATCAAAAACGCAAGCAACAAAAGAGAAAAGAAGTTGAATTTCATCAAAATTTTAAAACTTCTGACACCATCAAGAAAGTAAAAAGCCCACAGAATAGGAAAATATTTACAGGTCATGTATTGTATCCAGAATATATAAAGAACTCTTATAACTCAATAACAAAAAGACAATCCAATTTAAAACAGGGCAAAGGATCCAAATAGACAGTTCTCCAAAAAAGAGACACATATGGCCCACTGGCACAAATAAAGATGCTCAACATCACTAGGCACCAAGGAAATGCAAATCAAAATCACAATAAGATACCACTTCACACCCACTGAGATGGTTATAATCAGACAAATAATAACAAGCGTTGGCAAGGATGTGCAGAAATCGAAACCCTTACACACTGCTGATGGGGATGTAAAATGGGGCAGCCACTCTGGAAAACAGTTCAGCGGTCCTCCAAAGGTTAAACCCAGATCCAGTAATTTCACTCCCAGCTAGACACCCAAACGACATCTGTGTCCACACAGAAATTTGTACAGGAATGTTCACTGCAACGTTATTCATAACAGCCAAAAAGTGGAAACAACCCAAATTTTCATGAACTGATAAAATGTGATCTATCCACACAATGAAATAGTATTCAGCAATAAAAAGAGAAAAAGTACTGATCCATACTGATCTCAGGGACATCCAGGGGTCCCCAGAACACAATTTGAGAACCAATGACCCAGACAAAACATCTAGTGTGGGTATTGTGGGTTATCTTCCTAGCAGCCATTTCCCCTCTGTATTCCCCACCCTCCCTCTCAAGAGACCCCTGATTTTTAGGCATTGACCCTTCTCCCATGCCGACCACCACATGGCAGGAAGCTGATTCCATGCTGAGTCCCAGGGTCAGGTTCTGCTCACTTTAAGCTAACAGGTGCATTCCCTCCCACTGACCACAGTCACGGGTTCAGGGGCGGGCCTGTGACTTAGGTCTGATCAGAATGGCTGCAGGCATCAAAAGGAATGAGATCTTGCCATTTGCAACGACGTAGATGGAACTGGAGGGTATTATGTTGAGTGAAATAAGTCAAACAGAGAAAGACATGTATCATGATCTCACTGATATGAGGAATTCTTAATCGCAGGAAACAAACTGAGGGTTGCTGGAGTGGGGGGTGGGGTGGGAGGGATGGGGTGACTGGGTGATAGACACTGGGGAGGGTATGTGCTCTGGTAAGCGCTGTGAATTGTGCAAGACTGTTGAATCTCAGATCTGTACCTCTGAAACAAATAATGCAATATATGTTAAGAAAAAAAAAAAGAAGAAGAAGGTAGCGGGAGGGGAAGAATGAAGCGGGGGAAATCGGAGGGGTAGACGAACCATGAGAGACGATGGACTCTGAAAAACAAACAGGGTTCTAGAGGGGAGGGGGGTGGGAGGATGGGTTAGCCTGGTGGTGGGTATTGAGGAGGGCACATTCTGCATGGAGCACTGGGTGTTATGCACAGACAATGAATCACGGAACACTTCATCTAAAACTAATGATGTAATGTATGGGGATTAACATAAGAATAAAAAAAAAAAAAAGAATGGCTGCAGGACTTTTGCTGGGAATGCTGAGTTAGAGGTAGTTTCTCTCTGCCTCTGGAGGGTGTCCCATGAAAACATGAGGATTGAAACTACCATAACCATTTCACTGCCAGTCTGAGGATAAAGCCTTACAGATAGTCCTTGAATAAAGCCCTTAACTCAAGACTTCAGGAAATAGGAGCCAGTAAATTGTCCTTAATGTTCGAGCCAGTCTGAATTAGAATTTGTTAGATGTAGTTACAAGCATCCAGCTGATAGACTGTCCAAATGATTTGGAGCCAAGAGTATTACATTCTCTCCGCAGTCAATACACTTTGCCTTTGCTTTGAGGACATTAAGAGATAAGATCTTAGCAGACCATTGCAATAACATTACTTTTTTTTTTTTTCACAATATACTTAATACAAAGAGCTGGCCCATATAATCTAGGCCTAAAAATGTCAGAGCTGGGCCATGGTATTTAACAAAGTGTCTCTCTCTGCTATTCCTTTTGTGTCTGATTTTCAGTGGACTCTGAACGGCATTCTAGATGAGTCTGATAAAGAAAAGTGTTGGATTGTCCTTATTATCAGAAGAGGTGTGAACTGGACCTCGCTTGGATTTCACCACCAGGATCATCATGGGGCCTGATATTCAGCACATACGAATGTTCACATGTGATCATCCAGTTCCTGCTCCAACAGATAAGAAACTGAAAGAGGAGTAAACTACTCTCTTTTTTTTCCCCAGCTATTAAAATGGTGTTCTACATTTGAGTGATGTTTTGACATTTACGACATGCTTTCATATACATCATAACAACCCAGTGGAGGCTGGCAACTGAGGAATTACAGATGAACAACAGGGGGCCCAGTGACTTGCTTACAGTCTTGCACCATCATAAAATGATGGAATTTAGACTTCAAGACATTAGATTCTAAGCCAAAGCCTCCCAGCTACTTAGAATTACCTCAAATACACCTTCACATAATAGAAAGGTAACAGTCAATATTGTTTCAGCTCTGACAGTGGACCAGGTTACCAAGCATTACAACAAGCCCATGAGGTCTGGGCCATTATAATCCCCACTTTACAGATGAGCAAACTGAGACCAAAATTGGTTAAGTGACTTGCCCAAAGTCACCTGGCTAGTCAGTGGCTGAGCCAGAGTTCATACTCAAGCGAGTAGCGCTCCAGAACACGAGCTCTCAACTTCTTGGCCATATGGTTTCTTCAACAAGAGTAGAGTTCTACCAGCGGTGCCTGCTGTATATGAGATGCCTCAGAGCTACCCAGAACCCACCAGTTCAGTAAGGACTGAAGTGATACTAACAACACAAATAACAAAGGACGATCCGACAATGTTTCTTGTTCTGGAATTTGATCACACAAAGATTGTCTATAATAAGCCAGGGCTTAGATAACATCTTATTAAACTTTCCTGACAATTTTATTGTAACAATAATCATAACTCATTTTGACTTATTCTGAAAGACACCACTGCTGGCTTAGCCAACAGCTGTCCCTGCCTCCCACCACAGACAGACACACACAAACACACACACACACACACACACACACACTCCTCCACTGCTTCCATAATGCCAAAGCCCACCTCCTGCTATAGAGAGTGAAGAGCGTAGATACCAGAAGCACACATTCCTAGACTCTTCTGCAGCTAGGGCACGGGTATATGATCCAATCCCGCCCAACGAGATCTGATAGGAAGACTGACAGGAGCCTCTAGGAAAGATCTTCCTCTGTGATAAAAAGAAATGCGTGCAGAGGTACCACCTCTTATACGGTGGATACGGTAGCGCCTGACTCACACCCGCGACTACTGCCGCTCTAAGCAACATGGCTGACATGCTGAGGATAACGGCGTGGGAAGATGGAAAGCACCTGGGTCCATGCAGAACGACCAAGCAACCCTGTAGCTGCCCTACCTCTGGACTTCTCATTAGGTAAGACAGTTAGAGTACTTATTATTTAATCCATTTTAACTTGGCTACTGTCTTACTTGCAGCCCAAAGCATCCTAACTCTCAAGTCTCAAAGGCAGCTACAGAGAAGAAAGAGCTCTGAATTTTCAGTCCATCGACCTGGGTTCTAATCTACTTACTTGCCTGGTGACCCAAATTGCTTAATCTCTCTAATCCTTGTTTTCCACATCTATAAAACAGAGGTGATACTCCATAATACAATAACAGCAATAAAATGGAGACAGGAAAATCATGAGATAATGTGTATCCAACCACTCTGTTAACAACAGTGTTTCACTCAAATGCAACTGGTCTACGTAGTAATTAAACCAGATTTATTAAATTGGAACTAGCCGTCTAACCCAACTCCCTTATTTTACAAAAGAGGAAAAGAAACATTGACTCCAATGTCAAGTGACTCACTCAATGTCACAAAACTCATTGGTAACATAATTAAACCATGCATCTCCTGATTCCCAATCTGATGTCATCATGCTACTCTCATGATGATAAGTAATGAGCTAGATTAGATACCGGGCGCTCATTCGACCAGCAAGTGTTTGTCAAAGACAATTACATGCCAGGTACTACTCTAGGTATTGGGGAATCCTTAATGAACAACAACCACCACCACAAAATGTTCCTACACTACGGATTTAACAGTCTACGAAAGAAATTATTCAATCTACATCTACACATATGTATTGAATGCCTAATATGTATTAAGCAGTAGGCTAAGATTTCTGTTCAAACACAAATCAAAATTCCCAGCCAATTCCAATAATATCAACCATGTTTACGAGGCTTTGCTAAAGAATGAATAATGTGAAAAGTCTACATTTTACTCAATAAAAGTCAGTATTGAAAATGACAAGTTCATTAGAAGGAGCTGTGAATAACCATGCCAGCATCTGAAAAAAGTGGACAGAATGGGGGACACGGCTAGGACTCCTCTACTTAAGCAGCACGACTGAATAAAAGAGGTTAGAATTAACCCATGTCCTTCTACACTATCCAGACTTCAAGGGATAGCTCAGTTGGAAAAGCCCAGTAGGGAGTATTCAGCCACTCTTTCCATTCCCCAGGCCTCCATCGGGTGCCCTACGCTCTCCTTTTGCTCCTTGATCATTTGGAATTCCTCTTCCTCAGACTTAAGCATTCACACTCTAATGACCTGATGGGACAACATCCTATACTCTGTGGAAAGTGACATAGCAAGTGACTTTCGGCATCCCCTCTGAAAATGGATACCAGGCGGCTGAGACTGGGTCGCTAGATTGTTTCTTTGAAAGTTTTCTCTGTCAATTATATAATTTGGAACAGAATAATTAAAAGCTGTTGTCTTGGGGCGGGGGGAGTTCCATAAGTCACATTCTGTGCAGGTTATGGAGGGAGGATGTGTATGATACTGTATGACAGTCCATACACTTCTTTAGCTTTGTGATTGCCTAGAACAGAGGGAAAAGGCAAGCAAGGAAGGAAGAACAGGGGGTCCCCCAGGGCATGCACTGGTGACTCCAAAAGGTTCTTTTTTCAAAATACCATTTTGTTCTAGCATTAAACAAATGGAAGGTTGTTTGTACCCTGAGTACCCTGTACCCAGAAGTACAATTTCACTTCCTGGGTTTGAAAAAGTCTAAGAAGGTAAGGTCCAAAATTATCAATATAGGATCTTTTAATTCATCCTTATTGGTTAAATATTCATCACCATTTGGGGGCAGAAGGAGCAGAAAAAGATGTGCCACAAAATGAAACATCTGAGTTTCAAACAATTCCAAAAATCAACATTTTGGTATACAGCATTTTAACCTCTTTGGCATCAGCTGGGCCCTACAAACACTAACTTGCCAAACTATTATTAGACTGGCTACAATTTATTGTTTCCCAGGACACCAGACAACAAATACATGCCCTTTGGGGACTACTTATCTATTCTAAGGAAGACTAAGTCCCGAAAGGGATAAAACCCAGTGGTGTCAACTCCAAGCGGGACAGAACCGGGCACACAGAGGACTGACAGAGCAGAGGAGAATTCAACATCCCTAACTGTCTGCTGCTGGTCCCTCCATTATTTACATATTCGATATGGGTTAAAGGATCTGTACGTCCGCTTTAGGACCTAAGGCAAAGTGCACAATTATCTCTGGATCACAAGACAGTACACACCAAAGGGTTCTGTGCAAGACTGTGGCAGGAGGAAAAACTGCCTAACCTTTATTATTAAGTTTAGTAGCACTGCTCCACTCAGAATGAAATTCAAGATCCTCCAGAAAATTCACTCTCCTGGGAGCCTACTCTCCTGGGAGATCATGGGGCACCACATTCCCGCCTTGAAATTTGTCCAAGGGTCTGCTTACGAATTAGTTGCCATTATCTCTGTGTCACAAACTTCCACCGGCAAACAAACGGGAAAGACCTTTCATTCACTCATTCATTCATTCATTCATTCATTTGGGGTCAACACAGCCCAGAGAACTATTCCTGCCGCTGAGAGACGCTGCCCCCACTCATCTCTCAACGGAACTGGATGGTGTGCTCTGTATTTAAAAAACAGCTCAGTCCTGGAGCCTCAAGACTCAGGTAGGCGAGAAGAGGAAATCCCAGAGATAAATAAGCAATAGATTTAAAAGTCAGAAGCTAATCGTGCTGAGCCCTGACACAACCTTTCCAGACTGTGCGCGCCTAGTGAGTCAAAGGAGAGGGCACACATCTGCCTACATAAACGCGCACCGAAAGTGCACGCGCGCGCGCGCACACACACACACACACACACACACACACACACACCCTTGCTGGCTCACGCTACATCTCCTGCAAGCTCAAAAGCACTTACTACCCGAGGATGAGGCTGCCAGGAAAGCTACCTTCGTCCAAAGAACTCTTGTTTTCTCCAACTTGAGCAAGAGCAATGTCCACCAATATTCCAAGGGGCGCTTCTTCCCGGAACCCAGGTCCTGCAAGGCTCCCTCCCTGCCCGCCTCACAGCTCTTTTCCTTTCTCTGAAACACACCGACTTCATGATTCCTTTGGGGGTAGCTCCAGTTCCGCGCAGCGCGCGCCCCATCCCTCAAGGCTGGAGCCCAGGTCTGCCCAGCCTCTCTCACTCCCGGGAAACTTCCCCGCCGCCCCACGCGGAGTAAAGGCCATCGGTAGAAGGGCGGCAGGGAGGGAAAGCGGGTCCCTGGGGCTGAGGGCACCTTCGGAGCCCGGGCGCCAAGAGAGGAATGAGTGAACCAGAACTGGTGCATGCCTTCTCCACGTGGAGGAAGGGAGGAAGGAAGAATGGGCTACATGCAGGTGTCCCTCTCGGCTCTCAGAGCTCCCATTTCCTGGCGGGGGAGGGGATCGAGGGGTTAGCCTCTCCCAGGAGGCAGCTGCCCTGCGCCCCCAGCCTAGGCGCAGCGAGACGTGCGCGCAGCTTGCAAGCCTGGGAAGGGGCCCCGGCGCTGATAACGCGCCCCATCCCTGGGTAGGGCTCCCAGCCTCACAGGGCGGGGAAAGAGAAATCCGGCTTTCCAGCAGGCCCCCGGCATGGGTTCTCTCGCCCCTGCCCGCGCACGCCCACCCGCAGAGGCCCCCGCGCCCTCGCCCGGGGCAGCCCGCACCTGGATGTGGCATGAGATCTCCGAGTCGTCCAGCAGCCGGATGGTGCATTTCATCTCCTGGCTGAGCGATTTGATGCTGGAGCTCCGAAAGTGGATCATTTTCATGGTCCTCCTGCCTCTCGGCACACAGTGGCAAGAGGCGAACATGCACCGCGGCCCGGGGGAGCGAGCGGGAGGCTCGGGGCCGGCGTGGCGCTGGCCCGCGCGGACGGACACACTCGCGCACGCACCGTCCCGGACACCCGGGCGCGGCTCAGCCCCGGGACAGCGGCGGCGACGGGCGCCTGCGGCCACACATGCCGGGCGGCCGGGGCGCGGCGGGCGGATCCCTCCCCTCCCCTCCCTCCCTTCCCTCGCCTGCGCCTCTCCCGCTCCTTTCCCCGCCTCCGCCCGTCGCGCGCGCTCCTGCGCCTCCCTCCGCCCGGGCTAGCGTGCAGAGGGTGCCCCGGGCCCGTGACCCTGGGCGGGCGCGCAACGCACTCACTCCCACGCGCGGGGAGCCGCGGGAGGAGGAGGCGGAGGGACGGCTGGCGCTGGTGGCCGGGGTGCCCTGGCCGTGGCCTGCTTCGCCGCCGCCGCCGCTGCGTCAGGCTGGGCCCGGCCGCCTCCTCCCTCTCTGCCCGCGATCGCTCCGGCTCCTGGTCACGCTCGTCCCTGCCCCGGCTCCCCCACGCGCCCGACAGCGCCCTGCTCTACTCGGCCCCGGGGACCTGGCTGCGGGTGGGGGGGTGGAGAGCGAGCCCGACCTGCACCGGCAGGGAGGATTCCACCGCGGGAGAGGAATATTGGACCAAGGACGAACCCCCTCCCCCCGAAAGTGACATGAGGGCCTGGTATGGCTACCCCGGGAATAGGGCTAATAGTAACAATCTCTAGTACTCGTGGGTATTTTTTAAAGCCTTTATTTAATATTAACTGGTAGTCCATTTCCTTAAAAAAAAAAAAAATCAGGGGTGCCTGATTTAGTAGAGCATACTACACTTGACCTGAGAGTCGTGAGTTCGAGCCCCACCTTGGGGGTAGAGTTTACTTTTTTTTTTTTTTAATTTTTTAATATCAGAGCCTTTCTTAAGCAATTTCTCATTTATAACTCCCAACATCTCAGTATGATTTGTGGTAGCAGTACCTTAGACCTCAGCAAAAGGGTCCCTATCCTGCACCTCCCCCTTTAGGGACCTTGCTCCTGCTCCCGCCCCCCCCCCACCCCCCCCCGCATAGAGATGGGTCCCGCGCTGTTTTAGACCAATCTCTGGATCCTGGGGACCCTGGAATTCCCTGCCACCGCCAGGGTAGTGGGGATAGGGGATCTGCTGCCCTTGTGTCTTCCCCAGGGTGGATCAGACCCCGTTATGGTGTACCCATAGGCCACCACAAGGCGTGGCCAAGGGAGGTCTGTGGAGGCAGGGGTGCAGAAGTTGGATGTGGGGGCAGGCATGTCCAGGAGCAGGAAGAGAAGGGCCTCTCGTCCTGCTGCCCTGAGCTGTTCAGCTTGTTCAAAGAAGTGTTAAGGAATATTTGTTAGAGGAAGGACTTGGCCCAGTTGTCACCTCCTGCTGCTGCAGCACAGATCCCCCTCATCCAAAGGTACCCCTGCGGAGCTGTTGGAGGGAAGCTATCTCACCTACCCTCCTACTCTGATGGGCTGGGCGTGCTCTGGGACACCCCCTGGGGTTGGCTGTGGCCTGGTCCTGCCTGCCTTGTACTTGGACTTCACCCTCTGCCTGCTCTGGTTTCCTCCCCATGCTGATCACTAACAAATACCCTACAGCCAAACTCAGTCTCAGTATCTGCTTCTGGAAATGCCAAATTATGACAATTTGTCAAGATAAGAAGATTTTATTTAAGTCAATAGCTTTAAAAAAAAAAAAAAGATTTTATTTATTTGACAGAAAGTGAGACAGCGAGAGAGGGAACACAAGCAGGGGGAGTGGGAGAGGGAGAAGCGGGCTTCCGGCGGAGCAGGGAGCCCAATGCGGGCTCAATCCCAGGACCCTGGGATCATGACCTGAGCCCAAGGCAGATGTTTAACAACTGAGCCACCCAGGTGTCCCTTAACAGTCAATAGCTTGATTATTGCTTTTAAAAGTGATAATAGTATGTGGCCTTCTGTGTGTACTTTTGCCCTGGGCTGGTGAATATTAGGGCAGGGCCTACCAGGGAGGTCCCTCATGAAGGGTCTGGGAAGATGAGGATTTGATTCTTGGTCCAGCTCCTGGCCAACCCTGGGGACTTTGGGAAAGTCTTTTCATCTCTTTTCTAAAGTTCAAAGGAGAGCACATCTGCCTATCTCACAGGTGGCTGAGATGCTGGGCTGAGGCAAGGCCAGTGGAGGGCAGGTTATAGACTCTAAAGCCCCATATGCATGTATGAAGGGGCAGTGATGGGCCCCAAATGCTACTAGGATTGAATCATCTCTCCTAACCCAAAGAACAGATCTAAGCCTAGAAATCAAAGAAAAGTCACCACCCAACACAGTCCAAGCTTTTCTTTTGAGACTACCTACTTGTCCATCCTTATTATAATGACCTTTTGGCTTCAAAAGAGTCATGTTCAATACCCCAAAACTGTATCTCAAATTTCAAGGAAGCAGAATGAGACCAGCAAGGACGGTAGGAAGGACAGAAGAAAGATCGTCCAAAGTGGGATTGCAAGCAACACCATTTTGAGAAAATGAGAAGAATCGAGAAGAATCTGGGATTGGTTATCTGACCAGGTTTGGGATGAAGGCTGAGTTCAGCTAGTATAAAGGATGGGCTCTAGAAGCTTTTGGCAGATGTGGAAAACAACTAGGTGAGTTACTGCATATGTTCACTTGGATTGAAGTATCCATTGAAGACAAAGCTTTGGGAAACCAAGCGGCCATGTCCAAAAAATAATGTGAAGAGCAAGAGGAATTCAAAGAATGAACTCAAGAGATGAGTTTAAAACTGGACCACTTAGGAGCATGTAACTGGCTCTTAATGCAACTCTAAATCTGGGGGTTGTAAGTTTGAGCCCCAGATTGCGTGTAGAGATTACTTCAAAACAAAACAAAACAAAACAAAACAAAAAGTCCTGGACCACTTAAAGCAAAGGCACAGAGTCCTAAACTGTCAGCTCAAGACTTTTAGAAATCTATATTCTTTCTACAGCAGAGCTAAACGATTTTTTTTAATTAATTGAACTGCAATTGAAAACCAAACTCAAAGTCAATTGAAGTAATCAGCCTCACCAGATTTTATGTGTAAGAGGTAATTATCATTGAGAAAAGAGCGGGAATCTGGGAATAGAAATGGGACCATGAAAGAGGATCTGGATAATTCCTAGTAACTCAAACTCCCAAAACCCAGTTGGGAGCAGAAGCAAAGCTTCTCCCCTTATATAATGAGGCTGTTCCTGCCCTGTGTGAAGACCCTGTTCTGACCTCACCTGAGGCAGTTACCTTGGAAAGGGAAGCCAACCTCATCCCCACCCTTGGCCCCCACCTCTGAATACTCTCACTATTAATACTTGAATCAGATCCAGGCACACCGTAGGAGGCCAATTACAAAGTCACCCCCAGGAATAGAAAGAATTGCAAGGTGTTACTAATTTAAATTGAAAAGGCTGTGTGTGAATAAGCCTAAACCTGTCAATGTGAGTGTACTTGACTCTGGTTTCAGAGTACTAAATTAATTGACTGACTTGGACCCAGCTAAATGAAAATGAGGAGGAAATATCCTGATTGTTGTAAAGAAGAGAATCCAAAGCATCAAGGAGAAGGAAATACTGAAGTGGATTTTCATATGTGGCCAACTCACCTTTCTTGTCACCTTGTCTCCAGAGGGGGGCCTCCACCAAGGCTTTCAAAGAGTCACTGGTGGAGGAAGCAGCACCATCTTTGAAAAATACCACGGTGGTTAATCCCTGTGACCAGATAGTGTGAAAGACACCACATTTGAAAGGAGCTCCCTGATTTTCATGGGGACGATGGGAGCCTAGATTAGCAGAGGATAAATAATGGTCCTTAACCTTCAGTGCCCAGAAGGACACGAGGACAGTCATGAGCAGTGGGACCCAAGAGACTTCAGAGTGACGTGACCCACAGGTATTTGGCTAATAGCTGAGCATCCAACTAAGATCCTGTCTGGTCTGTAGGACAGACAAAATGTCTAGACCTAGTGAACAAAAGTCTGACTATCCCCACCCCCCACACACACACACACACAGAGACAAAATTCCCCAATCTGAGCCTGGTCTCATAGACAACCAGAAACACTTGAGTAAAGAAAGGTGGATCTATCTGAAGAATAAGAACATTGGCCATAGCAGTGAAGAACTGGCAAGGTCTCATTCTTTTTTTTTAAGATTGATTGATTGATTGATTTGTCAGAGAGAGCAAACACAAGCAGGGGGAGCAGCAGGCAGAGGGAGAAGCAGGCTCCCCACTGAACGAGGAGCCCGAAGCGGAACTCGATCCCAGGATCTTGGGATCATGACGTGAGCCAAAGGCAGACGCTTAACTGACTGAGCCACCCAGGAGTCCCTGGCACAGTCTCATTCTTAATAAAGAAGTGGCAGTGGGAGAGATTGTAGTGTCTTAGGCTCAGTGGTTTTAGCTGCTACTCCTTGTCAAAAAACTTCACAACCCATGGGTCACAGCACTTTGGTGAGCCACAGACAGAAAGCAGGTGGTCTGCCACAAGAGATCTATGGTTGTAAATATTGTGCATTGATAGAAAAAACATTTTTAAGCATTTTTACAGCCATCAAAAATTGATAACTGAAAAAAGAAAGACCTAGGTATAACTCTAACAAAATATGTACGAGGTCTATCTGGGAAAACCAAAACTGAAGAGAGACATCAAAGAACTAAATAAATGGATTGATATTCCATGTTTGTGGCTGGGAAGACTCAACATTGTTGTCAATTCTTCTCAACTTGATCTATGGACTCAGTGCAATTCAAATCAAAATCCCAGCAAGTCATTTTGTGGATATTCACAAACTTTTTCTAAAGTTTATATGGCAAGGCAAAAGACCCAAAATAGCCAACACAATAGTCAGAGGACTGATGCTACCCGACTTCAAGACAACATAAAGCTACAGTGATCAAGACAGTGTGGTATTGGGGAAAAAAATTAAAAAGACAAATAATGGAACAGAATGAAGAACCCAGAAATAGACACACACAAATATAGTAAACTGATCTTTAAGAAACAAAGTCAACCCAATGGAGAAAGGATAGGGTTTTTACTGTTACTATCTTTTTATGTGCTGGAACAGCTGGGCATCCACATGCAAAAAAAATTAATCTAAACACAGACCTTGGGGCACCTGGTTGGCTCAGTCGGTTAAGCGTCTGCCTTTGGTTCAGGTCATAATCCAGGAGTCCTGGGATCGAGCCCAGAATCAGGCTCCCTATTCAGTGGGGAGTCTGCTTCTCCCTCTGCCCCTCACCTCTCTCGTGTGCGCTCTCTCTCTCTCTCTCACGCTCTCTCAGATAAATAAAATATTTAAAAATAAATAAATAAACACAGACCTTAAGCTGTTTATAAAAATTAACTCAAAATGGGCCATAGAACTAAATGTAAAAGGCAAAACTATAAAACTGCTCAAAAATAGTATAGGAGAAAATCCAGGTAACCTTGAGTTTGGTAATGACTTTTTCTTTTTCTTTTCTTTTTTTCTTTTTCTTTTTTTTTCTTTTTTTTTTTTTTTTGGTGATGACTTTTTAGAAACAACACCAAAAGCACAAGAAGTTGGACTACATTAAAATTAAAAACTTCTACTCTGCAAATGACACTGTTAAAAGAATAAGAACACAAGCCACAGACTGGAAGAAAATATTTGTAAAACACGTATTAGACAAAGGACTTGTACCCAAAATATACATACAACTCTTAAAACTCAAAATAACAAAAACAAATAATCCAGTTTTAAAATAGGCAAAGATCTAAACAGACAGTCCACCAAAGATATACGGGAGGCAAATAAGCATATAAAAAGATTCTCAATATCACGTCATTAGGGGATTGCAAAATTAACAGTATTGAGACACTACTACACACTTATTAGAGAGCTAAAAGTCTGAAGAATTTTAGAAAAGCTAAGCCAGCCCCTAATCTGTTCACTGTCTCCCTGCATGTGGATGTTGAAATTATACCAGACACACAGCATTTGGGAGACCAACTTATGGCAGAGTAATCAAGATAAAAAACTGGAGGCTATCATGGAAACATATCTTTTTTGACAGTTCCTAGGAAAACCTGCATAATAATACTTCAGATGTGCCAGACGGCAAGTTGTTGGGCTATTTCTATGTTAATAAAAATACTCACAGTTTGTTTTAATCAATAAAAATAAAAGACACTGTCTGTCATTTAAAAAAAATAGCTAAAATTCAAAACACTAATAACACCAAATGCTGACAAGGATGTGGAGCAACAGAAGGTCTCAATCATCACTGATGGGAATGTAAAGTGGTACAGCCACTTTGGAGGATAGTTGGGTAGGGTTTGTTTTGTGTGTGTGTGTGTGTGTGTGTTTTGTTGTTGTTGTTGTTTTATTTAGTTTCAGAGGTAGGATTTAGTGATTCATCAGTTGCATCTAACACCCAGTGCTCATTATATCAAGTGCCCTCCTTAATGCCCATCACCCAATTATCCCTTCCCTCCACCCCCTCCCCTGTAGCAACCCTCAGTTTTTCCTAGAGTTCAGCATCTCTTATGGTTTGCCTCCCTTTATATTTTCATCTTATTTTTCCTTCCCTTCCCTATGTTCATCTGTTTTGTTTCTTAAATTGCACATGAGTGAAATCATATGGTATTTGTCTTTCTTTGACTGATTTATTTTGCTTAGCATAATACCCTCCAGCTCCATCCACATCATTGCAAATGGCAAGATGTCATTATTTTTGATGGCTGAGTAATATTCCACGGTATACATGCCACCCTTCTTAACCCACTCATCAGTTGATGTTTTGGCTATTGTTGATAATGCTGCTATAAACACTGGGGTACATGTACCTCTCTGAATCTGTATTTTTGTATCCTCTGGATAAATACCTAGTAGTATAATTGCTGGGTTGTAGGGTAGCTCTACTTTTAACTTCTTGAGGAACTTCCATACTGTTTTCCAGAGTGGCTGTATTACATTCCCACCAACAGTGTAAGAGGGTTCCCCTTTCTCTGCATTCTCACCAACATCTGTTGTTTCCTGTGTTGTTAATTTTAGCCATTCTGACAGGTGTGAGATGTTATCTCACCGTGGTTTTGATTTGTATTTTCCCGATGATGAGTGATGTTGAGCATCTTTTCATGTATCTGTTAGCCATCTGTATGTCTTCTTTGGAAAAATGTCTATTCATGTCTTCTACCCATTTCTGAACTGGATTATTTGTTTTTTGAGTGCTGAGTTTGATAAGTTCTTTATAGATTTTGGATACTAACCCCCCATTTTGTAGGCTGTCTTTTAGTTTTATTGATTGTTTCCTTCACACTGTGCAGAAGGTTTTTTTCTTGATGAAGTCCCAATAGCTCATTTTTGCTTTTGTTTCCCTTGTCTCTGGATATGTGTAGTAAGAAGTTGCTCCAGCTGAGGTCAAAGAGATTGCCGCCTGTGTTGTCTTCTAGGATTATAATGGTTTCCTGTCTCACATTTAGATCTTTCATCCATTTTGAATTTATTTTTGTGTATGGTATAAGAAAGTGGTCCAGTTTAATTCTTCTATATGTTGCTGTCCAGTTTTCCCAATACCATTTGTTGAAGAGACTTTTTCCAATTGGATATTCTTTCCTGCTTTGTCAAAAATTAATTGACCATAAAGTTGTGGGTCCATTTCTGGGTTGTCCTTTCTCCATTGAATGGTCTTGGCATCTTTGTCAAAAATCATTTGACCACACGCATAAGTTTATTTCTGGGCTCTCTCTTCTATCAGTCTTTACATCTGTCTTTATGCCTGTACCACACTGTTTTGATTATTGTAGTTTTTAATAAGTTTTGAAATCAGGAAGTGTGGTTCCTCCAGTATTGTTCTTTTTTAATACTGCTTTGGCTATTCAGTGTCCCTTGAGATTCTATTTGAACTTTAGAATGGGTTTTTCTATTTCTGCAAAATCCATCATTGGGATTCTGATAGCAATGAAATTGATCTGTAAATTGCTTTGGACAGCATTGACATCTTAACAATATTAAATCTTCCATTCCATGAACTTGGGATGTGTTTTCATTGACTTATATCTTTATTATTCCAGCATGTATTGTAGGTTTCATTGTACAAGTCTTTTGCCCCTTTGCATAAGTTAATTTCTAACTATATTATACTTTTTGATGCTTTTGTAAATGGGATTGTTTTTGTAATTTCCATTTCTGGTTGTTCATTGTTTGTGTATAGAGATGCAACTAATTTTGGTATGTTGACTTTGTATCTTGCCACTTTGCTGAATGCATTTATTTTTTTGTGGAATCTTAAAGGTTTTTTTACATATAACAACTAGTGGATCAAATAAATCACTAGGAAAATTAGAAAATACTTAGAGATGAATGAAAATGAAAACATTCCAATACTTATGGGGAACGGTGAAAGCAGTGCTAAGGGGGCAATTTACAGTTATAAATGCTTACATTAAAAAATGAGAAAGATCTCAAATGAACAAACTAATTTTGCAGATTAAGGAACTAGAAAAAGAAGCTAAACCCAAAACTAGTAGGAGGAGGAAAACAGTAAAGATTAAAGGAGAGTGAAATGAAATAGAATACAGAAAAACACTGGAGAAAATCAGTGAAACAAAGTTGATTCTTCACAAAGAACAAAATTGTTGAACCTTTAGCTAGATAGACTAAGAAAAAAAAGAGATTCAAATTACGAAACTCAGAAGCAAAAATGAGGACATTACTACCAATTCTACAGCAAGAAGGATTATAAGAGAGTACTGTGAACAATTATCTGCCAAAAAACTGGATAGCCTAGATGAAATGGACAAATTCCTAGAAACAAAACCTACCAAGGCTAAATCACAAAGAAATAGAAAATCTGAGCAGACCTTTAACTGGTAAGGAGATTGAATCAGTTATCCAAAATCTTTTGACAAAGAGTTGGGGATTTGATGGCTTCACTGGTGAATTCTACCAAACACTTAAAGAAGAACTAATACCGATCCTTCTCAAACCATTCCAAAAAATTGGAGAGGTGGGAACACTTCATTCTATGAAGCCAACACTATCCTGCTACTAAAACCAGACAAAGACATTACATGAAAATAAAACTACAATCCAATATCCCTTACAAACACTGATGCAAAAATCCTCAACAAAATATTAGGAAACTGAACTCAGCAGCATATTAAAAGTATTATGCACCATGATCAACCGGAATTTATTCCTGGACTGCAAGGATGGTTCAACATATGAAAATTGACCAATGTAATACACCACATTAACATAATGAAAGGAAAAAAACACAGGATTACCTCATGGAGCGTAGAGCCCGATGCAGGGCTCAACCCCACAACTCTGACCTGAGCCAAAATCAAGAGTCAGACACTTAACCAACTGAGCCATCCATGTACCCCTCTTTGAGTTCATCTTACCTGAACTTCTAGGATGTTTATATTCATGTCTTTCATCAAATTTGGTGATTTTTTTTTTTTAGCCATTGTTTCTTCAAATATTCTCTTTTCCCCTTTCTCTCTCTTCTCCTAGGATTCCCACAATGCATATTATTGACCCATTTGATGGTATCCCACAGGTCCTTTAGGCTCTGTTCCCTTTCCTTCAATCAGATTCAATAATTTCCATTGTCCTATCTTCAAATTTACTGACTCTGTCTTCTGCCTGCTCAAATCTGCATTTGAATCTCTCTAGTGGATTTTTTTTAGTTCTTGTACTTTTCACCTCCAGGATTTCTTTTCTTTTCTTTCTTTCTTTCTTTTTTTTTTTTTTTTAGGTTTCCTATCTCTTTATTGGTATTTCTATTTTGTTCATATATGGTTTTCTTGACTTTATTCACATGTTCCTTTAGTTGTTTGAGTACCTTTAAGACCATTGTGTTATTAAAGCCTTGCCTAGTAGTTCTGTCATCAGGCCTTTTTCAGGGACAATTTCTGTTGATTTCTTCCTTTTAGTGGACCAGAGTTCCCAGTTTCTTTTATGCCTTGTGGATTTTTGTTGTTGTTGTTGTTGTTGTTGAACAATGAAATTTGAATCTAATAATGTGGTAACTCTAGAAATAGATTCTGCCCCTTTCCCAGGAATGCTGAGTTTTTGTTAGTTTTTGTTTATTGTTTATTGTTTATTGTTTATTGTTTCTGTTTGGATTGTTGCTTTTTGCTTCTGATAATTTTAGGCTATCTCTACAGGACCAGACTGAGGTATAAATTTAAGGTCCTCTCAGGACTTTTCTGAGCTTGTGCCTTTCCCTGAGCATGTGTGGTCACTTTCTGATTTTCCCAGTTGTTTTTAATGTCCTAGTCTTTAATGAGGAGAGGGGGAAAGCAGGTGCTGGTCCTTTAAGTCTCCTGGAAGTCACTTCAGCCTGAGGGGGAGGAGGCTGCAAGAATGAAGGGAGGTACAACAATGACCACCCACTTTTTCTGTACTTGTGTGATCAGAAGCATCAATCAACAATTAGAGCACAGATCCCTGATATTTGGAAGACAGGTCCTTACCACTATTCTAGCTCCTGAAAACTGTGGGCAGGCAGGTCCAGCCACAGGTATAGGGCTTCTGCCATGGGGCTGGAGGTGTGGATGGTAGTTGTTACTATGCTAAGAGCTGAAATTGATCAAAATTAACCACAATCTACAATTTACTGTCCAAGGGTCCCCTGAAAGTTGCAAGCCCTCAATAGACTTCTGAATTCTAAAATAGTTACATCATAGGGCACCTGGATGGCTCAGTCTGTTAAGCGTCTGCCTTCAGCTCAGGTCTTGATCTCAGGGTCCTGGGATCGAGCCCCATGTCAGGCTCCCTGCTCAGCAGGGAGTCTGCTTGTCCTTCTGCCCCCGCCCCCCCGCCGAGTTCATTCTCTCTCTCTCTCTCTCAAATAAACAAATAAAATCTTTAATAAAAAATTAAAAATTAAAAATAAAATAGTTACATCAGATAGATTCTATCAGGCAGAATCTATCTGATGTAACTATTTTATTTATTTTTACAATGCAGTTAATTACATTAATTACAAATTAATTGTAATTAATTTACAATGCAGTTATTGTCTAGGTGGAGAGAAAGATTCCTGGTGCTTCCTACTCCACCATCTTCCCAGAATCTCCTCCCCCCATAATTTGTTTTAAAACATTATAAAAATGATGACCTAGAAATATATTGACCAAAAGATTTTCTGAAGCCATAAAGGCCTCTAGTTCCATTGAGTGTTTTGTATTTAAATATTTTTTATACATTTATGGAAATTTTTAAATTAAATTTTAAGCTATTAGACATATAAAAAAGACACAGAAGTTGGGGGGAAAGATTTTGAGCCACTAATTAGTAATTTCTAAGGAATGTCCCAAATTTGGATTTGCCCAATCATCTCATCCCCAGCTTAGGGGTCATATTTGCAGTTAACAAATAGAGCAATGGCCCTATGCAAACTTCACTACCACTCCAGCCCAGTTCCTATATTAAGCAGAAAAGATACAATCATTTCCAAGCATCAAATACTCAAAATAAAAATACAGTTCTTTTAGGATATTGGTAACAGTACCAGAACACTGGTCATAAAATTAATCCCTAAAGCTAAAATGCCTCACACAAATGCAGACTTGCTCTTTTCATCGGCCTGCATGAAAATTGTCCACAGATAAATTGGGACTGCCAAAAGTAAAAGAAACAGAAAAGAACCCCCCATCAGATGACACTATTAGCAGACATACGGATGACACTATACGTAATGGAGAAACCACACTAATGCGGACGTTTATCAATTGATTGTTAACTACAGGTATGAGTAAGTGTGCTTGTTAGTAGCACTAATTAGAAGGCCTAAAGAGAAATGCTTGGAGGAACAGTATTTGTTGCACAAGCAAAGTGCCAAATCTAACTACTTGTTGAGGTATGAAATAGTTGAGGTAATAAATATTTTTTAATAATGTATGATGGAAATATTGCAAGTGTTTCTGTGCTCACAATTTTGCTGCAATGTCAGGAAGATGTAAAGGCCCTATGCGGCATGAATTTTATCTGAAATCCTGAGATTCAAGTAACACATGTTGCTTTCTTCAGAAAAGCTCTCATATGTAAATGTTTGTCTATAGCTCTAAATTGCATGTTGAATGATGAAACCGAATGGTGAAATCTAACAAAACACAAGCTCCTAGGGTCCATCTGGTTTCAGCAATCAGTGAAGCATGAGCTCAAAGCACCACTGGTTTTCATACTAAAATGTGTTGGTATGCAAAGTAAGAGTTGTGAAGAATGGGTGAGTTTTCATTCCCTTTGGATAAATACCCAGCAATGAAAGTACTAGATTGTATGATATTTCTATTTTTAATTTTTTGAGGAACCTCCATACTGTTTTCCCATACAGCTGCACCAATTTACCTTCCCACCTGCACTGCATGAGGGCTCACTTTTCTCCACATCCTTTCCAACACTTAAGTTGTCTTTATGATACTAGCCATTCTGACCGGTATGAGGTGATAGCTCATTGTGGTTTTGATTTGCATTTCCCTGATGATTAGTGATGTTGAGCATCTTTTCATGCATCCGTTGTCTATCTGTAGGTCCTCTTTGGGAAAATGTCTGTAAGTCCTCTGCCCTTTTTAACTGGATTATTTGTTTTGATGCTAAGATTTAGGAGTTCTTTATTTTTTTGAAAAAAAAATTTTTTTTAATTCATTTGAGACAGAGATACAGAGCGAGAGAGAGAGCAGGAGCAGTGGGGAGAGGCAGAAGAAGAGGGAGAAGCAGACTCACTGCTGAGCAGGGAGCCCGATGTGGGGCTCGATCCCAGGACCTGGGATGATGATCTGAGCCAAAGGCAGACGTTTAACCATCTGAGCCACCCAGGCGCCCCTAGGAGTTCTGTATATTTTTGGATATTAACCCCTTATTGAATATATCGTTTACAAATATCTTCTTCCTTTAAGTAAGTTGCCTTTTCATTTTGTTGGTTTTCTTCACTATGCAAAAGCTTTTTGGTTTGAGGTAGTTCCAATAGTTTATTTTTGCTTTTGTTTTCCTTGCCTGAGGAGACATATCCAGAAAAATGCTCATAAGGCTGATGTCCAAGAGATTACTGTCTATGTTTTCTTTTAGGATTCATAGTTTCAGGTCTTACATTTAGGTCTTTAATCCATTTTGAGTTTGTTTTTGTGTATGGTACAAGAAAGCGGTCCAGTTTTCCCAACACCATTAATTGCAGCATTATTTACAATAGCCAAGATATGAAAGTAACCCAAGTGTCCATCAATCGATGAATGGACAAAGAAGATGTAGTATAATGTACAATGGAATATTTCTCAGCCATGAAAAAGAAATCTTGCCATTCTCAGCAACATGGATGGGCCTAAAGGTATCACACTAAGTGAAGTCAGACAGAAAGACAAATACGATATGGTTTCACTTATATGTGAAATATTAAAAACAAAAGAACAAACAGTGACAAAAGAAGCAGACTCATATATACCAAGAACAGATTACTGATTGCTGGGAGGGGAGATGAATTAGGTGAAGGGGAAGAGGTACAAATTTCCAGTTATAAAGTCATGGCGATAAAAGTATTGCATAGGGAATATAGTTGGTAATATTGTAGTAACATTATATGGTAACAAATGTAACTGCATTTATCATGGTGAGCATAGCATAATGTATAGAATTGTTGGGTCACTATGTTGTACACGTGAAACTAATATGACATCGTATATCAACTATACTTTTTAAAAAACTGAGTTGAAATGACAATTTTTACAAATGAATCCCAATTTGCAGATTTGTTGAAGGCTATTCCTAGCTTAAATAAAATAGTTTACTTACTAACATTTCTGTTTACCTGGTTAAATTGGAATCGGCAAGTTTTTAAAATTTAAAAATGTGTAAAATGTAGGGGTGTGTAAAGTATTATGGATTCAAAACAAAATGCCAACTTTGGTGCAATATAAGTTAAAATGGTTCGCATGTGATATTTAGCCAGTTATTAGTGAATTGCTAAGATTAGAATATTGACATCAATATGTACTGAAAGAAAAGCTTCACCTTTATTTTGAAATACTATCAAACTTTGTCTAATAAAGTATTAGCTTGAACCATATGAAATTGCCATTTTTGCAGGTCAAGAATGACCTCATACTGACAACATCATATGGTTCAATCTATTATTTGAGATCTATCACTATTATTTTTTTTTAAAGATTTTATTTATTTATTTGAGAGAGAGAGAGGGAGCACATGAGGGGGGGGGAGGGTCAGAGGGAGAAGCAGACCCCCTGCTGAGCAGGGAGCCCGATGCAGGACTCGATCCCGGGACTCCAGGATCATGACCTGAGCCGAAGGCAGTCGCTTAACCAACTGAGCCACCCAGGCGCCCGAGATCTATCACTATTATTACAAGAAATCTCCACAGAATTTGAAAGGAGTTTTTTCAGGTATAAAATTTGATACCTACAAGTCGTGTATTACATTGTCAAAAGTCATCAAATTGTACACTTTAACTGGGTATATTTTCATACATAGATTATACCTCAATAAAATAATTAGGTTCACAGAAGCAAATTCAAGTTTCTCATATAAAATTGAAAATATTTTATTTATGCATCTTACAGTTATTCAGTATTTAATATCTTCCCTATTTTATATTTCATCTTATTGTAAGTATATACTGAATTTTTTCACCAAATCCCCAGTAAATGGCCCCATATTCCTTCCAATTCATTCCAGTGCACTATACAAATACTATGAATGTCAAAAAAGAAAAAGTTAGATTTGGCACAGATTTCTATCTATGCATCAAAATACATTCTTCCCTTAATTCACAGAGTATATGTTAAATTACTGTTCTTGGCTATCCATATGCTCCTTGTATTAGAATTACACACCCACTCCTTTGCTATAGGAGTTTGCAGTATCTCCCAGTAGAGTAGACAGAGTATTTTTCCCACCCTGTTGATGTTGGGCTTGTTCCTGTTACTTGTTTTGACCAATGAAATGTGGGTAAAAGTAACAATGTGGCACTTCTGGGCAGAGTCTCCAGACTCAGCCACCAGGCATTTCTGTTCACTCTTGTGCACTTCTAGCATAAGGAGATCATGCCCCAGAGAGACACTGACCTTTCAACCTGAGCCCCAGAACAAACATATGTGGAGCAGACCTAAACCCAACCCACAGCCTAGCACCATGCCCAGCCAACCTGTAGCCTTAATCGGAGTCTGAGCTTAGCTTGGGTCAGCTGCACTGCAGCCAACATGCAAATTTGTGAGGGTGAGAATAAATGCTTGTTTAAAAGCATCTGTGGTTTGTTACACGGCATTATTGCAATGATAGCTGACTAAAACACACACAGTACTATTGCTTGGACCCATGGCTCCCTCACTAGACTATAGTCACATGTCTATACCCAACCGCAAGGGACATAATTTCTTACCAATGAAATACACACAGAAGTGCTAGATATCACTTTCAGATTTGGGCAAGACCATGAATGTGCTTCTCCCTCTTTCCACTGGCTAGAACCTAGATACGGAAGCCACTCAGCTTTGATCATTCATATGACAACAATGCCCTAAGGGATAATGGTAAAATGGCTGGCAAGCATTCTGGGTCCCTGGGTGGCCACCAACATAGACCGCTCACCTTGGTACTGTTATATGAAAGAGAAGTAAGTTCTATAGAACTTAAAACCATTGTATTTTAAGTGTCTTTGTCACAGCTGTTTATTTTTACTCTTAGTAATGGAGTTGGGAAACACTGCCTTCTCTAAGAAATTCTATGGTGTTCTTCCTGGAAACTTAGCCCCAAGTCTGCTTCTCTTTCCCACTGCCCCCTCCCCAGTGATTGTGTGAGCTACCCAATACCCTCTTAATATCCTTCTTTTCTGGCTCATCAGCAGAGTCTGCTTCCAAAGCTTGCGTGTGACATGGCCAACAAAGAGAAGACATAAAGAGAAACAAAAGCACTCTGAGCCTTTCCTGTCAAGTTCATGGCCAAGCTTCTGCTGAACTTCTTTACAAAAGGCCTTCCAGACTCCACTGAACCTCTCTCCCTCACTCTCATTCAGGCCCATCTAGTCCCTTCAGTGCTTCAATCATTCAACAACTTTTATGGAACAGCTACTGTGCACCAGACACTGGGATACAAAGACGTAAGTACATCAGTCAGAATTTACTAGGTTACGTGGCACTAACCAAGGACTCTGAAACCTCAATAGCTTTAAACAATTTATTTCTCGCTTAATCTGCATGACCATCATGTGTCAGCGCCACTTCAGGACCCAGACGGACAGAACAACCTGGAATACTTGCTGGTCATCACGGCAAAGGGCAAAAGGAAAGAAGATGGCAGGCCACATTCTGGCTTTTAAAGCTTCTGACCCAAAATGATACACATCATTGAGTTGGCCAAAGCAGTCCCATGGCCAAGCCTGACATTAATAGAGGGAAGTATATTAACAATAGTAGGGGAGTATAATCTTTGCCACAGAAAAGAACAGTGGATATTTGCAAAGAACAACACACTCTACCACAAAGAAGAGCTCAGTCTCTCTTTTCCTGTGCTTCTGCTGTATCTCCTACTTCCCTGTCTGCACTTACCTGCCATAGCCCCTTTAAGTGTATATGTGTCCATCCTTTCTCCACAAGCCTGGGATCATGTCTTAGGCATCATCCCAGCCTAGCGCTTCGCCCAGTACCAGGCAACTATTATCTACTGAGATTAAGGGAATAAGTGAGTGGATGGAATTAAGTGCTCCTGGTCTAGAGAAGGTGTGAGATATGCAAGTGAACACACCCCAGAACAATCTGACTAGATATTTAGGAAGTACTAATGGAAGGACAATGGCTTCTTCACCCAGAAGGTTTGGAGAATACCTATAAACTGAGATGAGAGTAGGCATGTGATTGGCTTTTATGATGAGTAGGTTCTTAGAGGTGTCATCCTTTGCTGTTTGAATTGGTTGTCACTCTTTGAAGGACAGTGGGGGAGAGGAAAGGAGGACAAAACAGCACCGACTCTGGCAAAGGCGGAGCGGACCACCACCATGACTTCCCTGATGGAGGCTGTCCACAAGCAGCCGGGAGGCTCACACTCAGGCGTCAGCAAGCTGCACTCCAGGGAAATGACGTGAAACCTTAATGAAAACCACAACCTGGGCGGACCACCGCGGGGCATTCAAAAGCCATGCTCAAGGGGACATCAAGCAGAAGCAAATACAGGAACAGAATGCCCCCACCACTGCCTAGCCACCTGGGCGTGGTCCTTTTATGCTTTAGCTGCCTCTTCCACCCCTAGTGTCTCCAAATGGCCTTTAGCCATTTCCAAGTATTGAAAACAATCTCTCAGGGCAAGAATTTGCTGTTATTGAGCCACAGGCTCTATGAAAGAAGGGTTTTACTTTTCTTTTTGCATGGGGGGTGCAGGAATGGAAGACAAGATATCACGTCAAACTTGCTATAATAATAGGACTACAGAACATCAGGATTGCTGGGAACTCAGAGACCAATCACTTATACCCCCTCACTTTGGAGCTCTGGGCTGGACTTTTCTAGATGCCAGAGCCATGTCTGTGCATATCCAGTGCCAGTGCAGGATTTTGCCTATGAATGGTGCTCAACAAAGTTTACTGAATAAGAGAATACATAAATACTTCTTAAATGAAAAATATTTTAATTTAAAAAAAGTCTGAGAATGAATGAAGGCATACAATGTACAAACTGAGACCCAAAGAAATGCAGCATTGCACCCAGGGTTGCATGGTAACTTAGAAGAAGCAGGGTTGTGACTATAAGCCAGATGCCCTGACACCCAGCCAGGGCCTTACACGCTGTAACAAAGCTGTGTTAACCAGTCCCAGCTCAGGGGCTCCCCAATTGTCTCCCCAGCTCCCACCGCTACACTTCTCAGCATGGGTTTGGGGACTTTCCCTTCACCCCCTGGGTGCCTAGAGCCCTACCACCACTTCTGTTGGTGTCCGGAGGGAATGTGCGGTCAAGGGACCTGTCCTCACAAGGTAACAATCCTGCTGTGTAGCCTCTTATTAAAATGCTGGTTGGCTCTTTCCACAGTTTGGCTATTGTGGACATTGCTGCTATAAACATCGGGGTGCACGTACCCCTCCGGATCCCTACATTTGTATCTTTGGGGTAAATGCTTGTGGCTGTGGAAGTAAAGGCTTTATAGACCCCCAACAAAAATCTGGGTTAGCCTAGCCCCCAGCTCACATGGAAAACATGGTCACAGGGGCATGCTCCCTGGGTTCCTGGCTGGCTCCCAGGAGCTCAAACCAAGCCCACCTTGCCCCACCCGGGCCCCCCGGGGAAACTGCCCTCCAGCTCCACTGCCCCCCTGTTCTCTTGGCACCCCGACCCGACCCCGCCAGTTCCCAGCAGGAACCCCTTCTGGGCCTCCCAACACACAGGCCATGCCCCAAGCCCCTCCAGCCAGAGAGGGCTGGGGCTTTTGAAGTGCAAAGCCCGGAGGAAGGCTGCTTTTCTCTGCTTTCTGCTAAAGAGGGGGAAAAAGAACAAACAATGGGGCATGACACTGGGGACAGGTCAGTATCACAAACATGACCTTGCACAAAGTGCTTGAGAGTCTTCAGAGAACTCTCACTGGTGTTATTTTATTAGAATAAAAACATCTTCAGGAGGGGACTACGCGAAACAGTAACATGTTTCCTTGTATACATTCTGACATGTTTATTTAAAATTGGTCTCCTGGGATCTGGGATCGAGTCCCGCATTGGGCTCCCGGCTCGGCGGGGAGCCTGCTTCTCCCTCTGACCCTCTCCCTTCTCATGCTGTTTCTCTCTCTCTCACTCTCTAATAAATAAATAAATAAAATCTTTACAAAAATAAATAAATAAAATAAAATTGGTCTCCTCGGGCGCCTGGGTGGCTCAGTTGGTTAAGCGTCTGCCTTTGGCTCAGATCATGATCCCGGGGTTCTGGGATCGAGCCCCACGTTGGGCTCCCTGTTCAGCGGGGAGTCAGCTTCTCCCTCTCCCTCTGCCCCCTCCCTGCTCATGCTCGCTCTCTCAAATATTTTTTTAGGATTTTCTTTTTTAATTAAAATTCAATTAGTGTATTATTAGTTTCAGAGGTGAAGTTCAGTGATGCATCCATTATGCATAACACCCAGTGCTCATTACATCACGTGCTCTCCTCGATGTCCATCCCCCAGTCACCCCATCCCCCCACCCACCTCCCCTCCAGCAACCCTGTCTATTCCCTAGAGTTAAGAGTCTCTTATGATTCGTCCCCCTCTGTGATTTCATCTTATTTTTAAATTAAAAAACCTTTAAAAAAATTGGTCTCCTGACAGTATTCCCACCTAGCGGTGCCGGCTCACTGTGCCTACCTTGGACAGAACTTCCTCACCATGGGCCCTCCCTTAGTCTTTTCCAGTGCAAATTCATGGTCACTATATTGAAAGGCTCTTGCCAGGGGTCTCAAGTCTGGGTCTCTGTCTGAATCAGTCTGCAGGCATCAGGAAGTACCGTGGCCACATCTAAATCGGAGACCACAATCAAAGGTTTGTTAACTGACTTACTGAGAACATTGCAATTCATCCAACTTTTTTAAAAAATAATCACCACTGCTGTACAGACCTCTAACTTTCTCTCCTTACCACCTAAATACTCCTCTCCAATTTTACTCCACATAAGTATGAGGAAAGGGAAAGAGGGAAGGAGGAATTTCTAAATCCCTAGTAAATGCCAAGTTCCAAATGGTCCCAGGAAAGACAGCAGGGGCAGACCAGCAGTCTGTCTCTCCTTATGTTTGCACATTTGCAAGACGACGAAGTCTCTTACAACCAGACTGTCTAAAACTTGACAACTTAATAAAGCCCAGTGGAGAATGGTATGTGAATACAGGGGCTGGTTTTCCTAACAGCAGGAAACAGAGTCCTTTATGCCCGCGTTTCAGGAAAACGCATCTCTCATCTGCCTCAGTTGCTCAAATCTTCCTGTGACCTGGTCTGTGCTGAACGGGCCGATGTTGGACCATTTATGAAGAGAGAAACA
Organism: Mirounga angustirostris; assembly: GCF_029215605.1. Lineage (NCBI taxonomy): Eukaryota > Metazoa > Chordata > Mammalia > Carnivora > Phocidae > Mirounga > Mirounga angustirostris. The sequence continues at coordinate 24,806,558 of NW_026991723.1, forward strand.
CAGCCCCTGTCTGTGCTCAAGAGCTAGCGCTTCAGGCACCAGATAGTTCTGACTGTTGGCACAAAATACACATACTTCTTTAAAAATTTCTGCTTAGCTCACCAAAGGGGGAGTTGGGGGGACTGAAGGAGGTGCAGCCCAGGAGCCGCGCAGAGCGGATGATTTGCTCTCTAACACCAAGAGGCCGTACAGTGGAGCAGGCTGGCAAACCTGGGACCACGGAGTGAGCCAAAGTTGGAAGATAATCACCTTGGAAGGCAGAGGCAGCAGATGTTGGAAATATGTTCTATTTCAGGCTTTTGTGGCTGCCCGGGCGGCACTGGCTGGTAGTCAGGTCATGCACACCAAGCACATTTAACTTCATTTTCCATGTAAACACTGAGTGAACGCACTAATCCACAGAGCCCATTTCCCGGGAATAATACCCATAACGAGATTTGATCAGGCACACAATTGTTCCATCGCCTTCCTTACTCCATTATTCTGCTGAAGTATTCCAGAGACCAGGGATGCTATTTTTGAAATGGAAACAGTGGGCAGAGACCAGTGCCCATCGCATAGGCAGCCCACTCCCGCTCCTTCAAGTACGCTCTGGGCCCCGCTACACCATCGTGGCAAATGGACATGAAAATGACAATGTCCAAGACTGGGGATTTTCTATTGATATGGAGGGTACTTTGGATTACTGAAAGCACAGGCAATCATTTCAGAATAGGACAATAAGGAAGAGCAAGAATGAGAGGAAGTTGTTTACCAAGAGGCCACCCCCAGATCAAGAGTTCTCTTCTTCCTCTTAGAGCCTCGCTGCCGGACACGGGGCTCCCAAGCTTGAGACCTATTCACCCCTGCAGAGACACAGTATGTGGCCCCATGACAAAACCCGACTGCCCCCAATCCCACAGCTCTCACGTCTGGTGGGTGTGTGGTGGGTACCCGCCCATAGCTGGCATTCGTGAAGCGATGGGTGCTGATGTATGTGTTGTCCCTCCAAATACAGTAACATGCATTTAACCGAACTTTAAGCCTTAACCTGACTTTTGCTAATGACGGGGATTTTAAGCAATATAGCAGGCTAATAGAGAAATTTTTGGAAACAAGTTGGGGTAAGGTCTCATTTCACATCAAATAAGCCACCAATTATTCAGCTGACATGGGAGCCAGATCTGCACCCCCTACCTGAGAGAGGAACGGAGGTGGGGTCCTACCTCACTATTTACAATAAAAAGTCCAACTGAAAAAAATCATGTCGAAATATGCCAAAGCTCATTTAAATTATACTCAGTGAGAAAAAAAAATCAAAATAGTATGTATACTATCATTGTAACTCTTTTTAAAGCACATAAATATGGATAATATTTGACGAAGTATTGGAAAATGTCAGAAGCTGATCTGAGCAAGGAGTAGGATTATAGACCCAGTTTTGTTTTCTGCAAGTTGTCCAGTTAAACTTTTTTTTTTTTACAAAGATAATAATCTTAGAAAAGGAAGGATATGGTCAAAACCATTCTACCCTGACTGTTCCAGAGGTTCTCTGAAGGTAGATCAAGGAGATGCCTATGCTCCAGGTACTGAACTCTGCTGATGAAACAAACAGATATTTAATGCCATTTTTTTAAAGACTCACACCATCTTTGTAATGTAGCATGTTTATGTGAGATGGACTGCCACAGCACCCCACCTCACATTAGAAGAGAGCACTCTCCTCTTGCAGATGGAACTTTCTAGATAAATAGGTTCTCCTGCACACCCATATAAAGAGCCCTCCCCCCGCCCCCATCCACAGGCATCTGTCTGTCCTGGGGGCTGAGGTGAGAGCATGCTGCCCAGCGCTCAGCCTCTCCTCAGAAGCCTGCGATGCTTCCTTCCTCTGTCATGCCATTAGCCTCAAATCAAGGAAGTGAGGAAAGTGGCCATTTGATTGCTGTTGTTTCCATTTCTAATTTTTTTCCTTTCTTTTTTAAGCAGGCTCTACACACAGCATAGAGCCCAATGTGGCCCTTGAACTCAAGACCCAGAGATCAAGACCTGAGCTGAGATCAAGTGTCCAACACTTACCTGACTGAGCCCCCCAGGTGCCCCTCCATTTCTAATTTTATAAATTTGACTCGCAGATGTTCTGACCTGGTCAGCTGAGAGTAAAATGTCTTGAGAATATTCCATGCAAGTTTTTCTCAATTGTTTATGTTAAATCAAAAGCATTTCAACAAAGAAACTAAAATTCCCTAGAATGCTGCTTTCTGGAAACTCCAAAGTTTAAGAAACTAAAATTCCCTAGAATGCTGCTTTCTGGAAACTCCAAAGTTTAAGGGTACAGAACTCCCGGGGTTGGTTGGTTGGCTGGTTGTTTTTTCAAATTCCCACCAGATTTTTTGGTGTGAGGTTTTTTCCCAACAAAGTGGTTTATGTTAATTCCCACTTTCTCCTCCTTCCTCCATTCACTCATGTGAAATTTTACAAACATTTACTGAGCATCTACTATTTGCCACGCATTCCTCTAAGCACCAGGAATACACAACATGAACAAAACACATAAAGGTGTCTGGCCTACTTATAGTGAGAAATCACAAATAAACAGAAAAATAGTAAAATTGATGGTAATTACATTCTTCGTGGGAAAATAAGCAGGGAAAGGAAATTAGGGTTTTGAGAGCAGGGGTGGATGTTGCAAGTTATTAGGTAGAACTATAGGAAACTGCCATCTTGGAGGTCAACTATGACTGACTACCAGCAATTTCTTATCATTCAATTTGCATCGATTTTCTGTTGTTGCAAAACAAATTACCACAAACTCAGTGTTCTTGGCAAAAAGTGCAATGAGTGCAAAGATCCTGAGGCACCTGTGTGCCTGGATTAAGGTCTGTGTAGCTGGAATGGAATGAGAGAGCAAGAGAAGAATAGGGCCACAAGTCAGGGGGCACTGTGGGGTCAGTAGATCGTGTAGAAACTTCTAGGTAATTGAAAGGATTTTGACTCTTACTCTGAGAGTTGGGAAATCAATAAAGGATTTCAAGCAGAGGGGACATGATATGACTTAAAAATTAATAGGATCACTTGCTAATGTGTTGAGAACAGTCTGAGAAAGTCAAGAGAAGAAGCAGGGGGGCCAGTTAGAAATCTGATTCTGTAATCTAGACAAGAGATAATGGTGATTTGGACCTCAGTGGTAGCAACGGAGGTGGTGAGGAGTGACTGGATTCTGGATATATTTTGAAAGTAGAGCTGAATTTTTCTAATGTACTAAATGTGAGGCAAGAGAACAAGAGAGAAATCAAAGAGGTCTCCAAAGTTTTGACCTGAGCAACCAAAAGGAAGAAATTACCATCATGAAAATAGGGAAGACTATAGGAAGAGCAGGTTTGTGTGGGAGATATCAGGAGCTCGGTTTTGGTCAAGGTGAATTTCAACTGCTGGCTGACATCCAAATTGAGGTTTCATGTAGACACCGTATATACAAGTCTGGGGTTAGAGAAGAGGTCTAGCTAAGATAGGAATGGGGTCTGCAGATAGCACTTAAAGCCATGAAACTGGGTGACATCACCAGGGAGTGATTTCTAGAGAGAAAAAGTCCAAAAATTGAACCCTGAGACATTCCAGTGTTTAAAGGTTAGAGAGATGAGAAAGTATCAGCAAAGGAGACTGACGACAGTTAGCCAGTGAGATAAAGAGAGAACCAGGGCCCATGGTGTCCTGGACAAAAACTTCTCTTTTCTTTTTTCTTTTCTTTCTTTCCCTTTCTTTCTTTCTTTTCTTTTTTGCTTTTCTTTTTTCTTTCCTTTCTTTCTTTTTTCTTTCCTTTCTTTTTTCCCTTCTTTCCTTTCTTTTTTCCTCTTTCCTTTCTTTTTTCCTTTCTTTCCTCCTTTCCTTCCTTCCTTCCTTTCCTTCCTTCCTTTCCTTCTTCCTTCCTTCTTTCTTTTTCTTCCTTTTTCTTTCTTTCTTTTTTTTTTTTTGTATTTTGCTACTTTCTGGTACAAGATGCTCCAGCTGCTCTTATATTTTCCCCATCCCAGCCCTAAAATCAGCTGTTTTCAAGGGGTCCCAGTTTCTTTTATTGGAGAATGGTAATAGAAATCAAATCTAGACTTTGATTGTACTCATTGCTACTTGGGTGCTCATGATCCCTCAGCCCTCTCAGCAGACAGGGCTAACATATGTATGTGTGCTTATCCATGAATACACACATATCTACAATTATTTCTGTACCTATCTATATCCGCATACGGTTATGTTAAGCCAAGCCTAAGTTCATACTGCTGTATCTTGACTCTACTATAGGACGACAGGGTTCACTGTGGCCTTCCTGTCTTCCTTCTCTAACTTTCCTCCCTGACAATGAGAAATGTGGCTCCTACCAATGGAAGTCATTCTTGACCTTTTCCCAGCAGTTTCTGTGGAATGCAAGAATCTAAAGCTTGCCTGGAATGTGTTTAGGAGAGAATGAGAAGAGAGAAATTGGAGTCCACAATTATATGTTAAACAGTGGTTCTCAACTCTTAGCCTGCATCAAAATCACCTGGAAGATTTGTTAAAGCACAGATTGCTGGAACCCACTGCCAGAATTTTTATTCATTACATCAGAGGTGGAGCCCAAGAATCTGCATTTCTAGCAAGCTCCCAGGTGATCCTGATGCTGCATCCCACAGTGCACTTTGGGAACAAATGGACTCAAAGAATTCTGCTTGCAAAGGAAGGGAAGAAATGGAGTAGTAGGTAGAGGGTGAAGTAGATCAAGAGAAGTTTTTTGGGTGTAGGCGTGAGTGTGTTTGTGCACACATGTGCTAAGGAAAGAAGTAATTAATGACACATCTGTAGTCTAAGGAGAAGAGTCCAGTAGAGAAGAAAATAATAGTGGGGCACCTGGGTGGCTCAGTCGATTAAGCGTCTGACTCTTGATTTCAGCTGAGGTCATGGTCTCAGAGTTGTGAGATCGGCCCATGTCGGGCTTTGCACTGGGCATAGAGCCTGCTTAAGATTCTCTCTTTCCCTCTCCTTCTGCCCCTCCCCATCTCTTTCTCCCCCCCCTTTTTCTTTTTTTATTTGAGAGAGAAAAAAAATTTTTTTTTAAAGAAGAAAATAATAGTGATGCAAGAGATGAAGGTGATAGGGATGGCAGAGAATTGCTGGTGCAAAATCCTGGAGCTGGTGAGAGAGGATAGAATCAGTGCCAGGAAAGAGCTAGCCTTAAGGAGGAGCATGTTTGGTTCATTCATAGTAACAGGAGGAGAGGCAGAGCACATTGGAACAAATGGAAGAAGATAAGGAGCGGTGGAATCTTGTGAATTCTCTTCTGGTTACTTCTCATTGTTCAGTAAAAGAAACTGCAAGTTCATCAGCTCAGAAAGAGGCTGGGGGAGACAGTGTTAGAGGCTGGGAATGAAATAATTACCTAGGAGAATGAGAGCGTGAGTACACTCAGGAAACATAGAATGACTGCTGCATAACATCAAGGGCCCTCCTGGGGGTAGTGATCAGGAAGTGAACGTGAGACCAGACAGTGAGACACATTCAGAAGTGCAGGAACAAGTCTGGTACAAGAGAAAAATTGGTCTTGAGCAGGATGTGGTTTTGCAAGAGAACATGATGCCACAGGAGAGGAGATTTGCCTTGTTGGAGATGATGAAAGCACTATCCACTTCAGTTTGCCTTATGAAATATTCAGTATAAATAAATTTATAATTTATTATAAATTTATCTTTTCCCATATTGAAGCAATAATAGTAATTTTGAAGGCTATGAACATCATGGAAAGATAATACAATTGTTTTGGGGGGGAAAAGTAGAATACAAAAGTAGGTCTGTCCTAAGATTATACTTAAACAAAAATGATGAAAGAATGTGGACAAATAGGAGGTTAGTCTCTTTAACAGAATGCATTAGGTAATATTCTCCTGGTTGCAAGTAGCAGAAACCTACCGAGATTAACTAAAGCAAAAATCCAGGTCTGCGCAACATGGTGCCTACAGGTAATACAGAAGTGCATATTTGAAAGTTGCAAAGGGATGCAACCCAATTTCAATAACATGAACAAAAATCAGGGATTTAATCTTAATCAAACCTTCACCTCCAGTCAGCTTCTCCAATGCTTCTCACTGCAGAATGGTTTTCTCTCTTTTTTAGGCAATGAGATGGCAAATGTGGCTGCCAAGAGCTTCTAGTCTTACATGTTCCTGGTCTATGTGACTAGAGGGAAAATAGCTCTTTCTCATCTCTGGTCAGATGGACCAATCGAGGGTAGCTAGGTAGCCTGGATCACACAGTCTAAGTGTGACTCAGGAACTCTCACTATAACCAGAGAATGGGAGTGGACAAGTTCCCAGATATACTTGGTCAACAAATACATAAAACTGTATTCCAACAAATTTAGATAACTTTAATGAAATAAATTCCTAGACAGACACAAACTATCAAACTGACTCAAGAAGAAATAGAAAATCTGAATAAACCTATAACAAGTAAAGAAATTGCGTTAGTAATTTAAAAACTTCCCACAAAGAAAAGCCCAGGCCCAGATGGCTTCACTCATGAATTCTTCCAAGTGTTTAAGGAAAAAAATTGCCAATCATTCACAAATTCTTCCAAAAATACATAAGATAAGGGGACATTTTCCAACTTAATCTATGTGGCCTGACTCTAAAGCCAGACAATAAGAAAATTACAAACCAATAGAATCTTACAAATATAGACATAAAAATTCTGAACAAAATACTAGCAAACTAAATCCAGCAACATATAAAAAGGATTAATCACTGTGACCAAGTAGGGTTTATCCCAGAATGCAAAATTGGTTTAACAGCCAAAAATCAATTGATGTACAATATCATATCAAAAGAATAAAGGACAAAACCAAATAATAATCTTAAGAGACGCAGAAAAAGCATTTGACAAACTAACACCTTGTCTGGATAAAAATACTCCACAAACCAGGAATAAAAAGGAACTTCCTCTTCCTGATAAAAGGTATGTACAAGGGGCACCTGGGTGGCTCAGTTGGTTAAGGCACTGTCTTCGGCTCGGGTCGTGGTCCCAGGGTCCTGGGATGGAGCCCCACGTTGGGCTCCCTGCTCCGCGGGGAGCCTCCTTCTCCCCCTCCTTCTGTCTGCTACTCCTCCTGCTTGTTCTCTCTCACTCTATCAAGTGAATAAATAAAATCTTTAAAAAAAAAAAAAGGGTATGTACAAAAAAGCCCCACAGTTAATGGTCAAAGACTGAATGCTCTCCCTGTAAGAGCATTCCACTTACCACTTCTATTCAACATTGTACAGGAGATTGTAGCCAAGGTAATTAGGCAAGAAAAAGCAAGAAAAGTATCCAGACTGGAAAGGAGGAAATAAAACTACCTCTATTTTGAAATGATTTTATGTAGAGAAAATATGATGAATCCATGAAAAAGCTATTAGAACTGATGAACAAGTTCAACAAGATTGCAGGGCACAAGAACAATATAAAAAAAATCAACTGTATTTCCATATGCTAGCAATGAACAATCTGAAATTAAAAAAAAATAACTCCGTTTACAATATTACCAAATAAGATACCTAGGAATAAATTTTTAGAAAGGACTATAATCTCTGAAAAGTATAAAACATTGTTGAAAGAAATTCACCTAAGTGAATAGAAAGATCTCCCATCCCATGTTGATGATGGGAAGAACACTGTTAAGATGGCAATATTCCTCAAATTGACTTACACATTTACTGCAATCCCCATCAAAATCCCAACTTGCTTTTTTTTTTTTTTTGCAGAAATTGACAAACTTCTTTAATTATTCAGAATGGCCAAAAACATCTTGAAAAAGAACAAAGGTAAAGGACTCACACTTTCCAATTTCAAAACTTACTACAAATCAACAGTAATGAAGACAGTGTGGTAGAGACAAAGAATGATATGTAAGTCAATGGAATAGAATCAGAGTCCACACACCAACCTTCACATTTATGGTCAATTGATTTTCAACAAGGATGTCAACACAGTTCAATGAGGGCAAGAATGGTCTTGTCAACAAATGGTGCTGGGACAAAGGCTATCTACATACAAAAGTATGATGATGGACCCATTTCTCAAATCATACACAAAAACTCCAAATGGGTCATCATTAGATCAGAGACCTAAATGCAAAAGCTAAAACGATAGAACCCTTAGAAACAAAAATAGGGTAAATCTTTACAAGCTTAGGTTAGGCAAAACCTTCTTCAATGAGGAACCACAAGCACAAGCAGCAATGGAAAAAGTAAATTAGACACTACCAAAATTTTTAAATTTTATGCTTCGATGGAGGCCATCAAAAAAGTGAAGACAATCCATAGAATGGGAAAAAATATTTGCAAAGTATATATCTGATAAGAGACTTGCATACAGAAAGTATAAAGAACTCTTACAATAATAAAAAGACAACACAATTTAAAATAAATGGGCAAAGGATCTGAACAGACAACTCTCTAAAGATGTACAATTGACCAATAAGCACATGAAGAGACACTCGACATCACTAGTCATCAGGGAAATGTAAATCAAAACCACGATGGTAATACCACTTCTTACACCTGCCAGGATGGCTATAATCAGACATAGTAAGTGTCGGCAAGGGTGCAGTCATTGCAACCCTTGAACATTACTAATAGGAATGTAAAAGGATGCAGACACTTTGGAAAACAGCTTGTCAGTTCCTCAAAGATTAAACATAAACCTTGTGTCTGGGTGCCTGGGTGGCTCAGTCGGTTAAGCGTCTGCCTTCAGCTCAGGTCATGATCCTGGGGTCCTGGGATCGAGCCCCACATCGGGCTCCCCGCTCCGCGGGAAGCCTGCTTCTCCCTCTCCCACTCCCCCTGCTTGTGTTCCCTCTCTTGCTGTGTCTCTCTCTGTCAAATAAATAAATAAAATCTTTAAAAAAATAAAAAAATAAAAAAATAAACATAAACCTTGTGTCAACGATACTCAACATTTTTAATCTTTAAAAAAATAAATCTTTTAATATATTTTTTTAAGATTTTATTTATTTGAGAGAGAGAATGAGAGAGAGAGAGAGAGGAGTATGAGAGGGGGAGAGGCAGAGGGAGAAGCAGACTCCCTGCTGAGCAGGTAGCCCGATGTGGGACTCGATCCTGGAACTCCAGGATTATGACCCGAGCCAAAGGCAGTTGCTTAACCAACTGAGCCACCCAGGTGCCCCCAAAATATTAAATCTTTTAAAAAATATACTAAAAGGGTGCCTGGATGGCTCAGTCGGTTAAGCATCTGACTCTTGATTTCAGCTCAGGTCGTGATCTCAGGGTTGTGACATCAGCCCCAAACCAGTCTCCTCACTCAGAGCAAAGTCTGCTTGAGACTCCCTCTCTCTCTGCCTCTTTCCCACCCCCTCTTGTTTGCACGTACTCTTTCTCTCTCAAATAAATAAATTTGTAAATAAATATTAAAAATATGATTCAGCAATTTCACTCCTAGGTGTATACCCAACAGAAGTAGGTCTTTGTCCCCATAAAAACTTACACACAGAAATAAGTCAAACAGAGAAAGACATGTATCATATGATCTCACTGATATGAGGAATTCTTAATCGCAGGAAACAAACTGAGTGTTGTTGGAGTGGGGGGTGGGGTGGGAGGGATGGGGGGACTGGGTGATAGACACTGGGGAGGGTATGTGCTCTGGTAAGCGCTGTGAATTGTGCAAGACTGTTGAATCTCAGATCTGTACCTCTGAAACAAATAATGCAATATATGTTAAGAAACAAAAAAAAGAAGAAGAAGAAGGTAGCGGGAGGGGAAGAATGAAGCGGGGGAAATCGGAGGGGTAGACGAACCATGAGAGACGATGGACTCTGAAAAACAAACAGGGTTCTAGAGGGGAGGGGGGTGGGAGGATGGGTTAGCCTGGTGGTGGGTATTGAGGAGGGCACATTCTGCATGGAGCACTGGGTGTTGTGCACAAACAATGAATCATGGAACACTTCAAAAAAAAAAAAAATCAAAAAAAAAAAACAAACAACTTACACACAAATGTTCATAGAAGCAATATCCAAAATAGTGGAAACAATCCAAATGCACATCAGCTGATGGATAGATAAAATATAGTATATTCATACAATGGAATATTATTTGGCAATAAAAATAATTAAGTGCTGATACATGTTATAGCATGAATCTTGAAAATACTACACTAAGTGAAAGAAACCAACCACAAAAGACCACATAATGTATTAATCCATTTATATAAAATAACCAGAATGGGCTGGAGAGAAATGGAAAAGACTATCAATGGGTACAGGGTTTCATTTTCGGGTGATGAAAATGTTCTAAACTTGATTTTGGCGATGATTGCACAACTCTGTGAAAAACCATTGAACTGTATGCTTTTGATAGTATAATATGTGAATTACAGCTCAATAAAGCTATTTAAAAAAAAAAGTATCTTAATCAAGACTTGAGTTAAGACCCAGATCAGAAAAAGTTGAGACTGGAAACATTCCAGGTTTAGTGAAAGGCTATACAGTGGATATTCAAGAAAATTTCCAATTCTTAAATTAAATTACAGTGATATTGCATAACTTATTTTCCCTTAAACTTGCTTTATTAGGGAACTTAGCATTTGTTCAAGCTTGGATATTTTAACAAAGAGTTGTATTTTTATTTTAAAATTTCAGGAGAGAAAAAGATATTAACCCCCGTTATACCAGGACACCCCCAAATCACCAACTTTCAAATATGTGCTCTAACGATAAACTTGGAGGAGTTATAGAACTCTCTAGAATGGAACCTGTTAACCTAAAAGAACAAAAACACAACAAAACTTGCTCAGGTTATAGGTCACTGATAATAAACTTAAGGTGAATTAAGTAGTTAAATGAAATGTTGGTGAGATGCTAGGTTTTAACTTCAAGGCCCTGGAACTGGAGAGCTTTGGAGAGCTTCCAAACTTGATTTTATAGTGCCAGGCACTTCCTCAAACTTAAGCTCCTTTTGTGAGTTAGAGTTGACATTAGCTACAACTAGTACAAAATTTCTCAAACACATCCAGAAAATCAATCTCAAATTGTAAGAGAAATTCCAGTTGAGAGAGATAAGCCTATAGCCTCTTTGCCCACAAAAGCTTTGAACATGGAACTTGTCCTTAGTCATAATGAAGCAATGTGTTTTAAAAGCTGAAATTGTTCCGCTAAACACTAAGTCCTTTTCAGGTGATACTTAGAATCCTCACTGGCTGTGATTAAGAGGATTCATTCCCAGAGCCAAGAGTAATTATTTTCCATCCTAAATAATTCTGTGACTTTCAAATCTCCTCTATTTTTGAGAAGCCATTTTAGTGAAATTTTTCTTTCCTATTTTTACTGCCTTTTCTGTCCTTGTAAAAATTTAGTTTACTTATACTGTTCGTCTCCAAAAAAGAATATGTTGGCTAAGTTTCACTTCGGAAAACTTCAGTGTTAAGGACTTAATCACCCTACTCACACTTGGTCCCCCCTAAACATAGAACCAGCCATGCCACATCCCTGCCACTAGAGGGAGAACTACAAGTCCTTTCTAGCTATACTCTCAGCAATTTTATTATTTTTTTATTTTTTTACTCTCAGCAATTTTAAAGAGTGAGCCACCCAGGCGTCCCCCAACTCTCAGCAATTTTAAAATGCAAAAGCTTTTTCTTCTTCTTCTTCAAATTTTCCCATAGTCCTGAGCATATTTCTATTAACAGTTTTTCCAAAGGGAAAATACATTTTCATCATTTTTCTCAAAGAATAATTTAAATTGCATTACCAGATCCACTGGGCACGTTTTAGTCCATGCCTTAGAAGGTTGGCAGCTCCCTAGAAAGCTTTCTCTTTTTCTCCCACCTCCCTGGCCACACCTCCTCAGTCTCCTTTGATAAAGACTCCTCTTCTGACTCTTGGGACTCCACAGATCAAGATGGAGCTCTTGACCTTCCCCATGATCACCTTCCCCCTCCACTCTTCCATGTCTCAGTAAATAGCATCTCCACCCACCTGGTTTCTTAAAGCAGACACCGGGATGTCATTCTGAACTCCTCTCTTTGTCTTACTGTCTCCACATCCAGCCAATCACCCAGTTCTATCAACCTACCACCTAAAAGCATCTGAAATGCACCCATTTTCTCCCCCTCCCCTGCCGCGACCCAGGTCAAAATCATCAGCATCCCAGAATGCCCCAGCCCTAATCCTCCCTCCAGACATCGCATTCTCAACATCTCCAACTTTGAGTCCCCTAACTTTAGTTTACCTCTCTTGTACCCAATTTCTAATTATTTACTAATAAGTGTATAAACAGTTTCTGGGGTCCCCACACAACAAGCAACTCTCGGACTCCAGCAGGGTCTCGGAGGATTCAACTCAATTCTGACCCACGTTACCTGGAGAGAGCTTCAGATTCCCATAGGTGAGCTCAGTTAAGGGCTCAGTCCTACAAGACTGCCCCCCACGCCCGGCTGCAGATACCAATCGCAAGCCCAAGCTGTCCCCTGTGCTCTGACCAACTCTAAACCAAAAGTTTCCATAACCTCCTCCTTGGGCACAATGAATATGCTAGAGCAGCTCACCGACCTCAAAGAAACATGCTACTTACTAGATCACTGATTTATAAAAAGATACTCAGGAACAGTCCGCTGGAAGAGATGCACAGGGCAAGGTGTGGGGGAAGGGTGCAGAGTTTCCATGCCCCCTGTGGGCACACCGCCTCCCAGCACCTCCACATGTTCCCCAACCCCGTCCTTTGGGGCTTTTATGAAGGCTTCATTAGACCGGCATGAGTAAACCACTGGCAGTTGGTGATTGAACTCAATCTCCAGCCCTTCGCCCCCGACTTTGGCACTTTCCAAAAGTCACTAGCATGAGGAAAGACCCTTTACCATTCTCAACACTTAGAAAATTCCAATGGCTCGGAGCTGTGAGTCAGAAACAGGGATGGAGACCAAATATATATTTCTTGTTATAAATCATAATAAAACAAGGTGGGGTTTTTTGTTTTTATTTTTTTGTTTGGTTTTTTTTTTTGGTTTGATGATTGTTTTTTCTCTATACCAGTGCTATCCACGAGAAACAGAATGTGAGCCACCTGTGTGAGTTAAAGGTGCTTTAGTAGCCACAGGTGAAATTAATTTAATCCCTCTCCTTTAACTCACTACATTCAAAATACCATTTTATCTTGTAACCAATATGAAAATTATTAATAGAATACCTTAATTCTATTTCTGTACTAAATCTTCAAAATCTGTTGTATATTTTGCATGTACAGCACTTCTCAATGTGGGTGAGACAAATTTAAGTTTTCAAATAGTCACTTGTGGCTAGGGGCCACAATATTGGAAACTCGACTGTAGCCTCCCTAATGATGAGAGAAAAAACTAAAGGCCCAAGATAGGAGGGAAGCCATTTTCGATTTCTAAGTCAGCATGATTGTTCATAAACTTGCCTAAGCCAAAAGCCTAATTTGTGGCCCACCATGCATGCACTGTATACCTGCTTTGTGAATGAGTAGCCTAAAGGAAAACCATCTTGTCCTCAAGATATCCATCAGTGCTCCTACTCCCTGCATTCCCTAATGTGAAAACTCATGATCCCTGCCTATCGGCTAATCTATAATCTTTTGAGCTTTTAGAAGATGTAAAAAAAGTATATAACCTTGTCAAAACTGTTCATTCTGCAGAGCACTTTCTTCCCTTTGAAGAGTGTTTCCCAGGCAGCTGTCCTAACTTGGGCTGCAATAAAATGCTTTCTTACTCCTAGAGATTCTACAACGTTTGTTCATTTTGTGTCAACACCGAGAACAAAGACCATGTCTGCTTTGCTCCCCATAGAATCACCAGCACTTAGCAAGTGCCTGAATATGGTAAGTAGGCAATCAACATTTATTAAATGAATGAATAAAATCTCCAAGCCCTTCTCCACAGGATTGCTTTCAGTGGAGTGCACGCTAATGTGACATCTTTGCCCGCACCAGAATCCTTCCCAGAAATAACCGCGTTTAATCTCTTCTCTGTATATTAAACTGCGGTCAAAGATACTGTCTGTTATCCTGTCAGTATTTCTTGCATGGGGGAAAAAATGTCTATTAAGCTTTTCTAAAACTTTGTTTTTTAATTTAATTTCATTTTATTATGTTTTGTTAGTCACCATACAATACATCATTAGTTTTTGATGTAGTGATCCACGATCTAAAACTTTCTTTTAACAATTGCTCTAATTCATCCTGATAGCAAGAACTCTATAACCTTCGCTCTACCTGGGACTTCAAGAAAAAAATGCCCAGTCACATCAAATGTATTAACCATTTGCCACTGTTTTATTCCTTGTTTTAATTATCTCGGTTTTTCTGATTTTTTCCACCTGATTGACTAAAAAATGTTCCTTTTTGTAAACCATCCAAATCTCTTTTTGAAAAGTATTTAGGTGGGGCGCCTGGATGGCTCGTTTTAATTATCTCGGTTTTATTCCTCGTTTTAATTATCTCGGTTTTTCTGATTTTCTCCAACTGATTGGCTAAAAAATGTTCCTTTTTGTAAACCATCCAAATCTCTTTTTAAAAAGTATTTAGGTGGGGTGCCTGGATGGCTCAGTCGGTTGAACGCCTGACTCGTGATTTCAGCTCTCATCATGATCTCGGGGTCTTGAGATCGAGCTCCACGTCCGGCTCTGTGCTCAGTGCAGAGTCTACTTGGAATTCTCTCTCTCCCTCCCCCAGCTCATGCACTCTCGCACTCTCTCTCATTTAAATAAAGAAATAAAATCTTTTGAAAAAGTGTTTCGATATAAATTTTTAAAGTAAACAATTATGAAAATTAAGCCATATGCTAGGGTTTGGTTGATTTGCTCATCATGCATTCTCCCCTCTTATGGTAACAGCACCTGTTTGCTTCGGGGAACTAGTCTCTTTATGGGTTCATTAGGGTACCTTGTCTAACCTGAGTCAAAGGGAGGGCACCTGGTCCAAGCTAGGCCAATCAGACAGCTTGTCCTTGGGATCAGACCCTTGAGCAAAGGGACGAGACCAACAGAGGAGGATTGAATCCATTTTCTCTAAGTGCTGCCTGAATTTTCCAGTGGTTCCTGCCCCCAGAGCCTTCTGGTTCCTCTCGGTTTCTCAGTCTGTTCTCCAGCCGCCTGTGGGTACTGTGGGCTTCCAGCCACCCTTCGAGATTTCCTTTGACTTGAGTTCACAAAAAAACTCCAACTTAAATGCATGCCCTGCAGTGTGAAACCTGGAAGACAGAGCCGGGGACAGAGTGGGGGTGGGGGTGGGGGAGGGGGGTTACTCAGGCAGAGGCTCCTTACCAACACTCTTAGAAGCATTTCAATACTTTAGTAACTACTGCAGCCCTGGAGTTGGGAACCAGCCAGGAATCAGCCCTGAATATGTGCTCAAAAACAGATCCAAAGGAAACGCCTTTAGACTTTAGCAGCAGGTGCCTCGGGGAAAGGAAACTCATTGTATGCTCTAGACAGGCTCATACCAGTTGAATTTTTTACAATGAATGTATTCTACTTTCTGTGCTTTTTCTTTTTTAACCTAGCAAAAATGGCAAAGATTTGCTGCTCTCCATGAGCTTCCGGAAGACCATCCCAGGATCCCAGTAAATTACTAACCGGGCATTGTTGTATAAAATGTGAAATCCACACTTTCGTTGCTCCAGATCATAGTGAGAGAGGACTTCAAGTACCGACCTTTGTTTGGACCTCAAGTCGGTACTTTCTAATGAAGTTCTTCTGTCCAGTTAATCTCTTAACTCAGGCAAATGACCCTGTGGACAAAGCATCCCCTGATGGGAACTGAACTACCCCCTCAAGCAACAGGGACTGCCCTGATGCCAGCAAGATCCCGCGTGATTGACCCAAGACAATGATCCACCTGACCTTCACTGTCCACCTGCACGTACCCACCGACCTGTGTCCCACATTCTGCTTAGCTAAAACTGCAAGTATTGTCAGCACCTTGCAGACAGTCTTTGAGACATCAGTCCACCGCCTTCCCAGTGTTCTTGTTTCGCCACCACTAGTCTCTCGGCCTTTGGATTTCGTCAGTGGTGAGTGGCCAAACCTGGTCTTTTTGGGGACCCCTGGAGCCAGGTGCTCTTGCTTCCCTGCGCCCCGGTTACAATGGTACTACTAATGAATAAACAAAGAGAAAGGCAAGTTCTGGGCCAGCTAAGTAAGCAATGAATTCCTCTAAACTTCAGCTAAGTGGCAAGATGTTGAAAAAGACCCTTGAAAATTGTGATCCTGGAGCCTTTCCCTCCCTTCCCCTCCGACAGAGGTGAAGTAGAACATTCGCAAAGTCGGGCCATGCTCCAGGTACCCCTTGGTCTCCCCGGAATGCCTGTATGGCTGGCGACAACAGGGACAGCTGGCTCAACCCCCGACCCTGGCCACCCGCAGAAGCTGAGCTGCGGAGTCAGGAAGTGAGGGAGGGGAAATCAGAGCAGCACTGTCGGGAGCGTGGCCCCTGGGCCAGGGCAGCAGGCTCCCGGGGAACTTGGCAGGCTTGGGAATTCTCAGACCCCACCCCAGTGGAATCAGCCAGTCGGAGGGTGGGGCCCAGCCATCTGTGTTTCAACAAACCCCCTGCAGAGCACTCTGATCCTTGGCAAGTTTGAGAATCTCTCTGCCTTGGGGCATCTGCTTTCTCTTAAGGGAATGCATTGCTGAAGGTCACTTGCACAGAGGAGCCCTCTGGGATGCAAGGAGTGCTTCACTCTTGAAGGGAAGGAAGGAATTCTCCACCCTGAAGGTCTTCCAGCTAGACTAAGAATTAACTTACGTGAGACAGATTAAGAGTAGAGAAAAGTTTTATTACATGCTCATGGAGGCCCAGTAATGCATATGAGACCTAAAGAAATGACCAAGGGAGGCAGTTGTTATGTTTTTTAGACAGGGAGACAATAAATCTGTGAGGAATTGACGGGACAAAGACAAGTTAACTTTGGGAGCTTCCATTAGTAAGGAATTCTACACAGAATTTGGGCTGGAGTAGTACATTAGTAAAAAGTAACAGGTGTTGTTTACCCAGCATTCTGGGCTCCGAATCTCCCATCTCCGGTGCCAAGAATGTCTCTGTCTGAGTACAGGGAGGGCACCTTCCACAGGGAGAGTTCTTGCCTATCTCGGGGGAGGGCCTGAGTGTCCGAGTATCTCTTGAGTAACTTTTAACATAACCAATATGCCAAAGTGGCACATTTTGGGACAGCCTTGGCCCCTACACTCTCTAAGAGGAAATGAGCTTCCTCCTTGAAATCTGGGGGAGAACGGGTATATTCTGGCTGCTGTGGTTTGGGTATTCCATAACGTGTAACTCGGGGACTTTGAAGCCTTATCATTATGATATACAATAAAGAAAAATATAGATTTTTTTTTTTAACCAGAGAAAAATGTGGCTAGAGAAGGGCAAGTAAGAGGGAAAGTTGGATCTGAGATTGTAACCAGAGGAGCCCAAGGATGCAAGAGCACCTGGCTCCAGGGGTCCCCAAAAAGACCAGGTCTGGCCACTCACCACTGACGAAATCCAAAGGCCGAGAGACTAGTGGTGGCAAAACAAGAACACTGGGAAGGCGGTGGACTGATGTCTCAAAGACTGTCTGCAAGGTGCTGACAATACTTGCAGTTTTAGCTAAGCAGAATGTGGGACACAGGTCGGTGGGTACGTGCAGGTGGACAGTGAAGGTCAGGTGGATCATTGTCTTGGGTCAATCACGCGGGATCTTGCTGGCATCAAGGCAGTCCCTGTTGCCTGAGGGGGTAGTTCAGTTCCCATCAGGGGATGCTTTGTCCACAGGGTCATTTGCCTGAGTTAAGAGATTAACTGGACAGAAGAACTTCATTAGAAAGTACACACTGAGGTCAAAATGGACATAGTTGAAGTCCTCTTTCAGAATAATTTAAGAAGGGACTTTAAGTAATAACTCCTACCCCCACAAGCTTCATCCACGCTTAAAATTGTATGGCCAGATCCCTTCTCCTTATTAGGCACGGCCGCCTCAGAGATTGCCCCCCAATGGGCATGTCCACCTCAGAGACTGCCAGCCAATGGGCAGTTCCACCTCAGAGACTGCCAGCCAATGGGCATGGCCGCCTCAGAGACTGTCAGCTAATGGGCGTGTCCACCTCAGAGATTGCCAGTCAATGGGCGTGTCCTCCTCAGAGACTGCGTCAGTGGGCGTGTCCTCCTCAGAGATTGCCAGCCAATGGGCGTGCCCACCTCAGAGATTGCCGGCCAATGGGCATGGCCGCCTCAGAGATTTCCAGCCAATGGGCGTGTCCACCTCAGAGATTGCCAGCCAGTGGGCGAGTCGGCTTCAGTGACTGACAGCTAACACCTCAGTGGTGATGAGAGCCTCTGAGAGCCCAGAGCAGGGTCCTCTCAGGAAGAAGACGGGGTGGGCTGTGCTGTTGAGAGGGAAGGTGAGACCTGAGATGGTAAGTGAAGTACTCCCTTCACTGTTCTTCCTAACTCTAAACCCCCTGATGGGGATGAAAGAGTGAACACTAGGAAGGAAGCTAGAAAGTTACGCTGCTTGAAACCAGTATCTTGGGAAATTTCCAACAAGTTTCACTTTGCTTTCAGCCTTGGTAGGATAGTGGTGAGCATAGCTGCCTTCCAAGATTGTGCCATAACTCTTCCAGTTTTCCTCAAGAGGCAGTATGAAGGAGAACTAGTCATTCTCTCAGGACAGAAGCTCAGGAGTCTGCCACTTATTGGCTGTGTGACCTGAGGAAGTTACTTAACTTCTGTGTGCATCAGTTGTCTGGTGTGTGAAATGGGGCAATAATATTACAAGTAAGATGCCCAGCATGTAGTAAGTGTTAGCTGTTATCATTATAGCAAGACTTCTGTTATTGAATTAAATGAATCAAGACTTTATGGCAAGCCACTGAAAGACAGGGGCAGCTTGGGAACAAGAATAATGCATTTCAATTCACCTTGTGTTTATGTCTCAGGTTTCTTAATCTAGAACCACAATAAAACCCTGAAAAGGTCTGCTTTTCTCATTTGGAGCCTCTCAGGGGGACTGGCAACAGCCCAGGTCCTCCCACGTTATGGTTGTAAACTTTGTGTGGGGGGGGGTGGCCTGCCGATCCCCTCACCGGCAGCACCGTCACTAGTAGGTGAAGGAGACACAAGTCGGGAAACCTACAGGGTGGCCACAGGTCAGCCTCATTCTATACAAATTGCAGACCTCTCCCAACCATGAGGAGTGAGGTGGTCCCTTTGATAAAGCAAGACAAGTGGCCCAGGATGGAAAGTCTGAGGGCCAAAAGAACCCAACAAGAAAGGGAGCAGTCTTGAAAGAAATACTAAATAAACATGGTAACAGAAACTGTTATATATACACCCATAAACAATGATGGACAGTTCCCAGGATCCTTTGAGGTTGGGTGTGGCTATGCATCTAAATTTTGACCAACAGAATGTAAGCAGAAGTGCGGTTACACTCTTCTCTCTTCTTCCCTGCTGCCTGGAATGCAACACGATGGCTGGAGCTCCAAGCAGCCCTATTGGACCATGAGGTGATCTTACGTCTGGAAGCCTCTGCTAACAGAGACATGAGCCTGAGTCCCTGACAATTGTGTGAAACTACCCATTCTTCCTAAACTGCCTACTTCCAGATTCCTTTTATATGAGAGAGAAATAAAATGGCAATTTATTTAATCCACTGTTATTTTTGGCTTTTCTGGTATGGGCAGACAAATGTAATCCCAACTATACAGAAATTTGACACAAGTGAGTTATCTAATTAATATTTTTTAAGTTTATGTGTGAACAACATAAACAGGGAACCTAGATATTGATGCTGGTTTCTGTAGGAAGGGATGGTGAATATCCCAAATGGCAAATAAGGGATAAAGAGAGAACTTTCATAATAATAAAAGAATAATTTCATTAGGAAGATTTTTTCTTAATCTTACATGTATATGTACTTCACAGCTTCAAATTAAATAAACCAAAACCTGACAGACTACCAGGAGAGATCAACAAATCCACAATCAAAGTTGGAGATTTTAACAATTTCTCTTAGTAACTGATAGAACAAGCAAGCAAGCAAACAAACAAAAGGAAGGCAATAATAGAAAGTTTAAACAATCCAGTTCCCTCCTGGGTATATTCCAAAGAAATGAGACTTTAGGTGCTCCCAAAGATATATTTCAAGAATATTCACAGCAGCTTTAATTAGAGCAGCCCCCAAACTGGAAAAACCTATACGGTTCTCAGCAGCAGAATGGATGAATTACTAGTGTTATGTTAATTAATAGAATATTACATAACAAGGAAAAGACAATACAGTTCATTCATCAATCACACAGATGTGATGTTGAATGAGAGAAATCAGTTACACAGTGCATATTCTATGATTCTGGGTAGGTGAAGTTCAAAAATAGGCAAAAATGATATATAATGTTACAGGTCAGAATGGCATTTAACCTTTGAGGGTTATGAGTTAGAAGCAGAGCAGAAGGGAGTTTCTTGGGATGGTGGAATGTTCCACATCTCTATCTAGGAAGTGATTATATATGGATGTACGTTTGTGTAAAAATTCATCATATATTTGTACACTATACTGTATATAAGTTATGCCCCAATTAAAAAAAAAAAACAGAAGAGGCATTATTTGGAAGTTTTATGCAAATTAACTATTTCATATCTTCCTAAATCTCTAGCATTTTATTTTTTTGTTATAATTATATAAAGAAAAAGTAATTTTTTTCACCAAGCCCCATGCATACACCCTCAAATCCCTCTAGTTAACACTTGGGTGCAATAAAAATGTTTAATTTCCTCTACACGCCTTGACATGGAAAGGCTTGAAACCCCTGCTCTGGGTAACAAGAAGCCAATTAGGTTGTTTGGGCAGAGCCTGGGGATAGCAGGACCAGTGACAGAGTATACCGGGGATTGGCCTGGGGAAGGAGTAAGCCAAGGGAGGTGTGATGGTCAGTTTCATGTGTCAGCTTGATTGGGCCCCAGGATGCCCAGGTAGCTGCATAAACATTACGTCCCCGCCTGTCCCGCAGGGATGTTTCAGAAGCGATTAGCATTTGAATCAATGGACTTGGTAAAGACAGATGGCCCTCCCCAAAGGGGCTGGGCATCATCCAACCCATTAGGGGCCCAAACAGAACAAACAGGCAGGGCAAGTTTGAATTCACTCCCTCTGCCCAACTGAATGAGCTGATCAGTCTCTGAATGAGCCACTGCCTGTTACGGAGGAATGTTTAAGAAAGAGCCATGGGAAAACTGCTATTGAACTTTCTGTGAGGAAGGAATGGAGGATGCGGGCTTCAGCATCTCTCAGGGTCCCCTAGGTAAGGACCCAGCAGGAAAACCTCTCTCAGGTGCAGCGACAGGAAAGACTGGGCCCTTTGGAGAAGCTGGTTTGGGTTTACCTTGTGGTAAATGACTCCCCACTTTGTCCGGCTGCTAAGGAACTTGCAGCCAGAGCAACGAGAGAGGACTTAGAAAAGCACCTGTGCGCTCCCCCTCCTGCTAGCTTCACCTGCTTCTCCTCCTTGTGCTTCCCTTTACCCCATTTCCTCAGCGGTTTCATTTTGTCTTCTTATACATACCTTTGGAGGCTGCCACAACTCCTCTTTCTGGATACAGGTGGGGCACAAATAAATAGGAAAGGAGATGGACAAGAAAGGGGGAGGTGGTCCACTCAGATGGAGAAAGAGTGCGCAAAGTAAAGGCTGAATAGGCATTACTCCAAAGATGATATACAACCGCCAACAAGCATATAAGAGGAAGCTTAATGTCACAAATCATGGGGAAATGTGAATCAGAACCACAATGAGACATTGCCTCA
Organism: Mirounga angustirostris; assembly: GCF_029215605.1. Lineage (NCBI taxonomy): Eukaryota > Metazoa > Chordata > Mammalia > Carnivora > Phocidae > Mirounga > Mirounga angustirostris. The sequence goes on from NW_026991723.1 coordinate 24,828,347, forward strand.
TACCCATTATGATGGCTTCTATCAAAAAAGGGAGGGAGGGAGGGAGGGAGGGAGGGAGGAAGGAAGGAAGGAAGGAAGGAAATAAGTGTTGGTGAGGATGTGGAGAAAAAGGAACCCTCATGCACTGCTGGTGGGAATGTAAACTGGTGCAGCCATTTGGGAAAACAGTATGAAGGTTCCTCAAAAAATTAAAAATAGAACTACCATACTATCCAGCAATGCCATTTCTGGGTATATATCAAAGGAAATGAAAGGTGGATTTCAACGAGATTTGCACACCTATGTTTACAGCAGAATTATTCACAAGAGCCAAGAGGTGGAAGCAACCCAAATGTCCATCAACAGATGAATGGATAAACAAATATGATATATCCATGCAATGGAATATTATTCAACCTTGAAAAGGTTGTCACATGCTACCACGTGGATGCCCCCTGAGAACATTATGCTAAGTGAAATAAATAAGCCAGTCCAAAAAGACAAATACTGTGTGATTCCACTTATATGAGGGATCTAAAGGTATCAAATTCAGAGACAGAAAGTAGAATGGGGACTACAAGGGGAGATGGGGAGGAGTGTTGTTGTTGAATGAGTACAAAGTTTCAGCTTCAAAAGATAGAAAGTTCTGAAGATTGGTTGCACAACAATGTGAATGTACCTTGTGCACTTAGAAATGGTGAAAATGGGCAATTTTATGTTGTGTGTCTTCTTTTAATTATGTGTAATTTTTTGTTGTTGTTAAAGACTTTTATTTATTTATTTGGCAGAGAGAGACACAGCAAGAGAGGGAACACAAGCAGGGAGAGTAGGAGAGGGAGAAGCAGGCTTCCAGCAGAGCAGGTAGCCCAATGCAGGGCTCGATTCCAGGACTCCGGGATCGTGACCTGAGGCGAAGGCAGACGCCCAACGACTGAGCCACCCAGGCGCCCCTAATTACGTGTAATTTTTTTTTTTTTAAGTAAAGACAAGAGGGGCACCTGGGTGGCTCAGATGATAAAGGTCTGCCTTCGGCTCGGGTCATGATCTCGGAATCCTGGGATCAAGCCCTGCATCGGGCTCCCCGCTCAGTGGGGAGTCTGCATCTCCCTCTCCCTCTGCTCCTCCCCCTTGCTCTTGCTCTCTCTCTGTCTCTTTCAAATAAATAAATAAAATTTTTAAAAATAAATAAAGACAAGAAAGACTACCTGAACTTTTCACAAATTTGCTCAGTATGCTTCCTGATCTCAGGTTGAAAGAAGCTGGTGGTTTCATTTGGAATCTGTCCATCCCAGCCCCTGCCACTCAGGAGAGAGAGGAGGTATTTGTATCCAGCCAGTGACAGTAAGGAAATTCAATCACCTGTCTTGGCTGTCAATAAATATTCAGTATTTGCATGATAATTCTTAAGTTTCCTTTCTTCCTAAGTAAGATTGCCAAACCATTTTAACTGCTCTCCTTGAATACATAATCAGAACCACATTTATGAGACAGGATTTTTTTTCCCCCTTTCTACTTCTCTCAACATCTACCCCCTTGTTTTTATGTGCTTATGACAATGTTCCTCCCACACGCAACTAAAGAAGCACAGATTTTAAAGGAAGTGTTTTACATCGAGGATCCACATTATTTAACACGGAACCAAAGCGAACTAATGGAGTAAGCAGAGGAGAATATAGGTTAGTGAGTCAATACTATTCGAGTTCATCTGAGGCCAAGCAGTGCTTTGGATGATTCATGTTCCATTCACTTTGATTCAGTCACGGGTGCTTTACACTTCCTTCCAACCTACAGGCCCAGCTAGTGGCTTGTCCCCGTGCCATGGCTTTTTGCAGTTTTATATAACGTTAAAACTTGGTAAGTGTGGCTCAGATGTCTGGTTTGAATGTCATGTGATAAAAGCCAGAAATTAAACGACAGCACCAGGAAAGGGCATATAAAATTAACTGAGTTTCCTGTAAATTAAAAAAGTGAAAAACAGTTTGCTCCACCTGACGCCACACCCAAGTACAGACACCAAATTCAATTCAGATGGAAATCACACTTGCTCTGTGACCTTGGGAGCGTCTTTCACTTTCATCTAATTTCTTCCGTCGGTAAAATGATCAGTAGTAATATAGACTTCTTTTTTTTTTTTTTTTTTTTTTAAAGTAGGCTCTAACCTAGGGCTTAACCTCATGACTGTGAGATCAAGACCTGAGCCCGGATCAAGAGTCAGACGCTTAACTGGCTGAGCCACCCACGCACCCCTAATACTCCTGACTCAAGACATCAAACTCTGTTTAAAAGAAAGAGGCTGCACCGAGGTTACCAGAAGCATTCAAATTGCTGTGTGGTAGACTGGCGGGCTGGTAAAAGTCTTGTTAACTCAGGTTGACCGTCATGGCGGTCAAGAGGTCTTCCCATTGTGTGTCCATGCTGGAGATGCCTTCCAATGCATTAACGTGGGGTTGCAAATACCGTCCACATGCGTAAGCGTTCTCCAAAGGGCTGCCAGGTGCTCTTTGATAGTGTGGTCATTTCGGGAAAAAATGTGATCAAACCATTTGGCTTACACAGATTTCAGAGTCTTGGAATGTAATATTAAACCACAAGTTTCGCAGGCATCCTATTACATTTTTTTCTCAGATTTTAAAACTTTTTATTTGCAGAGTCAAAATCATGTGTTCCAATAATTAAGATCATTGGAACAACAACAACAACAACAAAAATGGCACTGATTAAACTGCATTTTACAGCCTGCAGGACACCTTGGACCAGCTTGGTTTTTACTCTAGATTTCACTGTCATCCCACCAGCTTCTTTCTTCACCAACATGCAGGCTCTTTTCCTTCCCTGCCAACCAGCGGGCAGATGGGAGAGACAGGCACGGCTCGTTGTCAGTAGTTCTCCATTCTTTGATGTGAAAAGGGGTAGTACAGTCATTTAAACTTGATCCAACCTCTTTGCATCTTGCAAAGTTAAACAGCTAAAAGCAGTAAAACACGAAGGCAATGCCCGTGGAAGGTACAGTGCATATTGGTGGCGCTCGCCTCATTCCGATTCACCTGCTTGCTTCTCCTGTTCAGTGGGTGCTTCTCTTGTGTTTCTGTCTCCTTCCATTGCCATCTGACGGATTGCTCAATCTCAGCCCTATCGGGTTTGTCAGATAAGCTTGCAGAGGAAGCGGAACGAGATGCCCAAGTAAGTGGAGGCCAGTCTACTACATTCTCAATAGTTACATATCTATTTTTTAGAGATTTTATTTATTTATTTAAGAGAGAGAGAGAGAGAGCACAAGCAGGGGGAGGGGCAGAGGGAGAAGGACAAGCAGACTGGCCGCCGAGTGAGGAGCCCATAGGGGGCTGGATCCCAGCATCCAGAGATCATGACCTGAGCCAAAGGCACTTAACCGACTGAGCCACCCAGGTACCCCATAATAGTTATATTTTTTAGAAAGTTGCTTGGGACGCCTGGGGGGGTTCAGTCGGTTAAGCATCTGCCTTCAGGTCAGGTCATGATCTCCAGGTCCTGGGATGGAGCCCCAAGTTGGGTTCCCTGCTCAGTGGGTAGTTTGCTTCTCCCTCTCCCTCTGCCCCTCCCCCTGCTCCTTCTCTCTCTCCCCCCCACCTAATAAATAAATAAATAAATAAATAAAATCTTAAAAAAAAAGTTGTACATACATTTCAAAGATTTTGTGGTTTAATCTTGGAGTATTGTCACCTCACTAGCATGTTACTCTCAGTAAGTAATACAGTAATAGACACTACCGAAATATATAGTAACATAGCATAGTAATGAATACTACCATAACATATAGTATATGTTACTGTAATATAGTAATATCTAACATGGTAGCTAAGAGAGGAATAGACTTAACCTTTGAACAATTTTCTTCTAAATTGGTATCATATGTGCCACTAGCATGTCTATAGCATTTTGCAGTTTATAAATGCTTTTAGCTTCCCTTCGGCAACACTGTGAAGGAACTAAGCTCCAAAATTTAAGTGGTGTGCCAAGGTTGAGATAGCTCCAATCCATTAATGGTAGCTCCATCAAAATTTGGAATATACTGCAGGAGAATAGAGAACCTAACTTTTTTTTTTTTTTTTTTGAGAAAGAGGGGGAGAGAGAGTGAAAGTGGAGTGGTGGGGGGGTGCAGAGGGAGAGGGAGAGAGAGAATCTTAAGCAGACTCCACGCCCAGCAGAGTGATGCGGGGCTCAATCTCACCACCTTGAGATCATGACCTGAGCCAAAATCAAGAGTCAGCAGCTTAACTGACTAAGCCACCCGGGCGCCCCAAACCTAACATTTTTTTTTACAGAGATGCATGATTTAGAGAATTTGGGTTTGTTTTTCTTTCAGATCACTTTGTACTGAGGATGAGAAACTAATTTCACTTGAACTGCCATCAAAAAATGATTTTTTGTTTCATTATACTGTTTCTGAATTAACCAAGGCATATATTTTTCAAAGACAAGCATTATTTTATGATGCCAATAATGCAAACTAAGGATTGTTTTTATCATTTCAAATGGCCTGTTTAATAGTCCTCAAGTGAATTGTCTTACCCATTCCTTCGGGTCCAAAATGTCTCAAGTTTTAATGCAGGGGGAGGGAGGCGGGGAAAAAGGTTATCAGGATATCTTAAGAGTAAGGGACAACTGTGCAAACAACTAATTGGGAAGTTTGGCTCTTTCCCCACATTTGATGGTTCTTCATTTGTTCAAGAATAAAATCAGTGGCATGTTGTTGGGCATATTTTCACACCATATGCAGATGCTTGTAGAACATGAAGAATGAATTTCCAGGACTGAATGAAGCCAGACTGGAGTAGGAATCCTTCTCCATGGCAACACATGCGTGACATGCTGGTTGGATTACTCGCTGAATGCAGTCACCAGTGAGCTCTGCCCATCATTTCTGTGTGATCCAACACCATCTGACGGGCGCCCAGCACCTGCCATCACCCTGACTCATCACCGTGAATCTCTGAATCCACTGAAGTCAAGTCTAAGGAAATAAACCAATAAAGGTGTTGAGTGTAACCTAGTACTTAAGCATTTCATCAAGGTGTATATAAATACCTCGTGACAGATATCAGTGTAATCCCTCCCATCAATATGAAACCTTTATCATTATTTTTTTTTTTTTTAAGGAGACTCCACACTGGGCTCCGCTCTGGGCTCCAATGTGGGGCCTGAACTTATGAGCCCGAGATCAAGACCTGAGCTGAAATCAAGAGCTGGAGAGTTAACCGACTGAGCCATCCAGGTGCCCCAATTATCATTAATTTTTAAAGATTCAGCTTTATTATTTTAAAATTTGTGACAAATATATTTCTTAATTAACTGAAAATTTGGGGTCCACATATTTCTTTTTTTTTTTTTAATTTATTTATTTGACACAGAGAGACACAGCGAGAGAGGGAACACAAGCAGGGCGAGTGGGAGACGGAGAAGCAGGCTTCCCGTGGAGCAGGGAGCCCGATGAGGGGCTCGATCCCAGGACCCTGGGATCATGACCTGAGCCAAAGGCAGACGCCCAACGACTGAGCCACCCAGGCGCCCCGGGTCCACATATTTCTTGAATACCCATTAGAGGCCCCACAGAGAGCAAAAATGCAGAATTATGACGTAGAGGTTTGTACACTACGTTCACAAGAAACACTCATTTTCCCATGAGATGGACCAACTAAAATCATACAATGGCAATTCATTTTACCAATCCACAGAATTAAATAAGTTTATGAATAGAATTTTCTCAAGACTATGTTTTTTCTTTCATACATTTTCTTTCACTTTTTGACACATGCTAATCTTGAGCATCACCAGTAAATGATTAAAATTATAAACTGATAATGAAATATTTAGAATCAATATTAAAATATTAATAAATCTTTTAATTATGTAACTTTTCTGCTATGCATCAAACATTTTTCTGCTGGTAAAGGGATTCCTAGTTGATATGACAAATAAATATCAAAATATTGCAGCATATTATATAAAAATGCCATGATGTCTAGTTTCACTCAAAAAAATATATATTTCAGCATATACATTAGATAAAAAATCTTGGGGCACCTGGGCGGCTCAGAGCCCGCATCAGGCTCCCTGCTCAGCGGGAAGCCTACTTCTCCCTCTCCCACTCCCCCTGCTTGTGTTCCCTCTCTCGCTGTGTCCCTCTCTGTCAAATAAATAAAATCTTTAAAAATAAAAATTAAAAAAAAATTTTTTTTTAATCTTAGACGTCACCAGGCCAAAAAGAAAATACTATAAATAAAGTAATAAAATAAAAGACAAATTGGAAAATATATTACAAACATTAGAGGCTTTTCCAACACAGTAAGAAAAAGAAACAACCAGGGGCGCCTGGGTGGCTCAGTTGGTTAAGCAACCTTCTTCGGCTCAGGTCATGATCCTGGAGTCCCAGGATCGAGTCCCTGGATTGAGTCCCGCATCGGGCTCCCTGGTCGGCAGGGAGTCTGCTTCTCCCTCTGACCCTCCCCCCTCTCATGCTCTCTCTCTCTCATTCTCTCTCTCAAATAAATAAATAAAATCTTAAAAAAAAAAAACAATCAATAGAAAATGGAGGAAGGACGGGAAGAATGGGCATTACTCTGAAGACGAGCTACAAATACAGTGTCTGGTGATTCCTGGCACAGGAAACAGTGCACAATACAGAGTAATGAACTAGGGCTCATTAGACTCTTCACCGCTTGTGGTAAATATCTGCTGAGCCCATTCGATACGTTTTTCACTCTGAATCCATGCCCACCAAGGAGCTTCTGATTAATAATTTGTTTTGTCAGGTTTTTGGAACCTGAATAGGATGAGCTGAATCAGAAATCACGAATGCATAAATTAGCTCTGGGACCTGTACATCAGTCTCATAGTAAAAGAAACTAACCAGCGAGGGAACTAGGGAGATGAAAGTTCAAGTGTACATACTTGCAACTAGCAGATAAATAAGCCCTGGGGATCTCATGCACAGCACAGTGATAACGGATAATACTGTATTATAAACTTCAAAGTTGCTAAGAGACTAGATCTTAATTGTTCCCACCACACAAAAGAGATGGTAATTATGTGACATGATAGAGGTGTTAGCTAAGGTTATGGTGGTACTCATATTGTAATATGGAGACGTATACCTGAAACTTACACAATATGTCAATTATCTCTCAATTTAAAAAAGAAACTAACACTTTGTAACAGATTTATAGTTAACAAAATACCTTCACATTTGTTACCGATTGTGAGTTTGCATCAGAATCACTTCTCTGGGCCTAATCAACTCTGGAGATGGAAAGAAATCAATTTTACGGGCATGCCTGGGTGGCTCAGTTGGTTAAGCGTCATGATCCCAGGGTCCTAGGATCGAGTCCCGCATAGGTCTCCTTGCTCAACGGGGAGCCTGCTTCTCCCTCTGCCTACCGCTTCCCCTGCTTCTGCTCTCTCTCTGACAAACAAATAAATAAAATCTTTTAAAAAAAAAAATCAGGGGCGCCTGGGTGGCTCAGTTGGTTAAGCGACTGCCTTCGGCTCAGGTCATGATCCTGGAGTCCCTGGATCGAGTCCCCCATTGGGCTCCCTGCTCAGCAGGGAGTCTGCTTCTCCCTCTGACCCTCCCCCCTCTCATGCTCTCTCGCTCTCATTCTCTCTCTCAAATAAATAAAATCTTTTAAAAAAAAATCAAAAGATTCTTTTAAAAAAAAAATCATTTTTACAGACTTAAAAAGCCAGGAATCAAATCCTTTACTAGTAAAACATTGATTCCTGAAGAGTAGGAATGCTATGGGATATGCTCAGAATTTCGCACAGGGACAGAGAAAAACAAGCTAACAGAATGGACTTGAAGGAGTCAAGGTGAGAAATAATAAAATTGCTTTCTGTTTGCATCTTTCTCAGTTGGGCTCATGCAACAAACCAGTTCCACTAGGGGTCAGGCTTTACTTGAGGTCTATGCCAGTCTGGGTCAGTGATGTATCGGAGGTGGGTTCCCTTCTCCCTCTCTCATCCTCCCCTTTCCTCCTTTCTTCATCCCTCCCCGCTTCCCTCCTAGTTGTCCATTCAGCATGTGTATTTTGAGCACTGGCTATACACCAGGCACAGTATCAGATGCTAAAGATACAGGTAAGGACTCCCACAGTCATAAAGACAAGAGTAGCAAGAAGACTTTAACAAAGTAAATGGTGGAAACAAAATTACAAAACCCATATGCTTGAACTCAACCTTGGTTAGAAAAGGTAATTGGAACAGAAGCTAACCACCTCATCAGTGGTTAATAGTCAACTCTTAAAAGAGTTCTCAAAGTGAGGTCCACAAAACCCTGGGGTCCCATGGGAGCTTGAGAGCTTCCCAAGACTTAAAGACTTTTCTAAATAAAGAAATAAACAAACACAATTTTCTAATGAGATCAATGGTGATATTACAAAGGTGATTTTTAAATTTGTTTTATAGTGAAGTGTGTTAACATCTGGATGATTTACATCAGTGAACCAATATTTTCCAAATAATCAATGCATAATGTTACAAAATCATGGCATGGGTGAAAGATGCATTCAAAGTATAAGACAGGAGATGCCTGGGTGGTTCAGTCGGTTAAGCATCTGCCTTCATCTCAGGTCATGATCCCAGGGTCCTGGGATTGAGTCCCACACCTGGATCCTTGCTCAGTAGGAAGCCTGCTTTTCCCTCTGCCTGCTGCTCTCTCTGCTTGTGCTCTCTCTCTCTCACACAAATAAATAAAATCTTTTAAAAAACAAAACAAAAAAACAAAGCATAAGAGAGGTGAAGGGATTTTAATGTAACAGAAAACACAAAGTTCATTTGTATGGTTTCAGATTCCACATTGCAACTAGACTTTAAGAAACTATTTATCAAGTTTCAATGTATCAAAGAATATGGACAAGGCAACTCTCTTAAAAGACTTGTAAAATAGCCCCATCTCCAACCCACCCACCATTTCTTTTTTTTTTTTTTTTTTTAAGATTTATTTATCCATTTGAGAGAGAGAGAAAGCAGAGGGAGGGGCAGAGGGAGAGAAAGAGAGCCCCCAGGCAGACCCCGGGATGAGCGAAGAGCCCGAAGTGGGGCTCAATCCCAGGACCCGGAGACGAGATCACAACTTGCGCAGAAATCAAGAGTTGGCTGTTCAACCAACTGAGCCAACCAGGCGCCCCCCCACCACCCACCATTTCTAATGCATGTCTATGTGAGGCCATATTTCCGTCAAATATGTCAAACAAGAACAAACGTATCGATCGACTGCAGAAGCAGGTATTCTATTGAAAAGTCGTCTGTTAAGCCAGACATGAAAGAGGTTTGCAAAAATGTAAAATAATGCTACTCTTCTCATTAGTAATTTTAGTTTTAGAAAATATAGATAATTTTTTAAAAAATAGGTTATTTATGTTAGCATGTGATGGGTTTATTATTTTCATTTTAAAACAAATTAATAAATATATTTACATTTCTCAGTGGTAATCTTTAATACAGTTAATACCAATAGATATCATGCCTATATGCAGAAGTTCTTTGGAGTCCTCAATAATTTCTAAGAGTGAAAGAGTCCTGAGACCAAAACCTTTCAGCACCACCATCTTAATGGAACAGTGGGAGAAGCAGAGGTTTCTTCTGTCTCTGCCGATGGGCAATGGAATTCAGTCTTCTGTGGACTGCGAGGAAGGCTGTGGGTGGAGGGCAACCTGAGATTTGAGAAGAGGCCAGAAAGTCCGAGACGGTTGTTATGGGAAACCAGGAGGATGCTGGAAATACAGTGTGATGGTGTCCTCAGGCTCCTCTTAGGTGCTTCCTTTTGGACACTCTTTCTGAGGCCCATGACATGTGTGCAGGGGCTTTCTTGCCTGAAGGGCTGTTTCCAGATGACCCAAGGCTCCTGGCCCTTGCTGTTGTCACAAACCCAGAGGCACACTGAGACTCAAGCAGAGATGGGCAGGGCATCAGTCTTTTTGAGTCTAGTCATCCTAGTGGGCATGAAGTGGTATCTATAGTCATTTTAATTTGCATTTCCTTCATGGCTAATGATGTTGAGCATATTTTCATGCATTTATTTTCCATTCGTATATCTTCTTCAGAGAAAGATCTATTAAGAACCTTTGTCCACCTTTCTTTTTTTTTTTTAAGATTTTATTTATTTATTGAGAGAGAGCACAAGCAGGGGGAGTGGCAGAGGGAGAAGCAGGCTCCCCGCTGAGTGGGGAGCCCAACACAGAGCTCGATCCTAGGACCCTGAGATCATGATCCGAGCCAAAGGCAGATGCTTAACTGACTGAGCCACACAAGTGCCCCTGTCCACTTTTTAACTGGGTTATTTGTCTTGTTATTTTTGAGTTGTAAGTTTCCTTTATATATTCTAAATACAAGTCCCTTATCAGATAGGTGACTTGCAAAAATTTTTCATCATTCTGTGGGTTGTCTTTTCACTTCCCTAATGGTGCCTTTTGCAGCATAAAGTTTTTAATTGTGATGAAGTCTAACTTACCAATTTTTTTTTCTTTTATGTCTTGTGGTTTTGGTGTCAGGTCTAAGAAATCATTGCCTATTCCAAATTCACAAAGATTTATGCTTACGTTTCCTTCTAACAGCTTTGGAGTTTTAGCTCTTACATTTAAGTCTTTGACCTATTTTGAGTAAATTTTGTCTGTGATTTAGGTAGGGGTTCAACTTCATTCTTATTCATGTGGATATCCAGTTGTCCCAGCATCATTGGTTAAAAAGACCATTCTGTCCACTTTGCATTTTCTTGGCAACCTTGTTGAAAATCAATTTCCCTTGAATGTATGGATTTATTCCTAGACCGTCAGATCTAATCCATTGATCTATATGTGTATCCTTATGCCAGTACCACATCGTTCTTTATGAATATACAGGTATAGCATGTTTTGTAATTGAAAAATGTGAATCCTCCAACTCTGTTCTTTTTCAAGATTGTTTCTAAAAAAAAAGATTGTTTCTATATCCTTTGAATTTCCATAAGAATTTTAGGATCAGTTTGTCATTTTCTATAAAGAAGCCAGCTGAGATTTTGATGGAGATTGCACTGAATCTGTAAATCAATGTGGGGGGTATTTCCATCTCAAAAATATTATGTCTTCCAAACCATGAAAAGGAGATGACTTTCTATTTATTTAGGTCTTTAATTTTTTAAATAATGTTTTATAGTTTTCAGAGTACAAGTTCTTTACTTATTTTATTAAAATTTCCCCTCATTATTTTGCTCTTTTTGATGCTATTATAAATTTTAATTTCATTTTCAGATTGTTTATTGCTAGGGTATAGAAATACAATTGATTTTTGTATGTTGATCTTATAGCCTTTGACCTTGCTGAACTCATTTATTAACTTTAATAGATTCATCATGCATTCTTTAGATTTTCTATATTACAAAATCATGTCATCTGGAATTATAGTTTTACTAATTCTTTTCCAATCTGAATGCCTTTGTTTTTCTTGTCCTACTATGATGGCTAGAACCTCTAGTAGAATGTTGAATGGCAGTAGTGAAAGCAGACATCCTTGCCTGTTCCTCATCCTCGGGGAAACATTTGGTAGGATGTTGGCCGTGGGGCTCCAGAAATGCCCTTTGTCAGGTTGAGAATTTTGTATTCCTAGTTCATGGAGTATTTTGATTGTGAAGAGATGTTGAATTTTGTCCGATACTTTTAATGCATCTACTGAGATAACAGAAATCATTTTGCCTTTATGTAAACCTTGTTCTGGACCTGTCAAGTGACCCTTTTTAATAAGATGTGAAGCAAGTACATGGCATTATCTCCAGGAGAGCATGTAACAGGCTCCTTGGGGGATTAGCCATGATCCTGGATTTGGTCTGTGAAGTTCTCCCGGGCATCTGTTTGTTTTTAAATATTTTATTTATTTATTTGAGGGAGAGAGAGAGAGAACATGGAGGGGGGCGGTAAGGGGCAGAGGGAGAAGAAGAAGCAGGCTCCCCACTGAGCAGGGAGCCTGACAAGGGGCTTGATCCCAGGACCCTGGGACCTGAGCCAAAGGCAGAGGCTTAACCGGCTGAGCCACCCAGGCGCCCCTGCCATGCATCTATTTGAATTCCCAAAATTGAATCAGTATCAAGGACTCTTCTGGACCGGAAGAGGTACAGATGTCACCTCTTAATGAGATATGTCGGATTTGTAAGGCATCTTTTATGGGAATATCTGCCCAACAAAAAGGTGCAATTCAGCTCTCAAGGGCACCTCTGAGTTCTGCCCTGGAAGCAAGCACAGGATTATTCCACTGACCTGAGAGCAGAAATGCTGGGTATCTTTCCTTTGCCCCAGCAGATAACTCTCCACCTTTCTCTTCCCTGCTCTGTGCCTGGGAGATGGGTATGAATGAGCCACCTCAACAGACTCCCTAACTCTGCCTTCCAGTTAGGTTTGGACAGTGGAGTTTTGTCACTAGCAGAAGATCAGAAGGCAAGAGAAGGGGAGGTCATTTATTCTCCTGGTTTCCTCCTTTGGGCCAACAAGGGGCATCTGTCTTTCTCTTCCTAAGGCTATTTTTCCTGTCAGTTACTGGAAACGATACTGCCCCTTGATGCTTTAACTGCCCCTACCTGCATCTCTGTAAACAGTCCCTTTGTTAAACCCTTTTCAAACAACCTAACTTGAGTATGCTGCTTCCTGCTACCACCCTGACTAGTAAAGCAAATCCGAGGTTCTTGAACGTATCTTGAGAGGGAAATCTGGGGAGAAAAACCATGCTTTCTGCTACTCATTCTGTTTTGAACTTTGATGGAAATGTGAACTTATTTATTTATTTATTTTTGCCCAAGCCAAAAAGCAGAGCACAAGTTACAGCATTTGCTTGCATCTACTCCCCACCTACCTGGCAGCACCTGGAGGGTAATATTCATATTTGGAGTCCTGGGGATGGTAGATGTTCAAGATATGTTCATCAGCCATAACTGAATTGTAAGACCTTAGGCAGGTCACCTCCTCTCCAGGTCTCAACTTCTTCATCTGTAAATGCATATCCAGGAACACCCACTCCGGCTAAGTAGGAATAAAACAAAGTTAGTACAGGGCTAATTGAAATACTCATTAGATGAGTGCTTTATGTCAGCTTTATTGTTTTCGAGGACACAGTAATTAATATGAACTTGGGTAACAAGGGAAGTTGGACAGAATGTCGTTGGAAGTGCTTTTAATCAAATATTTTAAGTGACACATAATTAGCACACTGTTCTAAAGCAAATGGGGCCTTCACAGGGATAGTCGTTCCCCTTAAGTAATTTACCGGAGAACAGGAGCCAGATTAAATAGCAGGGCCATACAGACACAACATGTGCCACTATGGTCCAGTCCATATACGACACCAAAAGATGTCCGCCTCCTACCCTTGTAACAAAATGCCAGGTTACGATAGGCTGTCTACAGCATGATCCCAATTTCATAAAGTATTCATACCCACCTGTCTATACGGGAGGAAGGATAATTTTAAGAATGGATGTTTACACTTATTATGACGAAAACCAAATAAATAAAGTGATTCTTTTACAAAGGAATGGATGTTTTTTGCTGCATGGTGTGGGAAAGTGAATTTATTTTCTGCTTATTCTTTCTACAATTAAAAAAAAAAAGAGCTACTTTCATTGGTGGAAGAGGACGAGGGCGAGGCTCCCCTGCAGGGGCCTGGGGGAGGAGGACGGTAGGCGGAGAAGAGCTGGGGGCTGGCTGCACTTCCCCGCTACTGCAGGGAACGGGGCGGGGCGCGGAGCGGGGTGGGCGGGGCGCGGAGCGGGGGGGCGGGGCGCGGAGCGGGGGGCGGGGCGCGGAGCGGGGGGCGGGGCGCGGAGCGGGGGGCGGGGCGCGGAGCGGGGTGGGCGGGGCGGAGCAGCGCGGCGGGGGCGGAGCAGCGCAGGTCGCCCGCCGCTCGGGCGTCCGTGGCCTGGAAGGCGGGGCGGTCGGGCCCCGGAAGGCGGCTGGAAGGAGCGGGACTCCGGGTCATGGCGGTGCCGGGCGCGCTGCTGGTGATGGGCGTGAGCGGCTCGGGGAAGTAGGTCTGGGAGGGCGGGGGGTCGCGGGGGGCGCACTGGAGGAGGCGGCGCGCGTGGCGGAGGCCGGAGCCGTCACCGTTCCGGGCCCGCGGGGTACGCAGGGTTCTGCGGAACCTCCAGCTTCCCTTTGCAGATGAGGAAGCTGAGGCCCGGGGCACCTGCTCCGTCTCCCCACCCTCCAACCTGCCCGTCCCGGGGCGCCGAGACCCGGGTTCTCCGTCGGGCCCCGAGCGGCTCTAGCGAGAGCCCTTCGTGAAGAGGCGCCTGCTGGGGCGCCGCCCGCGGTGGCTCCGGCGGTCACTAGGGCCGGCGTTTGGGAGTCTCTGGTCAGAACGCGGTGGCGGGGTGCGAGGCCCAAAGCGCAGGGGCCAACCTCGTCCCAGTCTCCCACAGACCGTGTCGGGCTGGGCGGAGCGGCAGCTCCCTCCTGCGAGGTGCCGGACTTTCGTGATGAGTTTTTAGAAAGGCAGTTTCACCGGCTGGTCTGTTCTCTCTGTGCTGCGATCAGCGTTTACCAGCTTTACCTGGAAGGAGTCACTGTTAATAAGGAGTCACAAACCCCCTAAGGATTTGCAAGGAGGCACACCGGATGCCACAAAGCCTCTGCCCAGCCCAGTCCGACCAACCTGGGGGCTGGGAGCTAGACTTTGGCTTTCTGATGAGACCAAACTCTAACTGTGCCCTTTACCGGAAAAAGCAGCTACTGCAGCGTTCCGCCACAGGCCCAAAAGACAGATCTTAATCAGGTGAAATATCGTAACTTCAAAGGCCTATAGTACCCTTCTAGAATTTTCTGAACCACGAACTGCTTGTGTGGTCAAGTATATATTAAAGACTCTTTCTTGCTCCAGGTAGGAATGTTTAGGTTTTCAAAATTATTGTGGCATTTTTAGCTTCATCTCTTGAGAAATTAAAATAATTTGGGGAGTCTTGGAATAAAAGTAACATAAAACATGGAGCCTGAAAATCCTTAGCTGTTGTATGAGTTGAAGAAGTTGAATGTAAGACTGCTTCTATGGTGTGATGTAGTGGATGTCAGGAGCCCAGGGTCTTGGTTCTGCTGCTCCTGCCTGCTTGTGTGAGCTTGGACAATTTATGTACCCCTCTGTGCCTTGGATCAGATGGGGGGGGGGGGTCTAAACCATATGCTTTATATGGTTATAGTCATGCATTCAGTAATTATTTATAGAGCTTGATCCTGACTCCGTGTCACTGATAATATGATGAATAGGACAGATAAAATCCCTGCCCTCAAGAGAGTTTACATTCTAGTATGGGAAACAAACAGGAAGTGAATAAATACATGTACATAGTGTGGTAGGCAGTGGGAGGTGCTCCAAGGGGAAAATAAAGGAGAGTAAGTAGAACAAAGAAGAGCAGGCAGGATGGTGAGGGAAGGCTCCTCTAAGGCAGTGGTATCTGAGCAAGACCCACAAGAAGTGAGGGACTAAGCCTGGTGGCTAGCTAGGGAAAGGGCAGTATAGACAAGGGGAATATAGCAAGTGCAAAGGCCCGGAGGCTTTGTTTCATTGTGGATTACCAAGGAAGCCATTGTGCTGAGTAATGGGAGATGAGGTCAGAGAAACAATGAAGGCGAGGAGAAGTGGTCATATGCCGGAGATATTCTGAAGGCAGAACCAGAAAGATGTTTCGATGGACTGGATGTGGGGCATGAGAGAGGGAGAAAGGTGTCAAGGATGACTTTGGGATTTTTGGCTTGGGTAACTAAAAGAAGGGAGTTACTACTGACTGATGGGGAAGCAGTAGGCAGGGCAGATTTGGGAAAAAAAATAGCAGAAGCTCAATGTGGGATGTGGTGAATTGCCTATCAGTCATCTGAGTGGGTTGGTCAAGTGGTTGATTGGATATCCAAGCCCAGAGTTCAGGAGAGGAACTTTAGATATAAATGTAGGAATCCTTGGTGCGCAGATGTATTTAAAGACATAAGACGTTGGGATCACTGAGGGGGTGAGTAAAGATCAAGAAGCTGGCCAAGGACTGAGCCCTGGGCCCTCTGACCATCGCTGACAGACTGAGTAATAAAATGAGAATGATTATATCGATCAACAGATGTAGCAACGTTGAGTTCTTTGGTGACTTTTGTGAGCCCTTGTTAGGGCCTTGCTGGATTTTAAATTACACTCCATAACATTTGAGAGGAAAAAATATCTCAAGAAAACAACAGTCTCAAACCGGAAAGAATGTAGTTAAACCACTGTTAGAACAACAATGTCAAGCATTTACTTATTTACCATGTTTATTGCCTCCCCCTCTCCTACCTGAATGCAAGGGATCTTTTTGTTTACTGCCCTGTCTAGAACAATGCCTGGCATGTAGTAGATGCTCAGAAAATATTTGCTGCCTCAATGGATGAATGAACAAATGAATGAAGGGAGCTATTTGAATAGGTGGTAGTGTTTTCTTTATGTTTTAATAGCCTTTGTGAAGACACCCTCAGCTTCTGGCCTTTTAAATATCTTTTGCATTTAATCTGTGCCCCAGCCAACCACCACTGTCCTACAGTCTTTCAGTCTCCTTGATCCTGATTTAGACCAACCTGCTTAGAGACCTTTGGGCTCCAGACTGGCTTGTAATGCTTGCTCCAACCAGTCTCCTCTGAGCCGAGCACTGTGCCTGGGGTTCCTGTCTGTCCATGTCAAGTCCTGCTGTTCTCTAGTTCAGGAGGTTTGGATAAGCAGTAGACACTGGCTTTTCCTTTTCCTTCAGTCTCCTCCCTGCCAGTCTACACCCAAATCTGGTTAGCTCTTTTTGTTTTGTTTTGTTTTATCAGTGCTTTTTATTATTATTATTATTTGTATTAACATATACTGTATTTGTTTCAGGGGTACAGGTCTGTGATTCATCAGTCTTATACAATTCACAGCACTCACCATAGCACATACCCTCCCCAGTGTCCATCACCCAGCCATTCCATCCCTCCCACCCCCCTCCACTCCAGCAACCCTCAGTTTGTTTCCTGAGATTAAGAGTGTCTCATTGTTTTTCTCCCTTTCTGGTTTCGTCTTGTTTCATTTTTCCATCCCTTCCCCTGTGATCCTTTGTTTTGTTTCTCAATTTCCTCATATCAGTGAGATCATATGATAATTGTCCTTCTCTGATTGACTTATTTCGCTTAGCATAAGACCCTCTAGTTCCATACACGTTGTTGCAAATGGCAAGATTTTTTTTTGATGGCTGCATAATATTCCATTGTGTGTGTGTGTGTGTGTGTGTGTGTGTGTATACCACATCTTCTTTATCCATTCATCTGTTGATGGACATCTTGGCTCTTTCCATAGTTTGGCGATTGTGGACATTGCTGCTATAAACATTGGAGTGCACATATCCCTTTGGATCACTACATTTGTATCTTTGGGGTAAATACCCAGTAGTGCAATTGCTGGGTCGTATGGTAGCTCTATTTTCAACTTTTTGAGGAACCTCCATACTGTTTTCCAGACTGGCTGCACCAGCTTGCATTGCCACCAACAGTGTAGGAAGGTTCCCCTTTCTCCACATCCCCACCAACATCTGTTGTTTCCTGACTTGTTAATTTTAGCCATTCTGACTGGTGTGAGGTGGTATCTCATTGAGGTTTTGATTTGGATTTCCCTGATGCCAAGCGATGTTGAGGACTTTTTCATGTGTCTGTTGGCCATTTGGATGTCTTCTTTGCAGAAATGTCTGTTCATGTCTTCTGCCCATTTCTTGATTGAATTACTTGTTTTCTGGGTGTTGAGTTTGATAAGTTCTTTATAGATTTTGGATACTAGCCCTTTATCTGATATGTCATTTGCAAACCCATTCTGTCGTTGTCTTTTGATTTTGTTGACTGTTTCCTTTGCTTTGCAAAAGCTTTTTATCTTGATGAAGTCCCAATAGTTCATTTTTGCCCTTGCTTCCCTTGCCTTTGGCAATGTGTCTAGGAAGAAGTTGCTGTGGCTGAGGTCAAAGAGGTTGCTGCCTGTGTTCTCCTCTAGGATTTTTTTTTAAAGTAACAATTTTAATTGCTGCTTTATTAAAGCAATTTTTTATAAACATTTCTATCATATTTAAAAGGTCAAGTTCATTCAACTAAGAACCAATTAGAATATGTGACAACCCTAAATCTAATTTTTTAAATCTAATTTTCTGGCCAAGAAATTAAAGCAAGGTTATCCATATAAAGACACAATCCTAAAGATCATAAGCCTTGGCCTAGAGAAGGCTATGCAGAACTGGTGGGGGGAAAAACAACTTATTTATAGTTTTCCAGCAAAAGTTCGAAGTTTTGTTTTTTTGTTTTTTTGTTTTTTACCTCTGCATCACTGCATTTCTATTTAGATTAAAAGGTGCTAGAATGTTTCAATTTGTATCTTCTGATTCTGTAAGTCCCTCTATAGTTACCCACAGAAGTTACTACATTTATAAATACCAAAGATGTAACAATTCTCAAGTTTTCTAGATTACTCCAATAAAATATTTTAAGTTTTCCTATGATTTGAGTATCTGTATTGTCTCTGTAACAAAGCTGGGGGTCGGCATTATAGATACATAAACATAACAGTCAAAAAAAAATCCACTTTCCTGAACAATAAGAAAAAGCAATGATGGTAAATCTCGAGAACATAGTCAATTTTCTAGGATTCTTCCCTTGAAATTGTGACATTTGATTTCCAAACACATGCCAGAGCGTACATGGTTCCCAACTGTACTAAGTAGGTGAGAAACTGAAATCCTAAAATGTTCATCTTCCAACTTTCCCCAGTCTGTGGTCTGTCTTTGGATCAGCAATAATTGCCTGAACAGCTACTATGGCTTCATTAATTTTTGTCTGTAGCTCTCTGAGTTCTTCTATATGCAGCAATTGCAGAATTTGAGCAGCTTCATTAAGAACTGCATCTCCTGTGTCAAAACCAAGAATATGTTTGTCTAAAGCAACAGGCAAGCCCTCTTTCATTTGATTTGCTTTAGCAACTGCATCCTAGGTCAGGCGCTCCTGGACCAAAATGCGAATTGTCTTAAGCATTACCAGGTAATCATCATGATGCTGAATCTGAAGAAGGTTACCCAAAGCCATTACACCAGCCTTAAAATCAGGATTATTTACATCCAAGTTGATCAATGGCTCTGCATTTTTAGCTGCATTGTCAGCATTTTTTGTATTACCAGGTACCAAGTCCTTGTATTTTTCAGCATTATCTCCATATTCAAGTCTAACAGCTAAGCCAAGAAGCCAGTCAATTGCTTCTTGTCGATCTTGAATCTTGAAAGGACAGTTAACATCTTTGAGATACTTTTCAAAGAACTTGGGCCAGTCACTGCTGTGGATGTTTCTTAAATTACCTCTGTCTTCAATCTTGTAGTGTCTGATTTTCTGGTCTTCAAGCCAAACAATAAAGTTTCTAAATTCTGTTTCATCTTTGCAGTTGAAGCCAGCCGGGTTGTGGTAGTCAAGGCCGTCAGCTTGCATCGGAACATGGTCCCCGCGTCTCTCTAGGATTTTGATGGACTCCTGTCTCACATTGAGGTCTTTCAACCATTTTGAGTCTATTTTTGTGTGTGGTGTAAGGAAATGGTCCAGTTTCTTTCTTCTGCATGTGGCTGTCCAATTTTCCCAACACCATTTATTGAAGAGACTGTCTTTGTTCCATTGGACATTCTTTCCTGCTTTGTCAAAGATGAGTTGACCATAGAGTTGAGGGTCCATTTCTGGGCTCTCTATTCTGTTCCATGGATCTATGTGTCTGTTTTTGTGCCAGTACCATGCTGTCTTGATGATGACAGCTTTGTAACAGAGCTGGAGGTCCGGAATTGTGATGCCGCCAGCTTTGCTTTTCTTTTTCAACGTTCCTCTGGCTATTCGGGGTCTTTTCTGGTTCCATATAAATTTTAGGATTATTTGTTCCATTTCTTTGAAAAAAAGTGGATGGTATTTTGATAGGGATTGCATTAAATGTGTAGATTGCTCTAGGTAGCATTAACATCTTCACAATATTTGTTCTTCCAATCCATGCGCATGGAACGTTTTTCCATTTTTTTGTGTCTTCCTCAATTTCTTTCATGAGTATTCTATAGCTCTTTTAAATTGTGAGTGGTGCCTGATGTGTCCATCCCTGGCTCATCTTAGTCTTCAGTGTACTTTCTGTCATGCACAGCTCTGGCTTCCCCAGCCGTGGAGTTCATCACCAGTAGGCTGCAGTATGTCTCCCTTTGCAAGCTTCAGCACAGTGAACCTAATGGGAGAAGTTACAGTGCTTTGCAATCCTTTGGTTACATCAGGGAGGTCTCAGTTGGGTACACATGTGTCTTTAACAGCTAGCTCCCTGAGACCTTCACAAAAGAGAGACAGGACCCTTGAATCCAGCTAGAATGTAAGCAGGGTTTTATTTTCATTATTTTCATATCCTGGGGACTAACAGGTGCTCAGTATTGGCCGAGTGAAATAAGTAATGAGTGGATACATGTTGCTCAGTTTCCCCATTTTGCAGGTGAGGAAACAGGTGTAGAGAGAAAGGTGACTTGCACGAAGCATGTGGCCAGCTGTTAGGTGCTGAGACCCAAGCCCTTCTCCCCAAGAGTGCTGCCTGCTAGGGGAGCAGCAGGTCCTTACCACACGCACCGCACAGAGGGCATTTCCCTCCCAGGCTGACTTCTCATTCCGAATCTTATTTTATTCTTTAAGAGTGTGTCTCTGTTAAACCCCAAACAAGGTGTCAATGCTTTTATGAGCTCCTTTGAACCTTGTGCTGGGAGGTTAAACCCCGTCGGACCCCTCCTTCCAGTACCCTCCGTAAAAGCTCATCTCTATTCAGCATTTTTTTTTTTTTTTTTTGCAAAATATAATTATCTCTAGAACAGGGAACAAAAAACTTCAGAAAGAACTTCAGGAGTTTAATGAGATCTTATATATTGCTTTCTGGAAAAGAAAATTAGTGGTAACTCCGTAACTTTAAATTCCTGGAGAACGCTAACATCATGCTCTAGACTCCAGGGCCGAGAGCATTACCGTCACTGCTTCAATATCATGAAATTACTGGGTTTCAATATGGCGGGGTGGCTGTCTCCCAGGGCACCCCGCATGGTAGGAGGCACGCATGGGTTGGGAAGGGCAGTCACTTGAACCTCTGTGTCCTCTCCACAGATCGACCGTGGGCGCCCTGCTGGCATCCGAGGTAACCTGTTCCGATGCCTCCCAATGGCGAGGCCCATTGTGCTCTTTGCTTCTCCCCCTTGGGCGCCCCTTCTTCTGGCCCATCGTGGTTTGTAAAACTCACCACGGATGTGGCTTGTGAAGCCCAATGGAGCAATCTTGGTTTTCTCCTCGGTGATCACCAAGAGTGATGAATGAAAGGAGTAGCAACCCAGTGAGCAGGGATAGTGACGTGGCATCACAGCCTCCCTGCTTCTTCGGGGTGGGGGGGAGTGGGGGAAGGGGGGCCACGGGGGGAGGGGAAGAGGGGCGGGGGTGGTCCTCGGGCTGCCCATTTCCCCACCTGCCCGGTAGTATCCATAATGGTGGTTGTCACACCCTTTACTTTGTTCTTAAAGCTGGGATGGAAATTCTACGATGCGGACGACTATCACCCAGAGGAAAACCGAATGAAGATGGGAAAAGGGATCCCGCTGAAGGACCAGGTAACATTTGCCGTCTGTTTCCAACACAGACGCTCCAGCCAGGAGCCGCAGGCAGAGCTCTCGCAGCATGTGGTGGAGGAGAGTTGGGGCCAGGAGAGACAGTGTCTCCAAAGCCAGGCGCCCGGGGTCCTGCATGTGGTCAGCTCTGGCCCTGAACTTCTCTCCGAACGCAGAGCTAGGCGGGATCCCACCCCACCCCTGCTTGGGCAGGGCCTGCCAGGACACTTTGTCGCAGGCTTTTAATCCGCAGGATGTTAATTCCCCAGGTTCTGCCTTCATCTTCGTCCCCAGGCCTTTGAGCTGCCACTGGCACCAGACTCACAACCACCCCGAAGCCATAGGGGTTGTTACAAATTCAAATCGAGCCCTCTGGAAGCTTCCCATCCATCTCAGGGTCAAGACCAAACAGCTAAACGCCTCAACATGCCCCGCTCCAGTCTCTTCGGGTGTTGTGCCCGCCCTCCCTCTCTCCACCAGAGCCCCCCTGGCCCCTGTCAGTCACTCCTGCTGCCTCGCTCCGCCCCACAGGGCCTTTGCACCTGCTGTTCCCACTGTCTGAAATGCACTTCTGTCCCCTCCCGTTAACCCTGCTCCTGTTCACAGCTCAGCTCCTATGCCACTTCTTCAGGGAAGCCCTCCTGGATCTACTAAAGTAAAACCTCCTGTAATAAACTCTCATAGCACCATGGCCCACATGGCCCGGGGCCCGGTTGCAAGTTGGCACTATTTATCTCTGCAACTAGATTTTACTTCTGAAAGGGCTAGGACTGTGGCCTTTCTGTTGACCATTATATACCCCACAGGGCTGGCCACACAGTAAATGTCGGAAGATACCTGTGACTCCGTTGTAAGGGAAGGAATGAATAGCACCTCATTCCTTTATGCACCGTCATGAGGCCATTTCCTAAGGGCCGCTCCCAAAGCAGAGGTGCAAACTGGACTCACTGGTGTAACTCACTGTAGCCCAGGAGAGATGTGAGGGCTGGGGCCCCAGCCAGGCTCACAGGCCGGGGTGTCCAAAGGGCAGGAACAGAGCGGAACTGGCCGAAGACCAACGCTGTGGTTTCCACTTTCAGAGACCTTGGCCCCAGCCGTGCTGCCACTAACTCACTCTCTTCCCGTTGTCCTGCCCCAAGGGGCTGGAGTCCCTCACCATCACTAGGTCTAATTCTAGGGACTCTGAGAGTACACTTCTGTTTCAGGAGTATGGCTTGATGTGGCCAAGATTCAGACTTTGAACTATCAAAATTAAGTTTGCGACATTTGACTTTAGAAGATAGGAGGAGGGAACCATAAAAGAGATACAGAATAATAATTGGAGGATAATAATGACATTATACTAGAGATAAAGACATAGTGCAGATAACCTGGCTCCACCACTAAGCTTGTGTGGCCTTTGGCAAATGGCTTAGTCTCTCTGTGCCTCATTTTCCTCCTGTGAAGTAGGGGTGGTAACAGGACCCATTTCATTGGGTTCTTGGGAGGATTAAATGAGATACTACTAAAAAATATGCACAGTGAAGTATCCAAAGCATTCAGTAAATATCACTTATTATTGTCGCTAATATATCTATATGAACACGTATGCGTAACATAAACCATTTCTACCGAGTGTGTAAAATGTGACCGTGCCAGGGTTATTTTTCTCCTTGTCGGGTGCAAATAAAAGTTAAGTTAAAGAACTAAGTACAACTAACCCAAATGGATGGATTTTTAAAATGGCATTTAAACATCCTTCCTCCTGTTCACAAGCGAGGCTTGCTAAGTGGGCAGTCTGGATGGGGGGGAGGAGTAGAGTTCAGAAGAGGAATTTATTGTACGGAAGAAAAGGTTATTGGTTACTGGAAGAAACATAAGGAGTCATTAAATATATTTAGGAGAAACTACAAGTTAGCCAGACTTTAGACTTTGTCTCTTCCAGGGAGAGAAAGAGCTAGAATGGCAGATGGTTGACATTCTTGAGGAGAGCTCAGCTAGGAGTGAAGGTGTGGGTCACAGCTGGGCTGGCAGTGGGGGGGTGGAGGGGTGGAGAGCGGCTCCTGGTCACCCTAGCAACCAGTCCCGCCCCCGTGATCCTGTGAGGAGGACCCAGGGGAAAGCCTGAGCAGAGGTACCGTCTCCTCTGGGGAAGGCTTGGGGAGGGTTCTGTGCTCAGAGGGCTGCGGTTTGAAGAGAGGCAACCTGTGTTGAATATTCCAAGGGCTCCTTCAGGCTATTTAAATGTGTATGAATACAAAATAAACTGTGAACTCCAGTTCTCGGGGTTACACTGCCCAAGTGTTCAGTAGCCGCATGTGGCCCGGGGCTACCACCCAGATGACGCAGGGAACACTTCCCTCACGACAGAAAGCTCTAGTGGACAGCGCTGGCCTGCACAGATAACCCCCCCAGGCTGTGACAGGATGTTACTAGTGTGATGATGCTGTTGCTGATCAAGGATCTGCAAGCTGCCAGGCAGTGTCCCCCGCCTCGAGCCAGGTCCATGTCGTCCAGCAGCCCGCAGTGACACTGAAGCAGATTTCAAAGTCTGTTAAATGAGGGTTTTTTTTTTTTTTAAAGATTTTTATTTATTTATTCATGAGAGAGAGAGAGAGAGGCAGAGGGAGAAGCAGGCCTCCCGCGGAGCAGGGAGCCCGATGCGGGACTCGATCCCAGGACCCCGGGATCACGACCTGAGCCGAAGGCAGATGCTTAATGCCTGAGCCACCCAGGTGCCCAAATGAGGGGGTTTTTGAGAAAAATTTTCCTGATTATAAATGTAACACTTGCCTTGTATGGAAAATTTGGAAAGTACTTGAAAATGTTTTTACAGAATACATCACTCTTGGTTTTATCTTTCAAAAAATACCTACGAATTTTGGAGTTTTTTTTCTATCTTTTTTGAGGTATATATTCTTTTCATGTGTGTTATTTCCTCTGTGGTCTCAAGTTCATTTTTGTACCAGGTAAACACCGGTCCCTGGCCTCTGCTCTTCCCCACCCGCTCCTTCCTTCCGCTCTATCCGCTGCCTCCCCCAGTAGCGCTGGGACGACTCCGTTTCCTGAGTTGTTCCTCTGAGCTCCAACTCCCCTTCTCCCTTTAACCACCATCCCCTTCCAGGAGACACTTCATGTCTCTAGATGTTTCCATCACATCACCAAAACCACAGGCCCAGGAATCTTTCCCTGTCCTCTTGATGTTCTGATTGAACTCCTGCTAGAACATTCTAGCAGATGTTGTGCCCACTACCTCCAAGCACTGGGCTGGGGGCAGGGGACACCATCAGAAATGAGATGACCTTGAATGTCAGACCCAGCAAGCAGAGATGCTCATTTGGATTATGTTTCCTCTTCTCTTCCCCCTAAGACTCTGTGTGTTTGACTTTCATAATTTATCCTATCATCTGTAGTAACTACTCACAGAGTTGAGTGAATTTACTCTAATATCTCCTTTTCTTTCCAATTTCTGCTTTTGTGAAGAGGGGATCTCAAATCACTCCCTTTCATCACAAATGTGAACACAGAATTTGGAGCTCATGCCTCCAAGTCCTCCTATTTAACACCCTTACAGTAAAGCCCAGCCTTCTTATCAGTCACTCAAGTTCCTGACCACCAGTCAAGACGGTTTCTCCTGATCTTCCTCACCACCAACTCCCACACCTCCTGCTCACCAGGGCTAAGAAGCATCTGCTTCACCCGTTTACTGAAGAGTGTCTGTATACCATCTTTAATACTCCCAGTCTTGGATTATGCCCTTCCCTCCACTTTTGTACAACAAAAGTGCTGTCAACCAAAAGTTATGGGATGCCTTTGAAACATTACTTAGAAGGAAATCTATGGGCTCTGGAAGCATTTCCGGAAAAATAACAAGAATGGAGAGTAATGAGCTAAGTGTTCAAGCAGGAAAAAACAATAAACAAAAAGGAAGAATGTAGGAAAAAAACAGAAATGAATGCTGAAATTAATGGAATATAAGCCAAAGAAACTATGTAGGTGATGAGCAATGCTGTTTGAAGAAAAAAAAAAATAGACAAATCTCTAACAAGACTGATCAAGAGTGGGAAAAAGGCACAATGAAGAGTAGGAATGAAAAGAGGGCTGTGAACAAACTGATGTTTGTATATTTAAAGACTTAAATTGGACAATTTCTTAGAAAAATATAAATTACTGTGGGAAAATGGGCTTGGATGGCAGAGATATGGTGGCAGAGCCTATTCTGCTTTTCCCCCACATGGAACTAAGACCTTGCTGATGCTGCAGCTGGCTTAAGAATCAGGACGGTCCAGAGATCTAACTTTATGTGTGGTCTCTTCCTGCTATCTCAGATACCAAAACTGAATCAAGAATAGAAAACCTGAACATAACAATGCTCATTTAAAAAAACTGAATCTGTAATCCAAGATCTCCCCTCAAAAAAGGCCCCAGGCCCAGATGGTTTTTCAGAGGAGTTTTGGTCAGCTTGGACCGCTGTAATAAAATACCACAGACTGGGGGCTTAACCAAGAGACATTCAGTTCTCACAGTCCTGAAGACTGGAAGTACAAGATCAGGATGCTAGCATGGTCAGGGTCTTGGTGAGGGTCCTCTCCCTGGCTTGCAGGTGTGGGGGAGAGGAGAGGCTACAGCACAGGAGGGCAAGCACACCATAGCTCCCTGGTCTCTTCTTCAAAGGGCACTAATCCCATCATAATGTCACTGCTTAACTGCCCAGAGACTTGACCCTGCAGCCTTGTCATGGTCTACTTTTCAAAACCACTAAGATTTCTCTGGACTTTAACACTGATGAACATGATTAACTGTGTTTCTGTATAAATAAACAAGACCTGGGAAAGTAACTTTGTGTCTGCTTTAATTTCAGGACAGGATTCCATGGCTCTGCAACTTACATGACATTTTACTAAGGTAAGAGACCTTGGCATAAGCCAGTGAGTAAAGAAAACTTCAGAAAGTAGAGGCAAAAAATACATTCTTGAAATCACACCTGGCTGATGATAAAGGATCCCAGAAATGGAGGGCACTCCATTACTTCTGTCAAGTAATCAACAGTGATTTACACCAGCTAGAACCCACGTGTAATTTAGCTGGGTTCTGGAAATGAACCTTCTAGACAGCTCCGCAATTATCATCTGGGAATCCTGGTCAGCCAGTTGGCTTCCATAAGCCTGTTTCTTCATTTGAAAATAGGGATATAGTTCCTACTCACAGATCACTGTGAGAATTAGTGAGATGGGGCATGGGGGGCACTCAGAACGGTCTCTAAAACGTCAAAAGTGCTGGGAAGGTGGTAACCGAAGCCACCACTGACTGTTCTAGTCACATCTTTGTCTCCACCTCTTCCCCACCCCCCACTTCAAGCTGGGGCAACCAGGGAATACGTGGGGTCATTTGTAAGTGAACAGGTCACCAGAATTGGGAGTCCCAATTTGTCTGCCCTGTATCATGCCTCTGAGCAAATTAGGTCCCCTCCACCCATCTGGCGACCTGACCCCTGGGAATCCTGGTTGGGATGTGGAGAAGGATAAAGAAAAGGCAGGGAATGGCTTATAAATCTTGCTTTCTAAAATGAAGATGACATCTCATATTTTATAAATCTAAAACCATCTGCACCATATGCAATTAGAATATACTTAAGATTAAAAGTTCAGTTTCCTCTTCCACACCGCACTGACCTAGCCAGCCACCCTGTCTCTGCATAGGCTTCGAGTTCAGGGGCTTAGGGCTTCAGGGTTTCAGAACTCCTACCCATCTGGGTCTCTAACCTAAGCAGACTCTTCAGGGATCAAATACACTGACTGTGACGGAAGCAGAAACGAAGATGATCAGGAGAGCAGCCATCAGACATTCAGACCCAGAGTAAACAAGCTCTTACCCATGACCTCTGGGAAGAGCAGAAGGCCCAGGTACCTAAGTTCGTTGCTGATGATCCATTCCATCCACTGGATCTCACCTGTACACTGGCCATAGATCAAAGGCAGGCGCCTTCAGGATTCTCAGTTCTGAAGAAGACATTCTGCCAAGTACCCAAGCCAGGGTTTACCCTTCACCCTTCACCTCTTTACTCGAGTCCCTTCCCAGCCAGAAGACGGCGACCTCTCCTGACCACGGACGGGGGCACAGTGGGGGCTCACTCACATGGGCAGTCTCGAGCACGCTGGCTCCCCTTCGTGGTGCCTTGTCACTCTGCCTCTACTTCTGGCTCAGGTTTTTTCTTAGCACATCCCTGGACGCTTCTCTTACCTTGCTCACCTTGGCCACAGAGAGTCTGATACTCCCCTTTTCTCCTGCTTGCTCCAGCTCTGCACTGGTAACTTCACCAGACTCCCAGCATATTGCAGAGCGGGAACGGGGAGAAGCCAGCTGTGAGATGTAAATCACGGAACGCCTGTGGAACACCCAAGCGGAGGTGTGCGGGGCAGAGGCACCCGCCAGCAGCCATCCGGGTCCACACTCGGTGGCTGGGGAGCAGAGCTGACCCTTCCAAGCACTTCCTGTGCACTGGGCACCCGGATAAACGGTTCCTCACAACTCTATGGACAGGTGCTCTAAGTAGCCCCATTTAACCGATGATGAACTGATGCTCAGGGAGGTAAATACCTTGCCCAAGACAGCTCGGTTCACTAGTGGAAGGAACATCTTTACCTTAAAGTCAGGACCACCATTTTGTAATGCCTTCCACCGGCAGAGAAGTAGGACCAGAGTCTTCAACCTAGAATCGACACCAGTTATTTCAAAGGTCCTCGTTCTTTAGTCCCACCCCCCCCCCCTTTTTTAACAGAGATGTAGCCTCTGGACAGCATGTGGTTCTAGCCTGTTCGGCTCTGAAGAAAGTGTACAGAGACACCTTAATACGAGGAAAAGATTGTGCACCCCTGAAGTGTGATGAGACGGGGAAGGACAAACAGCCAGCTGAGGTGAAGCTCCTTGTGGTCCATCTGAGTGGGTCGTTTGAGGTCATCTCTAGACGTTTACTTGAAAGAAAAGGACATTTTATGCCCCCCGAGTTATTGCAGTCCCAGCTCGATATTCTGGAGCCCCCATCGGCTCCAGAAAATTTCATCCAAATCAGTGTAGACAAAAATCTTTCGGAGATAATTGCTACAATCACGGAAGCTCTAAAATGAGAATGGTTTCAGATCGGGGGTCCAGAACAATCAAGCAGACATGTCTAGCCCATGATCCCAAACTGTGTTCTAGCGTCTTTGCCAATACCGTATTCTAAATTCTTGGGGTGAACAAACCCTAGTGTACTGAGCTATACTTGTCTGGGTATATTTTTAGGAATCTGTGCTCTGGCACCTGGGGAGGAGACAGGAGGGAACTTTGAAAGTAAAGCTTCAACAGAAATCCAAATTCCTGTGACCTAATCAGACATCAGAGGGAATCCTATAATCGATACTGTGAATCACAACCTTATTCAAAACATCCCTGATTGTGTCTGTATTTGAACAAATAAATGAAACTTGGCTATCCTTGGCATCCCCTGGAAATTGGTCCCAGGAGCAGAAACGTGTACAAAATCGACCGCTCACCAATAAGTCCCATACACCACACGCTTCCTAATCCTCTTTCCTTGGATCATCTCAAGATAAATAAATAAAAAGCACGTATAGTTTATGGATATAAAAAATTGCAGAGGTGGAACTTTAGTGGATGAAGCATGGGACTCACTGACCCAACTGTCCCCACTCATTTCACAGAGACCCCTTGTGAGACCAGGCTGGTGGCAGCCACCTGCCCTCCTGCTGCTAAAGTCATCAGCAGGGGACTCTAGACAAGGAAGGAGCACCAGAGCCGCCATGGCCTGACATGAAATGAACCTCCCCCCCCCGCCCCGCCGGGGCAGCAATGGACCAGGGGCAGCCGGGCTGGGTGAGGCTGTGCGGGAGGCTGGAGGCACTGGTACGTTCTGGGCCAGCACAGGCTGCGTTTCAGCCCTTCCCCCAGAGGCTCCAGAAAGAAGTGTCCTTATCCCCCTATCCTAACCTAACCTCTGTCCTAGCCCCAGAATGCAGCTACTCTGCAGGGCCACTGATGAGCCCTGCCCAGAAAGTGAGCTTTGGAACCAGCTACCTATTTTTTCCCACAAGGGCATGCAGCCTGTCTTGGGACCTACAGAGAGAATATGTGCCAGGGGTGCCAGGGGAGTGAAAGGGCCCTTCTGGGTAGACAGACCTTGCTTAAGAAACCATGAAGCCTCAGAGCTTCCTCTCTGCCAGGCGATTTGAGAGGCATCTCCTGCCTGGCTTCAGTCTGCATCAGCCCTCAGTACTTGGGGGTCCAAGCCCTCAGGTTGGCCAGTCCACAGACTCAGGCTGGCTGAGAGTCACCCCCAGACACAGAAGAAGGACTCAGTCAGTCCACTGTCCTCTGAGTCTGGACTGGATACCGTGATGGGCACTCTGCAGGGTCTGCGGACCTGTCATGCAACACAAAGCTCTGGCTCTCGGGTGGCTTCCATCAGGGTGGAAGGACAGGCGAAGGCCTGGGGCAGCTGGTGGGGACTAGTGAAGGCCATTGCTCACAAAAAAGAACTGATTTTCATTCCACTGGACTGTCACGTAGGACCTGGTGAGAAAGCCTGCTTGTAAGAGCACAGAAGCTATTATATGCATAAATAAAAATGTTTTTGCAGTTATAATGTACAGTGAAATTTCCAAGAGTACCAAAAAGGAACAACTGTATTCTTTTTTTTTTACCTGGAGTTGTTTACCATGTCAGAAAAAATCACAGTGTGTTTCTGTCACGAATGTAACACACCTACATCAACCTGCGTTTGTAATTCTTCACTCACAGTGATCAGCCCATAGGCACAAGCACCCATCTGCTCCACTGTGTTGGTCTAGGGCAACTGTGTCCAAGTGTTACATACTGAAACTCCTTAGTTTATCACAAGTTACTCCCTTTTTCTCCTTTAGAGGGAAGGTATCATATTTACTATTTGCTGGGGTAAGTTTTATTAGACATCAGTTTCACTTCTGGAAGGGGGACATCAGAAAATAGTTGTTAAAAATGAAGAGAGGCACTGGATCTCCTGGGGTTGAGAACCACTGCTTAAATCCCGAGATGGACACAGGGAGGCCAAGGCGTGCGCCAGTGCTGCCCTCTGGCGGCCCCGGGGAACACCACAAGCACAAACCGTTCTCCCAGCCCTTGAGAACACTGGCAGGCAGCCATGGGTCCTGTCCTTGGGTTGGGGGCAGTGGAAGGCAGCTCCCCACCCAGCCCTGACCATACCCTTGCTCAGGTTCTATGACCTGCAAAGAAGAGGCAGGTGAGACCTGTTTGCTGTGGCTCAGATAGATGCCAATGATTTTCCCCACCCTGCAAATACCACTTAACCACCCCCTCTGGCAGGAATTCTCCATCTTGCCCCCTACTCCACGGGAGGAAGTGTAGGTTCAACGTTTTCCTTTCCTCTAAGACGTCGCCTGCCTCATAAAGTTGTGAAAACTGAGAGTACACGCACGGTGTGGAGACCACAGCCGACACAACAAATGCTAGCTCTTACGCTTGTCACCCTTGGCGCCCGAGGCCGCGTGGCCACAGGACAGACTCCTACTCTGCCTTCCCGGCTGTGGAGGAGCTTATGAGCCCCTGCTAAGTAGGTGAATCTTAAGTCTTTGGGCTCTAACAGGTCTTCCTTCTTAACCGCTGCCAGTGTCTGCTTCCACGCCTGCCCAGCCCGGGGGCCTGACCGGACTCGGACATCTGCCGTCCACCAGCTCTGCAATCAGGAGCCGGACAAGACTGAGCTCCAGGCACAACACTGCCACACAGTCACTGGGGAACCATGGGCAGGGCACCACTACGGGGTGTCCCCACCAGCTGCCCCAAAGTTCCAGAACTGTCAGGCCAGGCCTCTCTAGAGACTGCTCTGATGAGCAAACTATCTTTCAGTGGATGGGAGTGCAAGAAGGGAGAAATTAAAACAGGCTGGCCCTAACCAAAGATACCATCAACCAGATTTTAATTTCTGAAACTACCATGCAAGTTTATTCTCCCTTCACTGAATAGCGAATCTGTATGTTCAAAATGATTGAAATTAAAGTATTAACTGTATTATGGGCATTGTGAATGCCAACAATTACCAAGGAGTAGAATATTAGATATCCAGCCTACAAGGTTGTGTTGGACCTCAATGTAGGGAGGTGTTTTCAATCCTTACAGAGTATTTTACAGGTGTAAAATACAGCCAGGTGCCGATTTCCAGACAATCTTCAATCCCTCCAGTGGAGTTTCCCCCAGTGGCCTTAAATGCTATAGAAACTGAATTTCACTTTCTGGGTTACAGATGGAAAGTCATGGGCCATCACTCAGGAGGACCCAAGACCTCAAGCTGAATATCTAACACATAGCTCAACTAAGGATCCAATGAGATTGTGTGGGGGAAATGTCCCAAAATCGTGACAGTCAATGGTAGGACCTGCACATTTGAATGCCCAGGGGGCCTAAGCAAAAACAATAATGGTGAGATATAGCAGGCATTAGGGAATGGTGAGGACTATGGCACAATAGAAAATGCATGCATTACCTAAAAAGGGCAGCCACTACTCAGCTCCAGATGATGCAGGAACATACCTGCATTATACAAGTTGGGTTTATTGGTTGTTGCATAACAGAGAACAGACCTTCAGCACCATGGGGGGAATCTCAGTAAGATGTCACAAAAGGACTTAAATTTTGGACACATTAGGTGATTTGAGGGGGGGATTCAAGGAAGCTGTGGAGGAAGTAGGGAATGATTGGGTATCTTAGTAAGGTGAGAGAAATGAACTGAGGCTAAGAGCGATCATTCATCAAGACGTGTCCAGGACGGAGATATTTGGTCACTTTTGTGGAACGGATGACGTTCATGTTTTTCTCTGTGTGCAGGCACGATTACAAAATGGATCTTTTGACTTTGGTCACAGAGCAGTCTTGTAGCCATGTAGGTATTCTGTGAAATTATTCAGAAGGACAGAGAGACCTCACTTTTAGTAGTAAGGCCAGCTCCTGGATGACAGGCACTGCTTTTCTTCCCTCTACTTGTCAGATATCAAGGTCTTTTAGGCCTAGATTTGACACATTTATCTTGAGGACACAAAACAGAGCTCAGAGGGTTTAACCTGAACTTCCATTCTCAAGAAGTGAGAAATTAGTAGGCTTTCCATCTTAAGTAAAGGGTCAGGTTGCAGTAGATGGTTACACTCTGAGGTCAGAGGATTGAATAACAAACTAGTGGATTAATCTCTGAGGATCTATAGCACTTCCTTCTGTAGTTGGGGCTCATGTGGTTAACCTTTTAAAAGACTACTGAACTGGTTTCCAAGTAGCTGCACCATTTTACATTCCCACCAGCAATCCTACCAACACTTGTCACTTTCTCTTTGTCGTGACTACAGCCATCCTAGCAGGTGTGAAGTGGCATTTCATTAAGGTTTTGATGTGTATTTCCCTAATGATGTTGTATATCTTTTCATATGCTTATTTGGCCATTTGCTTATCATCTTTGGAGAAATGTCTATTCAAATTCTTTGTGCCTTTTTAAATTGGGTTGTTTTTTCCTCTTTTTATTGTTATGTTAAGAGTTCTTTATATTAAATCCTGGATACTAGATGCTTAACAGATGCATCATCTGCCAATTCTGTGGGGTTTGTTTACTTGATCAACTCTGAAGCACAGAAGTTAAGTTTGCTAAAGTCCGACTTACTTTTCATTGGTTACCTATGTTTTTGGTGTCATATCTGAGAAACTACTGCCCAGTCCAAAGTTAAGAAGATTTACACCTTTGTTTCTTCTGAGAGTTTTATAGTTGTAGCTCTTACATTTGTGTCTTGGATCCATTCTGAGTTAGTTTTTGAATAAGAATATGAATTGCAACAAGATCCCAGGTTATGTGCATGCACAATGAGGTTGAGAAGCACTGCCTTGAATGACTAATCAATTCCCATTTCCCTTTAAATCCGTGGTTCTAACCTTGGCAGCATATTACAGTCACTTCAGCTTTACAAAATCATGCCTGACTTCACTCAGAACAATTCCACTTAGTCCGTGGTGGGCTTATTTTTTAATCTCTTCAGTTGATTCTGATGTGAAGCCAGGGCTGAGAACTACCATCTCTTCACAAATTCTGCATGGATTTCACCCACATGTCTTTGCTAGGCTGGTCTGCAGGTACTGCCTGCTTAATATGTGATATTTGGATTTCCAACAAAGCCACAGTAAGATTGGGATCGGCGTTCACGATGACTACAGTACATGAGATTGTAGGCTTAGTGTTTGGATAGGACACAAATCACACTTCAATCACTAGAAGATGGAGGTCATATTGAATGGTAGTATATGCAGGTAGAGTGGAGACAGGTACGAGAAGAGGAAATAAAGAACTTCAACACTGTTCTGGGAAAACCAAAGATCTCAGGATGGCCAAGAGCATGGTCTACAACTAGCTATATTTTAACCTCTAGTTACCATGTTCTGTTTGAACCATTATTTGTCCTTGTTCTTTTTCTTTCTTTTTTTCTTGAATGGAAATGGGTTGAACTCTTAGTCTTTCCTTTGCAAATCTAGGACTGCAGAACCAATTCAAACAGGTCAATGACCTATGCATAAGAGCTAAACTGATAAAATTCTTGGAAGAAAAACACAGGAGAAAAATCTTTATGACCTTGGATTTGGCAATGGATTCTTAAATATACCACCAAAAGCAAGAGCAACAAAAATACATAAAACAGATAAATTGGACTTCATCAAAAATTAAACACTTTCGTGCAAAAAACATTATCAAGAAAGTGAAAGACAACCTACAGAAAAGGGGGAAAATATTTGCGAATCATGTATCTGACACTGAGCGGCCCCTTGCGCTCCACACTCAGTAGGGAGTCTGCTTGAGATTTTCTCTCCCTCTACCCCTCACCCCCACATTCTCTCTCTCAAATAAGTAATAAATCTTAAAAAAAAAGATTCCCTCTCTCCCTGTGCCCTTCCCCCCGCTTGCTCTCATTCAAATAATAAATAAATAAATAAAAATAGACAAAGGACTTAAACATTTCTATAAAGACAACACACCAATGGCCAATTAAAAAAGCACAAGAAAGGGACACCTGGGTGGCTCAGTCGGTTAAAGCGTCTGCCTTCGACTCGGGTCATGATCCCAGGGTCCCGGGATTGAGTCCCGCATCGGGCTCCCTGCTCAGTGAGGAGTCTGCTTCTCCCTCTGCCTGCCGCTCCCCCTGCTTGTGCTCGCTCTCTCATAAAAAAATAAAATCTTAAAAAAAAAAAAGCACAAGAAAAAAAATCCTCTTTATTAGTCCTTAGGGAAATGGAAGTCAAAACCACAGTGAGATACCATTTCACACCAGGAGAATGGCTGTAATTTAAAAACGGAAAAGAACTTGTGTTGGCAAGGATGGAGAGAAAACTGGAGCCCGTTCACTGCTGGTGGGTATGAAAGATGGTGCAGTTACGGAAAACAAGCAAGTTCCTCAAAAAGTTAACAATTAAAACCACTATATATGACCCAGCAATTCCACTCTAGGTATGTATCTGAAAGAACCAAGACGCAAATGGATACTTACATGTTTATGTTAGAAGCATTATTCGCAACATCCAAATGGTGGAAGTGTCCATCAACAGATGAATAAAATGTGGTCTCCCCATACAATGGAGTATTATTCAGCCGTGATGAAATCAAGTACTGATACATGTTACAACCTGGATAAACCTGGAACACATACTAAGTGAAAGAAGCCAGACACAAAAGCCCACATTTTATATAAATCCATTTAAATGAAATACCCAGAACAGGCAAATCTGGGCAGAAAGCAGACTAGTGGTTGCCAGGGTTATGGGGGAAATGGTAAGTGACTGCTTAATGGCTATAGGGTTTCCTTTTGGGGTGATGAAGTTCTCGATGATTGTGATGGTTGCACAATACTGAATGTACTTAATACCAGAGAACTATACACTTTAAAATTGTTACATTTTACTACATCTACATTACAACTTTTACCAAAACAACAACAACAAAAAACAATCCACAGGCCCTCCCCACAAAGCAGAGCCTATCTCACTAACCTTATTACTATATGCTAGGACATCAGACTAGAAAAGAGACTCAGGCAAGTGTACATAGTTCCTTCCACAGTATTCTACAAGTAGGTAAGTTACTACTTATTCCTGGGAAAAGAATAAACATCAGAGAAAAAAAATATGCTCCTCTAACATTTTTCCCCTCCTGAGATCATAAGTGTATGGTAGATTAAGATAGTTACAAATTGTCTGACATTCTACCCATCAAGAAGTGGGGCCTATGACCCTTAAATCTGGCTAAGCTTCAACAATGACCATTAAAATATGGGAGAAATGACACTGGACCAATTTGGGGCCCAGACGTTTAAAAAATGACAGTTTTCATGTTTCCTGAAATACTTTATCTTGAAACCTACCAACCATGTTGTAAAAAAGCACAAACAGCC
This sequence comes from Mirounga angustirostris, assembly GCF_029215605.1. Taxonomy (NCBI): domain Eukaryota; kingdom Metazoa; phylum Chordata; class Mammalia; order Carnivora; family Phocidae; genus Mirounga; species Mirounga angustirostris. The sequence continues at coordinate 24,864,395 of NW_026991723.1, forward strand.
CTATGGAAAGGCCTGTGTGCAGAGGAACTGAGACCCCAATCACACTCCCAGGTGAAAGCATGTAGCAATTCCAGAGCCATGTGAGTAAGTTCTCTCCAAAGTAAATACTCCAGACCCAGTCAAGTCCTCCAGCAGTATTCACCAAGCCCTTACAATACTGCGGGATAGCTTGTTATGAAGCATCAGATAACACAGCACAGTGGAAATTCCCTTCCCTCTCTTGGAGCAGATAATGTGTCCAAACAGCTTACAAAAAAAAAAAAAAAATCTAGCTTCAATACAAAGCAAGTATCTCAGCTCTGGTCTTTTGAGGAAAATTATCCTGGGAGCTCTAGTATGTGCCTAGCTGTTTTAAGCATAGAGTGGGGCAAGCACGACACACTGGTGCTGTGGATCTGGGGCAGGTTACGTTACAACAGGAGGTCTGAAATACAACAAATGTTAACATGTTCAAATTGGATTCACAGTCTGAGCTATGTGCTTCATCACTGTCCAGTTCTGGAAGAAACCTCAACCTCATTCTCCCCAATCTCACCAAAGCAAGAATGTGGGGAGGGGGGTGCTTTTGTTCCACTTCTGAAAGGTTGCCCATAAAAAATATTTCAGATGGGCTGGGAAGGTAATACTTCCTCCTGCAGGCAAGGAAAGGCAGCTCTGAGGAAAATGGCTGGAGAGACCAAGAACCCTTTCCCTCACACTTCAGCCTATGTAACAAAGGGGTATGTGCTTGTTTATTTAATTTATAAAATCTATTCTGGGGATCAAAAGCTAGTAATTCTTTTCTCTTTTTATTTTTTGGTAGAAAACAATTATCCCATATTCTCTTCCTAAATCAGCTCCCCCCTCCCCCGTGCACACGCACACACACACAATCACATTAGAAGACAAATATGTTATAGTACTTCCCATCTTAAAAAAATACAAAAGGTTAACTTCCTCTACACCACTCTCCTTATCAGTTATTTAGCCCCCATTTCTCTGATTCTCTTTGCTTCAAAACTCTTGTGTCTCCTGGTATCTACCGTCCGCTCTCACCAGAATTTTACCCTCATCACTCTATAAAACCCTTATCACAGTCATGAGGGGAGTAGCTACCTTTACAAATCTGGAGACTAATATTCAAACCATGATGGGTATATAAAGTAAGAGCATTTAACAGTTCATTTACCATCTTTCTCCTTGTGAAAAAGTGCCTTGCTTGCTCTCAGGGCCTCTCCAGTCTACTTCGTGAGTTTCCTCTCCTCTCCCTGAACGTGAAGTTAGAGCAAACCAGGCCTCAATCCTCACGAAGTGTGTTTATCAACACTCTCTACAATTCATCTGGTCAAGATTTCTCAACCGTAGCACTGTAACATTCTGGACCAGATAAATCTTTGTTGTGGGAGCTGTCCTGTGCATCTCAGGATGTTTAGCAGCATCCTTGACCTCCACTCACTAAATGCCCATAGCAGCCCCAATCATGAAATCAAGAACGTGTCTTCATGGTCCCTGGGTGGCTCAGACATTAGGGCATCTGCCTTCGGCCTGGGTCATCATCTCCAGGTCCCGGGATGGAGCCCCGCATCAGGCTCTCGGCTCAGTAGGTAGTCTGCTCCTCCCTCTCCCTCTGCTTCTCCTTCTGCTTCTCGTTCTACTTGTGCTCTCTCTCTCTCAAATGAATAAATAATATCTTAAAAAAGAATGTGTCTCTAGACATTGCCAACAGCCCCTGGGGGGGCAAAACTGCTCCTGGTTGAGAAGCACTGGCCTAGTTCTTTGGCTTTCAGTACCAGATATATACACTGGCTATAGCTGGAACTGCTCTCCAACTGCCTTCTCGTTATGTCCACTTATATGTCCTATCAAGTATATCCTACTTAATACGTCAAAACTAAAATTCTGATTTATACTCTGCCCCATATATGTCTGTACCTTGTCACCCTGTTTGACACCTCTCTTGCTCTTAACCTCACAGTTTTATCCATCAGTAAATCCTACTGGCTCTGCTCTCAAAATATACCCCAAATCTGACTACTACTTAATACCTCCACTGTTACCAAGCCCAAGCCCATATGATCCCTCACTAAAATTATTACCTCCTAACAGTTTCCCTGCTTCCACCTTGGTTCCCCTAAGTCCAGTGGTTCTCACCTAGGAACTTGTTAGAAATGCAAATTCTCCTCCAAACCTAGTAAATCAGAAACTCTGGGGATGGGACACAAAAACTGGGGTAATTAAGTCCTCCATATCTGAGGCCACTCCCCTGCCCCCATCTCTCCAATCATATTCCCTATACCACTTTCTCCCTACTCACCTTGCTCGGTCACACTGAACTTCCTGTGTTCTATAAGCACTCAGAGCGCTCCCACTACTGGGAGCCCAGTAGTTGGGAAGAAAAGGGAGCCTTTTCAATAGTTGTCTCTCTTCCTGGAAAGTTATTCACCCTCACAGATAATCTTCAAGTCTCTATTTAAATAATGTCCCCGTTTCAACGAGTGCTTCTTGGACTAGCCTACATAAAATAGAAACACCTTCTTCCTGAACTAGCCTCCTTACTCTGCTTAATTTTTCACCAAAGCCCTCTGTTACTACCTAACCAGGCTATGTGTCTGTTGTGTTTACTACTGTCTCCCTACATTCTACTATGTAAACCCCATATGGACATGTTTTATTTACTGTTATACTTTGAACAACTAGAAAAGAACCCTATACTTACAGATGTTCAATAAGTATTAACTTTCTGAGGCAATGGCTGCCTGTGGTCCATTAGATACTAAGAAATCAAGAATATTTAATGTTACTTAAAAAAAATACCAAGAAAATTTCAGGGCAGGAAAAAAAACCCCAAAACATTAAAACAAACAAACCCCAAACCCAGGGCTGTAAGGCGACTGAGAGGGACAGATGCAGCAACTGACAGTAAAGGCTAAGGAGTTCAGAGTAAATTAATTACTGGTTAGCGAAGTTTAGGAAAACTTCAGAACTGAGCCCAGAAGGAATGGTCGGCCTTCTGTAAACCAAGGACGACAGATGAAATTACAGAGACAAGAGGATCATGTGCACTACCAGCGAAGTGGAGGCTTGCTGAGGGCAGTCTTCCCAAGGTGTGTTCATACAGCATTACCCCGAGGAACAGTTTGGTGAAAAGGATGGTGGAACATAGGAAAAGGCTGGATTAGACAACTTTAAACAGATTTCTTTAATGCAGGGCTTCTTGGTTAACGTGTTTAATGTCAATCTCTAAGAGACAAAGTAGAGTACGCAGTATTTCCCTGCCTTAACCACACCATCTTTTCTTGTTTTGCAAAAGCACACAGACATGCAGCCAAGCTTAACTTCTATTACTAATGTTAGTGACATTTTTACCCACCTCATTTTGTTGTAATTTGCCTACTAAATTAACACAGTAATAATGTGTCCTCAAACGAAAGACTCCTTTCATAAAACCAAGTCTGCAACTCCAATTCTGAACATGCCCAGAGGCCAGCTGTCATTTAATAAGATCGTGCTCAATATTCACTACACATTGTTTAGTTATCACAAATCTTCCACTTGGGAAATAAAATCCTGAAATGTTATTTTCACCACTCTATTCTTGATTCAATTTGCAATAAATAACCCAACATGAGAACAATTTAAGCCTATAATATTTTAAATGCCTTTTTAATGCTTTTGAGAATTTTAAGTATTTTGAACTCCTAAAAAGATGTTTAGATCTAAGATAAACATACTAGAACCAAACAACAACAACACAGTACCACTATAGCAGCTGGAAGGTACTCAAGAGACCACCCAATCCAGTGTGCTGAACGAGGCCTCGCCAGCCCTGTTACAAGAAATCATGATGTCTTTACTCAAAGTCAAATAACAAGTTAGGTACCAACAACAGCAAGCAGAGCTCAGGTCAGCTGACATGCCAGTTGGTTATCTTTTTAATACACGATACAGTGTATACACAGATTTTAACTAGGGAAACTTAAAAACTGATAAAGAATGATCTGAATTGTGATAAAATCTGGGGTAAATCAACTCCAGTGGTCTTCAAAGGACATGATGAGAGAAAGTAAACTGAAGACATCCTTTTCTTTCTACAAAAGAGGCAAGACAAACCAAGTGTAAAAGCTAGAGATTTATTGTTATTTTGTGATTAATAAACTGTCAAATTGGTTATGACACTATCCCACACTGTATACCACCATTCGCCAGTACAAAAGTTTTTGAACCAGACTGAGGCATAAGGCAGAGAGAGCAAAGACACATGAATATCATCCTTAACAACCTCCTCTAGTCATGCCTCCACCTTGACCATCATTCATGTTTTCCTCCTGGGGAAAGTGTCAGAACAGTGCATGGGCTGGTGGGCAACCTGGCCTCTTGACCTTTTTTAATAGCAAGCAACTTACAGAAGTAATGGAATTCAACTTGTATTTCCCTTGATTTTACCGGTCTGAACTCATTATAGGTTACTTTAACATTTTAATTTCCTGTAACTGTACATGAGAGAATATAACGACCTAAGAGAATACTGAACCAGAGTCAGCCAAATATATTACTGACCCCAAAGTTATGTTTTAATTGGTCCTAAAGGAATGTACCACACCCCAACAGTTTGAGAGTTAGGCAAAAAGAACTTCTTTGGGGAGGGAAGAAAAAGGCTGCAGAACAGCCAAATGTACTCAACATTGTTAAAACGGCTCTTTGTTTTTCACCCCTGAATGATACCTCTTTACTACACTATATGCACAGAAATCCTAACAGAATCTTGGTTGCCAGTATTATTTAGGCTGGCCCAATCCAGGAGAGATCCCCACCCCCCGCCCCCAGTTCCCCTTCTCTGAGGCTCTGAAAAGCACAATATTTAACTATTTCTTAATAGAACTACCAAAACACTTCAGAAACAAGTGGCTCACAAATCATTTTAAATTCATGTATTGCCTGTGCATGAGAAAACTGACAAACCCAAAAGATAGTTCTATTTTTATATGGCAATTAAAAATAACTGAAACATCAAGACACTTTCAGTGAAAGCAACATTTCAATTACAAATTGTAATGCCTGTTGAACTACCTATGGGAGAAGCTGAAAAGTCCTAGGCAAATGCACTTTTGGGTTATACTACAGTGCTCCTTCAGTCTGCACAAAGATGAAGGTAAGTTACAGTCAATCTGTGAATGTTGAGACAATGTTACATTATGTTGTCTGTACAATTAAATGTCCTTAAGAGAGAACCAGAATCAGCTTTCCTACTGTATTTTCAACAAACCTGACTAACCGGCACTTTTGCTGAGAGATGTTTATCAAAGATGCTGTAAGATTCTACACAATTAGGAAATACTCAGCTTTAAAATATTTCCTTATCTTCACTTTTTTTGGTTACAGGTGCTTTGCTCAGATAATCTATTGCAGTTTGTTTCTAGAAATGCAATCCCAACTGTGCATACTACATTGTATACAAATAAAGCAAAAACTGTCAGTAGTATAAATCTTACAGCATTTTGTTTGCAAAAATACATGCCAAAGTCACAATAAGCAGTATTGTACCACAAATTATAGAGCGCAAATGATTTGCTTCTTTTTAATGCTTTTATTCTACATAAATTACTACCATAGGCTAATGTTTAAAAAGCAAATAAATTGGACAGATGCAGGACAAAAATCTGTTCACCCAACTATAAAAGGTGATTTCTTAAAAAAAATTACAATAAATGCAGAAGTGTTTGATGCATGCAGTAGCCTTAAATGAAAAAGCATTGATTCCCACTGTTAAAAACAAAAACAAAAACAAAAACACACAGAGAAACCCACACGTCTTACTGCACTCCACCTTAAAATGCATCATATTGGGTTTGTTTATAACAGCACAGAATTCCAAGAGTCAAAATGAAATAAAGCGGGTATTTTAAAGATTTAAGAGCCGTTATCAAAAATAAATTACATTTTTTCAAGATACAGAAATGCTGCTATGATGGCTGGGAGCCCAGTAACCTTTCAATAGCGGCATTGATATCACCTCCTGTTGCTATTAGCGCTTGCAAGTTTGCTTCACGGTTCAAAAATCCCATTGCACTGAGCTGTTCCAGTTGTTGCTGAAATCTGACTTCTGGATTCTGTAACTGTTAAAGGAAGAAAAAAAAAAACACTAACCAAAACTCTAAGGAACATCAGTCTGTGTTACACCTGGATAACTTCTAAAAAGTTTTAAATGCTCTTTTACAAATATGCTGGTCTACAAGCTATAAAAGCACTGCCTCTCTTGAAACATAGTCAACATATTTAAAAGTCCATTAGCATTAAATTTTGTTTTTAAATAATCTAATTTATACTTAACCCTGTCAAACAGAACACAAAACTCTGCTTTAAAAAAAATCGCTTTTGTGGTGATCCCTGGGTGGCTCAGTCGGTTAAGTGTCCGACTCTTGATTTCAGCTCAGGTCACAATCTCAGGGTCATGAGATCAAGCCCAGCGTTGCATCAGGGAGTCTGCTTGAGATTCTCTCTCCCCATCTACCTCTGCCCACCCCCCCGCTTGCACATGCACTCTCTCTCTCAAAAATAAATAAAATCTTTGGAAAAAATCGCATAATAAACCTCATCCATTACATGAGATATATTTAAGAAGCTGACAAAAATGCAGGAAACTTAAATGTATATATGCAAATAGTTCAGAACTAATGATTTATTTTGTAGTTATTGACCAATTGGGTAAATATAAAAGCCAGTGTCCTCATGTACAAAATTCTAAAGTTCGAATGAAGCTTACAATGTGCATTCAAGGGTGCCCAGGGAGCTCAGTTGGTTAAGCGACTGCCTTTGGCTCAGGTCATGATCCTGGAGTCTCAGGATCGAGTCCCGCATCGTGCTCTCTGCTGAGCAGGGAGTCTGCTTCTCCCTCTGACCCTCCCCCTTCTCATGCTCTCTCTCTCTCAAATAAATAAATCTTTAAAAAAAAAAAAAAAAAAGAATGTGCATTCAATTTCTGCACTGGCCAGTCAAGTCTTCAGGAGAGTTCCAGTTCCAGGCCCACAGAATATACTCCTGACAATTCAGCTGCATCAAGTCTTTCTTCAGAAATGAAGTTAAGACAAAAATACATAAATGATCAATCAATCCTGCCCAATCTGATAATAAGGAGGCCTGTAGATTGTTCATGTTACGTAACAATTGTTCATGTTATGTAACAATTCTGTCCAATACCTAAAATCTTTTTTTCTTATTAATTCCATGAATATTATACTGATCCAGAAGCTATGTTAGTATTGGGACTACAAATACTTGTAACAGGATAAAACCCTGCCCGTTTATTACATTTAATAAGGCTTAAAATCAGAAAGCATGCTCTATTTTTTGCCATGCAGAATTACAGGGGCAGATTCTTAGTAAAGCTAATAAATGTTTCCAGATGTAAGAACATTATTAGAAGTCCACATTTTTAAGCCATATTTGTGAGGTTTATATATGTAACACAAGTTACCACAGGAAGTATTAGTGGGCAGGGAGAGAGAGGATTTTTTCTTTAAGTCAAAATACAAGGACTAGATAGAACTGTAGTTATAGCTGTTCAGGGGTATTTGGGATATTCAAGTTTCTATTCTCCCTTGACAAACTTTTATAAAATACAACATATTTCAAATAATTTCTAAAGAGGGACTCTAAAAAACGCATTTTAAACAGCAACTTCCAAATAAGGCAAAGTTGTAGTATTTCTTCCTTACAACTGTTTCCTTCAGTGTCCAATAGTACACCAAAGTCAATAATTTTTGTAATGCCTGTTTTATAAGATTGTGCTTTTCATTATACTCTAAACCCTGAAGGACTGCCTTTTTCTTTTCTTTCTTTTTTTGGTTGTTCGTGGAAATCTCTAAATTTCCAACAAGGAATACCAAATGTGAGCAGAAAAGAATCTTCACCTGAGGATTTACTCCAGCAAGAGCCTGCAGCATTTGTTGGATAAACTGCTGGTGTCCCGGTTCAGTGGTTCCCGTCGTGGGACTTGGGTTGTCACTAGGTGCAGAGTTAGAACCGTTGCTTCCTGAAGAGCCTCCAGTGCTTCCTAATGCCCCCAGGCCAGGAGTAAACCTAGGGAAGCACAAATTGGTAATAAACCTAAGCTCCTGCAATAGGATGCCAGACCAGGCCCCTGATGGTAAATCAGTTACAATTTAACACAGTGTTAGCGGTTGTCTTCTTAAAATGAACATTTCTAACTTTGAAAACTCAGTCTTGAAAACAATCTCAACAAAAATAGGCAGAATGCTATTTAAGAGAGAAGTAACCACTATGCACTTTCACAGTCATCCCCAAATAAGCCTACCCTGGGATGAGGCCGGGGGCTTCCGTTGCTAATGTCTGTAAACCCTGCTGAATCTGTAACAAGGCCTGCATTGCTCTAGGATTTGACATTGCCGATAATGTATCAGGATTCTGCATCTGAGGAAGAAAGAAAATAGGTGGTTAACAAGGGAATTAAAATCAGTGAAAGTAAAATTTAAATGTTTCTTTGCTATGTTTCTGGAGAAAATCTAAAACCTTACTCCCAGACACTGGTAATCCACAATTTCTTTCCCCAGATAAACACAAGCACCTCCTCCTCAACAGCAAACGTAGTGTGCAAATTGTTAACTGACCTCCTCCCAAGTCCATCATGAAAGCCATTTTTCATAATGAAAGACAATCAGGAGCTACTGTGGAAGCCACAACTGTTCCCGTTCTCCAACAGAAGATAGAAGTGTTACTTCTAAGAGACAACCTCCAACTGCACAATTTATGTAACGTGGTAACATATGGTAAAAGCCACATATTCCTCCCGACCGAGCGTTATCTGTTACCGATTAAACAATTTTACCAGTAAGATACACTCTAAAACAGTAGTTCCAAATTTGAAGTTAATACGTGTCTCCTGAATTCAGCTTCACTACTTCCAAATATACACCACCTGACTGACCAAAAAAGATAGGCTGACATTAACTTCGTTACAAGAGGTCAAGGACAATACCTAACCTTGGATAATGGTTTACAAGTCCAAGAATCATTTGTATAATATTTAAAAGCCCTAGGACTACCAGTTTCAAAACACCAAGACTGACTTCTCTTGTCTTTTTAAAGAGTAAAATACCATTCCAATCTCAAGTATTTTTTTTTTTTTATAATAAAACCTTTCTTGTAGGACAACACTGACAATTTTAATTGTGCTAATTCCGAGTCTGAGGAAATGAGATCTACCCCTCCAAAAAGAGACATTCCATTAATTTGTAGGAATTAAGACATTACAAAGAAACCAAACCTATAAAACAGAACAGGGTAGCTCCTTCCTATTACTCGAGATTAGTTAAACCATAAAGCATAACATGACACAATGATGCACTTCAAAGTTAGTAAAGTAAAAGGAAATGGTTTATGGTATTAACGAAGCATTCAAAATCCTAAATCCTCAAAGCAAAAACAAAATGGTCCTTTCCTGAGAATTTATGTTTAAGAAATATAAGCAAAAGGTCAGCAGTGAAATGGGGCTCAGTTAAGATCAAGCTGAATTCTCTACGAATTGACAGCATTATCAAACTAACTTCTATGGTTTGCTATCAGCCAGAGAAGAGCACGGAAAATGTTTATCATCAAACTTTTTCAAGCAAATCATTACCGAAGGTAGCTAGCATCTTTTCTTACTCACTTGTTGGAGGAAAGTTGGGAGCTGTTGTCTCATTTGTTCTTGAAGCTGAGGATTTCCAGCAAATAGGGGATTATTCAGCATCATCTATGGGGCAAGTGTTCAAACAATTTTAACTGGAAATATCTGAAACAAGTAATGTACCTTGTTTAATAGTCTATCTTCCCCCAAGTGCCTAACCTGGCACTTACAGGGAGGAAGGTAGAACATGAATAAAAAAGGAGAAGGGAAGATACTGTCTACAAGAGGGATCTCCAGAAAAAAACAAAAACAAAAAAACAAAAAATGAGGCATCTTCTCTCTCAGTGAGAATGATGATTATGATAATGACATGCAAAATCCTAAAAAGTAAAAACAATCATTCTCTTAGGATTTTCCTTGAGCAAAGATGAGTATTTGCCCTTGAAAAAAAAAAGGGGGGTAACTGGCATTCAGGAGGATACATCTGCTGCTACACTGACAAAATAAACGTAAGCATCAATACATGAAACAATACATGGCTTGCTCAGACACCTCAACACACAAGTGGCAAGCACAGAGAAAAACCCAGATCTGGAACCACTATATCTATCTACCTGCCTACTGCAAAACAGCTAGTATTAGGTCCAGAAAAATAACACCACAGAACAGCAACCACCCTGCCAGAGAAATGGAGCTGCTTAGGTGAAAATCGGCCCAGGACTAGCACCAAGAGATCTCTGGGGCAAGTATTAAAATGTGTTAAGACCTTAAAGATGTAAATCCGTTTGAGAACACCAAGATTAGCCTCTGGATTTCACCTCACTACCACCAGAGATGAGGAAACTGGCATGCCTCCTAACATTCACACAGGTGTTAAGAATTAAAGTCAGGGTCAATATTAACGTTAAAATGTTAACGATACACGATCAGCATAACTAGAAACTAATTCTCATAGCTTTGAAAAAGATGGAAGTTTTATCACTTTCCCCAGGAGTGAAAAGTCAACTGACAATGATTTACTGATCACCTATTTACCAGTCCAAAGTCTGGAGGGTAAAGTGAAATGATCCTTGCCCTCAAGTAGTTAACCATATTTGAGAGCAATTAATTATATGTACACACTAGAAGTAGAGAGAATTCCACTTTCCCTCCTTTGTCTATTGTTACAAAGTGGATTATTTAGTTAATTTCAACAAAATAACAAAAGTAGGAGGAAGTCAATGTTTTATGGATATACAGTATTTGTTTCAAAGTGACCAATAAAATTCACAGTAAATAAAATACGAACTTGAGATAAACCCGCTTCTTTATTGGCTCCAGTAAAATACTTTTTATTATGAACAGATTAATAAAGTTATCACATTATCTTTCAGGATTCATGTCATTTGAGACAGCATGGCATCTTAAACTGATTCATTCTTTCTCAGAAAAGCATTATCTCGTTTAAGATATTCTTCCTAACTTACCGGACTATACAACAATACATTTTATATGCTAAGACTTTTTTGAATATCTGAGAATCAAAATCAGAATAGAGAAACTAAAAAACTTTAATTTGCTGATAACCAGAGTACGCTGTAAACATTTCTAAACTGTCTACAATAAAAGACATCCATATCTAGCCCTCTTTTGCTTTAGAGTGAAAAAACAATATATCAAAGTGCTCAAGTCACTTCATAATGTTCTAATTAAATGGCTGGGAATGTGCTTATTAAAGTCAAAATTTTTAAACAAGATGCACATTCAGTGGTAATTAATCAGACATTTAAAAACATACAAATACCATCACAACATATTTATTTTCCACATTTTAAACAAAAGTGCTATGATCACAATAAGTTGAGCATTTAATACTAATAACTCAGATGATTTTATATGAATAAAACAAGAGTATACAAAAATCCACCTAAAAACTTGTTGTTTCCAATTCCACAAATATCAAGAGGGCAGAAGTTATCGCTGAGGATTATAACGCAAAGATATATGCTATATATGTGAATCAATATGGTTCCAGACTTTAGAAAATAAAAACCATTTCGTTTGACATAATGAAGAAAGAAAAGTGATTAAAAGCTTTTAGAATTTTAGAAATGAGAATACACTATAAAGGAAAATAGGAGTGCCTGGGTGGCTCAGTCATTAAGTGTCTGCCTTCATCCCCCTCCCCCATTAAGCAGGGGTCCTGGGATCAAGCCCTGCATCAGGCTTCCCTGCTCCGCCAGGAGCCTGCTTCTCCCTCTCCCGCTCCCGCTCCTGCTCCCACTCCCCCTGCTTGCATTCCCTCTCTAGCTGTCAATCTCTGTGTCAAATAAATAAAATCTTTAAAAAATAATAATAATAAAAAATAAAGGAAAATATTTATAATCCCTAACACTTTATAGAAGCCATTTTTAATACCCAGCAAATATAAACTACCAATGATCAAGGTTATTTAATATTCTCCAAGGTTTTTCAAGCCCAGTTGTTCTTAACCTAGGGGCACATCAGAATTGCCCAGGGAACTTCAGGGAGAGGGGAAATGCAATGTAATTACACCAAAATCTCTCAGGCTGGAGAGATATTTTTAACTTTAAAGCTCCCAAAGTGATCCTATAAATGTTCAGCCAGGGTTGAAGTCCCCTAATTCCCTGAGTTATGGTCTCTTCAAATCAAGTTAGAAAATGAATAAATTAATAAAATACCATTATACTATCTTTGGGGGGGATCTATGACGGAAAAAATGAGAATACTGTTCCCACAAATCTCCCTCTGCCTTTAATAAATGATTTCAGGCTATTTTATAACTGCTATTTTGAACATGACTATTACTCAAAATCTATGTGATCTAATAAATACAAGTATTCCAAGAAATGTATTAACACTGCACTTAATCACTTTCAAGATTTACATTTCACTAAAGAATACATCTTCCAAAGGGAGAGTAATCCAAAACTTTGTATTCATCTTCTAAATCAACATATGTAGACACAAAGTAAACCTACACTTCCTTCTAGCCAATAAACAGCAGAGATGAAACTGTTTTAATTATATATGAAGAATTAGTTTACTGCAAAGAAACGAAATGTCCAAAATATTGGAGATGCAGTTTACCTACTTTTCTAGTAGGTAACACAACACAACCCAAATGTGCCAAAATCACAATTATTTGATTAGGCTATTTCAATTCACACTGCACAGTCCTTTTTAATACAATTACAAACTCACCTGTGCAGCAAGGTCAGGGTTCTGACTTAGGGACTGCATCATGCTTCTCATGTAGGGGGCAGACAACATGTTTTGCATAAGTTGTGGGTTTTCAGTTATTTGTTGCAACAAGCTCTGCATTCCTGGTGTGTTGAACATACTAGCTGAAAGTTTGTTAAAAAAAAAAAAGACATTGTATCAAGGAAAAGACACATAAAAGTGAAAGCTTTAAAATACAATATATACCATGTGTAATTTTAGGAAATGCAGATGAGCATACATTTTACTAATCAATTGAACCAAGAAAGAATTTTAAAACTAAGCTCTCCAAAACTACACACTCAACATATACCTGGTAAAGGAGGGTTTATGATATTAAACATTCTGGTTACATTTACAGTAAAATCACATCTAATGGAAAGGCTAGGTTCTAAAGTCAATTTAAGAAGCAAAAATTAGATATAGTCGAAATTACTATTGAAAATCCCATATAGAGAGTAAGTCTGGGCCAACATTTCCTCTAGGACTGCTTAATTAGAAGAATCACATCCAGCATTTGATATGCTCATACTTAAAGAAAGGAAGCCCTCTCATATCCAGGAAGCCACAGATGCAGCCTCCATCCCATTTTAACTCAGTACTGACACTCAGTCAGCAAAATAGCAGGCACATTTAACATTTCAGAGCACAGACTAAGAACAGTGACTAGAGCTGGATTACTTGGGTTCAACTCTAATCTAACTACGTAACCTTGGGCAAGTTATTTGGCTTCTTCATACTTCCAGTTTCCCCATCTGTCAAATGGAATAAAGAGTATCTACTGTACAGGGCAGGTTGTGACAATTAAATTAGTTAATGCGCAAAAAGTGCTTGTTACTTATTTTTTTTTTGCTAAGAGCTATAGCTAAATTTATGCAAATTCAACTTTCTTTAAAAACTAATTTGCTCAACACATAACCAGATTTTCACTTGAAGACTAGATATACTCAACCTCAAATATATTCTCAAACTCATTATATGCAAACTTAACTCCTCATTTTTTTTCATTTCCCTCTGCTCTCATTCCATCCAGTGTAATTTGATCAGGCTTTTAAAACACTGACACTTCCCATTTATTTTTCTAGTTTAATTTTGCTGGGGGTTTTTTGGTAATCATTCTTTTTTCCCCCTATTTTCTTAAGTTGTTTCAATTAGGTTATTTTCGACATCCTGGAGTCTAAGAATATTCTAACCCAAGTGTTGACAAACAGCCTGCAGAGCAAATATGGCCCATGACCTGTTTCTGTACAACCCACAAACTGAAAATGGTTTTACATTTTTGAATGGTTAAAGAAACAAAAATTTATTTTGTGAAATGTGAAAACTATATGCAATTCAAACTTCAGTGTCCCTAAATAACATTTTCTTGGAACACAGTCCTGCTAAGGCGTTCACAGTCTATGGCTGCTTGTGTACAACCAAGACCGAGTAGTTCCAACAGAGGCTGTGAACGGCCCTCTCCTACTGCGGCTCAGTGCACCACACTATCGCTGTAGCATGCTGTTATTTTTTAACTACCAGTATATACCAATCACATAAGAACAAGAAGAAAAAGAGAAAGGTGGACTACAAATATTGTGCTTTTAAGGCACAATGGAGCATGGATTATTTTATCAAATGAGATGGTAAAGCACTGTATTTTTATGCAATGACACTGAAGGAATACGATATACTTCAACATTGCTAGACTAAGCACTCATCACAGTACAGTATTCCCAACTCAGAGGTAAGCAACAGTCAGGAAAATACAAAATTTAAAATGCAGCCATCTCATCATAGCCAGATTTCTTTACAGAAATAAAAAATGAAAATAAGCCTACAACCAGTTAAGTTGCCAAGTGGCTTATTTGTTAGCCAAAAAGGAAAGCAGTAAGTATACTAGTAGTGATTAATTGGCATGCTTAATGAAATCTTGATTGCAGAGAATGTGTCCAGAGAAAATAACTCGTTTAAATCCATTAGCCTTTCAAGGGTAACAGTTTCTCAAAAGTTAAGGACACTGGGCTCACAGCATCAATATTCAATTAAACAATGCAAATTTTTCTGAGTGGTATTCCTTTGTTTTTAATGAGTTGACAGATGTTACTGCTCAGTTGTTTGAAGTCAATGCCAAATTTAAAGTGACTGAAAAATTAGCTTTTATAAACAGTCTGCATAGAACTACAGGCAAAAAACTACTTTCAAAGTCGAGAAAATATTAATTCAATGCAACCACTGAAATAGAATCAGCTAAGATGTGCATATCTGATGATGATGAAAACATATGTGGAGGACTAAAAGGATTAGTTAAACAAAGAAAGCTTATAAAAAAAACATTAGGTATTTAAAAAATATGGTTATTCATTATCTTATTCATCAGTAGGTACTCCGGAAAATATTTTGAACTGTCATGTTATTCAACCAGTAGGAGTATGAATGGTGAACACCATTTCACTCTTGTGAACTTCGTGATAGTCAGTCAATTCCATGAATTTTTGTCAGAAATATCCTGACTTGTCCAATCACACAGCAGCAGTTTGATGGCTTACCAGAGGTCAAGTTTTTGTTTTGTAAGAGGTAAAGTTTTACTTCAAAATTTTTTTTAGCTAAAGGCTAAGACTGAAATTCTGAACCACTTAACCACCATTACCAAACACCAAATGACTCTGGAAATTATCTTTTGCTAGAGAGTTGGTAATGTTTCCCAATGAATTCTACCCATAATTATAAGGCAAACGGCATGCAAACATGTGAAACTCATACTGCGGTGAAGTGATTTTGACAACAGCAGAAACTGTTTAAACGACAACGTCAAGGTGCTTTATATATTCTCTTGCTGTCAAAAGTTAAAATGAGATCTCCATTCCCACAAATTTACAGTAGATATTTTTTTTTTAGATCATACTACGGTACAGCAGCATTTTTTGGGCCTCAATACAAGTGCAAAGAAAATCCACATTTCAAAATTCATTTAACTGTGTAATTGAGGTCCTACCACCTAACCTTCAATTGGAAGTGATTAATCTGCAAAGACACGTTAAAGGCAAAGAAGAATCTAACAGAATCCTATAAATGCTTCCAACTGACGACTATGCTATTAAAATCATATACTTTTGGAATAAGTACGTATTTAAGTAAAATCTCATTACACATCACACTAACAGATGAACATGCAATTTGATTTTGACAACAGGAAACACTGTGAACATCAATTAGCAAATGTCATCCCTAAAAAAGAATTCCATTCCTATCATTAGTAGGTACATATGAAAAAGTATTACACTCAATTTTTACTATATTTTTACTTATCGTAATGTCTTTTCTCTCATATTATCGCTTTGCTCTTGATATGCAAGGCCTAAAGTATTACCTGGCCCCTTGCAGGAAAAATCTGCTGACTCCTGCTCTAAGATTTCCTCACCTTCTAGAGTAAGTGCTTACAGGGCAAAAGAAGAGTCAAGAGTTTTATCTTTACAGGTACGTGTGTATATATGTGTGTATGTGACTGCAGAGTTGAGTAAAAAATCACAATAATGTACACTATGCTAACAAATTGTTAGGCCAAAAAAAAAAAACCACCTTAAAAAACAACAACAACAAATTGTTAGGCCAGCAGAATCCATTCCCTTTTGCTGTTTTTTGTTCTCCTTTGATGGAAACAATAACATGAAATCTTAAAGTATCAAGCCATTACATAAAAAATCTGAATAAAAGGTCCCAAAACTGATTTTTTGACAAAAGTTGTTACTGTAGATAACCATGCTATAGTTAAAAGAAAGCAATTCATGGGTGCCTGGGTGGCTCAGTTGGTTACAGCTCAGGTCATGATCCTGGAATCCCGGGATCGAGTCCCACGGCTCCCTGCTCAGTGGGGAGTCTGCTTCTCCCTCTGACCCTCCCCCCTCAATGCTCTCTCTCTCAAATAAATAAATAAAAATCTTTAAAAAAAAAAAAAGGAAATCTGATTAAATCTTTGCTCTGTCTGCTCTAAGATCTTTGAAATGTGAATAAAGTATCTCTCTCAAAACATAGTTTAAGAATCAAAAACATAGTTTAACATAGCTTAAGTAACAGAACAGGATAATTTTTTTCCTGATTAAAAATGGTATTACTTCAATGTGAACTAGACTGACTTACTGTGGTGATCATTTGGGAATAACTAACGCTATGTCAAATATAGTTCAATTTTTTAAAATGGCAATACTTCAATTTTTATCAACTCTTTATTATATTCAAAAACATCATGATACCCACTATGGTCTATAAAGAATATCTACTACAGTGACCACCAATGACTCTCCATTATGACTTCTCTCAGTAATGTCCTTTTGAAAAATTCCTCATCCAGCACCTCACCTTTCCACTCCCTCTGCCAAACACCAGCCATCTCTGAAAGCACATCCAAGTCCTTCTCACCTGAGGGAAGTGGCCCCATGCTTTCATTTCTTCTCATTTCCATGCCAAGCACGAGGACTAAAATCATCACTAGCTACAGATTTTAGACCTAATGCTTATCATCTGAATAGCTGAGAAAAGGACTTCCATTTATTGAGTCTAGTCTACGGAGAAATGATCAAAAGTAAATTCCTAACCTGTTCACATATCAGAATCTCCAGCAGCTTTATACACAGATCTTAAAGCCGCTGTAGATGATTCCAATCCATGAGGTCTGAGGTTAGGACCCGGGAATCGGACTTGTAACAAAGCTGGCAGGTGCTCTGATCCAGCCCATTTAGCCCTGGTTTTAGGACTGGAGTGTGAGAATCCACCAATCTATCATAGAAACTAAAGCCAAGAAAACACATGCTCCAGTAGGGAGTCCACAGGTAACTGTATTCTCTCTGCACTTCAGTTTTCCTACTGTTGAAATGAGATAATCATTTTCTAATGAGATAGTTTTGGAAGAAGTGGGTGGTCATCTCATCAGTAACCCTTTCCACTATAATGCACACAAGCGATTAATACTAATCACTACATATTTAAAACTTCCATTAAAAAACTTGCAACATGAAAAGATAATTCATAAAAGTTACTTCACACACACACACACACAGCACAAAGAGTAACAGTATAAAAAATATTTTCATTATTCAAGTAAGTGAGGATAACAAAGAAAAACAGTGTGAGCTGTTATGAGCCTACCTCCTACTCCAGGCCCCAAATTTGGCGCAGATGAACTCTGCCCAGAAGTGCCACTGGCAGCACTCCCGGCAGTGCCCCCCACAGCACTGGTGGTCCCACTGGAAGCCGATGAACTCTGGGAAGCCTGTGGAGCCCATGGATTGGGTAATGGATCTCTATTTTCTGTACGGGAAGGTTGACTACCTTCACCTGAGGATGTATTGCTCACTAGGGAAGCAAATGGATTACCACCAAACTGTAATAAAAGACACAAAAATCATACAGAATAAGCTTTTGTTTTAAATTACAGATACGGAACTCTTTTTTGAATGAAAACTGTATTCCCCATATAAAGGTACCCTTCAATCACACACATATTTGTGTTAAAAGAGGAAGTACCCTTTGGCCTACGCCCTAGGGGCCTGCATTATCACCTGTTCTTGTGCAGCACTCAGCATTGGTTCCTGAATATCCGTGTACATGCGCCGTAAAGCATTGTATCCCCCTGGGATGCTTTCTAGGTTGCTCAAGGCTCGGTCCTGGTTTCTCATCATTTCCTGCATCATTGCCGGATTCCTGGCAAGTTCCAATGTCTACGAAAAAGATATCCATATAAAAAGGCACTGAAATACACATGAATTAATTTAGCCATTCACCACTACAGCTGATTTGTTTACAAGTTTTCTAACTATGAATTAGCAGTCTTCAATAATTAAATCGGAAACTTATTTCCAATAATTCCTGCTGGATGTCACCTCAATCTAACATTCAAATAACACCAAGAAAGAAGGACTCTGTTGTGAATGAATGCCCATCTCCTGAATTGGATTCTTTTTGTTTCTTAAATCTGCAAAATAACTGTTTACAGTGATCTTTAAAATACAGCAGAAAATTCAAATTTCAAATAGTCCAAATTAGTGTGTTGAGTTTTCCTGAACAAATACCATTATTTCTTTTGGTAGCTTAGCCATCTACAAAAGGCAAGCTCCTTAAGCACAGAAAATTAAGAACTAAGTATATAATTCTTTAGCTAAGTGAACTGAAAGAACTTTCCACATACTTGTCTCATAATATCTGGATTATTCAGCATATGACTAATTTCTGGATTTCTCTGAATCAACTGCTGCATTTGTGGATTGGCCATAATTAACTGTCTCATCAGGTCAGGATTTGAGAGCATGCTCTGGACAAAGGGATTCTCCATAATCTGGACCATCATTTCAGGATTGGACATAAGTTGCCGCTGCATCTGGCTTTGTAGTTCAGAGAAGTTAGTAGTATTCAAACCCAAGCTACTCAGACCTGCAAGCCCTCCAAGGCCACCTAAGAAGATAAAGGGAAAAAGACACATAAATAAAAGTCAGAAATTTTATCATTAATATGACTGTGCTAAAATATGAAAATGCAAAAATAGTGACTCAATAGTCCCATTATGGAAAACCACTTGTTTTTAAAGACTTTATTTGAGAGAGAGAGAGCGGGAGGGGGGAGGCATAGAAGGAGAGGGAGAAGCAGGCTTCCCCTGAGCAGGGAGCCTGATGTGGGACTCGATCTCAGGACCCTGGGATCATGACCTGAGCCAAAAACAGACGCTTAACTGGCTGAGCCACCCAGGTGCCCTAGAAAACCATTTTAAAGCACACAGAATTCCTATTACTTTTAAAAACACATGTTTGATTTCTGTAATTAGTATTAGCCAAAAATCCACTCACTTTGATATTTAAGTTTAAATAATAAAACCAACCAAAATACGTATTTCCTGTGTGGCTCAGTTGGTTAAATGTCTGCCTTTGGCTCAGGTCATGATCCCAGGGTCCTGGGATCGAGTCCCAAATGGGGCTCCTTGCTCAGCAGGGAGTCTGCTTCTCCCTCTCCCTCTGCCTGCCACTCCCCCCGCTTGTGCTGACAAATACATATAAAATCTTTAAAAATATATACTTTAAATATGTATTTCCTACGTGTGATATAATACAATATATTTTTGGTCTTTGTCCCAGATTCCTGGCACAGAGCTCTTAAAAGCCTTAGAAGTTCCCGAGTAAAGGGAGTGTCTTTTGTTCTACATTACAAGCCCCTTTAGATCACACTTCATTTATGCCAATTAATTACTTAGTGTGGGGCACCTAGATAGCCTCTGGATGGGTGATCACCAAAAAGACCAAGTGACAAAAGAGTTGGTACTTCTAGCCCCACCCACCAACCTCCAGGAAGGGGAGGAAAAAGAGCTAGATTAGAGATTGAGCTATGTAAAAACTCTTGAGCAATGATATTCAGAAAACTTTCATGTTGGTGAACACTTCTAGGGCATGGGAACTGCACTCTCCTACACCCCCATTTCTTGCCCTATGCTTCTCTTCCATTTGTTTATTTCTAATAAACTGGTAAACATAAGTAGTGTTTTCCTGAATCTTGTGAGCTATTCTAGCAAATTATCAAATGTGGAGGGGAACTATGGGACCCCCCAATTTATAGCCTGCAGGTCAAAACACATGGTCCAGTACCTAGACTGGTATCTGAAGGAGAGGCAGTCTTGGGGGACTGAATGACACACTTTTAAATCTATGGGATTGGACACTAACTCCAGGGAAGTACTGTCAGAACTGAACTACGAGACACCCAGATGGTGTTGGAGGGTTGGCCGGTGTCACAGAGATACCCTAGAACATGCCCTCTCAAAGAAAAGATGCTAGTAGAATTCACCTATAAACTCTAGTTAGAACAGAGCTGCTGCTGATCAAGGAGAGAAAAGGCCAGGACATACAATAGAAACAGATGTCTCTTTGGAGGAATTTGGTCATGGAAAAACCTAACAGATCCAAGATGATTGAGTGATTATCATAAAATGTTAACTGTCAAAATTACATAACCAACCAAATGCATTCATTCAAGTAACAACAGGGAATAACTACATAGAGAAGAGGTATGGAAAGAGATTTAGTGGGGAAGAGGTTGTAGTTCAAGGGGCAAGAGAAAAGTTTATTTGTTTTCCTTATTTACTGGGCACTTTCTAATAGGCCAAGGACTGTGCTACCCACATAGGGAATAACATGATAAGAAACAAGTACTACATACAGAACTCAATGTAGTGGGAAGGCAGACAAGGAAAACAAATACAGAATAAGTACTTTAATAGAAATAGTCACAAGATACTATGGTGATATAGTACCTAAGTGGGATGGCTACTTTCCTAAGATGACACTTAATGAGTATAGGGAATGAATAGGCTGGCAAGAAATGGGAAGGATTGGAAGAAAGATTTAATAGTAAGCACAACAAACATTATATACAAAAAGCATAGAGATAAATAGGACTACTGATGTGTTCCTGAAATCACAAAAAATTCAGTCTGACTAGAATGGCAGATAGCAGTGCTCACCAAACATTCCACGTGCAGCCTTTTATTTCTTTTGCAGTTGGACAGACCCATGTGACTAGTTATGACCAAAGGACTGCAAGAAATGCGTCACTTCTGGCCAAAGTACAGAATGTCCAGCTTGAGACTCCTGGCTATCTCTTCTGCCATGTCCCAAGTGATGTAGCTACAAGATGGCAGGATTCCATTAGCCTGAGTCCCGAGGACTGACCATGTAGATGGGGGCTTCACTGCAGAATGAAGGAGAGCTTTGGAGCAAGAAATTAAGCTTTGTGGTAAGAAGCTACTGAGTTTGAGGTTATCTATTACCAAAAGATAAATAACCTACTAAAACTGCTGAGCTGTGTTAAGAAATGAGAATGGAGAGGTAGGCAAAAGCTAAATCATAAAGCTTGACAGATTTTAAGCACAACAATCACTTTAGATGTTCTTATTCTAATAACAGTATAGAAATGACTCAGAGTAAACATTACAGATTTTTAACAAGTCAAGGAACTGCATCAAGGAAGTGACAACGGAATATTTGCAAGGGATGAGATAGAGAAGAGCTATGGAGAGAGTTAGTGGGGAAGAGGCAGCAGTTTGAGGGGCAAAGTAAGAGTTTCTGCATTTGTTTTCTTTTGCTTTCTGAGGAGACACACACAGGCTAAAGTACTAGAGAACATCAAGTAATATCAAAGAGGAGAGCTGAATAAAGACATGGAGTTCACAACAAGTGCTCTGGGCTGAGGTACAGATTTGAGAATCACCAAGATACAGGAGGAAGATAATGTCCTAACAAGAAGAAAGACAAGGCAGTACTCTGGGGAACAATACCAATCAAAAGAAAAGAAACCCATAAATGAGACAGAAAGAAAAAGCCAGAAAATTAACCAGGGAAAAACAGTTACAGGAGTTAATAGGAAGAAAATTTCAAGGACAGACTGGTAAGCACTGAGAGAAACTGAATTAAAACAAAAATGTGTCCACTAAATTTGGCAAGCCAAGAGGTCAATAGTGACCTTACCAAATGAATTTTCAATGAAGTGATGGGGAAAAAAACAGCACAGCAAACTTAGTGAAAGGGAAATACAGACAGAAAAAGGAAAATGCCTCTTCCAAAGACAGCTAAGAAGAGAAGCAAAGGAAAGGGTGATGGTGGGATTCTGTAGCTTTTATACATGGGCTGGGCCTTCATGAGAAGAGGCACCAAAAAAGAAAAGCTAACTATATAGGGTAAATGGGAATAAATGAAGAAAAGCAACTGAGATAGGAGGGGACAGGAATGAGACTGGAAATGGAAGGAAATGGGGGAGATGTATGGCCTCAGACAAATTAACTAAAAGCTTGTCTGGGCTTCAATTTCTTTGCCTATAAAATGAGAGAAGGGAATTGCCTATAAAATGAGGGAAGAGGGAAGAGATTTACTTCAACAATACCTTTCATTACTCTGAACATTAAATCATTTCATCCTAATCTCTCCAGACTGTTCATGTCAATAATTCTGCCATCTAAAATTTACCAAAAGAGATATATTTACCCTAAGATCATTCTAGAAAACAAAAGCAGCAAAAATGTAAAAATTAAAAAAAAAAAAAAAAAAAAGGAAATGTGAATCCCTGCCATACCCTAAAAGGTTTCCAACATAGTTGGCACAGTAGAACTAAATTACTAAAAAAACTTTTTCTGGAAGGAAGGGAAGGTATGATCCTTGATGTGCAAATGACATTTTTAAATGTCATTTCAAAGTACTATTATACAACTTAAAAACTGAAAGAAGCACCGAACCATTTAGCTATCTAGTTGAAGTGTCTGTTAGTTTCAGAATACTCTTTTTCCTCAACAAAACCTTCCACAGAACCTCACTATAAAACTGATATAAGAAAAGTGGTTTGGGCTGATGCAGGAGCTCCTTAGCCAATGGACTTGCTCCTAGGCCCCAACCCTCCGCTGTGTGTTCAAGACACTAATGGAAGTCTGAGTCCTTTGTTTTACAAATCAGAAAATTATATTCAGGGGGTTAGCTTAGCTTACGATCAACAGTTAGCTAATCTTCCTCAGATTCAATGCTGTGGTAAGTCAGATCAGGTACACATATGCCACATCTCTTTGATTTTTTTTTTTTAAAAAAAGTGCCACTTATTTATCACTTATTAAATGTGAATGTAAGCTAACCAAGCACATCTGTATTCCCAAATACTTCCTTAACACCTATAATTGAAGAAATAAGCTACAGACGTAATAACTGTTGTTGTGTAAGTGACTTAATGTTTAATTCTATCATTTTATCCAAAACCACCCAGGTGAAAAGGAGTTTTTTTTCCTATCCCTGTAAAATAATTAAAGACACTTACCTAAACCAAAAGGGTTGCTAGTGGCAGAACCAGATGTGGAGTTAGTACTAGGAGCTGAGGATGTGGTAACGTTGCTTCCACTGGTATTTGTCTGCTGAGCTGAATGATCCTGAGGCCTAGGAAAAATAACCAAATCATGGTATAAACAGTGGAGCTAATTATTTTTAAAAGAACCTCTGAAATTCCAGAATTCTCAGAAATAAAAGTGTAAGTTTTCAGACCAATTCAAATTGTCATAAGGTAAATACCCTGAGATAACTAAGCATTAAATATAAAGAAGCATAGCAAAATCCTATACAAGTTAAACTGTACTTCAACTGCCCCCCACCTCCAGTATAGGTACATAAATATTTCACTACTTTCAATCATAATGATAATGTAAGATATGGAGATGGGTCACCCCAGAGAAGAGAAATCAATGACTAGTCACACCTACAAAGCTTGACTATATAAGCAATTTTTTTTTATCTACCCCCTTCTAAGTTCTTGAGGATTGGGGGCAGTTCTACTCAGCCTCTTGAAATTTTTAAAAGTAGAATATAAAAAGACATCACCAAAAGCAAACTAAGAAATCAATACCAGTAATAACTTGTATTAATTACTTAATATTATCTTTAGGTAAAAAAAATAGAGATACTTTATTGGAAACCCCTTCCATCTGATACCAGTTAAGGGTTCTGAATCTCACTGCTTCTTTCATTGATTCTAAGATGTACATTTTTTCATTATAACATTTCTGAAATCAAGATCTCTTAAAATTGCTGACAACCAGGCACCAATTGTCATGCCTATGCATATGTATTCTGTAGAACTTCAACTAAGTGATTATACCAGACATGCTGTGCTATTTAATAGCACATAAAATGTCTTCAGGAGGGGCACCTGGGTGACTCAGTCAGTTAAGCATCTGCCTTCGGCTCAGGTCATGATCCTGGGATCCTGGGATTGAGCCCTGCATCAGGCTTTCTGCTCAGTGGGGAGTCTGCTTCTGCTTCTGCCTCTCCCTCTGCCCTTCCCCCTGCTCATGCTCGCTCTCTCTCAAATAAAATCTTAAAAAAAAAAGTCTTCAGGAAGATTTCATTATTAATTGGTACCAATAAAGTTACTGTGTATACAGAAAAGCATAAGAACAGGAACAGAAGGAATGAATTTTGTGTCAGGGAAACAACTATTTGCTGTTGGGGGAAAACCAGCATAAAACTTTGCAGAATGGGTGTCAGTGGCTTGGAAGAAACTCCTAGAGAAAATACTGTAGCACTCTTTTATGAAATGCTGCACCACAAACTCTCAACAGTAGAGTTTCATCACATATGCAAAAACATGAATACTTATGATGAAGTCAAAACGTGATTCAAAAGAATCACTCAATGTGAAGTAGTGTTAGGAAGACTTTAACCAATTTATTTCATGTGTATTTTCTTTGTAGGTATGCATAAGAGTTATATCCAAAAATAAGTCTAAAGGAGCGCTTTCACTAAATATAGAATAAAAATTTCAAGTGAAAAGAAAACGTAACAGTTTGTCAGTATTTTTTATTAGTGATAGACAATATGAAGGTGTCTCTTAAAAACTGATAATGAAGGGCACCTGAGTGGCTCAGCGGGTTAAGCGTCTGCCTTAGGCTCAGGTCATGATCCCAGG
This sequence comes from Mirounga angustirostris, assembly GCF_029215605.1. NCBI lineage: Eukaryota > Metazoa > Chordata > Mammalia > Carnivora > Phocidae > Mirounga > Mirounga angustirostris. The sequence goes on from NW_026991723.1 coordinate 24,889,665, forward strand.
GTCCTGGGATAGAGCCCTGCACCTGGCTCCCTGCTCAGAGGGGAGCCTGCTTGTCCCTCTACCTCTGCCCCACCCCACTTGTGTTCGCTCACACTCTCTCAAATAAATAAAACCTTAAAAAAAATTGATAATGAAATATGGCTACTCATTTGTGGTTTATCAAGGAGATGAGTCACCTTTGATCTTGTCCAAAAATCTCCCTAAAACAAAAAGAATCACTAAAAACATACTAATTTGCTTATCCTATAATGCAAATAATTTGGAATTGACTTAATTTAGAAATAGGACTTAATACTGATGAACTCCTTAAAATATCAAATGTGTAAGCATCAGCATTACTTAATCATTTGTTTTTTTTAACTTGTTACCAACAACAAATAAATGAATTTTTATCTACTTAAGTATTAATGTCAGAGAAAGCCATGTAAAGCCAAAACTGGTTATTTTTTTTAAAGATTTTATTTATTTATTTGAGAGAGCGTGCGCGCACATGTGAGCACAAGCAGGGGGGAGGGGCAAAGGGACAGGAAGAAGCAGACTCCCCACTGAGCAAGGACGCCCAACGCGGGGCTCAATCCCACAACCCTGAGATCACGAACTGAGCCACCCAGGCGCCCCAAGACTGTTTTTTTTTTTTTAAAGATATACAGTTGACTCTTGAACAACAAAGATTTGAACTACAGAGGTCCAATTATACTTGGATTTTTTTTTTTTTTCAATAAAGACAGGACACTACTATAAATGTATTTTCCTTATGATTTTTTTTTTTAAGATTTTATTTATTTATTTGAGAGAGAGAGAAAGAGAGAGCATGAGAGGGGAGAGTGTCAGAGGGAGAAGCACACTCTCCGCTGAGCCGGGAGCCCGGTGCGGGACTTGATCCTGGGACTCCAGGATCGTGACCTGAGCTGAAGGCAGTCGCTTAACCTACTGAGCCACCCAGGCACCCTCCTTATGATTTCTTAATAACATTTTTCTCTAGCTTATAGTATGAAAACAGTATATAATATGTATAACATATAAAATATGTATTAATCAATTGTTTACATTACCAGCAAGGCTTCCACTCAACAGTAGGCTAGAGTAGTTCAGTCTGGGGGGAGTCCAAAGGTATACTCAGATTTTTGACTACATGGGGATTGGTGCCCCTAACACCTGCATTATTCAAGGATTAATTGTATAAACATTTATTCACAGTTTAAAGCTCTAGGTCTTCTAAAAACATACCTGTTTTGTGTTTTGATGACAAGGTGAACAGTAAGTCCATCATGAATTCCGTGCTGACTCAAAGTATCTTGATCTTTTAAAATTTTTCCAGCAAATATCAACACAAGTTGGTCAGTATGTGATTTGAAACGTTTAGAAATTTCTTCCTTGAACTAAATAACATAAAAATAAAATAATTATTACAAGTGTTTGCGTAACACCATCTAGTCTAGTTTCTACTAGTACTTCAAAAAGGCCCCTACTACAGATATTACAATTCAAACAATATAAATAAACATCTTTTCTGTGTCAGTATCTTAATCATAGTGGGAAATGAGTATTAACATTTCACTCATCTCCAACACTAAGGTTGTATTATAAGTACGCATGTCCTATATATTCAACTTTCTGTGAAGGCCTGACAACTCATTTCTTCCCAATATCCTTGTTCTTTTTGTATCAATGGTGCTAGCAATAGTTCAAGCCATACATAGCTGCTACCACGTTTACAATAATCTATGCCTCAGCTTTCCATCTCCAGTCCTGCTCCATTCTAGTTGAATACATATACAGCCAACCTCGTATTCTTGGCCTGTTATACTTACTTTCTTCCCCACATTTTTCATTCAACATTCATTAACAAGAAGTACTACACACACACACACACACACACACACACACGGTATTATCCACATGCAGAGATACAAAGCAAAAATCTTTCCTTGAAGGACAGCAACAAAAGAGTTAGTCAAGTAAACCATAAAGTACGGAGGAAGCACAGGGGCAATTAAAGAAAGCTTTCCAATGAAAACTAAAGAAAGATTAGGAAGTAGCCAAGAAAACCTGAAGAAAGGCTTTCCAGGGACAAGAATAACATGAAAAACAGAGAAAAGATCTTCATACTATTAAAAAAACCTTATTTATTCCATGTTAGATCAGTGTTTTCTCCTATCTTTATCACAAGCACCTGTATGCTTAGGCCTATTCCACCCTCAAAATCAGGAAGTCTCAGAGTAGGCCAAGGAATCTATGTTAACAGACTACCTCAGAGGATCAGTCCAAATTCAGAAAAGTATCACATCTTAAACCACTCCACCCTAATGCCCTACAGAAATGGGTCTCAATAGATGAAGGCACTATTACCAAGGGAATGTTTTGGAAATAGAAAGGGGTATGTTTGGTTGTCATAATAAGTAGGAAGACACATTAAATAATATCTGAGATTTTATAAAATCTTGCAGAAGGCAGGGAAGGGGAATTGTAGACGGATATAAATAAAACAAGACAGACTATATGTCAATCATTGTTGAAAATGAGAAGTGCATGAAAGTTCATTACACTCTACCTTTGCGTATGAATGAAATTTTCCATAATCAAGTTACAACACTCAGTGTAAGCAACTGTTTGTTGTTTTTTAATCATAAAGATAATGCAAAATATGGGACGCCTGGGTGGCTCAGTCGTTAAGCATCTGCCTTCAGCCTGGGTCATGATCCCAGGATCCTGGGATCGAGCCCCGCATCGGGCTCCCTGCTCGGCAGGAAGCCTGCTTCTCCCTCTCCGGCTCCCCCTGCTTGTGTTCCCTCTCTCGCTGTGTGTCTTTCTGTCAAATAAATAAATAAAATCTTAAAAAAAAAAAAAAAGATAATGCAAAATAATGCTACAGTAAATATTTTGGAGCTTTTCCATCTGAGCTCTCCTTCCTTTATCTAAAAATATGTCCTTTTTATCTAAGGTAACAATTTCCAAATAACTACAAAATCTTTGTAAAACACCATTTGATAATATCCTATAGAGAGAAGCCAATCAATAATTTAACCATTCTATTACTGACATGTCATTTCTCCCTTTGGTAGCTACTAGAAAGAGTAACAATGTAATGAGCAGCATGCTAATAAACTCCCCGGTTACATTCAAACCTAAGTCTAACATCAAGGACCAATCCACCCAAATAAACTATAATCTGTTTCATATGTAAAATGAGATTAATTTAAATCTAAATGTGTTTTCCTAACCTTAAAGAAAACATTTTCAGAATCTTTAATATCCCTCATGTCATTCCGAAATAAACGATTTAATTGTCTAACCTATAATTATATTGCATTTTAGCGTATTTTAAGATGTGAAGGTAAAATGCCAAAGAAACACATCTACTCTTATATCCTGTTAAATCCCCACTAAAATAGTAAAGGATTTTTTAATGCTTTATGGAAGTATAACTCACATATAATTTGCCCATTTAAGGTGTACAGTTCAATGGTTTTCAGTATATTCACAGATATGTGCAATCACACAAGTCAATTTTAGAAAATTTCATCTTCTCTAAAAGAAACTAACACCCTTTAGCTATTACCTCCCTATTCCCCCATCACTGCAACCTTTAAGAAACCACTAATCTATCTTCTTTCTCTACCGATTTCCCTATGCTTGACATTTCACATAAATGCAATTATATAATATGTGGTCTTTGTAACTGGCTTCTTTTATTTAGCATAATGTTTTCAAGGTTCACCCATGTTGTAGCATGTATCAGTACTTCCTTACTTTTTATGGCCAAAAACTATTCCATTACATGGATATACAACATTTTGTTTAGCCATTCATCAACTGATGGACATCTGCGTTGTTTCCACCTTTGGGCTCTTATAAATAATGTTGCTATAAATACTCATATACAAGTTTTGGTGTGGAATAGGTTTTCATTTCTCTTTGGTATATATCTAGATGTAGAATTACTGGGTCATATGTATCTCTTCATTTAACCACTTGAGGAATCACCAAAATGTTATTCTAAGTGGCTGTACCATTGTACATTCGCACCAGCAGTACATAAGGTTCCAATCTCTCCATATCCTCACCAATATTTATTATCCAACTTTTTAATTATAGCCATTCTAGTGGTTTTGATTTGCATTTCCTTGATAGTTAATGACACTGAATATCTGTTCGTGTGCTTATTTGTATATCTTCTTTGGAGAACTATTTATTCAGATTCTTCACCTTTTTTTATATTGGTTTGTCTTTTTATTATTGAGTTACAAAAATTCTTTTTTTTAAGTTTCATTTATTTAAGTAATCTCTACACCCCATGTGGGGCTCGACTCAAAACCCCAAGATCAAGAGTTGTGTGCTTTTCTGACTAAGCCACCCAGGCACCCCTCAAAAATTCTTTATATATTCCAGATACAAATCTCTTTCAGGGATAGGATTAGCAAAAAGAGATGACAACAAACTGAGACCTTTTAATCTCAACTGGAACAAAATTTTAAAGCTGGACATCACATGGACACCTGATCAATTAATTTAGCAGACCCAAGAGAACCGAATCCTAAACTGGCAATGCAGAAAGCTAAATCCCCAGAATCTGCAAAATACCCAGAAGACGCAATACTGTAAGGCTGAGGGCAGGGGGTCATGAGCTGAGAGATGCTTAAGGTCTAAAACAAAGAGGACTACTTGAAAGTCTCAGAAGCAGACATATCCTCACTTCACACTAAGCAAACAGTTGCCCCTCCTCAAACCCGACAAAAGATTAGAGGATTTTTTCTTTTCTTGAAAGGGAACAGAGAGGGGCGCCTGGGTGGCTCAGTCGTTAGGCATTTGCCTTTGGCTCAGGTCATGATCCCAGGGTCCTGGGATCGAGCCCCACATCGGGATCCCTGCTCGTCAGGAAGCCTGCTACTCCCGTTCCCTCTCTCGCTGTGTCTCTGTCTGTCAAATACATAAATAAAAAAATCTTAAAAAAAAAAAGAAAAGAAAGAAAGGAAACAGAAAGTCTCTGGACTAAACACCCAAGGCACAATGAAAGCAAGAGTGTAATACCAAAATGAAGAAAATTAAGAAAACACAGACATACTAGATGCTGAGCCTTTACCCCTTCACCCCACATCTATCAAACAGAACACTGGCAGGGGGCCTTCACCATCGGGCAGGAAGGCTATAATACTATAGTGTCTCCAAGGAGAATCTAACCATCCTAAAAGAAAAATACTTAAAGATATGGATGTAAGAGTTTTTCCCAGGCACCCTAGAACAGTGATACCCAATGGGGATGGGTGCCTCCCTCTATCCACCCAGGAAGCATCTGGCAAAGTCTGAAGACATTTCTGCTTGTCACAACCACTGTCATCTGGTGGGGAGAGACCAGACATGCTGCTATACCTCCTACAATGCACAGGATAGTCCCATCAACAAAGAACTATCCAATTCAAAGTGTCAATAATGACAAGGTTGCACAACTGCCCTAGAGCTGTACTTCTGAAAGTACTGTCCCCAGATGAGCAGCACTCACCATTACTAGGTTAACTTGGTAGAAATGCAAATTCTCAGTCCCCACCCCAGACGAACCAAATCAGAAACCCCAGGGATGGGGCCTAGTAATCTATGGTTTAACAAGCCTCCCAGGTAATTCTGATGCACACTAAAATTTAAGGACCACTACCTGCTCTAAGTATAACAACAAATATTCCCCCAAAATAAAGATGATAAAGGAACATATTAAAGGTCATCAAAAGAGGGGCACCTGGGTGGCTCAGTTGGTTAAGCGACTGCCTTCGGCTCAGGTCATGATCCTGAAGTCCCTGGATCGAGCCCTGCATCGGGCTCCCTGCTCAGCAGGGAGCCTGCTTCTCCCTCTGACCCTCCCCCCTCTCATGTGCTCTCTGTCTCAAATAAATAAATAAAATCTTAAAAAAAAAAAAAGGTCATCAAAAGAATACAACCATACACACACACACACACACACACACACAGAGTCCTGAACAAACAAGTTGCTAAGGAGGAAAAAAGCAGAGAAGAACCTGTAGATGAAACTGAAACTTTTTTTTTTTTTAAGTAGCTCCATGCCCAGCATGGAGCCCAAGGCAAGGCTTCAACTCATGACCCTGAAATCAAGACCTGAGCTGAGATAAAGAGTCAGATGCTTAACCAACTGAGCCACCCAGGAGCCCTGAAAACGAAACTTTTTAAGTACACATGGAGCTGTCACCAAGACAGACCATAAACTGGAGAACAGAAAAACCTCGGAAATTTAAAATAACTGAAATCATATAAATATATTCCCTGACAATTGGAATTATACTAAAAATCAGTAACAGAAGATATCAGGAAAATTTCCAAGTTAAACAATTACTCCTAAATAATTCATGGGTCAAAAAGGAAGTCTTGAGTATAAATTAGAAAGAAAGTATTTCCAACTAAATGAAAATGAAGCTACAATATGTCAAAATTTGTGAGATTCAGCTAAAGCAATGCCTAGGGAAATTTATAGTATTGAAGGCTTATATTTAAGAAGAAAGATCACAATCTGTTTTAACCTTTAGAAACTCAAGGAGCAAATGAAACCCAAACAAGGAATTAGTATTAAAAAAAGCAGAAATCAACAGAATAAAAACAGAACAAGAGAAAAATCTTTTCAAATATCAGTAAAATTGATAAACCTCTAGCTAGACTGAGCAAGAAAAAACAGCAAGACATATATTAACAATATCAGGAACAAGGGAGGGGAAAGACTACAGACTTCATGAACAGTAAAAGGATAAGGGATACTCCACACATATATATGTGACAACTTTGACGAAATGAGTCAATTTCTTGAGTCTAGCTATCAGAACTCATTCAATCTCTTTTGAAAATACAAGTGGGAACAATTCTCAACTCATTTCATGAGGGCAATACTACCCTGATAACCAAAGCAAGAAAACAAAGTAGAAGAAAACTACAGACCAATATCCCTCAGGAACATAGATGTAGAAATCCTCCATAAAAATACCAGCAAATCAAATCCAGCACTGTACAGAGATACAAGAGGTTAAGCCAACATTTGAAAATAAATGTAATTTATATCAACACACAAATGAAGAAAAACCATACAATCTTATGAGTCAATAGTAAAAAAGCATGTGACAACATTCATTCATGATGAAAGTCTCAGCAAATTAGGAATAAAAGGGAACTACTTAGACCTGATAAAGTGCATCAAGGAAATATGTGCAGTTAACATCATACTTAATGGTGAATGCTTTCCCACTAATATCAGGAACAAAGCAAAGATATTACCCCCAATACACCACCACCACCCCACTCTACTCAACATGGTACTCAAAATCCCAGTCAATGTGACAAGGCAGGAAAAGAAAGAAAGGCATAGATACTGGAAAAGAAAAAAAAGAAACAAGAAACTTATTGGTCACTTGCAATGCCTTATCTACATTCCACTTCAAAAATTAATGTTTTTAAGCAAATGAGAAACAAGCCAGACTGAGTGAAAATATTTGCAAAAGACATATGTGATAAAGGACTATTATCCAAAATACACAAAGGACTGGGGCACCTGGGTGGCTCAGGTGGTTAAGCATCTGCCTTCGGCTCAGGTCAGATCTCTGGGTCTTGGAATAGAGGCCCCATGTCAGTTTCCCTGCTCAGAGGGGAGTCTGCTTCTCCCTTGCCTCTTCCCTTTGCTCATGCTCTCTCTCTTGCTCTCAAATAAATAATATCTTTAAATATATATATACACACACACACACACACACACACACACGAGGGGCGCCTGGGTGGCTCAGTCGTTAGGCGTCTGCCTTCGGCTCAGGTCATGATCTCAGGGTCCTGGGATCGAGCCCCGCATCGGGCTCCCCGCTCCACGGGAAGCCTGCTTCTCCCTCTCCCAGTCCCCCTGCTTGTGTTCCCTCTCTCGCTGTGTCTCTGTCAAATAAATAAATAAAATCTTTAAAATACACACACACACACACACACACACGAAGAACTAAAACCCAACATTAACAACCAATTAAACAACATGATTTTAAAAATGTGGTGATGGGTATTAAAGAGGGCACGTTCTGCATGGAGCACCGGGTGTTATACGCGAACAATGAATCATGGAACACTGCATCAAAAACTAATGATGTAATATATGGTGATTAATATAACATAATAATAAAAGTAAAATTAAAAAAAAAAATGGGCAAAAGACTTTGACACCCCACCAAAAATTATATAAAAATGCAAACAAGCACATGAAAAGATTCTCCACATCCTGTATCATTAGGGAACTGAAAAATAAAACTAGGAGATCACACTACACTCTTAGATAGAATGTCCAAATCCAAAAAACAACACTAGATGCCAGAAGGGATGGAGAACAGGAACTCTCATTCATTGCTGATGAGGTACCATTTGATATACTTTGGAAGACAGTAAGGCAGTTTTTTATAAAGCTCTTACCATTTGATCCAGCAATCACACTCCTTGGTATTCACCCAAAGAAGTTAAAACTTACGTCCACACAAAAGGAGAAAATCAGGAGCTAAGTAGTACTAACAAATGATAAAAGTTGCAAACTTATGTCCACACAAAAACCTGCACACAGATGTTTATAGCAGTTTTATTCATTACTGTCAAGACTCAGAAGCAAAAAAAAAAAAAACAAAAACAAAAAAAGACTCAGAAGCAACCAAGATATTCTTTAGTAGATGAATAAACAAACTGTGGAACATCCAGACAATGGAATATTACTCATATATATATATATATATATATATATAAAACTGTGTGTGTGTGTGTGTGTACACATTTTTAAATAAAACCATGAAAACACATCAAGGAACCTTAAATACATATTACTAAGTCAGATAAGCCAATCTGAAGAGTCCACATATTTTATAATTACAACTATATGACCTATATGACATTCTGGAAAAGGCAAAACTATGAGGATAAGTGGTTGCTAGGGATTAGGAAAGGCTGATGAATAGGCAAATACATGTCATTAAACAAAAGTCAAAAAAACCCAAAGAATGTAAAAACATCAAGAGTGTGTCTTAAACTATGGGGGGAGGGATTCTTGCATGGCTCAGTCGGTTGGGCATCTGACTTCGTCTCAGGTCATGATCCCAGGGTCAGCAGAGTCTGCTTGTCCCTCTCCCTCTGCCCCTCCCCCCCTTGTGCTCTCAAATAAATTTTTTAAAAATCTTTAAAAAAGTGAAAAAGAGTGAATCTTAAATTATGGACTTTAGGTGATGATGTCCATCAATTACAACAAATGTACTACTATGGGGTGGGATGCTGAGGGTATGGGAGGTGGGAGGATGTGGAGCAGGGGGTATGGAAACTGTACTCACCACTCAATTTGCTGTGAATCTAAAACTGCTCTAAAAAAATACAAGTCTTTTTTGAAAACAAAAAGATAAAATAAATTCATACTATCATTATGCTAAAAAATCATTTTGAGATAACAGGGAAATTTTGAACTGATGAAATTAAGGAATTATTCACTGCAAAGGCAGGATAATGTATTGCTTTTTTAAAAGGTCCTTATTTTTTTAGAGATACATGCTGAAGTACTAAGGGATGAAATGATATAACGCATGAGAGATGTATCAAAATGATGAGGAAGAAAGGGCAGGGCACCTGGGTGGCTCAGTTGGTTAGGCATCTGCCTTCAGTTCAGGTCATGATCCCAGGGGTCCTGGGACCAAGCCCCACATGGAGCCTGCTTTTCCCTTTCCCTCTGCTCCTCCCCCTGCTTGTGCTCTCTCTCCCCTCCCCGCCCCCACTCTTAAATAAATAAATAAATAAATAAATAAATAAATAAATAAATAAATATCTTAAAAAAAAAATGATGAGGAAGAGGGAGGCACCTTAAGGGAAAGTATACCTGAAACAAGACTGGCTTTAAGATTAGCTGTCAAAACTGGGTACAGGATTCCTGACAGTTTAACTTGTTATTATTACTCCCTGTATAATTGAAATCACCCATAATAAAAAAAAATTACAAAAGAAAATTTAAAGGCATAAAATTTTACATACAGTAAAAAATCCCTCAAAATGAAAACATTTTCAGACATACAAAAACAGATTTTGTTACCTGGCATATACAGACTATAGGAAATGTTAATGTGTTCCTCAGAAGAAAATGACCCTAAATTAAGGAATAAAAAATGGAAAGGATATATACATGGCTAAATCAAAATGAAAACTGATTGTAAAAATAGCATTAAAAATAATGCCTTGTGATATATGAAAGAAAGTCTAGTCCAGAGGCAGGTACATGGGGAATTCAACTGTTCTAAGGTCCTTGAACTAACTGGGAAGAAGTACAAGTACTTATTAATTTAGACATTTTATAAATTAAGATGCACATGGTAATCTCTAGAATAACTACTAAAAGAATAGTAAAAACAGCATACATCTACCAACCTAATAAAAGGGATAACTGAAATAATACAAAATAATCTAGAACAGAAAAGGCAGTACAGAATAAACAGGAAAAATTTTAAAAATCAAATAGTATAATGGTAAATGTAAACCAAATTTAGCAGCAATTACGTAACAGACTGTATGTTAAAAAGACAAAGACTACCAGACTGGATTTAAAAACTCAACTTCATGCTGCTTAAAAATGATATTCCTAAACTGTAAAGAAAAAGAAAGGTTGAAAATAAAAAGAATGGGTGTGACCAAACAAAGTGAGCAAGGCTATTCTAGTCAACAAAACAGACTTTAGTACAAAAGCAACTAGGACATTTCAACGTGCTAAAGTGTTAAATTCACAAGACAAAACTTTAAAATTATACATACATAATAAAACAGCTTCAAAATGCATAAAACAAAAACTAAACATAACCACAAAGAAAAACAGACAAATCCAAAAGTACAGTAAGATTTTAGCACATTTACCTCAGTACCTGAAACAGGCCAAAAAAAAAAAAAAAAGAAAAAAGAAAAAAATACACACACACACACACACACACGACTTGAACATAATTAACAAATGTCCTAACTGGAATGTATAGAAAACTGCACCCAACAACTGCAGAATAAACATTCCTTTTAAAGTACATTTATAGGGGCGCCTGGGTGGCTCAGTGGTTAAGCGTCTGCCTTCGGCTCAGGTCATGATCCCAGGGTCCTGGGATCGAGCCCCGCATCGGGCTCCCTGCTCCGCGGGAAGCCTGCTTCTCTCTCTCCCACTCCCCCTGCTTGTGTTTCCTCTCTCGCTGTGTCTCTCTCTGTCAAATAAATAAATAAAATCTTTAAAAAAATAAATAAAGTACATTTATAAAATTAGACCATATGCTGTGCCATAAAGCAGGGCAACATATTTCAAGTGAAAATCCTACCAAGCATGTACTATGACCACATGCAGATTAAACAGTACCAAAAAGAGAAATCAATAAAATTCTATACAACTGGAAATGACATCTTAAGCGGAACACAAAAAGATGCAACCATTTTAAAAAAAGGCACAATAGGGGCGCCTGGTGGCACAGTTGGTTAAGCATCTACCTTCCGTCAGGTCATGATCTTGGGGTCCTGGGAACACGCCCCACATAGGGCTCCCTGCTCAGTGGGGAGTCTGCTTCTCCCTTTCCTATGCCCCTCCCCCCTAGTGCTTGCAGGCATGCTCCCACGTGCTCTCTCAAATAAAATCTTTAGACAAAAAAGGCACAATAAATTGAACTATCATTAACAGAGGTAAGCAACAGAGAGAAAACACCTAAAATACCAACAACCAAGAGAGCCTGAATCCAGATTTTACACAGGACATGTACATATATCAAAACAAAACCCAATTAAAAAATGGTCAAGAGACTAAAATAAGAACTTCACAAAATTAAGTTAAATGGCTAACACAAACAAAAAGCTGCTTTTCCTAATTATTTATCAAACAGGTAACTTCAAACTAAAAACAGTGATACACTCACAGAATGGTTCACCTTAAAAGACTAGTACAGAGTGTTCTAGAAGATGTGGAGCAACCAGAATCCACATACATTACAGATAGAAGCATAGGTTGGTACATTCTGGAAAAAATTTTTTTAAAAATTTTATTTATTTTGAGAGAGAAAATGAGAGAGAGAGAGAGAGAGAGAGAGAGCATGAGAGGGGTGAAGGCCAGAGGGAGAAGCAGACTCCCTGCTGAGCAGGAAGCCCGATGCAGGACTCATCCTGGGACTCCAGGATCATGACCTGAGCCAAAGGCAGTCGCTTAACCAACTGAGCCACCCAGGCGCCCCTGGAAAAATATTTTGAGACAGAAGCTGAACTGATGCTTACTCTACTGACCCAACAATTCCACTTACGGGATTTTATCTAACAAATTTACGTATCCATAAGTACACCAAAAGACATGTTCAAGGGAGTTCAAACCAGTATTCTTTGTTATTAGCCAAAAACTTTAAACCCAACTGTTCCTTAACTGTAGAAGAAATTGTGGTATATTTACTTAATACGGTATTACACACGATAACAAATGAACTATAGCTACATGTCATCATGGATCCCTCAATGCAGAGCAAAAGCCAATCACAAATGAAGATAAACTGTGATTTCATTTATATAAAGTTCAAGAAAAGTGGGGCAAAATCCATAGTGTCAGAGTGAAAATTGTGGTTACCTATGGGAGGAAGAGGTGATGACAAGGGTGAAACTCCTGGTTCTCAGGGGCACCTAAAGCAATTCAAGTATGAACTCACAGACAAGTTGGAAAGCATTATGTTAGAGACGGTGATAGAGTTCAGCTATAGTTCTAGTACTATACAGAGGAAAACTGTATCATCTGACAGCCAATTGTAACTCAGTTCTTATTAAAAATAAATTTTAAATTTCAAGCCAATCTCAAAATATTTAGATATTAGAACCATTCCCCAACATAAGACTAATGTAATCCTGTAGAAGATTAATGTGATTATTCTGGGTAATTATCCAAAGCCTGGAACAAACTAGCAAAAAACAAAGGATTAACTACTCAATTCAGCTGCCCGCTACTCCATAAACCTCACTTTTAATCGTACCATATCAAACAGATATGATACGCTTTTCCAAATACGCCGTATTTTAGAAAACTATGATCCAAATATGATCAATGTAAACAATGTTATGATTTTTTTAATTAACATATAATGTATTGTTTGTTTCAGGGGTACAGGTCTGTGATGCATCAGTCTTACACAATACACAGTGCTCACCACAACACATACCCTCCCCAATGTCCATCACCCAGCCAACCCATCCTTCCCAAACCCCTCCACTCCAGCAAACTTCAGTTTGTTTCCTGAGATTAAGAGTCTATTATTGTTTTGTCTCCCTCTCTGGTTACCTCTTGTTTCATTTTTTCCTCTCTTCTCCTATGATCCTCTGCCTTGTTTCTCAAATTCCACATATCAGTGAGATCATATGATAACTGTCTTTCTCTGATTGACTTATTTCGCTCAGCATAACACCCTCCAGTTCCAACCACGTCACTGCAAATGGCAAGATTTCATTTTTTGACAGCTCCGTAATATTCCACTGTGTATATATACCACATCCTCTTGATCCATTCACCTGTCGATCGACATCTGGGCTCTTTTCATAGTTTGGCTATTGTGGAAGTGCAGGTGCCCCTTTGGATTATTAGATTTGTATCTCTGGGGTAAATACCCAGTAGTGCAATTGCTGGGTTGTAGGGTAACTCTATTTTCAACTTTTTGAGGAACCTCCATACTGTTTTCCAGAGTGGCTGCACCAGCTTGCATTCCCACCAACAGTGTAGGAGGGTTCCCCTTTCTCCGCATCCCCGCCAACATCTGTCGTTTCCTGACTTGTTAATTTTAGCCATTCTGACTGGTGTGAGGGGGTATCTCATTGAGGTTTTGATTTGGATTTCCCTGATGCTGAGCGATGTTGAGCACTTTTTCATGTGTCTGTTGGCCATTTAGATATCTTCTTTGCAGAAATGTCTGTCCATGTCTTCTGCCCATTTCTTGATTGGATTATTTATTCTTTGGGTATTGAGTTTAAGAAGTTCTTTATAGATTTTGGATACTAGCCCTTTATCTGATATGTCATTTGCAAGTATCTTCTCCCATTCTTTCGGTTTTCTTTTGGTTTTGTTGACTGTTTCCTTTGCTTTGCAAAAGCTTTTTATCTTTAAGTCCCAACAGTTCATTTTTGCCCTTGCTTCCCTTGCCTTTGGCGATATGTCTAGAAGAAGCTGCTACAGCTGAGATCAAAGAGGTTGCTACCTGTGTTCTCCTTTAGGATTCTGATGGATTCCTGTCTCCCATTTAGATCTTTCAACCATTTGGAGTCTATTTTTGTGTGTGGTGTATGGAAATGGTCCGGTTTCATTCTTCTGCATGTGGCTGTCCAATTTTTGCAGCACCATTTGTTGAAGAGACTGTCTTTTTTCCATTGGACATTCTTTCCTGCTTTGTCAAAGATTAGTTGACCATCGAGTTGAGGGTCCATTTCTGGGCTCGCTATTCTGTTCCATTGATCTAGGTGTCTGTTTTTGTGCCAGTACCATACTGTCTTGGTGGTGACACCTTTGTAATAGAGCTTGAAGTCCAGAATTGTGATGCCACCAGCTTTGCTTTTCTTTTTCAACGTTCCTCTGCCTATTTGGGGTCTTTTCTGGTTCCATACATATTTTAGGATTATTTGTTCCATTTCTTTGAAAAAAGTTGATGGTATTTTGATAGGGATTACATTAAATGTGTAGATTGCTCTAGGTAGCATAGACATTTTTTTTAAGATTTTATTTATTTGACAGAGAGTGAGAGAGCACGCGGGCACAGGCAGAGGGAGTGGCAGGCAGAGGAAGAGGGAGTAGCAGGCTCCCCGCAGAGCAGGGGTAGCCCAACACAGGACTCGATCCCAGGACCCCGGGATCATGACCTGAGCAGAAGGCAGTCGCTTAACCAACTGAGCCACCCAGGCGCCCCTAGACATTTTAACAGTATTTGTTCTTCCAATTCATGACCATGGAATGTTTTTCCATTTCTTTGTGTCTTCCTCAGTTTCTTTCATGAGTGTTCTATAGTTTTATGAGTACAGATCCTTTGCCTCTTTGGTTAGATTTATTCCTAGGTATCTCATGGTTTTGGGTGCAATTGTACATGGGATCGACTCCTTAATTTCTTTCTTCTGTCTCGTTGCTGGTATACAGAAATGCAACTGATTTCTGTGCACTGATTTTATATCCTGACACTTTACTGAATTCCTGTATGAGTTCTAGCAGTTTTGGGTGTGGAGTCTTTTGGGTTTTCCACATAAAGTATCACGTCATCTGCAAAGAGTGAGAGTTTGACTTCTCTGCCAATTCGGATGTCTTTTATTTCTGGTTGTTTGATTGCTGAGGCTATGATTTCTAGTACTATGTTGAACAGCAGTGATGATAGTAGACATGGACATCCCTGCCGTGTTCCTGACCTTAGGGGAAAAGTTCTCAGTTTTTCCCCATTGAGAATGGATACTTGCTGTGGGTTTTTCATAGATGGCTTTTATGATATTGAGGTATGTACCCTCTATCCCTACACTCCGAAGAGTTTTAATCAAGAAAGGATGTTGTACTTTATCAAATGTTTTTTTCTGCATCTATTGAGAGGATCACATGGTTCTTGTCCTCTTTTATTAATGTACTGTATCACATTGATTGCTCTGCGGATGCTGAACCAACCTTGCAGCCCAGGAATAAATCCCACTTGGTCGTGGTGAATAATCCTTTTAATGTACTGTTGGATCCTGTTGGCTAGTATTTTGGTGAGAATTTTTGCATCCATGTTCATCAGGAATATTGGTCTGTAATTCTCCTTTTTGGTGGAGTCTTTGTCTGGTTCTGGGATCAAGGTAATGCTGGCCTCATAAAATGAGTTTGGAAGTTTTCCTTCCATTTCTATTTTTTGGAACAGCTTCAGAAGAATAGGAATAGTTATTAATTCTTCTTTGGTAGAATTCCCCTGGGAAGCCATCTGGCCCTGGGCTCTTGTTTGTTGGGAGATTTTTCTTTTTTTTTTTTAAAGATTTTATTTATTTGACAGAGAGCAAGCACAAGCAGGTGGAGTGGCAGAGGGAGAGGGAGAAGCAGACTCCCTGCTGAGCAGGGAGCCCAATGTGGGGCTCGATCCCAGGACCCTAGGATCATGACCTGAGCTGAAGGCAGTCGCTTAACCAACTGAGCCACCCAGGTGCCCCTGTTGGGAGATTTTTGATGACTGCTTCAATTTCCTTGCTGATTATGGGTCTGTTCAGGTTTTCTATTTCTTCCTGGTTCACTTTTGGTCGTCTATACATCTCTAGGAATGCATCCATTTCTTCCAGATTGTCTAACGTGTTGGCATATAGTTGCCCATAATATGTTCTTATAATTGTTTGTATTTCTTTGGTGTTGGTTGTGATCTCTCCTCTTTCATTCACGATTTTGTTGATTTGGGTCATTTCTCTTTTCTTTTTGTTAAGTCTGGCCAGGGGTTTATCAATCTTATTAATTCTTTCAAAGAACCAGCTCCTAGTTTCGTTGATCTGTTCTACTGTTCTTTTGGTTTCTAGTTCATTGATTTCTGCTCTGATCTTTATTATTTCTCTTCTCCTGCTGGGTTTAGGCTTTATTTGCTGTTCTTTCTCCAGCTCCTTTAGGTGTAGGGTTAGGTTGTGTACTTGAGACCTTTCTTGTTTCTTGAGAAAGGCTTGTATTGCTATATACTTCCCTCTTAGGACCACCTCTGCTGCATCCCAAAGGTTTTGAACAGTTGTTTTCATTTGTTTCCATGAATTTTTAAAATTCTTTTTTAATTTCCCAGTTGACCCATTCATTCTTTAGTAGGATGCTCTCTAGCCTCCACGTATTTGGTTCTTTCCAACTTTCCTCTTGTGATTGAGTTCGAGTTTCAAAGCATTGTGGTCCGAAAATAGGCAGGGAATGATCCCAATCTTTTGGTACCAGTTGAGACCTAATTTGTGACGCAGGATGTGATCTATTCTGGAGAATGTTCCATGGGCACTAGAGAAGAATGTGCATTGTTGCTTGGGGTGGAATGTTCTGAATATATCTGTTAAGTCCAACCGGTCCAGTGTGTCATTTAAAGCCCTTATTTCCTTGTTGATCTTTTGTTTAGATGATCTGTCCATTTCAGTGAGGGGGGTGTTGAAGTCCCCTACTATTATTGTATTGTTGTCAATGTGTTTCTTTGATTTTGTTATTAATTGGCTGCTCCCATGTTAGGGGCATAAATATTCACAACTGTTAGATCTTCTTATTGGATACACCCTTTATGATACGGTGTCCTTCCTCATCTCTCTCTCTCTCTCTTTTTTTTTAAAGATTTTATTTATTTGACAGAGAGAGATCTAGCGAGAGAGGGAACACAAGCAGAGGGAGTGTGAGAGGGAGAAGCAGGCTTCCTGCTGAGCAAGGAGCCCGATGCGGGGCTCGATCCCAGGATCCTGGGATCATGACCTGAGCCAAAGGCAGACGCTTAACGAATGAGCCTCCCAGGCGCCCCCCTTCCTCATCTCTTATTACAGTCTTTGGTTTAAAATCTAATTTATCTGATATAAGGATTGCCACCCCAACTTTCTTTTGATGTCCATTAGCATGATAAATGGCTTTCCACCCCCTCGCTTTAAGTCTGGAGGTGTCTTTGGGTCTAAAATGAGTCTCTTGCAGACAGCATATCGATGGGTCTTGTTTTTTTATCCAATTTGATGCCCTGTGTCTTTTGATTGGGGCATTTAGCCCTTTTACAATCAGGGTAACTATTGAAAGATATGAATTTAGTGCCATTGTATTGCCTGTAAGGTGACTGTTACTATATATTGTCTCTGTTCCTTTCTGGTCTATGTAACTTTTGTGCTCTCTTTGTGCTTAGAGGACCCCTTTCAATATTTCTTGTAGGGCTGGTTTGGTGAGCGCAAATTCTTTTAGTTTCTGTTTGTTCAGGAAGCTTTTATTTACTCCTTCTGTTTTCAGTGACACCCTAGCTGGATAAAATATTCTTGGCTGCATATTTTTCTCATTTAGTACCCAACGATGTTATGTTTTTATGGAATGGCCAAAACTCTACATACTTCAGATTTCCTTAAGCTCCTATTCTGCACTATCTAGGTAGAGGGAAACAGTTTCAGCTTCTAGTGGCTTCAAAATATCAAAATTTTCTAACATTTGAACTTTACTTCCATGTCTGATGTCTGTTTTACTTACTATTTTTTTGAACACAACAAGAAAAAATTAGAGGCTAAGTAGTATTAACAACAACAACAAAAACAATTAGCAATCTTGAAAACTGTCAAAGCCGTTTTACATAGAGACAGTCCACAGATACTATTTCTCTGCAGAAACATAAAACTTATGCAACAAATTATATAAAATGTTTCCATCTATATAGGGAAGAATCTTAACCATAAGGGCGAGATTTTTGTAATTTCTTTCCTTATTTCTGGACTATCCAGATAGATATTCTTATTTTTGTCCTAAGGCCCATGTTGCCACCACTAACTCAAAAATGAAAAATATATGCTAGAATGGGCCTCTTAACGATCCATGTTTCCTATAAATGTATGTTTCCTACTCTACTCTTGCACTGACAACCTACAGTAATAACCAACGAGCCAAACAGCTGAAAAACTTAGAAGTACTAGACATTTTCCCAATAACCAGAAGAATCAAAATTCTAACATACTTCAAATAATTTGAAATCAACCCAGTATGGGGGCACCTGGGTGGCTCAGTCGTTAAGTGTCTGCCTTTGGCTCAGGTCGTGATCCCAGGGTCCTGGGATTGAGCCCCACATCGGGCTCTCTGCTCAGCAGGAAGCCTGCGTCTCCCTCTCCCACTCCCCCTGCTTGGGCTCCCTCTCTCGCTGTGTCTCTGTCAAATAAATAAAATAAATAAATAAAAAAGAAAAAAAAAAAAAAGAAATCAACCGAGCATGAACAAAACAACCGTCACTAGCCACTTCTTTCAACATCATCCAAAGTCAGGTGTTTCACATCAACAGATTCTCCAGCTACTTTAAGTTTACCCGAGTGATCACCAAAATTATTTTCCATTCTATTGAATATAATGTAACTTTTTTTAAATGCTGAGTTACTGTTGCACATATCAACTGCTGTTCTGCAATACAATGATACTGTTCCAGACTCTCGAGGTGTCTTTTATCTGTTTTGCCACACTGTGAGTTCGTACCTTGACAGCATATCCCCCCTTCCCCCTAAATTTGCTATTTTTAATCAAAAGGAAGAGGCAAATAAGTAATCAAGAATTAGAAAGCCATAAAACAGAATGCTGAGATACTTTGAAATGCTCTCCTGACATGAAAACGTGGGATCTGGTACATCAAATGATATGACACCAATCTCAGCTGTTCAGGGCCCACTTCACTTATTTCCTGTTCTTGATTGGGGGAATAAAGAGACACACATACAGGTGGAGTGAGGAGAGGGAACAAAGTGGTAAGAAAAAAAGAATGTTTTTGAAACATTTAGACCTGAATTCAAATCTTGGTTTTGCCACTTTCCAGGTGTGACCTTGAAGATGTTACCTAAGGATCTCTGACCCTAGGTTCCCTCATCAGTAAAATGGAGATAATACTTATTCTGCAGGGCTGATGTGAGAATTAAGAGAAGTATGTAAAGTACCTGGGGGCAGAATACTCACATTCATGCAAACACTCAAATATTCTACCCTAATTATGTGAAGATAAACTTTGAATTATAACCACTTTTTAAAATTAAGTTAACCTAATAAATAAATAAAATTAAGTTGATCTGACTTTTAAATCAGCTAAAAGAAATACTGTCATCCTTTACAACTATCCCACAATCCAAACCTGCCTTTAGCTGTCTGTGTCTGCTCTTATTAAGTATCCTCAGAAAAAAATAAATTTTGCAACTTTAAAAAAAAAGCTGAATATTAAAACATACACATTAATTGTATTCCTTGCAGAACTTCATATTAATAGCATTTAGCAAGAATTTTCTAAATAGTTGTCTGAATAATATACTACATTCAGGGCGCCTGGGTGGCTCAGTTGGTTAAGCGACTGCCTTCGGCTCAGGTCATGATCCTGGAGTCCCGGGATCGAGTCCCACATCGGGCTCCCTGCTCAGCAGGGAGGCTGCCTCTCTCTCTGACCCTCCCCTCTCATGCTCTCTATCTCATTCTCTCTCTCAAATAAATAAATAAAATCTTTAAAATATATATATATACTACATTCAAACATTTGCTATTTTAGTATTTTAAGTCACAAGTCTTTTAATCAGTTCCTCACTCAATATTGCTAATCTCCTGAAAAAAATCATACTCAATAAATCATCCTATGTAATAGTTCATCCAGTTATCACTCTCCAAATACCTGATGTCCAAGTAAACTTAATTAGTATCCTCATTAAAAAACACTGCATAAATCTAACACAAAGATGTAGAGTACAAGACATAACTAGAGACATGAGCAGCTGTATGGGAAAAGGGCACCTTCTTATAAATATAAAATTGAACACTCAGCCAGAAATGTTATACTGCATTAGCCATAAAATGTACTATTTTGAAAAAGACTTTCTATGATCTAAATCTGACAAAGAATAACAAACTAAATGTTTAATTATTCACATGCTAGGATACTATTCAAGCTTCCTTCTACTATAAAAAAATTAAGACTCAATTCACTGGCAAATAAAAGGGTGCAGGAGGAAAGAAACCAATACAAGTAGAACATATAAACCCTGAGCCAGGTACTTTATACATTTATCTCATGAAATCCTCCCTACAATCTAGTGAATCAGGTATTATATCACATGTTAAAAATGCTGCCAGTGAGGCTCAAAGGAGTAAAACACCTTGCTCAAAAATCTCTCCAATCCCAATGTTCATGTTCTCTCCAAAATGCAGACCACATTTCAACATACTTAAATTAATATGCCAATACACACTTCCCCCTTTCTCAAAATCCTAACAAAACTTTTATGAATAATAAATAAATAATAGTGAAGTTAGTTCCACAAATGCCAATACAGAAAGACCACAAACAAACAAGTGAAAAGAGAGTAAAGCAAAGTGTAATGATCTATCTGCTTAACAAGAATAAACAGAAAATTACATCTGGGTATATAAATAAAGACTTTTCTGAACAGAATCACCAGAAGAGTTTTAAAGGCTATAAAAATTTTTTACCAAAAATCATTATACCCAAGTCTCAACCCTAGAAATCTGTAGCAGCTGCTTAACCAGTAATAAATAAACCAAGCAGTCTAAGGTGGTATCAGTAAGCAATCAAACTAGCTCATGATGGCATAAGTTTACCTGTAAAGACCAGAGTTCAGATATTCTGGGGTAATGAAAATATTTTGCAAAGTACAGACACACATATATACACTTTATCATACTTATGAGTGGAATGCTAACCCAAAACTTTTTGCATCAAACAGCAGATTTACAGAAGATACCAACTTTGGTCTCTAAAAAAATTCCAATCCTAATTTAATGAAATTTTCTTTTTTTAAACAGTGGAAGCTGCTCTTACAGAAAAACAACAGAAATAATGCCATTAGACACTTAATTAAACTAAACACAAACATCACATTTTTCTAAGTAAATCACAGTTAAAAATATCCCCCAAATAAGTACAAAATATTGCAAATAAATCTTTAAAACACTATTTGCTCACTCAATAAATACCTGCATTACACAACAGGTGCCAAGCATCATGGGATTAGGAGGTAAGCAAAACAGCCTTGCAAATTCAATATGGGATGGGAAAGATAAAGTACATATAATCACAAAATGGTATCACAAATTAGAATTGTTGAACTCATTTAGACTGGTGAGCCCAAACTCTGATAAACTAACATTTAAATAAACTTTAATCACTATACTGTACACCTGAAATTAATATTGTACTATATGCTAACTGGAATTTAAATAAAAACTTTAAAAAATATAAACAAACAAACTTTAAGGCTGAAAAACCCAGCCAAAGAAGTCAAGGCAGCCTGGAGTAGTGGTTAGATGTGGGCTCCAAAGTTGGTCACTGGATTTGAGCCTAGGCTCCACTACTTAGTGGGTATCTGAATTTGATCATGTTATTACCCTAAGTCTGTTTCTTCTTTTTCTTTTTTTTTTTTATAAGATTTATTTGTTTATTTGAGAGAGAGAGAGCAGGGGGCAGGGACAGAGAGAGAGGAATCTCCCAAGCAGACTCCACACTAAGCACAGAGCCCAATGCAGGGCTCGATCTCATGACCCTGAGATCACTACCTGAGCTGAAACCAAGAGTCAGTCACTTAACTGACTGAGTGAGCCACCCAAGTGCCTCTGTTTCTTCATTAAAAAAAAAGGGTTAATAATGCTTTCATCATAAAGTTGTGAAACTTAAAAAAAAAATCATGTACTACACCTTGGTAAGTCTAGAATAAGTACTAGCTATTCTGTTACTGTCATTAGCAGCATCTGCAAAGGCCCAGAAAGGGAAAGAGCTAGTGAGTGATAGCTAGGGGAAAAGAAGACATACAAATGGCTAAAATGCAGTGAATAATAGAGGAGAGGTAAGTAAGGAGCAAGACATGAAGACTCTATTAACTGTCCTATGTAATTCAGAAGTCTGTAGCCACACATGGTTAGTCGAAATTGAGATGTGTTGTAAGTATAAAATACACTCCAGATTTTGAAGACTTAGTATTTTAAAAGAAGGAAATATATCTCAACTTTTTATGTCTATTTACATGTTGAAATAACATTTAGGACATCCTGGGTTCAATAAAACATATTATTAAAATTACAATACCCAAAAGGTAGAACAATGCAGTGCCCATCATCCGATGAATGGATAACAAAATGTGGCAAATACATACAATAGAATATTACTCAGTCTTAAAAAGGAAGGAAATTCTGACATCTGCTACAACATGGATGAAACATGAGGACATTGTATTAAGTGAAATCAGTCATAAAAGGACAAATACTTATGATTCCACTTTTATGAGATTCGTAGATTAGTCAAATTCAGAGAAAGGAAGTAGAATGCTTGTTGCCAGGGGCTGGTGGGAGGGGAATGGGGTTACTGTTTAATAGGTACAGTACCTCAGTTTTGCAAGATGAAAAGAATTCTAGAGATGGACGGTGGTAACGGTTGCACAACAATGCAAATATATTTAATGCCACTGAATTGTACACTTAAGAATGGTTAAGATCGTAAATTTTATGTGTATTTTACAATTAAAAATTTTCGCTTTTAAGTGAATATGAAAAAATTTAAATTCCGTATGCCTTGCATTAAATTTCTATTATATAGCACTGTATTTAAGCCATGATAAAATTTTCCAGTGAGAAGGGTTTTGAGCACCCATGTGACAGGATTTAGAACAGTAAGCTCTAATGCCCTAAGGCAGAAGTTAGCAAACTTTCTGTAAAGGGCTGAAGAATAAGTATTTTCAGTTCTGTGGGCCATATGGTTATTCTGAAAGCAGTCATAGATAATAATGTAAGTGAATGGACATGGTGGATTTGGCCCACTATCATTGGCTGACCCCTGCGTTAAGGCACTGTAATCAATGACTCCTACCAGCTGAGACTGCTAAATTTTCAGGAATTTTGTGAACCAGTTTAATATTGGTAGCTTAATATCTGCCATGGTTAAGTGTACACCATGAAAATCAGCAAACACTACAAAACAGTGCCGTTTTTCCTGAAGAAGTGGTTGACAAACATTTACCAACACACCACCGACTATATTTACTTCTTTCCAATGCATTTAATTAGTTGTCAGGGCACTTGGGTGGCTCAGTCAGTTAAGCATCCCACTCTTGATTACGGCTCAGGTCCTGATCTCAGGGTCTGGAGATCCACCCCTGCAACAGGCTCTGCGCTCAGCGTGGAGTCTGCTTGAGATTGTCTCCCCTTTCCTCTCCCCCCTTCTGTCCCCTCTCCCCACTCACGTGCATGTTCCTTCTCTCAAATAAATAAAATCTTAAAAAAATAAAAAATAAAATTATAGTAGTTGTGAACCACCTTTGAGAAAAATGGATAGTCATTCAACAGTCATTCTGTGTTCTATGGTTCAGATGAAGAAGATGACCAGCTAAGAACGGCTGTTCTAGAAGAATTATGTTCCAGCAACCAGAAACAAGTGAACATCTGAAGCACTCAAGAGCTGTGGAGAATGATAACCTAAGGGGAGAGCAATTTAAGACAAGCTGTGAGAAGGGCAGGAAGCCATGAGATAATGTATATACTGCACCCAATGAAGGTTTAATAAGTGGCAGTTATTATTAAATACATATTATTGTGCGTAATCGTTTAGATTCACCTGTAAACAAGTATTTACTGAACCCATACTGTGTGCTATGCTTTGGTAACACAATGGTGAACAAAGATCGTCTTTAGCAGAAGAAATAAGCATTAATCAAATAACCACATAAACACTGAATTTAAATTGTGATGAATTATGACCAAAAAGCAGAGTGCTGTGAGAAAATACAACAGGGAATCCCAACCTAGTCTAGACAATCAGGGATACTTTTCTGAGAAAGTGACCTTTTCACTGATTTAAGGTATGGGTGGAAACAGGCAGAGTAGGAGGCATTCCAGGTAGCACGAACAAATTGCAAAGAAGTCCTGAAGCAGGAAAAAAAAATGTAACAACAGGTCAAGGAACTAAAAAGTCAATATGGCAAGAGTAAGTGACCAAGGAGGAAAGAACACATCAGAATGGAGAGGTAGGCAGAAGCTGTAAGCACGTATGTAAGTCTAAGATCTGTGGGGAGCTATTAGTTTTAAGTAGAGGATAACATGATCTGATTAACATTTTTCAGAGATTGCTGTAGGAATGAATGTTGGAGGGGGGGGAGTGAGGTGGGGAGACTCACCAGCAAGCTCCTATAGTTTTCAGGCAAGAGACAATGGCAACTTAATGGAATCAATCCTCAATCTTAGAAGTACCTACTTAATCTATTAAATACTCGAGCAATTTTTGGTCTTAGGACACCACTCTTATAAATTTGAAGCCCGAGTTTTTGTTTATGAACATATTTATGTCTACTGATATTTGCTATATTAAAAATTAAAACTGAGGCATCTTTAAAAAAATTCATTTAAAAATAAACTCATACATGTTAATATAAATAACATTCTTATGAAAAGTAACTATATTTCCCCAGTGTGAAGAGTAGCATTGTTTTAAATTTTTGCAAATCACTTTAGTCTAATAGAAGACAGCTGGATTTTCACATCTGTTGCGATATCCCACATCTTACAGCGTCCAAGAAAGTGTGCTATTGATTTTTGAAAGAATTAGAGTGAAAAACACAACAGAATTATTGTGAAAATAGTTTTGATCTCACGGTCCTCCTAGAAGAGGTTTGGGGACCAACCCCCGACCACACTGAGTCATGTAATCACAATGAGATGCACTTCACAGTAACTAGGATGGCAATAATCAAAGACAGACAATAACAAATGTTCCAGGGAATGCAGAGTAACTGGAATCCTCCTGCACTGCTAGTGGGAATATAAAATGGTGGTCACTTTGGAAAATAGTTTGGCAGTTCCTCAAAAAGTTAAACACAGAGCTACCACATGACCCAACATTTCCACTCACAGGTACACACTCAAAAGAAATACAAAAGCATATGTCCACACAAAAATTTTTGAGTTATTCACAGAGACATTATTCAGACTGGTCAAAAAGAAACAACCCAAATGATCAATAGCTGATGAATGGAGAAATAAAATGAGAAATACATCCATTCAATTGGATATCATTCAGCAATAAAAAGAACTGATCCATACTACAACAACACAGATGAACCTTTAAAACATTACACTAAGTGAAAGAACCCAGTCACAGGTTTTCAAAATCTTTACACTTTCAGCACATTTCAAATCAATCCAACTGGGGCGCCTGGGTGGCTCAGTCGTTAGGCGTCTGCCTTTGACTCGGGTCATGATCCCAGGGTCCTGGGATCGAGACCCACCCACATCGGGGGTCCCTGCTCAGCGGGGAGTCTGCTTCTCCCTCTCCCACT
Organism: Mirounga angustirostris; assembly: GCF_029215605.1. Taxonomy (NCBI): domain Eukaryota; kingdom Metazoa; phylum Chordata; class Mammalia; order Carnivora; family Phocidae; genus Mirounga; species Mirounga angustirostris. Next base: position 24,915,645 of record NW_026991723.1, read on the forward strand.
CCCCCTGCTTGTGTTCCCGTCTCTCTCTGTCAAATAAAATCTTTAAAAAAAAAAAAAAATCAATCCAACCACATTTTAAGTATTTAATAGTTGATGTGGCTGGTAGTACCAAAGTGGACAGTGCTTTTCTAGATCTATCATAAAGTATAATGTTAAATGGTGTTTGTGTTAACGATCCTGACACACAGCAATTTCCCTTAGCGAGAAAAGGCTCAAATCTATGCAATACAGTATTTATGTTATGTCTAACTATATTAATACTTCTCTAAAAGTTGCAAGCAATGAAAATGTTTTCTGAAATTAGAATATATGTTGCCTGAATATTTCAGGTAACTGTAATCCAAATCTTACACTATAACCTAGAGAGCTATAAAATCCCAGAACAAGCTAATTAGATGTTACCTGGAAGCTCCCTTCCATTCTCTGCACTAATTTTAATGAATGACTTGACACACTACACCCCCACCTCCACCCCACTTTGGACTTCATCTCCCTTCTTGACACTTGGAAGTCCTCAAACTGTTTCCCATAGTACGATAATGAATAATTAATAGGAAAAAAAAGTCTCCTACACAGGGACCCTGTGCCAATACACACAACTTATCTATTTTTTTAATCTACTTACTTATATTACGAAAACCCCTATTTACAAAACCACCTCGAAACACACATGGTTAAGTTTATATTCTAACTACCCTTAACTAGAAATTTAAACATTACTCAATTGACTGCTCAATGAAAAGTAAATTTCACTTTAACTTCAAAAAAAGTGTTATTATTATCAACCCCAAACAAGTAACACTAATACCAACTGGATTAAGGTATCCTGTTTGTGCCTACTGGTTATATACACTCAAACAGAACCTGAGAATAAAATAAGAAAATTAGTTACCACCTTACAACATATTTTAGAACTGACCCAGAAAGTTTAATATAATTTATTCATATAAATACTATTTCAGTATGTAAGAGAATTTACATTATACAGAAACACTTACTGAAAGAGATTCTAAACTGTAGAATATGGAACTTGCCTGATAGAAAGCCTAAGCCTTCAATATTTTCTTTTTCTAAGTCTTTTGCCTACCATACCCTCTTTATCTCTAAAATTAGATAAAAATTTTCAGGACCAAATATTTTCCAATTTTTTACTGAGCATTTTTACGGAACATGGAATCTTAATGTCATTAAATATATTTTAATGACAAATTTTACTCAGTAACAAATAGTTTAAATCTATCAAACCCTTTAAGAAAAACTTACGTTACAAAATGACATACTTTCTTGTGCTTCAAGTAGAATTTACAAATCATCTGAAAACTGCTTTTCTTATACTCACACATTTTTCCTGTATGTGTTTCCCTTAAGAGACCCCACAGATAGTTAACTTGTCTTCAGGTTCTTGGTGCAGTGTTACATGTTTTTTTAATCATGTTTTCTGCTTCAGTAGAAAGCATTTTTCAGAATAAAAATTCAACTGCCATCAGAATAAGCTGCTTTGAAAAAGCTTTAATTTAACCAATTTACTTTGGTTACAGAAGAGTGAGATTAAAACTTCCAGACTTTAAAATTCTAATGTCACCATCACAAAAAGTAAAAACAAACCCTCACAGACAGAACACCATAAAATGACTTACGTGAATTTTTCTCTTTATAAAATATTGACTCTTTCTTCCTAATCTTTTACAATAAAGTGCTGAAAAGCAGGTAGGAAAGTAGAGACCTGAACTAGGAATCCTAGAAAGAAGACCCAAGGGCTTCAAAAGCTAATATGGCTACACATACACTAGAAGAGCTAAAATGAAAAAGACTGACACTATCAAATGCTAGCAGGTATATGGAGCAACAGGAACTCCCAAGCACCTTTGGTGGAACTATAGGACGTTAGAACTCTTCAAAAACATAGTTTCTTATAAAACTAAGCCTGTAGCTATCCTATCACCCAGTCATTCCACTTCCAAGTATTTAACAGGAGAAACACATCTGTCCAACAAAAAAAATTTGTACAAGAGGGTTCATAGCAACCAACTGCAAGAAGACCAGGTGGCCCTCAACAGGAGAGTGCATTAATTATGGCATAGTCATACAGTGGAAAACACAGCAATAAGAAGAAATTACCGGTATACACAAGAAAGAATCTCAAAAACATTACGCTGAGTAAAAAAAAACCTTACCGAAGAGAGTACATACTATATAACCCCACTTATGTGAAGTTCTAGAACAGGCAAAACTAATAGTGAAAAAAAATCAAATCAATGGTGGATGGAGGGGAGTGGGACTGAACGAACCAGGAAAGGCCAAGAGAGAACTTTCTAGTCAACTATAAAGTTCTACATCTTGATAAAGCTTTTGGATCATACAGGTGCATGTATCTGTGAAAAACATTGAATGGTATTTGCAACTTACTCTGAAATGCCTCCAAAAAACAAAAGGAACCAATACGTGATTAGTTGTGTGATAGAGCAAATACAGCAAAATGTCAATTGTAGATCATGCACATGTGAATATTCACTGTACCATTCTTTCAACTTTCCTGTATGTTGGAAAACAAAAATGTTAAAGGAAATTTTTATATAATTGAGGACATCCCCCCCCCACCACCACCAAAAGGTGATTCAGTAAGTGGTAAAAGTTTCTCACTTGACGGTACACTCTATTTAATGCTTCACAAAACACACCACCTTTCAGAACTATATAAACCAATACTCCATTTACTGTTCCTGAGGAAACTCACATGTACATCTCAGGAACTGTTTCCTCATAGACTTCACATTATTTTAGATCGTCAGAGATCAATTCCACAATTATGAAAAATATCCTGGGATGTACATTCAACAATAAGCTAAAGCAAATTTGCTGAATTCTTCAAGATTTTTAATTTAACAGCCAAGTTTGTATACCTGAACAGATTTTAAGTAGTAAGTTACTTGGTAATATTCTCCATTAACTCCAATTTTGTTCTCTTTTATTCGATTGCAACTGCTAATATCTGCAAAACGTGGCTACCATCCCCCTAAAATCAAACAAAAACCTTCCCAATGACTGGCACCTAAGGAAGGGATGAGCGATAAATATACTGAAAAGAAAACAGCAAGTCATCAATGAAAAGTCATCCACCTTTCTCCTTAAGCCTAGTATTATTAACATGTGGCTGAAAACAATTTCTACGTCATGGTTAATTTTTTCTTGAAGACTGGAAAGCAGGACAAAATTCAGCAATCAAAACGCAAAACTAAATGTACACGTGCTCCTCGCCCCAAAATCTACCCTAATCCGCAGGCAGGTAAAACAATGAGCACCCCCCCCCTTTTTTTTTAATTCATGAGACAAAACCGCAGAGGAGGCTAAAGCGAACCCTCGCCCCAGCCCAGCCTCCACCCCGCCCGGAGCGCGGCGGTGGTCCCTTTCCTTTGTGAGGAGCCGGAGGGAGGCGGCGAGGGGCGGGGAGCTGGGGGAGGAGGCTGGTGGTCGGCCGACGCGGGAGCAGGAGGAGGGCGCGGAGGGAAGCGGCGTCCGCGCGTCCCACAAACAGGCCGCGGGGCCCGCCACAAGCCTCTGCGGTGTCCCAAGGAGCACGCCCAGGAACTTGGGTATGATCTAATTCGAAAAGAGACCCGCGAGGAGTGCCCAGGGCACCTCGGGGGACGATCCCCTCCCAGACCCTTCCAAAACCGTCTCCTCCTGCCGCGGGCGGAGGTCCTGCCGCCACCCCCACCGCGGGCCCCGGGCCAGGGCGGCCCTCACCTGCTGGACGGAGCTATTCTCGGGCACAGCGAACTCCTCCTTCTCCTTCGGGGTCTTCACGGTGACTTTCATGATCTTGGGCTCCGCAGAGGCAGCGGCCGCGGGGGCGCCGGCACCTTCGGCCGCGGCGGCGCTGTCCTGGGAGCTCGGAGGGCCGCCGCTTTCACCACTCTCGGCCATGGCGGCGGCGGCGGTGACTCAGGCGCGCAGGAGGGAGCGGGCGAGCGAGGGGGAGCCAGCAGACGGCAGAGCCGGCCGGCCCGGGCAGCGGAGAATGCGGGGCACGCCGCCTCAGTGACAACGGGTGCAAGGCCGCCCTGGCAGGCGAGGGGCCGCGGAGCTCGGTGTGGGCTCCGGCGCAGGTCCGCGTCGGGCGTTCGGCAGCCGCCGTGTGTTCAGACGCCGCTCGGTCGCAGCGACATCCGCAGCCGCCGCCGCTCTTCCTCCTCCCCGCCCCTCCCCCCACGTCCCTGGGCCAGCGCCGCGCAGGGCACGCCGGGTAACTCGGCTGGCGGCGTCGCCGAGTCATGCCTGGCCGGCCCCGCTGCCACCTCCGGCTGCCTTTCTTTCCCTCTCCCGCTCCATTCCTCAGAGGGTAGGCGCAGCCAGAGTGGAGGACTGAAAGCAAAACGGGGGGGGGAGAAATCAGTTCATTTCACTTCATCCCCCAGCCAAAAAATAAATTAGGGGGTTCTGGGAGGCGCTCCGTAACGGCGCGATGTGATGACCTCACGGCTAGCGAAATTACTAGAAAGGGGGCTCGACCACTGGGCGCTGCAGCGGCGGATGCGCCTGCGCGCTGGTGGTTCGGGTCGCGTCCCCCGGCCCCTGCAGCCCCCGCGTTGGCGGTGCGCAGCCCCTCCGTGCCCTCACGCCCGCCTCGCCTGGCCGCTGCGCGCCCCCAGGACCCCAACGGGAGGGCGGTGAAAATGCTGGCGAGTTGTGCTATCGTTTCAACATCCTTCCATTTGCCTACTTGTAGGATTTTTAAATGCTTGATCTTAGTGCCCGGTGCGCGGGAGTTGGAAGCTAAGTTAATGGAGGAACGATCTTCATCATAACGAAAGGAAAATGGGCCGCAGCCACCCTGCGCAATCCCGCGGAGTCATTGCTCCATGGCCACGGCGTCCCGCCCTCGGGCCAGCCCAGTTTGGTCTGGCGATCAGGCCACCTCTGTTGACCGTGGCCTCTCTTTCCGCTCTGACAGCCCTGCGCGGGCGCCCTGAATTCTCTGAACACTGGCCCTCAAGATACGTGGGGCAGAAGCAGGGTGCCCAAGGACAGCCCACCCTTCTGGGGTAGTTTAATGTAGCTGAGGTGTTCATTTTATAGTCTATCAAATTAATTTATTGCTGCAGTTCAGACTTCAGTAGTTGTTCAAAAGTCATTTTCAGGAGAGTATGGGTACAAATAAGAAATGTTAATTATTTTTCCCCTGACAATCCTGAATTTGAGATGACGTCATTTGCCTTTAAAGATGACTTGCAAGGAATGTAGAACCCAGGACATTAACCTTATTAAATAGTATTGCGCAAATGGAAACTCTGACAGCCCACTATGACCCAAATATGCAAAGACACATTCTGTATTTCTGTTTTTAAACAATCCAGCCCTGTTGTGGCAAAAAATATTGTCCCATGAAGACTACTTTTTAGCAGAACCCCTTGGGAATCTGGGTGTTGAGAGTTCTGAAAGAATAAATTGCAATACAGACATCATTTGACATCAGCTAAATTTCTGGCAGCATTGCTCAATAAGGTGAAGAGATTACACAAGGCTCTCTGCTGAAGGATGCACACTGCTAAAGGGTGACTACGTGCATGTGTTTAGATGTGAGGTAATCACTACTTCTCAAAGTAGAAAGTTCCACCATCGGACAACCAATCATTATCTCTAACCTGGTTCTTATGAAATTGCTCTGTAATTATCTAATTTCTTTAAAAAAAATTATGTATGTGCACAGTTTATGGAATAATAATAATTTATCTCTAAGAATATATAGTATATATGCCACTTTTTAGAAATAATCCTACCTTTTAAGGAACTGTTGGTAGTGGGGGTCTAGATAAGGATCAACAAATTTCCAGGGGAGACTAGATGGTAAATATGTTAGGCTTTGCAGGGCATACATTCTCTATCTCAGATAATCAGCTCTGCCCTTGCAGCACAAAGCAATTCATAGACAACCAGTAGACATAGTAGTCTATGAATTAGTGGCTGTGTTCCAAAACCACTTAAAAAACAGGCCTAGAATCTGATTGGAACCCCAGGGTCTACATGTCTTCTTGAGGCATTTTCTTCTAAATGATTTTTTTCATTAAATGGTCAGTTGGAGAAAAATTACAGGAGCATATATTTCATTCATTCTACAAACATCAATTGAGCATGACCAATGTCCAAGTACTATGTTGAGAATACAAGACAAATAAGACTCAGTCCCTGTCCTCAGAAAACCTAGAGGCTAGTTGGATGGGGAGTGGGAGAAGTGAAGGAGATAGCAGTCACAAGCTGGTAAATGTTTAATGACCAAGTCTCCAGAAAACAAGCTTTGATTTATAGTGTTTGCCAGTTTCCTTGATGTAAATATTTGCAAAATAGCCAATCTCAAGCTACCAATTTGAGGTCAACTTGCTCACAAGTTTCCTGAAATTTTACCGGTCAGTTCTCACAAGCCAATATGAGCCAGATATCCAAACTTCAAGTACAATGATAAAAGGTTATTGTTCACATGGTAGAAGAATTCTTCCTTGACAAAATGAGGCAATTAATTCAACCAACATGAATTTATTGAGCACATTTTAATGCTGTGTCCAAGAACTTACATAACTTCAACACAAGGTAGTACACATGTCATGTCAAATAAGTGGTATAAATAACATGCATTCATCATGTTACTCCCCTATTCAAAATCCATCAGAAGTTCCGTGCTGCCTGGAAAATAAAGCCCAAGCTTCTTAACTAGGAATCCAAGGCCTTCTACTAACTCCTAGTCTGGCTTTCAAGTTTCATTCCCATTAACCTATAGATAGACTCCACTGCGGTCATACATATTTATCACCATCTGTAGAAGCACTTGTACATTATATTCTCCTCACCTCTGGTCATTCCTTCAAGTCATCACATCCCCTCCCCCCACATTGTGCCCATTGTTGCTTCCTCCTCTCTAACACCTACCTTGAACAGCCACACCTATGGAATCAATTTTTTTCTCTGATCCTCCATCATAATTATTAGAACAATTTACTTAACAATTCATCACTTGTAACATAGCTTCTATTATCTAAAACTATTCTTCTGCCACCAGTCTAGCTCACATCCTTATTAACTGTGGCCTAGATAACAGCAATAACGTCCTACAGAGGTTCTTCTGCCTTGGGGTAATGTCTCCATCCTCAAAACTGTCTCCTCTTGGTGCCATCTTATCCTTCTATAACTAAGCTTTGGTTATGACGCCTAGAAAATTTTCATGAGCTCTCATCAAAGAACAACACTGGGTTATCTGAGTTGTTCTATAATCTATCAAGAACTGTGAACAGTCAGATTTTTTCCCTGTTACAAACTAACAGTTTTGTAAATGCTGGCAGAAGATACAAGACTCCTAGGTCAGAAACAAAGTACTTTGTTACTAACAGCAATAGCAGTAGGCAGTGTATCAGCATTTTCTTGCACCAGTTCCCCAAGCCCTAACTTCCGCAGAATGATGCAGAGAGGGCCAATGACACCTGTGCATGCAGTGGGTTGGAACCCCAAGCAGGGGGAACTTGGATCTTTTAAGTGGGCAGTAAACCTGCAGCCCTTTGCTCTGTGGGGAGATACGATATCCTCAAAGACTGTTCACTATACAAATATCCTTGAAAAAGGAGTCCAGAACAAAGGCAGTGTATTAGTTTTCTATTGCAGCTGTGACAAATAACCACAAATTCAGCGGCTTAAAACAACAGAGATTTATTATTTTACAATTCTGGTGGTCAGAAGTCCAAAGCAGATCTTTCTTTTTCTTTTTCTCCCCAGTTTTATTGAGATATAACTGACATATAACATTGTATAAATTTAAGGTGTACAACACGATTTGATATATGCATATATTGCAAAATGATACCACAATAAGATTAACATCCATCATCTCACAGTTACATTTTTTCTTTGTGATTCAAACTTTTAAGATATACTCCCTTAGTAACATTCAAATATTCAATAAAATATTGTTAACTATAGTCATGATGCTGTATTACATCCCCAGAGCTTATTTATCTTATACCTGAAAGTTTGTACCTTTTTGTTTTCATTTTTTGTTGTTGTTTTGTTTAAATTCAACTTAGTTAACATATTGTGTATTATTAATTTCAGGGTAGAATTTAGTGATTCATCAGTCGCATATAACACCCACTTCTCATTACATCAAGCGCCCTCCTTAATGCCCTTCACCCAATTACCCCATTCCCCACCCTCCCACCCCCGTCCCCTCCAAAATGGATCTTAAAGGGCATAAATCAGAGGCTGTGTTCCTTCTGGAGCCTCTAGAGGAGAATCTGTTCCTTGCCTTTTTCAGCCTGTAGAGACTGCCCACATTCCTTGGCTTGGGGCCAAGTCATTCCAACCTCTGCTTCCATTGTCAATCTCTGACCTTCCTGCCCGCCCCCCCCCCCCTTATAAGGACCCTTGTGAGGACATGGGACCCTCCCAGATAATCCAGGATAATCTCCCTATCTCAGGACTCTTAATCACAGCTGCAGAATCCCTTTTGTATTTTAAGTGACAGAATCACAGGTTCTGTGGACTAGGATGTGGACCTCCTGGGAGAGCCATTATTCTGCCCACCCCATGCAGTCAGCGCCTATATTCCCAAGATGTGCAGAATTAGGAGAGACCCATGAAGAATTGTCTCCCAGGAATATCTACCCATTGTTTCTACACTCTGTTGGCTTCTGGCAAACTTTCCCATTAGTATGCCACTCTGTTCATCATTCTGATTAAACTGCCCATCAGAGGCTGGGGCAAAATCCATTCAGTTTCTTTCATATAGCCTTTAATAAGGCTAATATCAACAGGATTCTAAGTAGCAGGATGAGCCCAACTGTTAGTATTAGTAATTGTACTCCTCAGGGGTTCAGACTCAATCAGCTGAACGAATCCCACAAACCAACGAGGTCTACTTTGGCAGCCTCCTAGGGATTTTTCTGTATTGACTTTGCCCCTTGGCCCAAGGTATTAATCTAGGTACAGCAGGATGCATTAGTAATTGTACATGCTTTGCCATGGCCCACAAGGAGGAAATCTAGGGCAATTATATCAATGATAACAACCCTGAGCAGTGAGTTGAAGCTTATTTGAATGCCTTCCAGGGCCAATGTGATACATTGATCTCTTCAGCTAAAGTCAGGACAAATTTTGTTTCACCCCTTCTAATTGGGTGGTTCTCGTCATATGAATAACTGCACACAGGTTGCATATATACAGCAAGTAAGTTATTCCTCAGAGAAACTCCTCCAAGTTATCAAGGGCAGCATCATTTTGGAGAGTTCTCCCTCTTATCTGAGGGCTCTGGGATCTACTAATGGTATTTTCTTTTTTTTTAAGATTTTATTTATTTGACAGAGAGAGACACAGCGAGAGAGGGAACACAAGCAGGGGGAGCGGGAGACGGAGAAGCAGGCTTCCCACCAATCAGGGAGCACGATGCGGGGCTCCATCCCAGCACCCTGGGATCATGACCTGAGCCGAAGGCAGATGCTTAACGACTGAGCCACCCAGGTGCCCCTACTAACGGTATTTTCTTAAACACTTGGAAGTTCTCTTATGACCACCCCCAAGGTGCAAGCCACTGTTGTTTTCAAGAGGAAGCAAGTTAACTCCTGACTTCCACATAAGAAGCGCAGTCCTGGGAGCTCACATGGTACAACTGGAAAGCAAATGTTGTTTGTAATTCTTGGAACGCCCCCCCCCCCCAAGTGTGGCCTATATCAGTTGGGGGGCACAGGTTGACAGTGTCTTCATTGTGGCCTCTCAGCTGATTGGTAGGCCTTTGGGTTCCTCGATCTGTTGGAATTGAGCCTAGTCTTTATTTATGGAGTCTAGTCAAAACTGTCCTGTTTGTCCAGGTGGCATTCATCCAGTCCACGGGACTAGTGAAGGCTCCAGGAATGGGAGTGGGAAAGATATCCAGAGGTGTTGACAGATGTTTTACATGAAAGGTGCAAGAGCTGGGCCATCCCCTGCCATTTTCAATCGGCCTCTTATTAAATCTATGGAGAATGGTGATCAGTTGTGGTCAGAGCTATCTGGTGGGGTACAGCAGACCCAACAGTCAGTTAAATTTAGTGTTAGTTCAGGGGAACCTCACCTGAGTGCTTTCCTTTATGAAGAAAGGTCCAGGGATAGTTTGGAAGTATGGAGGATTATTGTCTCTCCCTCTCTCCTGTGCCTCCCAAGGTCTAAGACATTCCTTTCCCTGGTATTGGGATTGCTTACTTCCACCACCAAACCCCAGTGTGTTTTCCCTTCCACCTTTTCGCCAACCATCTCCCACTTACACCTTGTGTCCAGAGGGTAAGATGCAAAAGGGTTGAGGACATTTTTCTAAAACTTATGGAGACCCATTATGTCCTCCACGTAGGCCCTCACAGGCCATTATAAGGGAACTCAGAGAGACTGTGCTCAGCTATGTAGTTATTATCCTTATGCACTAGGCCCATGTCAGTCCAACAGGAAAATCCAAGTAGCTGACCTAGAATTAAGTTTAATCCCTTAGGCCCCCTTCTGATTGTGCTGCCACCAAGAGGGTGTACCAAGCAGGCAAGTCTGCAATTGCCATTAGGGAAAAGAAAGAAGCAATATGCCCAGGAATGTCCTGGGTAGATTGCTGGATTTTCAAAGTAGGTGTGTAAACTCCCCACCCCACCCATTTGTCCTTATCATAATCCAGGAAGTGGCTAAGAGGGGATGATTCCTTTCTGGGGATGGCTACATCCAGTGACCAAAATATCCCAACTAATTAGTATATGAACTAGGAGGAGTTGAGGGATATCGAGTAAGAAATCTTTTTGAGTTGATTTCTGAAGTGAACTGTCCCAACACTCAACACTACCAGATGCCTGTGGGTAGCAAAAAACATGGGAAGTCCATTAAGTACGTTGGCCATTAGCCCATTGTTGAGTGGCTTTTGCAATAAAAAGTACACCATTGTCAGACTGCAAATGGTCCAGAAAGCCTAACATGTGACACAGATTAACTTCAAAAGGGCCACATGGTGTGACTAGAGTCAGTCAATTGGACTGGAGCAGTAACACCAAAGCTAAAACAGTGTCAGCAGCAGGGAGGCACCACCAATAGCCTTGAGAGTGGATCAAAAGTCTAATGTAATCCAGGAGTAGGTGGTGGCCATAAGCCATGCAGGGTGGCTTTGTTTGCTGTGAAACAAATGTGTCACCTTTGGTCAGGAGTCCAAGTCTGGCAGGCAGTGGTAGGGTAGTTTCTCTTTGCATGAGACACATTAATTCCTGTACTTTGTGCCCACTCTATGGTTGGTGTGGACTGTGTCCAGCACAGTGACAGACACAGATGGCAGTGGTGATGGTCAGGGCAGCACAAAGCTCCGTCAGCAGCTGGACTCTAGTCAGTCTCCTCAAAATGGCCCCTTCCAGGGACATCTCCACGAGAGACCCACGTGGTTGGCTCCACAGCTGTGATTTGTTTCCATTGTTCATGTCGCCAAAGAAGAGGGATATTTTCCATCTGCCAGTCTGTAGTTTTCCAAGTTCAGACCAAAGAGCCAGACCGTTGGCAACAGCCGAAGAGTCAACACAAATATAACAAGAGCACTATTGGGCAGAGATAAAGAGAGTGGCCTTGAATTCTGCCCACTGAGAACCAAAAGTTCTACATGATGACACTGAGCTTGAACAGCTGTTACAGTTCTGAAACCTACCAGGCTTCCATGTAGCCAACCCATCAGTGAATCAAACCCAGGCATTTAGGGGAAACTGTAAATCGAAAGCTCCATTAAGCCAGTGATTTTGCTTCTGGCAGGAAAATCAGAGGGAGGAAAAGGCGAGGATAAAGCTTCTCCCGGGGGGATAGCTCCCAGTTGTTTGTATAAAGCCAAGATGCCACTGGGGCCAGGAGTATTCTTGGATACACCATTTCCATTTGATAAGCGAGGCTTATTGAGCCCTTCTCACTTGGACAGTCATTCAGTCCAAGTTGACCCACCCCAAAATATGAGTATCATGCTGTGAGTTGCAAGCCCTTTACCTGTCAGGCCTTCAGTTGCAACAAGAGCTCAGCAGCAAGCCAATAGCTGCTCTTCAAAAGGGGTGTATGCAGTAGCTGGGTCCCAAAACCCCAAACTGGCACCTCTGACAAGAGGAAGCTCTGATTGGCAAGATCATCAGTCCCACAGACTTGTAGCTCAAACTGTGGCACCTCAAAGGTACTAGCATTTCCCTACATGCTAGCTCTCCGCAATCAGGAGAATCTCATCTGGCACTTTCAGGAGAGGAAACACAAGTACCTAACACATCGATTCCTCATAGACATTCAGATGTAAAAATAACGATAACACTTTGTACTGGCTGGAGGGCCCCACCTACAGGGTCATGATAGTCGTTCCCCCCCCTCCCCCGCCGCCCCCGCCCCATGAAGCCTGCCCAAATCCTGTTAGCTGAGTCCAGGTGCCGGGTCCCCATGGAAGGGTTAGAACGGTGACTTGGGCGTGTGTATCCAGCATAGCCATACAGGGGTGAGCTCCTCTCCTTCCCAAAGTTGCCCAGCATACTTGCTGGGTGCATAGACTTTTGATTCCCCTTGGTGACAGGGCATCCTTGGCCCTCCCCTAATCATCTTTCCATTAAAGCGGCCAAGGCTGACACAGAGGAGGAGGGAGGGACCAAGAGGCATGAAGGAGGGTGACTGCGTGCTGGAAGTGAAGCACCTGGACTTTGTTGGAAGTGGTGCAGTGGTTGACTGCAGCTTAACCAAACAGACTTCCAGTGTTACCCGTGCAGCCCAAGCCCTGTCTTAAGCAGCAGAGTCATCATTCGCTCACCCGATTCCAGCTTCAGGAACTGTGGCAGGCCACAGCCACCTTTCCCAGCTGTGGCTGGGGTTTGTGCCCTTTGGCGGATGGCCTTTTCTGAGAAGTCCTCCTTAATCTGAGGCATCTGCTGCCCGTTATCGAAATAACATCTCTTAAATTCAACGTCAATACTAGGGGAAAGTTTTCCATGATGCAAGGGCAGACTGTAAGAATTTATCTATATTTCTTTGGGTCTGTTTCTCAATCTTCAGTGGGTTACCTCATCAGCATCATAAACCCAATGTGGGGTGGAGAAAACACAGCTAAATTCTTTCCCACAAGAATTAGTTGGCCTCAGAAGAAGCTGAGAGGGCCAAAGTGCCTTCTAACAGTTTGGATGCCTTGTAAACAAACACACACACAAAACAACAACAAAAACTCTGAGACCCTTTACTCTCATCTCTGGATGGATCTAAGATTAGCATGATAGACTTAAGGGAAAAACAGCTTAGCGGTTGCCATTCTTCTTCTTCTTCTTTTTTTTTTAAGTTTATTTATTTACTTAGTAATCTCTATGCCCAACACAGGCCTCCGACTCACAACCCCAAGATCAAGAGTAACCTGCTCTTCCAACTGAACTAGCCAGCGCTCCAGCTGGTGCCATTCTTAAGAAGTATTGTGCACCCGAGCACCTGGGTGGCTCAGATGGTTGAGTGTCTGCCTTCGGCTCAGGTCATGATCCCAGGGTCCTGGGATCGAGTCCCACATCGGGCTCCCTGCTCCTTGGGAGCCTGCTTCTCCCTCTACCTCTCTCTCTCTGTCTCTCATGAATAAATAAATAAAATCTTAAAAAAAAAAAAAAAAAGAAGTATTGTGCACCCACTCCCTCATCTCCCAAGCCAATAAGCCAAAGTTCTAAAAATTTGTCGGGTTTCTGCCCATAGCAGTAGTGAATTTCCCTTTCATGTTCAATGTACTGCATGTCTCTGTCACTGCTTTCTGAAAGAGGGCAAAACTTAGTACTAGTTGTCAGGATGGGGTGAAGCTGAGGGTGATCTAGTATCAGCCTCTCCTGGCCAACTTGCAAGCTGACAAGTCAGTGTGCTGCCATTTTGTGGGCAGTCGTGCACAGAAGACACAAGGGTCCCCGGTCAGAGGCAAAGGACTTTACTCCTTACAGCGGTAGCTGTAGACAGAGGATCAGCGCTGTCTGGTCCAGGATATAAGCCAAATCTGAGCCTGTGCTTCTAACCACTCTACTATACTACCTTGAATAAGCTGAGAAAGTCCAACCTGGATGAGAAGTCTCAGTGTGAACATGGAAGTTGTTTTCAAATAGGTGATGAGTAGTCATGTGGTTCCTGAGAACAGAGTGAGGACCAATGAGTGGGAATGATAAGGAGGTAGACTGAGTACATCCTAAAGGAAGAGCCTTTAATAATTAGAGGTCCTTAACAATTGACCAAATTGACTTGTGAATGTTTATGTAAAAGGAAATACCAACAGAAAGTATTACAGATGTTACAGAGGATTCATGCAGTGGCTGGGCCTGGTAACTAATCTCCAATACACAGCTCACTTTAAAATTCACTGGAGAGAAGCACCTGGGTGGCTCAGTCTTAAGGTTAAGCAGCTGTCTTTGGCTCAGGTTATGGCCTGGAATGGAGCCTGCTCCCTGATCAGCGAGGAGTCTGCATCTCCCTCTGTCTCTGCACCTCCCCACTGCTCATGCTCTTTCTGTCTCGCTCTCTCAAATAAATAAATACAATCTTTAAAAAGAATTCAGTGGAGAAAACACAGCTAAAAATTTTCAGCACAAATACTGTTTTCCAACTTCCAAAGAGGCTGAGTTGTGCCCTAGTACCTGTGTAATATCTACTCTGAATTTTTTTTTAAAGTATAAAGAATGCATCTTAAAGGGAGCTTAAGTGTAATTAGATCTTTATTGTAAATACAGGCTGAATTTGATAATTAAATGAAAACTTTATAGGATAGGTAGATTGGGTCTAGACCTATTTTTGTAGGACCTTAGACTCTGTAAAATAACTTACGTAACAACTAGCTGTTGTTTTTAGAATGTTGTACCTTTAAATTCGCTGTTGTGAGAGCTAGCATAAGAGCAAGGGAGAGAGAGGGAGAGAAACAGAGAAGCAAACAAGCAGGGAGGGGGAATGTGCTTTGGGAGCTGCTGGTCATTGGGGGAAAAGCAAATATTTCAAAAGGGGTAGCTTCTCTTCAAAGTGGAAACTAGATCTATTAGTACTAAGCACACATGAGAAAAGAAAGAGATCGCATCCCAGTAAAAGGGAAGGAAACATAGGCATCACTGACATGTACAAGTGTTTTTGTCCTTTGGAGTTGGATTATTAAATCTATTTTACCGCGTTATTCTTCAACACTGCGTTTATTCCAAAGGGCTCCAAAGGATAAATCCAAACCCTTCTGAATCATATCATCAGCATTTAAAACTACCGTCAGGTACACCATCAACACAGCCAAAACACATCGTCTGGGTTTTCGGAATTCTTATTAGACAGACACTCACTTGCTTGCTGAAGGGTACCGCATCCCACAGTCATCTGCATCTCACTTCAGAAAAGTTACAGAGTTTTCCATTTAGTTGAAAGACTGGATAAGTAATACTTCTGAGTCTCTGATTAATATAAGAGCAATAAAACCGTAGGAACCTTTATTAAATAGCTCGAGGGAGCTAGGACAAAGGGAAAAAACTTTATATTAAATATTGAAGACATTAGCCCCAAATAGCCTGATATTCAAAATAGGGAAACTGCCTCCATGATTTCACCTCCAAGGATCAGAGGATGGATTTATTCTCTCCTGGGTGAGCAGTTGGAGGTAGAAATCAACTGATGAGCAAACAAAACTGAAGAAGGGGGTGTTATTTCAATGATTTTTCTTTTTCCTATTAGCAACGCTATCAGAAAGAGGCAGGGGCTTGGTCCAATGCATGCCACGTTCTGTTTGTTCTATTTTGTTTTCCACCCTTCGATTGCTTATTTTCTGAGTTTTAATTCAGTTAAGTTCTCTTGTTTGAGCTGCTTTCTTGTTTAAGGCTCAGGAGGCACTAGACTGTCTTGATAGAGTTGTTTTCCAAACATATTAGGGATTCTCTAAAGAAAAGAAAGTTAATATTCAGAACTCATAGTCTTTTTTTTTTTTTAAGATTTTATTTATTTGAGAGAGAGAGAGCAGATGAGAGGGGGGAGGGTCAGAGGGAGAAGCAGACCCCCTGCTGAGCAAGGAGCCCGACATGGGACTTGATCCTGGGACTCCAGGATCATGACCTGAGCCGAAGGCAGTCGCTTAACCAACTGAGCCACCCAGGCGCCCCAGAACTCATAGTCTTTAAGCAGAGGCCTGCTGCTAAATTTCTGGGTGGAGGTGCAGGTGCTGATTTGTAGCATTTATCAGTTGCCAATATCCATGCTGTAAATATTCCCACCTTGGCCAATTACAAACTATCAGTGTGATTGGAATATTACTGATTTCGGAGTTGGGAAGAGATTCGCACAATCAACTCTCAGGAGCCGGTGAGAGTCATGGCCAACACATGACTGTGATCTTAAGTCACAGATTACTCCTCAACATACAGTGTTCCCATTTTAGTCATGTATGCTTTTTAAAGGGCACTTTTAAAACTTATGTGGTGTTCAAAAATTCCCTGGTAATATTTTTTTAAATCACAAAAATGAGCAATGGATATTTAGAATCTTCAAGAGCCCCAATCATATTTATAAATCAGAGAGAGAGAGAGAGAGAGAAGCCTAGTTTCTTCCTTGAAGGATTTAAATAGTTGTTTGTATTTAAGGGGCTGGGATCTAGGATCCTTTTCATTTTCTAACATACCATGAACTGCCTTGTGGAGAGTATTAAAACAAGAGATATTTGCAAACAGTGTTCCTTTTTTACTAATTAATTTTATGATACATAATAGTACATAAAGTTTATTATATATATACATATACATTTTAAACATATTTATATAGAGATATAATTATATCCAAGATCAGTAAATAGAATATTCTTAGCACCCCAGAAGACCCCATTAACTGTGTGGCTTCCTATCATAATCCTCTCCCATCTGCTAGAGATAATAAAATGACTTTCAGGATAATAATTTATTTGATTTTGTGTTTTTATCACCTAAAATAATACACAATGAAGTTAATTTTGCCTACTTTCAAATTTCCTTTGCATAAACTCGTACTATTTGTTTTTTTTCTGTCTTCCTTCTTTCACTTAGTATTACATTTGTAAGATTGACCCATCATATGGGGCTTGTTAATCTATCTTAGATGGACTTTTTTCCCCCCATTTTTTTCCTATTACAAACAATGCTAGTGTCAATATCCTTATACATATAAAACATAAGGTTCTCCAAGGTATATATCCTTATGGGTGGAACTGTTGGGTTATGGGGTCTGTGAGTCCTTAGCTTTGCCAAATAATGCCAAAACATTTTCCAAAGTGGTCATGACAATTTACACTCCTACCAGCTCTGTATGAGAACTTAAATTGACCCCAAATTTCACCAACCTGGGTATTATCAAACCTTTACACTTCTACCATTTTGGTAGTGGAATGAATGGTTTCTCTTTGTGGTTGGAATTTAAATTCAGTTGGACACATTTTCATATTTTTATTGGCCATTTGGATTTCTCTTTATGTAAAGAGCCTGATATTCTTTTGCCTATATTTTTCTGTTTGGTTTTAACAATCTTCTGGGTACATAATTGTGATTTCAATTTTTATTTCCCTTATTATTAATAAAGCTGATCACCTTTTTATATGTTTACTGGCCATTTGGATTTCCTCTTCTGTGAAGTGCCTGTTCAAGCCTTTTGCCTATTTTGGAATTCTGGTCTTTTGTCGGTTATATATATTGCAAATAGCTTTCCCCACGCTGTTGATTGCTTTTTTAGTCTTCATAGTACCTGTTCATGAAAAGAGGTACTTTTAAGATAGTTAATCTTTTCCTTTATGACTAGTATTTTTATACTTTTTCAGACCCTGAGGTCAAGAAAATATTCTATGTTATTATATTAGTTCCTAGGGCTGCCATAACAAATTACCACAAGCTGGGAGGCGTTAAATAACAGAAATTCATTTTCCCACAGTTCTGGAGGCCAGAAGTCTGAAATTAAGGTGGTGGTAGCGTTTGTTCCTTCTGGAGGCTTTGAAAAGAGAATCTGTTTCATGCTTCTATCCCAGCAAGCGCTCTGCTCACTTTCAGCAACTCTTGGCGTCTTTTGGCTTATAGTTGCAGAACTCCAGTCTCTGCCTCATGTTCACATGGCCTTCTCCCTTGTGCTTCTCTTGTGCGTCTTTTCTTTCTCATATACAGACACTCATGGTTGGATTTAGGGTCCACCTTAATCCGGGATAATCTCATCTCGTGATCCTTAACTACATCTGCAAAGACTCTTTATACCAAAGGGTCCCATTCTGAGGTTCCAGATGAACATCTTATTCAAGCCACTACAGTTACATCCTAAAAGTTTAGGGTTTTGCCATTCACATATAGCTCTTCAATCTATCTATAATTAATGTATTCCTGTGTATGGTATGAGGTAAAGGCTTTTTTTAAAGATTTATTTATTTATTATTTTAGAGGGCAGAGAGGGGTAGAAGTAGAGGGAGAGAATCTCAAGCAGACTCCCCGCTGAGCATGGAGCCTAACACAGGGCTCAATCTCATGACCCTGAGATTATGACCTGAGCCAAAATCAAGAGTCAGAAGCTTAAACGACTAAACCACCCATGCACCCTTGAGGTAAAAGTTCTTTGTCCAATTGTTCCAGGACCATATATTGAAAAGACAGTCCTTTCCTGTAGGAAATGATCTGCAGGACCATTCTCAGAAACCAAGTACTGATACAGCTGTACTCTAAGCTCTTTATTCAATCTATTTCTGAGGCAATTTCACAGTCATAGTTACTGTGATGTTATAAAAATTCTTGGTAGCTGGTAGAACAAATCCTTAAATAATGTTTTATCTTCAAGGATGTCTTGGCTTTCCTTGGCCCTTTCCTTCAGCCAAGTACCACAAAACAAAACAAATATTCTGTTGAGAATAACTGAGGTTATTTTAAGTCTATAAATCCACTTGGAGATAATTAAGATCTTTAAAATATAGGACTTCGACTCCAGGAACATGGATACATGTACTTATTTAGATCTTTATTGCCTCCTAATAAGCTTTTTTTTTTTAATTCTTATGTTAATCCCCATACATTACATCATTAGTTTTAGATGTAGTGTTCCATGATTCATTGTTTGTGCATAACACCCAGTGCTCCATGCAGAATGTGCCCTCCTCAATACCCACCACCAGGCTAACCCATCCTCCCACCCCCCTCCCCTCTAGAACCCTCAGTTTGTTTTTCAGAGTCCATCGTCTCTCATGGTTTGTCTACCCCTCCCGATTTCCCCCGCTTCATTCTTCCCCTCCTGCTACCTTCTTCTTCTTCTTCTTTTTCCTTAACATATACTGCATTATTTGTTTCAGAGGTACAGATCTGTGATTCAACAGTCTTGCACAATTCACAGCGCTTACCAGAGCACATACCCTCCCCAGTGTCTATCACCCAGTCACCCCATCCCTCCCACCCCACCCCCCACTCCAGCAACCCTCAGTTTGTTTCCTGAGATTAAGAATTCCTCATATCAGTGAGATCACATGATACATGTCTTTCTCTGTTTGACTTATTTCGCTCAGCATAATACCCTCCAGTTCCATCCACGTCGTTGCAAATGGCAAGATCTCATTCCTTTTGATGGCTGCATAATATTCCATTGTATATATATACCACTTCTTCTTTATCCATTCATCTGTCGATGGACATCTTGGCTCTTTCCATAGTTTGGCTATTGTGGACATTGCTGCTATAAACATCGGGGTGCACGTACCCTTTTGGATCCCTACTTTTGTATCTTTGGGGTAAATACCCAGTAGTGCAATTGCTAGATCATACGGTAGCTCTATTTTCAACTTTTTGAGGAACCTCCATACTGTTTTCCAGAGTGGCTGCACCAGCTTGCATTCCCACCAACAGTGTGGGAGGGTTCCCCTTTCTCTGCATCCCCACCAACATCTGTCGTTTCCTGACTTGTTAATTTTAGCCAGTCTGACTGGTGTGAGGTGGTATCTCATTGAGGTTTTGATTTGGATTTCCCTGATGCCGAGCGATATTGAACACTTCTTTATGTGTCTGTTGGCCATTTGGATGTCTTCTTTGGAAAAATGTCTGTTCATGTCTTCTGCCCATTTCTTGATTGGATTCTTTGTTCTTTGGGTTTTTGTTGAGTTTGATGAGTTCTTTATAGATTTTGGATACTAGCCCTTTATCTGTCATTTGCAAATATCTTCTCCCATTCTGTCGGTTGTCTTTTGGTTTTGTTGACTGTTTCTTTTGCTGTGCAAAAGCTTTTTATCTTGATGAAGTCCCAATAGTTCATTTTTGCTCTTGCTTCCCTTGCCTTTGGAGATGTTTCTAGGAAGAAGTTGCTGCGGCTGAGGTCAAAGAGGTTGCTGCCTGTGTTCTCCTTTAGGATTTTGATGGACTCCTGTCTCACATTGAGGTCTTTCAACCATTTGGAGTCTATTTTTGTGTGTGGTGTAAGGAAATGGTCCAGTTTCATTCTTCTACATGTAGCTATCCAATTTTCCCAACACCATTTGTTGAAGAGACTGTCTTTTTTCCATTGGACATTCTTTCCTGCTTTGTCAAAGATGAGTTGACCATAGAGTTGAGGGTCCATTTCTGGGCTCTCTATTCTGTTCCACTGATATATGTGTCTGTCTTTGTGCCAGTACCATGCTGTCTTGATGATGACAGCTTTGTAATAAAGCTGGAAGTCCGGAATTGTGATGCCGCCGGCTTTGCTTTGCTTTTTCAACATTCCTCTGGCTATGCGGAGTCTTTTCTGGTTCCATACAAATTTTAGGATTATTTGTTCCATTTCTTTGAAAAAAGTGGATGGTATTTTGATGGGGATTGCATTGAATGTGTAGATTGCTCTAGGTAGCATTGACATCTTCACAATATTTGTTCTTCCAATCCATGAGCATGGAACGTTTTTCCATTTCTTTGTGTCTTCCTCAATTTCTTTCATGACTATTTTATAGTTTTCTGAGTACAGATTCTTTGCCTCTTTGGTTAGATTTATTCCTAGGTATCTTATGGTTTTGGGTGCAATTGTAAATGGGATGGACTCCTTAATTTCTCTTTCTTCTGTCTTGTTGTTGGTGTATAGGAATGCCACTGATTTCTGTGCATTGATTTTATATCCTGCCACTTTACTGAATTCCTGTATGAGTTCTAGCAGTTTTGGGGTGGTGTCTTTGGGGTTTTCCACATAAAGTATCATATCATCTGCAAAGAGTGAGAGTTTGACTTCTTCTTTGCCAATTTGGATGCCTTTGATTTCTTTTTGTTGTCTGATTGCTGTGGCTAGGACTTCCAATACTATGTTGAATAGCAGTGGTGATAGTGGACATCCCTGCCGCGTTCCTGACCTTAGGGGGAAAGCTCTCAGTTTTTCCCCATTGAGAATGATATTCGCTGTAGGTTTTTCATAGATGGCTTTTATGATATTGAGGTATGTACCCTCTATGCCTATACTCTGAAGATTTTTGATCAAGAAAGGATGCTGTACTTTGTCAAAGGCTTTTTCTGCATCTATTGAGAGGATCATATGATGCTTGTTCTTTCTTTTGTTAATGTATTGTATCACGTTGATTGATTTGCGGATGTTGAACCAACCTTGCAGCCCAGGGATAAATCCCACTTGGTCGTGGTGAATAATCTTTTTAATGTACTGTTGGATCCTATTGGCTAGTATTTTGGTGAGAATTTTTGCATCCATGTTGATCAGGGATATTGGTCTGTAATTCTCCTTTTTGATGGTGTCTTTGTCTGGTTTTGGGATCAAGGTAATGCTGGCCTCATAAAATGAGTTTGGAAGTTTTCCTTCCATTTCTATTTTTTGGAACAGTTTCAGAAGAATAGGTATTAATTCTTCTTGAAATGTTTGGTAGAATTCCCCTGGGAAGCCATCTGGCCCTGGGCTTTTGTTTGTTGGGAGATTTTTGATGACTGCTTCAATTTCCTTAGTGGTTATGGGTCTGTTCAGGTTTTCTATTTCTTCCTGGTTCAGTTTTGGTAGGTGATACATCTCTAGGAATGCATCCATCTCTTCCAGGTTATCTAATTTGCTGGCATAGAGTTGTTCATAATATGTTCTTATAATTGTTTGTATTTCTTTTGTGTTGGTTGTGATCTCTCCTCTTTCATTCATAATTTTGTTGATTTGGGTCATTTCTCTTCTCTTTTTGATAAGTCTGGCCAGAGGTTTATCAATCTTGTTAATTCTTTCAAAGAACCAGCTCCTAGTTTCATTGATCTGTTCTACTGTTCTTTTAGTTTCTATTTCATTGATTTCTGCTCTGATCTTTATGATTTCTCTTCTCCTGCTGGGTTTAGGCTTTATTTGCTATTCTTTCTCTAGCTCCTTTAGGTATAGGGTTAGGTTGTGTACTTGAGACCTTTCTTGTTTCTTGAGAAAGGCTTGTATTGCTATATACTTTCCTCTTAGGACTGCCTTTGCTGCATCCCAAAGATTTTGAACAGTTGTGTTTTCATTTTCATTGGTTTCCATGTATTTTTAAAATTCTTCTTTAATTTCCTGGTTGACCCATTCATTCTTCAGTAGGATGCTCTCTAGCCTCCATGTATTTGAGTTCTTTCCGACTTTCCTCTTGTGATTGAGTTCTAGTTTCAAAGCATTGTGGTCTGAAAATAGGCAGGGAATGATCCCAGTCTTTTGGTACCGGTTGAGACCTGATTTATGACCTAGGATGTGATCTACTCTGGAGAATATTCCATGGGGACTAGAGAAGAATGTGTATTCCGTTGCTTTGGCGTGGAATGTTCTGAATATGTCTGTGAAGTCCATTTGGTCCAGTGTGTCATTTAAAGTCTTTATTTCCTTGTTGATCTTTTGCTTAGACAATCTGTCCATTTCAGTGAGGGGGGTGTTAAAGTCCCCCACTATTATTGTATTGTTGTTGATGTGTTTCTTTGCCTCCTAATACGCTTTTATACTTTTCTTTTCAGCAGTCTTTTTTTTTTTTTAAGATTTTATTTATTTATTTGAGAGAGAGAGAATGAGAGACAGAGAGCACGAGAGGGAAGAGGGAAGAGGGCAGAGGGGGAAGCAGACCCCCCGCTGAGCAGGGAGCCCGATGTGGGACTCGATCCCGGGACTCCAGGATCATGACCTGAGCCGAAGGCAGTCGCTTAACCAACTGAGCCACCCAGGCGTCCCCTTTTCAGCAGTCTTGCACACCTTTTTTTGGATTAGTGTTATATATTTTTATGTTATCTTAAATGATATCTCTTAAATTTTTTATTTAAAATTATTTAATGAGATATATAGGAATAAAACATAATTGTGTGTGTGTGTGTATGTTTGGCTAAAGATGAATTTTAGTTGTTCTCTTTGCCTATCTAGATTTTTTTTTAAATGGAACATATACAGCAGGAATTTTTAAATCTACTTTTTTGAGATATCATTTACACACTATAAAACACACTCAATTTTAAGTGTATGGTTCTGTGAATCTCTCAATATGTGTACACCTGTGTAACCACTACCACAACCAAGATACAGAACATTTCCATCACCCTGGAAAATTCCCTGAGCCCTTTCCCAATTAATCCTTACCCCCGACAATGGCCCCAGGAAACTATTCATCTGTTGACTGTCATTATAGATAGTCTTTTTTAGAGTTTCATATAAATTAAATCAATATGTAATCTTTCATATCTGGCTTGCTTTATTCAGGAAAATTACTTTAGCAAATTACATACAACAATACATTAAAAAGATCATTCACCACAATCAGATGGGATTTATTCCTGGGATGCAAGGATGGTTCCACATACACAAATCAATAAAATCATGATCATCTCAGTAGATGCCACAAAGCATTTGACAAGATTCAACATCCATTTATGATTAAAAAAAAAACCTCTTAACAAAATGGGACTATAGAGAATATACCTCAACATAATAAAGGCCATATATGAAAACCCACAGTTAATACCATCCTCAATGATGAAAAACTAAGAGCTTTCCCTCTAATGTCAGGAACAAAACAAGGACGTCCACTCTTACCACTTTTATTTGACATAGTACTAGAAGTTCTAGCCAGCAATCAAATAAGAAAAATAAATAAAATACATCCATACTGGTAAGAAGAAGTTAAACTGTCACCATTTGCAGATGACACGATACTATACATAGAAAATCCTAAAGATTCCACCAAAAAAACCCCTAGAAGTAATAAACCAATTCAGTAAAGTGGCAGGACACAAAAAGAAATTAGTAGTTTCTATACACTAACAAGGAAGTTGCAGAAAGAGAAATTTTAAAAAATAACACCACCATTTATAATTGCACCAAAAAGAATGAAATACCTAGGATTAAACTTAACCAAGAAGGTAAAAGACCTGTTCTCTGAAATTTATAAAACACTTATGAAATAAATTGAAGATGACACACAAAAAAATGGAAAGATAGTCCATGTTCATCGATTGGAAGAATTAATATTGTAAAAATGTCCATTACCCAAAGCAATCTACAGATTCAATGCAATTCCTATCAAAATACCAACAGCATTTTTTGCAAAACTAGAACAAATAATACTAAAATTTGTGTGGAACCACAGAAGACCTTGAATAGCCAAAGCAATCCTGAGAAAGAAGAACAAAGCTGGGGGTATCACAATTCTAGATGTCAAGATATACTACAAAGCTGTGTGTAATCAAAACAGTATGGTGCTGGCACAAAAATAGACATATAAATCAGTTGAACAGGATAGAGACCACAGAAATAAACTCACATTTATATGGCCAATTAATATATGACAAAGGAGGCAACAATATACAATGGGGAAAAGACAGTTCTTTCAATTAATGGTGCTGGGAAAACTGGACAGCTATATGTAAAAGAATGAAACTGGACCCCTTTCCAACACCATACACAAAAATAAACTCAAAATGTATTAACGACCTAAATGTGAAACTTAAAACCATAAAAATCCTAGAAGTGAACACAGGAGTAATTTCTCTGACATTAGCTAGAGCAATATTTTTCTAGATATGTCTTCTAAGGCAAAGGAAACAAAAGCAAAAATTGGGACTACATCAAAATAAAAAGCTTCTCCACAGTGGAAGAAACCATCAACAAAACAAAAAGGTAACCTATTGAGTGGGAGAAGATAACTGCAAATGATATATCCAATAAGGAGTTAATAGACAAAATATATACATTAAAAAACTCATACAACTCAACACCAAAAAAACAATCTGATTAAAAAACGGGCAGAGGACCTGAATAAACATTTTTCCAAAGACAGACAGATGGCCTGCAGATACATGAAAAGATGCTCAATATCACTCAGCATCAGGGAAATACAAGTCAAAACTACAATGAGATACCACCACACATCTGTCAGAATGGCTAAAATTAACAACCAGGAAACAACAGATGTTGGTGAGAATGAGGAGAAAGGGGAACCCTCTTATACTGTCGATGGGAATGCAAGCTGGTGCAGCCACTCTGGAAAACAGTATGGAGGTTCCTCAAAAAGTTAAAAATAGAGCTACCCTACAATCTAGCAATTGCACATTTACCTTTAGATCTTAAAAGGATTTCAGATATTACCTAAGAAAAATTTCATTTTGCAGATAAAGAAATTAAAGTGAATTTTCAGGTGAAATTGAAGTTTTGTGAACTTAAAATACTTAGGAAGTATTTTGAAAGTTGCCAATAGAAATGACTACTCTAATATGTATATCAGAAAAAGCAAAGGTAATGTGGTGGTTATCAAATTTTAACATGTGTAAGCTTCTCCTGGGGGAGTTTGTTAGAATTTTAGATACCTAGGCCTGCCTCCAGAAATACTGATTCACCATAGCCGGAGTGAAGACCAAAACTACATGTTTTTAACAAATACCACCAGGTAAGTTTAATACAGATGATTTGCAGACCAGTTTGAGAAATAGTTATAGTGGAATGGAACTGCATTCAGAATTCTAGTTCCTGGCCCCATGATTTGGTCACTGGGAGACTTTGTGTAAATCACTAATTAAAAACAAATAATATTCTGCTTCCACCCATGAAAGCAGGTTCCCTTTTATTCTTCTAGTGATCCATTTCATAGACAGTATAAATTATCCATAGGAAATAATGTTGCCTTCCGTCTTCTCAGTGGGGAGTCTAGATGAAGCTCTCTAGCCAAGGATAAAAGAGAAGAGACATTCTTGCCATTCCAGGCAGACACAGTACCCTGATGAAGAAGTAATTGGTTCCATCATCTTGGGGTGGGGGAGATGCCTCTGAGGAAGTCAGGGAGGAACAGTTTATTTACTGAGTTATAGCATATTTAACACATACTAAGGTATGTGGCCTTCTTAATTCAAGCTGCCCAGAAGAGGACTATAGGGCCCTCTATTTTAGGCTAACCGGATGCGCTCCTGGCTCTTAATGAGAGTTACTGTATTTGTGGCTTGACTCTCCCTGTGCAGTTAAGCCACTCAACGTTCATATTTCTAAGACGGCATGTTTTTCTGAACTGCAATGTAACCAATTTGCATCACCTTATTGAAGCATATAGCCTTCTCATGCATACAGGATCTTGTATGCCACAGAGGTCGGTTTGAATTTTATTTTCTGTGCATTGCGAAGGCAATGAGGGGTTTTAGACAAAGGAATGACATAGTCTGATCTACAGTTTTGAAAAGTTGACCTGGTTGTATGTGAATGAATAGTGTGGGCATAGGAACAGAAGCAGGAAGACAATTAGGAGGCTTCTGCACTAATCCAACAGAGATGATGATGACTGGAAATAGGGTGTTGACAATGAGGCTGGAGAGATATGGGTACATTTGAGATAGATTTGGAAGAAAACTTGACAGCACT
The DNA here is from genome assembly GCF_029215605.1 of Mirounga angustirostris. Taxonomy (NCBI): domain Eukaryota; kingdom Metazoa; phylum Chordata; class Mammalia; order Carnivora; family Phocidae; genus Mirounga; species Mirounga angustirostris. The sequence goes on from NW_026991723.1 coordinate 24,942,411, forward strand.
TGCTAAGAGATGGCATGTTGAAAGGCAAAGATCAATGACAACATAAGCATGTGGATGGATATTCGTATCATTTGTGGAGACAGGAAAAATTGGAGGGGTGATAAAATAATTTTGAGATGTCTCTTAAAATATCCGAGTAAGGATAAGTATAGTTGACCCTTAACACAGGTTTGAACTGCATGGATCCACACATATGTGGATTTTTTCAATACAGTACAGTTCTGTAAATGTATTTTTCTTCATGATTTTAATAGCATTTTCTCTAGCTTATTGTAAGAATACACTATATAATACACATAACATACAAAATATGTGTTAATTGACTATGTTAACAGTAAGGTTTCCCGTCAACACCAGGTTATCAGTAGTTTAGTTTCTGGGGAGTCAAAATCATGTGCAAATTTTCGACTGTGCATGAGGTCAATGCTCCTAACCCAGGAGTTGTGCAAGGGTCAACTGTAATTGAATGTGTTATCTGTAGCCAACCTATCTTTGAGAAGCCAGGTATGGAAATATAAGTTTGAGAGGCATGAACATATTGCTAGTATTTAAAGCACAGTAATGGATGAACTCACTAAGCAGCATGAGGAAGGTAGACAATGCAGAACGAAGTCATGGAGCACCATAATATTAAGAAGTCAGACAAGGAAGATCTTGCAGAGGAGACCATAAGGCGTAGCAAGCAAGATAGGAAGAAAATGAGAATTTGATGATGTAGATGCTTTGCTGATGTATTCTTTCTAGGACTGCCATAACAAATTACCACAAACTTGTTGGCTTAAAATAACAAATTTATTCTCTCATAGTTCTGGAGGCTAGAAGTCTGAAATCAAAGTGTTGGCAGGGTCATGCCTCCACTGAATGCTCTTGGGAAGAATTCTTCTTGGCCTTCCAGCTTCTGGTTGCCCCTGGCAATCTTTGGCATTCCTTGGCTGATACCTGCATCATCACTCCAATATTTTCCTCTGTTGTAACATGGCCTTCTTCCCTATGTGTATGTGTCCAAACCCCCCTCTCTTTTCTCTTACAAAGAGAACGGTCACTGGATTAGGGCCCACTCTAATACAGTATGACCTCATCTTAACTTGATTTCATCTGCAAAGACCCTGAGTCCAAATAAGGTCATGTTCACAGGTATCAGGGGTTAGGACCTGAACAGATCTTTTGAGGGGAAGGTGCACAATTGAACCCATTATGGCTGGATACTGTCAATTTGTGATCAGTATCTGTTCTCACTTTCTTCAAAAGGAAAAGGTAGAAACTGTCAGTCTCTTAAAGCCTGGGGTCATTCTCCATATTCTGTTGATCAAAGAACACTCTTGAACTACCCAGATTCAAGGGACAGGGACACAAAACCCCTCACCTTTCTGTCATGTCATTGCAACCTCAGCTCCAAGTCCAGGATGTCAGCATCTAAATCAGGCCCAGGTGTAGTTCTTCTCAATTCCAATCTCCAGAGAATTGAGAGGCAAGTTATCTACCCCCTGCCCACAAACAGGATAACCACAATAGACACTTCTACTCAGAAAGGAGGAAATTATGAGACACTCAACAGTTACTGGTCTACTTAGCAAATCTGAACTCTAGTGAGGCGTATGTTGCCAATCCCTTGATTAGAGCCTTTCGGCTCTGTTCTTGGCTCCTCTCTGAGTCACCCTTATTTTTTCTTAAAAAACAGCCCTTATTTACATCTGGGTAGCTTCCTCAGACTGCTTCCTGCCAGTAGAAGTTTGATGATCCAAAGGTGTCTCTTTTATTTTGTATTGTTCTTATCCCTTTCAGTTCAAGCTGGTACAGTGCCTTTAAATTTTTTGTGTATTTCTTGTAATCATCTTCATTAGACAAAAAACATATCCATACCTGTTTTGAAGAAAAAACTTCTCTACTCTGTGCTGTCCATAAGGCTGTAGCACAATGCCCTTAGGATTCTTTGTAGCTCTGCCAGGCACTCCCTAAGTCTTTGAAGTCTTAACCAAGGGTCTTAAACAAGTACACCTTTGAGATCTTTATCCTGAAATCTTTATTGTTATCCCTCTGATTTTATCTTTGCCCTAAAGCCATTTATTATTTTGAAAATCTTTGGCAGGGAAAGTCTGAGTTTATTTTTGAACCCAACAATTCCTGGCTCCTTTATATTTTCTTCAAATTCTGCTCAAGAACTTGTTCCTTTAGTTCATCAATTTCTTCCTGTATTGTAGCACAGGCCATTACAAAACACCAATTGTAACTCTATATTGTCTGAAAAACCTTCCCAGCCAGACTTACCTTCATGAGATTTTCTATGCTACTACAGCCAATAATGTTGCCAATCTCTTGTCATTTCAGAACAAGAAGCCCTTTTCCAGCTTTCAATAACATTTGTCTCCCTGTCTTTTAAGCTCTCACCAAAAGTCTCAAGTCCCTTCCACACTCATTAAGAAGACCCTTAGGATCTTTCCACCTTTTGCCAACACCAATATCATATGCACCGAGTTTTATTACATTACCATTCTTCCAAGAAACAAATTTTGCCTTGGTTATTTATTGGTGCATAACAAACTATTCTCAAACTGAGTACCTTAAGACAACAATTTGTTATCTCTCACTGTGCTATGGGCTGTCTGGGCAGTTCTCACTTGATATCTCTCATGCAGTTGCAGTCAGAACGCAGCTCAGGCTGGGGTCATAATGAAGCCCTGACTGGGAGAGATGTCCAAAATGACTAGCTCACATGGCCTACCATTGCTGCTGGCCATTGGCTAGGCTGTGGTCATCAACCAGAGTGCCTATAGGTAGTCTTCCATGTAACTTGAATTTTTTTTATAGCATAGAGGCCTCAAAATAGTTACACATGGTATTTGGCTTTCCACATAGGGAGCACTTCAAGAGGGTAGAAGTGGAAGTTGCCGGTGCCTTAAGGCCCAGGCTTAAAAACAGGTATAGTGTTATTTTTGCTGTATTCTATTGGCTAAAGCAGTCACAGAATACACCCAGATGCAAGAGGAGGAATCATAAATGCCACTTCTTGATAGAAGATAGGTCAAATAATTCCTGGCCAAATTAGAGGAAGGGGCAGTTCAGAGTATTTGTGTGTGATTTTCACACACACAGGCATGCGCACACACACACACACACACACTTTCCCTGAATCTGTTTTTCTCTTTTGCCATTTAGCCCAGTAGTTTTCAACCTGCATGGCTGCTGTTTTTAAATCATCTGGAGAACTGATTTACTATAATATTCCATGACAACTTTGTTTGCTATCTTATAAGCATAAAAGGCTGATATTCAGAAATGAGAAAAAGAACCCATTATTCTGACCAAAAAATAATACTTTGCTAATAAGTCTAGATGTTAATAGTATGACTAGCATTTTCCTTTATAAAAACCAAAAAAGGTATCTTAATGTATATATTATTTCTTAGTATATACAGTGTTACTGATTGGGTAACTAGACATAAATGTTAGGTCTGGTAAGATTAAAATCACTGGCTCAAAATGAACTACAGTGTTGAAAAAGAGTAACTAAAATTCTAATTGCCAGCTGTTTTCCTCCAGCAATAGTTGGCTTAATGATAGCAACTTGAAACAGTTATTTAAAAATGTCAGCCCAGTCTGCAATAAAACTTTGTACAATAAAGTGGTGGGTATAGATCCATTAAAGAAGAAAATAGAACAAATAGAATTTTTAGTTCCTTCTTTTCCATATGACACACCAGCTTGTTCAGACAAACTCTCCAGTTTATAAAAGCTAAAATGTGGAAGGAATTCATAAAAGCATTGAAGGCCTGACAAAGGAGGAGGTCACCAAGTCAATCACTCAAAGAAAAGGAGGAAAAGAGATAAGCAGAAATACAGAAGGTTTGTCAGACTGGGATTTTTAAAAAGTACAAAATGCTATTCAGAAGAGAGATATTTAAAATATAAGGACAAAACAAACTAGTGATAGTCACTTTGTAAAAATAAAATCACCACGGGGCCGCCTGGGTGGCTCAGTTGGTTGAGCGACTGCCTTCGGCTCAGGTCATGATCCTGGAGTCCTGGGATTGAGTCTCGCATCGGGCTCCCTGCTCAGCAGGGAGTCTGCTTCTCCCTCTGACCCTCATGATCTCTCTATCTCATTCTCTCTCTCAAATAAATAAATAAAATCTTTAAAAATAAAATAAAATAAAATAAAATCACCAGGAAGATAGGAAAAAACTCAAATTTGTATGTACCTCAAAAGAACTGACAAACATAAAGTAGACAAATCCATAATCACAGATTTAACATATCTCTCAGTAACTGATAGGACAGAGGGTAGAATCATTGAGGATACATCAGATTTCAAGAAACTTGATCTAACTGGGCATATACAGAATATCGCACACAACAACTATAGAATACACATTCTTTTTAAGCCTACACATAACACTTACTAGGTAGGTCACATATTGGTGCCTACAGCAAATCTTAACAAATATCAAAGCATGTTCACTTATCCCATTTAAATTTTTTTTTAAAGATTTATTTATTTATTTATTTGAGAGAGAGAGAATGAGAGAGAGCACATGAGAGGGGGGAGGGTCAGAGGGAGAAGCAGACTCCCTGCCGAGCAGGGAGCCCGATGCGGGACTCGATCCCGGGACTCCAGGATCATGACCTGAGCCGAAGGCAGTCGCTTAACCAACTGAGCCACCCAGGCGCCCATCCCATTTAAATTTATGTGCAGCTGTATGTCAATTATATCTCAATAGAGTTATGTTTTAAAAAACTAATTTTATACATGATGGTACAATCAGTGCTCACTATATATACTGAGGTATGGAGAAGAAAATTATCGCTTCCTTAACAAATTCACAATGAGGAGCATACTATATTTAATATTTATAAAATAATTCACATCTTAATTTGTAATATGAATATCAAAAAAGTTAATATTGAAAATGTCACCAGAACAATATGACATGGTTAATGGAAGTAAAACTTCTAAAATTTTTTAAATGGGAAGTAAAACAAGGGAAACATCAAGCTGGTTGGTTAAATTTTACAAGTTTTCTTGCAGCCATACAGTCATATGATTCACAATGCTACCTTCTCTGCACCAGTTCTATTGGAATGAAGGGTTCTGGATTGAAAGACAAAACAAAACTTCCACATCCAGGAGATGTCTCTTAAAAATCAACATAATTCAACTGAACATGTCAATAAGTTGGGTCAGTTAATACAACCTACTCCCATAACAGCTAAATTACTTAACAAGTAGTAGTGTTTTTCCTTTTTCTTAATTTCAAAAAACAGTACATTAGATAAGATCTGGGGGGGAAAACAACCCATAATTCCCCATAATCCCCCTATCCCAACACAGTTTTATTTCAGAATTACTACTTTCCAGTTTGTCCATGTGCACATATATTTTCACATAGCTACAACCAGTTTAAAAGTTTTTATTTTGTTTTTATATTTAAATGCTGGTCAACATAGTCCATGTTTTTAGTCATCTTAATTATACTTTTTAAAAGGCTGCATAATTATTCCCACTGATGTGTTATATTATTTAGTCATTCAAATTGGATCTTGGGTGAGACACTGAAGTTAGACATTTGGGTTACTCCATGGTTCCCTACTATACATACTGTTATACCTGTCTAGATCTTTTAAAACTTATTCTTCTCTCAAATTATTTTCTAAGGGTAAATGATCCAATATCAGTATTAGTGGGTATAAATACTTTTCTGGCTCTTGAAACATTACCATAGTGCTTTTCCTAAAGGCAAAACCTAAAGTATAAGGCTGCTAACAGTATATATAATGGCATCCACTTCTTAGCAACCCCACTAGCTGTGGGCGCTCATGTTAGGTAACATTTTGAATTGAATTAAAAATTTACCCCAGGGGGTACCTGGGTGGCTCAGTCAGTTAAGCATCTGCCTTCAGCTCAGGTCATGATCTCAGGGTCCTGGGATTGAGCCCCGCATCGGGCTCCCTGCTCTGCGGAAGCCTGCTTCTCCCTCTCCCTCTCCCCCTGCTTGGGTTCCCTCTCCCGCTGTGTCTCTCTCTGTCAAATAAATAAATAAAATCTTTAAAAAAAAATTTACCCCAGGAAAACTCAATGACAGATTTTAGAGAATCTTAGACTATCTTTCACTTACCATCTTACATGTTGCTTCAGTAATTTTTCATTCCCATGGTGTATAAAAGCTAAGTCATTGAAGTTTACTAATGTCTGTGTCATTAAATTGTGTTTCTTTTCTTTTTTTTTGAAGATTTTATTTATTTATTTGACAGAGAGAGAGAGAGAGAGAGAGAGATCACAAGTAGGCAGACAGGCAGGCAAAGGGAGAGGGACAAGCAGACTCCTTGCTGAGCACGGAGCCCCATGCGGGCCTGGATCCCAGGACACTGGGATCACGACCTGAGCTGAAGGCAGCCGCTTAACTGACTGAGCCACTCAGGTGCCCCAAATTGTGTTTCTTCTTTAAATCCTTCAATTCTGCTCAAACATTCTTAAATTGTTATATGGAAAGGGTTATATAATTCCACTAACAGAGAGCAGCTTAGCTTATAATTAAAAATCACAGAGGGTTGATAAGGCAACCAAATTGTGTGATGGCAAGAAAATACCTAACTGGTGGACTCACAAGACCATTCCTCACCCTCACCCCCAATCTCTTTGTTATCTTGACTGGCTCCTTTGTGTTCATGAACACTGCAAAGGTCTCCTTGGTCCCACATAAAAACAAACCAATCCTCATTCAATCCTGTGGCCTCTTCAAGGTACCTTCGGGCCCCTTTAATTGCTAAAAGTGTTAAAGAGTTTAACTTTTTCCTCAATGCCTTGCTCTGTGCCACTGAAGAACTATTTTGAAGGTCATTAATATGTCCTTTAGCTGTCCTATAGTTTTTCCTTGGGCTTATAAACAGACCTCTCAACAACATTCATGACCATGCCACCCACTTTTCTGACCACTACCATTCCCGAAGTCTGTCCTCAGCAATACTTCTCTTCAAAAACTTTTGCCTTTGAGTGTGTCAACTATTCATACAACTCAATTGTACACATTACAATTCATACTGTTAACACCAGTCAAAGGACTATATTCCTAACTTGATGGACTCTACTTTTAGTTGCTCTGTGGGCAAATCCAGTTTAAGAAGTCAAAGCCAATTCTGTCCATCACGCTACATTCATTCCTCCATCAGTCCACCCTGCTAATGGCACTATCATTCTCACTCTCATTTCGGCATGAGATCTTGTTTTCATCTCTGACACCCTTGTTCATCTTGTTTTCATCTCTGACGCCCTTGTTCATTTTCTCACTCCACACAAGTTTGCTAGATTCCACTCTGGGAATGTTTTTTACTCCATTTTCTGAATCCTACTGCCACCTCTCTAGTTCAGATCCTCTTTATTCCATATTTCTATTACTGGAGCTTCTTTGACACTCTCTTCCAAATTACTTCTTCTATAATTTGCTATTACATCACTGCCATTTCAATCTTCCTAAAGGGCAACAGGGATTACATCACTCCTTGTTCATAAACTTGCCCATGCCTACCAGATTATGTAGAGATTTCTTAATCTGAAATTTAAGATGAATGATAGCTATCCCCAAACCACCTCTCTGGCTATCTCATTACTGTCCTATACTCTAAGCAAAATGAAGGCAATCTCTTTCCTCAACGCATTCTTTATCTTTCTGTTCCTTGAACACTCCATTGTTTTTCCTTTTTCCATCTTTTTTATTTTCCTTTTTCATTACATGACCTATACACTTAAAAGCTGCTTGTCCTTCAGGAAGCAGTTACAAAATACTATTTTTCCTATAAGTAACATTTGGCTTTCCTCCTTATGGAATCCACTGTATTCTATCTTGAATTTTAGTTATCATGTGCTATGTTTTTTTATTCCTGTTAGACTGAAAATAATTTGAAGGAAGAGACTGCATCTTAGTTTTTTTAACCCAGTACTTTCACTAGCTGTTCTCATTTGATATCCAATTTCACACTGTTCAATCATTTATTGAATATTCACTATGAGTCAAGGTCATACAACTAATAATAGAAGTGGGACTTCAACAGAGTTCTAGTTCCTCTGGCTTTACTAACACACAAATACAGAAAATGTAAAAAAATCCCACAGATCTCGAAAATATTTGCTGAATTTAATTAACCAGCTATATTGTCATAATCATATTTTAAGTAAGACCTTATTAATGGAGTTTGAAATAATTAAAATAAATTGCCTAAGATACCCCTTTAAAATGGTAAGATGCATTTTCTTCTGTACTCCAACAGCAATTTGAATATAACAGTATTATTTATTAGAATATTTTATGAGTATTTCTTTACATTTCTGTTTTCTTCCAATTGACTGTGGATATATTTGCATCTCTAGTACTTAGCACAACACCTGGCACATGATAAGCTATCAATAATTTCAATGAACATTCAGGAAATGGAAAAGAATCTAAATAATAATATATATTAAAACAGAATGTCCAAGAAATCAATTTAATAGAAAAGAAACTCCAGGGCCGCCTGGGTGGCTCAGCTGTTAAGCGTCTGCCTTCAGCTCGGGTCATGATCCCAGGGTCCTGCTCAGCAGGAAGCCTGCCTCTCCCTCTCCCACTCCCCCTGCTTGCGCTCTCTCTTGCTGTGTCTCTCTCTGTCAAATAAATAAAATCTTAAAAAAAAAAAAAAAAAGAAACTCCAATTAATCACTGATTGTCTTTTCTCTTTCCTACTAGATAAAGCTTTCCCCGATGAAACTAAAGTATCAGCCTACAAGTGATAGATTAAGCCATGGAAGTAGATATATCAGTCAAGGAAAAAGAATTCAGGGAGAAAAATAGAGCAATGCATACAGTACTCCAGAGAATACCCATCTCAAAAGAGGATGATCAATGAAGTTTTCTATGTGCCCAGGTGATTTTAAATCAATATACACCAGTAGAAAATGGCATATCTGTTTAGCGTCTACTATGTGCCAGGCACTGTGCTAGAGGTTAGATAATGTACTAAATGGATAATACGCAGGCATCCAAAGCAGATGACACAGTGTGCTTTGATAATTCAGTTCATAAACTACTTGGGTAATTCAGTTATAATTGAAATTATTCAAGTTCTGTCTAGCTTGTTCATATAGGACAACATTAGAAATTTGATTTTGTTCATCAGAGTTGAAAAATGTGGCATCATGGAATATGACCATATAAATTTAATGAAATATTTAGGTTCTAATGGCACCTATTCTTAATCAAAGTTAAAATTAGGAAAAAACTATCTAAAAAAAGCTTTACCACTTTATTAAATAATTATTCAGTATCCATTCTGTGCCACACAAAGGACTAAGTGCTGGGAATATAGGGAAAAATAAGAAGTCACAATTCTTTGCAAGGTTCATGTAACCTCATGGAAGGACCCAGACATAAAAGCCATGATGACATTAAGTATTTTTTTCTTTCAAACACTTAACATGAAGTGGAATTTTTCATTTAATGCTGGTTTTAGAGGCCAAGGTCAGTATTTACGTATTCATTTTTGTTGTAGAACCAAAAAACCCTCTGTATTTTAATGAATCATATTTGTATTTCACTGACTATACTAAAAACAAAATCAATCCCATAAACTACTATTTATTTTAGCGATTGATGAAACCCATGAAAAATCTCTCATTCATTCCTCCCCCACTTCAATAGTTTTTCTTTTCTCAGTGTGTCATGCTTCTGTCCACAAGATAGACTGTTCTTTAAACAAGTATTTCAGCACAGATTTTGCTCCTTCTGCCTGGAATGCCTCTCAACAAATTTACAGCAAAGGTATCTACCCTCTAAAAACTATCTCATACAAGTTTTCTCAATTTCCAAACAATATGCTATCACACTAATATGTATGGTAATTACTTTTGCTGTTGTCTTTACACCTCCCCCACTTCTATGTCCCCTGAGCATAAGCTACTTGAGGGTATCCACCATTTTTCACTTATTTTGCAGGTCCTATAGGGTTTAGCATGCAGAAAGTGCTGAGTAAATATTCACTGAACTTAAACAATCCAATTAACTAATAATACTTTCACATTGTTTCTGAAAATTTAAAAAATCAAACATATTAATGGAAGAGTAAATTAATTTTATTGACTGATGAAAAACTAAAGTGATAAGAAGTATGGATAGTAAACAATAATCATTGAGTTCTGCTGGAATTCTATTTTTCTTCTTTTCACTTTAAGCCAAAAGGACATAAAATTATAGACTGTTAGTGAGCTAATCATTTTAAAGTTTCTTCAACAAAAACTGCATAGTTTAGCAGTTGCACAGCATTAAATATATACATTTTTGCAAAACCCTGAAAGTTTTAATTTTTGTGTTGACCTCAAAGGCTAATGGAATCACCTACACTGGTCGGATTCAGAGTTTCTTTTCCCTTTTCTGCCACCCTGTAAAGAAAAATAGGGCAAATTATTTAGGAAGTATCATTTTGGGGGCATTTTCATTTTAAGAATAAATGAGACCAAAGGCATTTTGAGTATGAGGAACAAGCAATCTTTTTGAGTTTGTTGTAAATTTGAATGTGCATACCACTGAATTATTTTTACAAGGTTATTTTTTTACAAATGGTTAAAGCAGGTTGTATGAAGCAGTTACTTCCACTTGAATTAGTTTAGACTCAGTAAGATCACCAATATTTTATTTTTAGAGCTCATTTGGACTGTCCCAGGTTTTTAAAAATATGTAATTTTTGATCAATACTAAAATAAACAATTTGCTTCATATAATCAGCAAATTTGCTAATTCAGTTCATTACCTTTTAGAATAATTCAATTTCTAATCCAAGTTAGTCTTGTTCATATTAGACAGCATTAGAAATCTGATTTTGTTCATCAGTGGGTTGAAAAGCAGGTTATACTTTTCATATTGCTCAGTGACATATATGAATCTGTATTTAATTTGCTCCAAATGAAACTCGACCTATGAAATTTTACTTGACCCAAGGAAAGAGGTAGGAGTTTAAAAGAAGTTTTTTACATAACTTTTAACATAACACTTTCTGCCTGACTCTAATTTAAAAAGCAAATACTCATTGTAGAAATACAGAAAGTACCAAGGTACAAAAAAGAAAATTAAAATCATCCTTAACTATTCAATTCCCCATTTTAACCATAAGTAACGGTTTGATGTATTTTCCTTACAATAATTTTATAGTTTTCTCCTCCATTTTTATAAATTATGGCAATGATACCCAAACTTAGTTGATCAATAGAATCACCTAAAGTGGTAATATTTTTCAAATTCTGATGTCTAGACTTTGTCCCGGATCTATTTATTTATAATTACCAGAAGTGGGCTGAACAACCTGTAATTCATAAAGTTCCCAAGTGATTCTTGGTCACTTTCGTGGTCAGCCAAGTTTGGGAACTAGAACTTGTCTGTGGAAGTGCATTTCTTAAACTGGTGGTTCTATCAGGGGCACATGGAATCCAGACCCATTTACTAGTGTTGGCAGCTACTCTTTGTTGCTTTCATCCTTGTTCTGCTCATAACTTCCCTCTTGGTGGTCACATACATTTCTACATCAACCTTTTTTATAAAAAAAAAATCAAGTATAAGAATGCCATTATTCATTCCTGACCAAATAAAAGTTTTGCACAGATTCATTCAGAGAAAAAAAAGTAGAAGAGAGTATATGGGACCTGAGATGTGTAATACCATGTATTAAAAACAAAATTTATTTCCTGTAGCAGGAAAATACAAATACATTTACTAAAAACTTTCCCACAAAGTAGATACCCACTATGCGTAAGTACCGGTGTTACACAGCTTAAAACTCTTACCTTGTTTTTCAACAAGATTAAAAACAAAAACAAAACAAAACAAAAAACCCCACACAAAATTCAAGAATCCTTTTTGAAGTCTCCCAGGCAAAGGGAATTCTCCTTCCTAGACTGATGAGAGGTCAAACCTGGGGCTGTTAAAACTTTTATGTTCTCCAGGCCAACAGTGGTGGCTTTCCAACCTTTTCGACTATGACCCCCCACATTAACACATTTTTATATCATGACTTAGACACACATACATACATACAAATATATGTGTGTGTGTGTATATACACATATATACATATACACATATATTGAAACAAAGAACTGATTTTTTTTTTTACTGCTTCGTCCAGAAAAAAATGCTGAATGCCAGCTTGTAAATGCAGAAGAAATAATAGAATTAGAAAAAGTCACTATTTTTGCAACCACCAAAATAATAACTGATACAAATATCATCAATGGAAGCTAAAACCACTGGGTAAAAAGAAAAGGATAGTCACACAATCTCAAAGTATCACTTCACATATTTATTAATTATAAAGGGGAAAAGATATCTTTACAATGCAGATATCTAGAAGAAACTGTTGTACCCAAGTGATCAAATTTATATAATAGGACAAATGTCATTATGTACTGTCCCTCAGTATGATTCACTGACACATATGCCACATCATGTACCAAGGATTTTACTTTAGTTATTGCTGTATGTACCAATATTTAGGATAACCTTAACATTTTCTAAAGTGTAAATTATACGACCAATAACAAAATTATTAATATGTTTGGCAAACAGATTTTGGACTGAATAAAATAGTGCTTTATTTTCACACAGTATCTATTCTAAATGTATTATTTGTGATAAGAACACTTTCAAAATTATAAAAGCATACCTGGTATTTGGCTAGTTCTGCTTGTAATACTTTCACTTTAGATCTTTCTTGTTCTAATGCGGCATGAAGTGAAGTCACCTAAAATCAAACATTCAATTTAAAAAAGGCTGTCTCTTTAGGCAAATACTCTTTAATTCTTAACATTTACTCACAATGATGAATTTGATTACTAGATGAACAGACATCAGAGGAGAACCACCTCCTGTCCACCAAGCACACACACAATTTCAGTTAAGCATTTTACTCAGTTATATACTAAAGATGAAGAGGAGAAGCTCACTATTCTAAGAGAAAATGCAGAGTAAGGATGGGAAGGGGAAAAGTCAAATCCATGAATAGGATAAATTCTATCTGCCCTTTTTATCTCTGAGTCTGCATCAAGTAAAACACAACCTTATCTTCCCTTAGTCTTCAGGACATAACTCCCTCCCTCAGAACAGTAAACAGAATCTTCATTCATTTGCTGTTACATGGTAATAATGGAGTATAATTTGTTTCACTTTATCACAGTGTTGATGGGCTGTATTTTTGTTTAACCAAGTTTCATAATTTAGGACTAAAGAAAAATAGCTTAAGAAAATCAGTCCTGTATATTTCAGTTTTTCTTACCTGTATAGTTAGCTCATTCTTGATACTTTGTGATTCATCAACTTGCAGAAGTATTTCTGCTTTATCTTTCACTGACAAGAAAGGAAAAACAGCAGTATAATCTTTTTAATCACTCAAATACTTGAACAATACTTTAGTGAACCAAGACAGCAGTGCAGTTGGGCAAAGATTAATTGTCCTTATACTGAATGAATGTATTTCTTAGTTTTATATAGCTCTTACTTTTTCACTGGTAAATTCTGATCATTATTACTACAGCAGTTTTTCTTGGAAATTTCACATTTTCTGTGGTGTTAAAATATTAATTGTATAGATATCTTGAAAGAAAATTTTTTCCCAGCTATTCTAAAGAGGACAAGTACAGAAACAATTTCTCATAGGAATAAAAAAAATATCTTGACTACTCTTAAAGCAAGATTTTAAAAGCAAGGTAGAATGTTTTTGTTTTGTTTTGTTTTGTTAAATTGTCAGGGCGAGCAGTACTGTAAGGCCCACAAAAATGATTTTGATTTGACTGTTCATACCAATAAAGCACCGTCAAGTAAATGTAGCTCATATGATAACTGATTACATACACCTGTGGTCTTTTAGAACTATCCCTTTTTCTAGAGGTTTTCCCTCTTTGGGGAAGCAAGAGATTTATCTACATTTCGGCCCCTAGGTTTCCTAAGCTTTAAAAATCTTCACATGGCTAACAACTTCTTTAACCCATAGTAATGATTATAATACATGAAAAACTAACTCGTCGACTTTGAAGACAAACTAGGAGAGACTGAAGAGGTAAAACTGTAATAAATTTAGTGAAGGAGGAAAAGATCAAATATATGAGTACTGTTATCACCACAGCTCTACCAATATAACACTGTAATTCAAATTTATCTGTCATAGTTTAATGCAGTGAAGTGAGACACTGCATCAAGAATCAAATCACAGTCTCTCAAGATTCAACTTGGTAACTTTTACATCCCTGCTCCCCAGAATTAGGCATAGTCACTTAGAACTAGTGATTTTTAAGAATTATGTAACATTTCAATTATAGTCAGTTTCCCAATAACATGCTTGTTTTGAAAACACATATTTGTTTCATTGAGATTGTTGTATTATGAAACAACTTGAACATAACATGAATTTTGCATTTGCTTGAGCATAATTTCACAAATACAGAAAACAGCACCCATGCACACACCTCAAATATCAACCAGCTATTTCTGTCCACTGTTAAGAACCACACCAACTTTCCATCCTTCCACTGCTTCATAGTAACACACAATCTGCGGACCCTCTGAGGCCTATTTCCTCAAGCAAACTTAAGGCAGTCTTTCAGGTAAAGTGCCATACTTATTATAGTATTTGTGTTTAACCACTTTAACATGTGTAAAACTGTGTTACTGTTTTTATTAGGCTCCCAACTTTTTTTAAATGTGTCTCTGATGAAGTTTTTTTTTTTTTGAGTGTTGCACCCTCCTAATCCCATTTCCCCATAAACCTTGTGGTTTTAATTGTGTGCTTTTGCAGAGATTGGTAATTTTTAAGAATATGTGTTGCGTTATAATGGAGCTGACTGTATTCACACTCACATTATAAATGCTAGCATATGTGTGCTCTAACGTAGTATATTTTTTATGTAATGGTTCTATATAAAATTCTTCTACTTGGATTTTTTTTAAACTTAAATTCAATTAGCCAACATGTAGTACATCACTAGTTTTTGATGTAGTGTTCAATGAGTAATTTGTTGCATATAACCCCCAAGTGCTCATCACATTATGTGCCCTCCTTAATGCCCATCACTGTGCTACTTGTTATTTTTTTAAAAGTAATCTCTAAACCCAATATGGGGCTTGAACTCATGACCCTGAGATCAAGAGTCGCATGCTTTACCAACTGAGCCAGCCTGGCATCCCTACTTGGATTTTTTTATAGTATACAGTATGGACACTGATTTTTAGCCATTTTAAATGTATTTTTGAGAGAAAGCTTTTATCAGTTAACTTTCTCACTTTTCACAAATGTTTCCCTAAATAGGAATATTACTGTTTTTACATATTTAAAAATCATGCATCCAATGTCCAATGATACCCCTAATTTCTTCAATTAGAAATATAGCTTGTAAACAATTATTTTTTTTCATAATTTTGTTCATTAAATGATCCACATGGAACTCTTAACATCCACAGATCTATTAAATGATCCACATGATCCACATGGAACTCTATTACATGCACAGATCTAAATTAATCTCAGAATATTCTTTCCCCATTATTCTTTAACTTCTTCAAATAATGCCTTTCCCCATTATTCTTTAACTTCTATTTCATCATAGTTAAGCTGTATAAGTTAGATTATAAAAAAGAGTAAAGTTATCAAACAGTAAGTTTGAATCTATTTCAACACCATATATTCTGTTCAACTGAACATGATTCCTGGTTTTTACTCATATGTTTTGATAACTGTTTTTTAATATAGTTTACAATTTTGATTGGACAATTCCACTCCCAGTATCTTCAATTTTTGGTATCTTGCTTATTCTGATTCAAGGTGAGTTTCACAATTTCTTGAACACTATACAGTACACACAAGAGATCTATTTGGGATATCACTGACACTTATTAATAGGGAAAACTTTATTAAATTTAATTTTGTCTATTCAGAAGATTTTCTTATTCAGGTCTTTCTATGTGACTTTTATGATTTATAATTTCCTTTGCATGAGCTTCATATTAAAAAAACTAACACACTTCCTTTTCTGTTATGAATGAAAAATTTTCATAGAACTTTCAAGGTAAATATCACTAGGTATACATAATCAGGAATGCTACTGATGTTGTGGAGGGGCTTCATATAACATCTGCTTTACTAATGTAATTATCTCTAATCATTTTTGATTGATTTCCTTGGCTTCCTGCTGGTGAAATATTGCCAAAGTTTAGAGTGGGCCGCAAAAGTATAAAGAGTTGGGGAGGGGCGCCTGGGTGGCTCAGTTGGTTAAGTGTCCAACTCTTGGTTTTGGCTCAGGTCATGATCTCAGAGTTGTGAGATCAAGCCCCATGTTAGGTCTGTGCTCAGCACGGAATCTGCTTGTCCCTCTCCCTCTGCTCTTCCCCCTGCTCATGTGTGCACACACATTTTCTCTCTCTCTCTCGTTCTCACTCTAAAATCAATAAATGAATTAAAAAAAAAAAGACTTAGGGGAAGGGGAGAAGGAAAACCTAAAATGATGATAGGCATTCTCCTCTAATAATTGAAAAGAGAATCTTAAGCAAGGTCTATTCTTGGTTTCCTGCTGAATGTAGTCCAATACTTTATAAGAATTGAAATTTCAAGCTTTCTCTTACCTGAATAGTTGGAAACTTGTGTTATACTAAGGTGCTGTAAGAGTAACTTGTAATAATAAAATAATCAGCAACAATTCAATCTGAATCACTCTGGGAAAATTTTTTATTTTATTGAGTTAATCATATATCTTGAAAAATTATCTTCAAATATTTTTTAAGGTTACTTTTAATTCTAAAAACACACAGATCACTTACTTTCACCTTCCTGAAGCATTTTCAATAACTGTGCATTTCTTGCCTTTACTTCTTTATACTTTGCCTAATAGTCAAAGAAAAAAGATTTAATTTAAAGTAAATGGTGTAATTAATGATTTACTCTGAACTTATTGAGCTATGAATTCTAGGCTTGCTGAAAGACAGAAATTACTTTTGAAAGAAGTAGGATGGAGGAAAATGTATTCAGTACTATCTCCTCCTAAATTAATTCCATGGTACAATACTAGAAATTAATATTATAGGTGGTGGAAAATAAAGAAGAGATAAAACTGGAGAAAATTCAGGATAATACCAAATTTTCTTGAAGTTCTTTCTCTTTTTTTTCCTTAAAACCCTATACAATTCAAAATAATTAGATGAAAACAAAGGAAGATGATTCACAGCTCTAGACCAAACTGTCCAGTTCTATACTAGAACTTTCTGCATGTGTTCTCTATCTGCCATTGTCCAATATGTGGCTACTAACTACTGGGAGTGCCTAGGTACACACACACAGTAGTTACAGAACTATACAGCACAGTACTATGTCTGCTCATTTAAGGCTTTATTAATCTCTCATTATTTCATTAACTATATGTTGTTAAAGTAACTTTTAGCTGATACGAACTAGTAATTCACTGGAATATCTTTTAATTCTTTTTCAATTTCCTTTTCCAAATGATTTTGCTTCTCATAATACATAGATGACACAATTATACACTTATGAACAAGAGGAAATATGTTCCCACATTAACATCTTTATTCCAAGGAATTTTCTCCCTACAATACCTTATTTAACATATCTTAAACAGACTTAATTATTTATAAATATTTAATATATTAATACATTATAGAAAACAATACATTTAATACATTATGGAAAAACAAAAGATCAGGGAAAGAAAGCAGATCAGTATAAGAAACCTGTAATTTATTCTCTTAACATGTAGGCACAGAAGTACAGAAGTTACTGATTCAAAAATCTGTCTTGTAAAACATTTTTAATGTATTTTAAATCAAGGCAAATAGAGATGGCTTTTACTAAACACTCTATCCAGTAAATTGCTGATAATAAACCAGTAATGATATTCAGTGATATTGCAGACAATACCCTGAACAGAAGTAAACACCACAGTAAATATAAAGGAAGCAGAACTTTTGAGAAGCTTAGGTAAGTCAGATGGACACATAAAAATATGAAGGGGAAAAACATACATAGTTAGCTACAAGTATATTCACTATGAATATATATCCACTATGAATATGAAACTGTATCTAAGAAATTCTCTCCCAGGGCCTCAATCAATGTTAATATCTTGCCAAACTCTATCTCCAGCTCAAGTCTTTTGTCCAAGGTGCAGATCAGTGTTCAGAGACACCTCTTGCAGTAGCCTTCGGGTCTAAAGTCAGCTCATAAAGCAAGAATCACAAATAAGCAAAATCACCTATGAAAAATCTTTATGTTGTCCATAAAAATAGCATATATAGTTTTGTATATACAACCCTGAATAGGAAATTTATCTATAAAAACAAAATGTGTAACATACTAATGCCATGCAATTTATAAGAGCATGAATGAAATATACAGGACCCTTATTAGTATTTTTAATTTCATGAAAAAGAGAGAACTTAAGTTAACTAAGTTAAATGATACATATATTGTGAGTTCAGCTGCATCCTGAACATCTATGCCTACATCCATAGCCATTTCAAACTTAGCATACACAAAATGGGCTTTTACTAAACACTCTATCCAGTAAATTGCTGATAATAAACCAGTAATGAATATATATAGTCCTCTCTGCCCAAACCTATTCAAAATGTGCTCTTCCTCTCACACTCCATAGCTCTTCATTGTTTTACTACACTGTCTTCACTCCAGGCCTCATGTATGTGTGTGTGTGTGTGTATATAGTGTGTGTATATACACACACACACACACATATATATATTTTATATGCATCTTATAAATATATTTATATACATCTTATAATATATTTAGGTCGAGTTTTTCAGTAAGAATTGAAGTATATATATACTTAGCACCAATCCAGTGGTTCTAATTGCAGTTCTTTTTTTTCTGCCCATAATTTATGAAGCTTTGAGTTTATTTATTTAATTCTATTTTTTTCATCATAAGTGTACTCTTTAATCCCCATCACCTATTTCCCCCATCCTTCCACCCACCTCCCCTCTGGTAACCATCAGTTTGTTCTCTATAGTTAATAATCTGTTTCTTGGTTTGTCTCTCATTTTCCCCCTTTTGTTTTGTTTCTTAAATTCCACATATGAGTGAGATCATATGGTGTTTGTCTTTCTCTAACTGGCTTATTTCACTTAGCATTATATTCTCTAGATCCATCCATGTTGTTGCAAATGGCAAGATTTCATTCTTTTTATAGCTGAATAATATTCCATCACACACACACGCACGCACACACACACACATGCCACAACTTCTTTATCTTTGTTGTGCCCAACAAAAGAAAAGGAAAATATAAATCACAAAGAAAAAGCTAAGGGAGATGGGTGGATGCAGTCCAAAAAAAAGGTTTTAGCTGGGATGATTCCTAAAGGCATGTGTAAAGGAGAAAGGAAAATATAAGAACCATGAGGGCTGGAACTTGATTTATCATTTTTTTCACTATTACATTATGTGGGGCCCAGAAAAGTACCTGGCACATTATAGGTACTCAATAAATAACTGTTGAGTGAATAAATATTAGTCGAAAAAGAATGACACTTGAGATGAATAAGAGATTTTTTGAAAAGCCTAAGGAATCCTTGCAAGTAAAAGAGTAACATGTAGCTCTTGGCTTAAAAAAAATTGTATAAATAACAAGTGTTGACGAGGATGTGGAGAAACTGGATCCTTTGTACATTGATCATGGGAATGTAAAATGGTGCAGGTACTATGGAAAACAATCTGGCAGTTTCTCCAGAAGTTAAACATAGAATTACTATAGGATCCAGCAATTCCACTTTTAGGTATATACCCAAAAGAACTGAAAGTAGGGACTCAGATACTTGTACACTAATGTTCATGGCAGCATTGTTCACAATAGCGAAATGGTGGGAACAATGCAAATGTCCATAAACAGAATAAACAAAATGTAGTATATATATATATATATACACAATGGACTATCATTCAGCCATAAAAAGAATGAAATTCTGATACATGCAAAAACATGGATGAAACTTGAAAACATTACGCTAAGTGAATTAAGCTAGACACACAAAGACAAATATGATTCCACTTATATGAAGTATCTAGAATAAAGCAAATTCATTGGGATTAGAGGTTATTAGAGGGCTGCAAGAAAAGGGAAATGGGAAGTTATTTAATGGGTACAGAATTTGGGATGATGAAAAAGTTCTGGAAATAGATAGTGTTGATAACTACACAACACTGTGAAGATAATTAATGCCAATAAATTATATACTTAAAAATGGTTAAAATGGCAAATTTAATGTTATATATATTTTCACATGATTAAAAATCATAGTCATTCAGATTTTATATCATTAAATGAGTTTAAAAACCTAAACAGCAGAAATATTATTTTGAATTAATTAAATATTATATATATTAACATAAAAGAAAACCAGAAAAGTGCAATTTTATAGAATTAGCAGTAAATAATTACAAACCTCCCATTGAGTGATCACATTTTTCAGCTTCTGGATTTCAGCATCTTTCCTTTCAAGTTCCAACTTTAGTCTTTCAATTCTTCCATCTTTCAGAACTACTTCCTGTGGGAGAAAAACACTATTTTAGAACTAAGATAGTTCTGGGGTGCCTGACTGGCTCAGTCAGTAGAGCATGTGACTCTTGATCTCAGGGTTTTGAGCTCATTGAGCCTCACTTTGGGTATAGAGATTATTTAAAAATAAAATCTTTAAAAAAAAAAAAAAAGGAAAGAAAAAACTAAGATAGGCTTACCGATTCTGGTTTGCAATATTCCTTTGTGAAAAGTTTAACAGGAAAAAAAATCCCGATTTTCCTGATTTCAATTCATTTTCTAAAGCAACCTTAAACTGCTGACTACATTTCTACTTCTACTCAAATATATAATTGTAATTATTACAGTGAAAGCAAATAAGATATTTATGATTAATCTCAAGCTACAAACATAACAGAATAATATCAGAGCTTTGAAATATTTCTATACTGGAATAAACATATTAAAAGTGCTCTGTTACAAGTTGTTATTAGTCTATCTTTAAAACCCAAAAGAATTTAAAACTTATGAGAAATAATAAATAGTAATGAATTTTTATAATTATTTTATAATTTATAATTATTTTATAACTATACAAAATAAATAAATAACAAAGAACAAAACCCCCAAATTAAGAACTTTTCTCTATATCAGCAATTAGCAGGTAGAAAATGTAACTAGAAAAACCATTTCCCCCAGTAGCTATAAAAAAATCCCTAAAAATAAAATTCAGAAATGTTTAGGATCTATAAAGAAAATTGTAAAATATTGAAAAGGACATGGAACAAAGTATGTTTATAGATAGGATAAATAAATATTACTTTGTAAATTCAATAAAATTTCAACTGAAATTCCAGTCAAAACTTCATCTGGGAAACAAAAAGTTAATGCAATGAATGCAATGAATGCAATGAATGCAATGAAGAAGAATTTGCCTACCAAATAACTGTACACCACAGAGCAAAAATAACAATAGTGTGGTCAGGGCACCTGGCTTGACAGAACAGTGTACCAGAAAAGAAAGTCCAGAAAGATATTTAAGATATAAGAATTTACAGTAATATAATTATGGTATTTTAAAGAAGTGAGAAAAGGCTGAATTACAGAATAAATGTAGGTTACAGGATACGTGGCTAACTGGGGAAAAAAATCAAGTTAAATAAATCCCTGCCATCTTGCACCACATACCCAGACAAATTTAAATGTAAAAAAATCATCCCAAAGTCAAATAAGAGTATAAACTTGTTCTATTTATCTAATGAGTGATGTGGCAACATGAACTAACTCTAAAGGTTCTCTCTGAGCACCTAACCACTAGGTGCTGCATGGACTATGGTGAAGAGAGCTGAAATGACTCTCGCTCTCATGGGACTTGTCTGGGAGAGGAGGCAGATACAAACATAAATGCTGCAATTAGAAAGCGAGGTTTAAGCTATGAAGGAAAAAAGCAAAATGCTATGAAGGAAATAATGTGGATTATTCCCTTGTGGATTCGGGAAGCTCTCTCTGAGGTAGTGACACTTAAGATGAACTTTGAGTGATGGGAAGGAACTGGCTAAGCAAAAAGTGGAGATAAGAGATTTCCAAGTAAAAAGAACAGTATGTTTAAAGGCCCCAAGGCAGGAAGGAGCGAGCCTAGAGAATGTGAAGGAAAAAGAGGCCAGTATGGTTGGAGTTTAGTGAGGGGGTAGATAGTATAAGACAAGAGGCGTGATCTTGGAGGGCCTTGTGAAGCAGTGAAGGAATTTGAGCAGGACTATCAGCTTTCTACTCATGTTACATTTATGCTTTTAAGGGATCACTTTGGCTGCTGTGGAAAATGCATTAGACTTCCTAAAAGAGGTGGAAAAACCCTTTAATTGCTACTGCAAGCCCACGTCAGTGAAGATCATGCCTGAGATTAGAAGCAGTTTAGATGGAGAGAAGTGTACCATATGAGAAATTATTTGGGAGCAGAATCTACAGTATTTTATTAGCAGTTGAATGTGGCAGGTGAGGATGATGAGCACTTCAAGATTCTAGTTTAAGGAATAAGGGGGGGTGGATCCAGATTAGAAACATATATAATATTAGGCCCAAGAATTTCACTTCTAGGAATTTACCTTAAATGGAGAAGTGAGGTGGGGGGATATCTCCACTGCAGATCTATTACAAAAAACTAGATATCAATTTAAATGCCCAACAATAGGATATAGATTAAATATATGGCAAATTTATAAAACTGAAAACTCTGAAATCACTAAAAATGATACAGAACCATAAAATATATTCACATGGTCTCAATCTCACTATATGCAAAGAAAAAATTCTGGAAGGACATACACTAAAAATTTACTAACTCTTAGGAGATTTATTTTTGTGAGATTATGGAAATTTCACCTTATTGTTTAAAAATTTCCTTTTATAAAAATTATTTTATACTGAGTATAGAATCATTGAATAATATAAAATACTATTCTAATTTTGAAAAAATGGAAACACTTAAGCATTAAAATAAAATCTAGATGAATAAGAATATCTATCATCTTTGAGTAGGAAAGCCCTTCTGAACATAATACCAAACAGAGGAAACTAAAAGGAAAAGACTGATTACATTTAACTTGATGAAAAAATCTCCAAAAATACTAAAACAAAATCAAAAGATAATGAGACCCTTATGGTTTTCCTCCCTCTCTGTTTTTATCTTATTTTATTTAAACTGGAAAAAATAGTCATAACTATATGAAAGGCATATAACCAATAAACATGAGAAAGTATACAATCTTAGTATTAAACAAAGAAATGTTATATCAAACTGGTACATTTAAAATATTTTTTTCTCAGTGTGGGGTAACTGAAAGCAATTTAGTTATTAAAAAACTCAATTATTTAATGTATAAGAATTATTACTTAATAACCCAAAATGCTCACATCTTTAATTTAACTAAAAAGTGGTCCATTTAACAGTTTCTACATTATAAGAGGGGGAAAAAAATACATATCCACGGGCGCCTGGGTGGCTCAGTTGGTTAAGCGACTGCCTTCGGCTCAGGTCATGATCCTGGAGTCCCAGGATCGAGTCCCGCATCGGGCTCCCTGTTTGGCGGGGAGTCTGCTTCTCCCTCTGATCCTCCTCCCTCTCATGCTCTCTGTTTCTCATTCTCTCTCTCAAATAAATAAATAAAATCTTAAAAAAAAAAAAATAAGAGGGGGAAAAAAATACATATCCAAAGAAAAGTAGAACCAAAATAAACTATTAATAGTTTTCTCCAGGTGAATAAAATTAAGGTCATTTTTTCCCCACTACATCTACAAACTGGGGATAATATCTACCAATTTCATAGTTAACTGTGCAAATTAAATGAAATAACCATTTTAAGTACTTAATATAGTATCTGGCAAATATATAGTAAAGCCCTCAAATATTAATTTTTGCCATTATCATTTCTCCACTTATCAGTAGTTTTCAAATTTCTTTAACAAAGATGACTTTTTGGGATGCCTGGGTGGCTCAGTCGGTTAAGTGTCTGCCTTCAGTTCAGGTCACGATCCCAGGGTCGCATCGGGCTCCCTGCTCAGCAGGGAGCCTGCTTCTCCCTGTGCCTGCCACTCCCCCTACTTGTGCTCTCTCTGACAAATAAATAAAATCTTTTTTTTTTAAAAAAAAAAGATGACTAAAAAGGGGTGCCTGGGTGGTTCAGTTGGTTAAGCATCCGACTTTGGGTTTCGGCTCAGGTCATGATCTCAGGGTCCTGGGATCGAGCCCCGGGACAGGCTCTGCGGGCAGTGGGGAGTCTGCTGGAGATTTTCTCTTTCCCTCTCCTTCTTTCCCTCCCCACCACTCACATACTCTCGCTCTCTAAAATAAATAAATCTTTAAAAAAAGACAACAAAGATCACTTTTTAAAAACAGAAAACCATAGTTTTAATGTGCATTCATTTTTATAAAGCCCTATATTTCAATTAATAAATTGAAAAAATATCTTCTGGGGCACCTGGGTGGCTCAGTCGTTAAGCGTCTGCCTTCGGCTCAGGTCATGATCCCAGGGTCCTGGGATCGAGTCCCACATCGGGCTCCCCGCTCCATGGGAAGCCTGCTTCTCCCTCTCCCACTCCCCCTGCTTGTGTTCCCTCTCTCGCTGTGTCTCTCTCTGTCAAATAAATAAATAAAATTAAAAAAAAATATATCTTCTAAGTAGAAAATATTATATACTAAAATGAGGATATAAGAATGTACAAGATAAAGTCCATGACCACAAAGGATTTGTAATCTGTTAAGAATGATAATAAAAACGTGCATGAAATGTGCCATGAGAAAAACAAAATGCTGTGGGGTTAAAAAAAGAAGGAAAGATCACATCCAGATCTTCTGTGTTTGGTGTTTGGGCTGGGGCAGTGAGAGAAAGCTTCAGGGAGAGGATGACAAGTGACATGAACCTTGAGCAAAGATGGGGGAGATCGAGCATTCTGTGATAGGTGTTCTGTACTCTAGCCAGGAGAAAATCTGGGAAAAAATATGGCTAAAGTTAATTAGGTTGAAACTACACAACAGAACAATGCTTTTATACTTATTTGACAGTGATCCACATTAAGGAATGTTTTAGATCATGACCCAGAATACACACATGTCAGTGTATGTACATGTACTTATGTGTGTATGCTGTGTATGTGTACATATACACAGAAACAAATTTTATAAAATATGAATAGATAGAGGTCATATACTCGACATTTTTCTTTTCTTTTTTTTCTATTACCTATTGTATTTTTCTACTACCTATCTATAAACCTACTAAATTGATTTCTGGACTGGTTAAATGAGGTAGAACTCTCAGTTTGAAAAGCAGAGCCTGAGGACCTTACGTATCAGGTCAAGGATATTGTACTTGATTCAATGGACATTGAGGTTTAAGGACTTGGTGTGGCATGACGGAAGTCATGCTTTTTAAAAAGTCATTTGGGGGGCGCCTGGGTGGCTCAGTTGGTTAAGCGACTGCCTTCGGCTCAGGTCATGATCCTGGGGTCCCGGGATCGAGTCCCGCATCGGGCTCCCTGCTCGGCGGGGGGTCTGCTTCTCCCTCTCCCACTCCCCGTTTGTGTTCCCTCTCTCGCTGTGTCTTTCTCTGTCAAATAAATAAATAAAATCTTTAAAAAAAAAAAAAGTCATTTGGTAGCAGTGTATAAGGGAAATTACTCCTAGCATTAGAAGGCAGGAGGCAAAACGAGTTGTTAAAAATTACTGAAATAATACCAGTAAGAGATAATGAGGACCTAAATTAGAAAAGTGCTTGTGAAAATGGAAGAGAACAGAGATTTGAAAAATATTTCAATTAAAAACTCCCAGACCTTGAAAAACAGAAAAGTGAAAAAGGAAGTTTGGAGTCTGGATATCTGGATAAAATGACAGAACCAAAAACAGAAATCATGGAAGTCAAGCAACCTGCTTGGTTTGGAGTAAATGATGGGCATGAGTTTGGGCATAGTGAGAATAGGTATCAACAGAGCAAAAGAGCAAGATATACAAAGGCAATTAATAAAACAGAGCTGTGAAGTCCATAAGATCAGCAGTGGATGATCTACCCAATGCTGGTGAAGTTGTGGGCAATTTAGTAAGCTCATACCCTGCTTCTAGGAAGACAATGTTGATACTAAGATGTTTACATCCTTTGATTCAATTACTATCTTTTAAGAATTTTTTCAAGGAGCACCTGGGTGTCTGAGTCAGTTAAGTGTCCGACACTTGATTTTGGCTCAGATCATGATCCTGGGTCGTGGGATTGAGCCCCTTGTCAGGCTCTGCACTCAGCAAGGAGTTTGCTACACTTGTGTGTACTCTCTCTCTCTCCCCCTCCTCAAATAAATAAACAAATCTTTAAAAATATTTTATTTCAAGAAGGGGTGCCTGGCTGGCTCAGTTGGTGGAGCATGTAACTCCTGATCTCAGGGTTATGGGTTCAAGACCTATGTTGGGTAGAGATCACTTAAAAAAATAAAATCTTAAAAAAAAAAAAATTTGTTTCAAGAAAATATTTCATAAAACAATTAAACATAGGAAGATGTTCAATGACTATCAAGTGACCATTCCAAACAACCTAAATACTCAACAATAGGGCAATGAATGACCAAGTGAATTACACTATACTGATTTGACAACATAATGCATGGTTTACAAAAGGGGCTACAAAACTATATAACTTATTGTTACAATTATTTTTAAAATACTTATGCATGTCATTTTCCTAGAAAAGTGGTATTCAAAAATGAAACCACATGTAAAGAATGGGTGAATTAGGGTTGATTTATTTTTCACCTTTAAAAATTCCTGAGTATATTAATGTACAGTAAAAGAGGATTTAACCATGGCAAAAAGAAGAGCTTTCTTTCTTTGAGAAAGGAGTACAATGGAGAGAGGAAGGAGATAAAGAGAGAGAGAAGTATTTTTCTAAATGGTCTCAATCTTTTTCTTTTCCCCATTACACTCTACACTATGAGAAAATCCTAATTTTTTAATTATGAAAAATTTTGCATATGCAATAGAAATATATAATGACACACATAAGGTAAAAATAATAGGTAGATTAATAATTTGAACATTACCAAAATTTTGGCATTCCCCCATGTGCCCCTTCCCAATTATCTCTCTTTCCCTTCCCACCTGAGGATATCCCATTTTATGAATTTTGTATTGTCATTCTCTTCCTTTGTTAGTCTTTTACTGCATATACATGTATCACTAAATAATACATTAAATTTATTTTTTTGAAATATATATAAATGGCATCAAACTATTATTTGGTGACTTGCTTTTTTCATTGTTTTTGACATCCATTCATGTTGCTATGTATACTGTAGCTCATTCGTTTCTCCTGTAGATTTTGTTATTATGAACAACTGAGGGTTTTTTTTTTATTTTTATTTCTTTAATTTTTTTATTATTTATTTGACAGAGAAAGACACAGCAAGAGAGGGAACACAAACGGGGAGTGGGAGAGGGAGAAGCAGACTCCCTGCCGAGCAGGGAGCCCGATGCGGGACTCGATTCCGGGACTCCAGGATCATGACCTGAGCCGAAGGCAGTCGCTTAACCAACTGAGCCACCCAGGCGCCCTGAACAACTGAGTTTTGAACATTCTTTTTGAACATGTGTCCAGGGTTTAATCTAGGGTAGAATTCTAGAACATATGGTCTGCTTATCATTTTCAACTTGAAAAGTTAATACCGGTTGCTAGGGTCTGGGGGAAAGGGGAACAAGGGAGAGGCTGGTAAAATGGTCCTAACTTTCAGCTATAAGATGAATAAGGTCGGAGAATCTAATGTATACCATGGTGACTATAGTTGATAATACTGCATTGCATAATCGGTGTTTTAAGAGGCTAGAACTCAAATGTTCTAAAAAAAAAAAAAAGATAAATATGTGAGATGGTAAATGTGTTAATTAACTAGATGGGAGGAAACATTTCACAATGTTTATGTATATCAAATCATCATGACATGCATTTTATTTATTTTTTATGATGTGCATTTTAAAGCTGAAAAAAATACTGTTGCATCTTTACCACAAAAATAAATAAAAAGTTAATACCAGTTTTCCAAAATGGTTATATCGATTTACACTATACCACTAGCAGTATGCTATTGTTGTTCTATACCCTTAATAATACTGTCTAATTCCTAACACTAGTCTTCAACTTCATTCATAGGCACTGCAGTGAAATTATCATCACATAAAACTTGGTCCTCTGCTCAAAAACCTTCAGAAATTCTTTACTGTCTACTGACTAAACCATAAACCAGGCCTTTAAATCCTCCACAATCTTTTCCAACCTAACTTACCAAACTTATACTATACTCCTCAAAGGTCCTTCTGTTTTAATTACGCTTGTTTATACTTCACCACCTCCATACTTATGGCATTCTAGTTTCTCCTCCCTCACCTGTGCATATTCAAATTCTACTGTTCTTTATATTCCAATTCAAAAGCCATTTTCTCCTTAGAAAGCCATCTCTGATCTCCATTCCTGTGAATTACCATGGCACTTTACCAATATATCCTTTTTGGGACACGCCATTTTCTACCTTGTACAAAAATAATTATATATTGAGTACCTTGCACAACATACTCTGATAAAAATTTTAAATCTTAACTGCTAATTAATTGCAACTCCTAATAACAGTACATAAGAGGCAGGTAATTTCATCCCAATGTAGCTTATCAGCTTACATAAGCTGTATTTTGTGTTATTAGGTTTGGTTGACTTCAAAGACACTTGTTCTATACTGCACTGTTGCTTTGGTCTTACTAGATCATTAACATTACTTAATCATTTAACTTAACTTTTATATGCCAAGATTTGTTCTATGAAGGGTTTGAGACACCTATTTACTGAAATACACGAATATAATTCTTTCTATCCAAAAATGATCTGAGATGGCTTAAAAAAAAAAAAGATATGGACCACAAAGGGGAGAACCATAGTCAACGAAAGAAGAGGAAGCACATATGTTAACCATAAATGTTAACATGGTCGCATGGACTATACAAAAAGTTAAGGCAAGACTGGAAAACATTAAATTTAATTCAATGTTAGAAAGGAAGAAGCTCACAAGTACTTTTTGTACAGGCAAGGATTTCCTGCCACTAAGTTGAAAATAGATTTCCATGTGGAATTATGTTAGTGTTATTTATAAACCCATCATACTGCTGCATTAGAATAAAAATGGTCTGACTTCTTTTGTGTCCTATATAACACAACATAGTAGGTGTTTAATTTGTTGAGTGACTGAATTTACCAATCTTAATGAAACAAAGAGGTAATATCCACAGAAGAATAAAAGGATGGGAAACGGGCTTTTAGATTTTGGAACAGCCACTGTAGGAATCTGTCAAAGTCAAATTGTACTGAATTGCTGAATCGTTACACTGTATACCTGAAACTAATGTAACACTGTATGTTTATTATAGTTTAATTAAAAAAAAAAAAAGGAGAGAGAGAGATGAACCAAAGGACTGTTATGTAGAAATGAAGATCTGGCAAAAGTTACATTGCACTGATTTTCAGAACAGAACATTAGCATTGTCTTAAAATATGTATATATTTTCCAGCAACACCTGGCAGCCCAGGAATTAAATCAGAATAGAGAAAGTAGGCAATACTGTGAAAGTCAGTGCTGTGCACCTACAAGGGAAGAAGAGAAAATTAAGGAGGTAAAGGGAAAGCATTTGTGGGAACACTACTGAAATTACTTACTACAAATTTCAGGCGGAGAACAATTATTGATGGGTTAGAGGTCAATATAAGGTAAAGACCGGATGAAAGTTTAAGAATAAGTTAGACCAAAAAAAAAAAAAAAAAAGAAAGAAAGGAGTAAATAAAACAGAAGACTAGCAGTTGTGGTGAGAAAAATAAATGCAGACTTACAGGTCTCTATATGATGAGATCTTTTCTTTCTTTTTTATTTTTTGAGTAATATGTGAATATCATTCTTAGCTTGTGGGCAATAGTTTGCAACCCCTGGTCTACAGGTTAAAATTCCAACTTCTTGGTTCCTCTTAAAAAGACCTTCATAATCTAAACCCAAGCTATTTCCCTGGCCCTGTTACCCCAGCCTCACACACTCTGTGCATCTCAGTCAAAACCTTCTATTTCCTGAATATTCAGTCTAAGGCTTGTGCAGCTCTGGGCCTCTGCTCTTACACTTCTCATAGGGCCCCTCCATTTCTCTGCTTACGGTTTATTCATCATTCAACAGCCATCCCAAATGTCAATTCCTCAGACACCTTTCACAA
This sequence comes from Mirounga angustirostris, assembly GCF_029215605.1. Classification (NCBI taxonomy): domain Eukaryota; kingdom Metazoa; phylum Chordata; class Mammalia; order Carnivora; family Phocidae; genus Mirounga; species Mirounga angustirostris. Next base: position 24,972,710 of record NW_026991723.1, read on the forward strand.
TTCACCCAAGGAGGGAGCTAGCACCTTCTCTATTCAAAACCTCATTTGTATTGTTCATCTCTCTCAAGCCTTCGTCATGCTGAATGATATTCTATAGGTCTGCCTCCTCTTATCCCCACTGCTCTGAGTACCAAAGTGAAGGACAGTCTCACCCATCTCGGTATTCCCACTCCCCTATACTGGTGACTAACAGTACCTAGCACACAGCACACACTCAATAAATATTCAATGAATGGAGTACCTCATACTTGCTAATATAAGTATCTATGCGTGATAATGACTAAGATACCCTAAAACTGTAGTGTCATATCATAATTGGATTCCACTGTTTAAGTTTTTTTAAAAAAGGAAAACTGCATTTTAATTTCACTGTGATTTTAAGAGAATTTTCTATTTTACATGCCTGGTTGTGTTCATGAGCTGCGCAATTATCTGTTCCATTATATTCTGTAAGCTGTTCTCTTCTTTTTTCTCTAATAAGAATTTTATGAACATCATCTTCCAGTCTATTGAAGAATCCTCCATCATGTGATAAAGTCTGAGAACTCAATTCCTGTCAAAAATGAATTACGATTTACTATCATTCAACACAAAAGTGTATGCATTTAATAAACCTAGTCAGCCACCAGAAGGCTGGAGAATGAAAGAAAAATGGTAACTAAGAGACAATCAACCATGTGATTCTTCTGTATCTCCAGAAGATAAACAGTAGAGACACATTCTTAGAAGTCCTTTTCTTGATTTTTTTTTTTTTTTTGAGTTGGGTTGAGTGTCTGCCTTTGGCTCAAGTCATGATCTCGGGGTCCAGGGATTGAGACCCACATCAGGCCCCCTGCTCAGTGGGGAGCCTGTTTCTTCTTCTGCCCCTCCCCCTGCTCATGTTCTCTCTCTCTCAAATAAATAAATAAAATCTTAGGAAAAAGAAGACTCTTAACTATAGAGAACAAACTGAGGGTTGCTAGAGGTGAGGTGGGTGGAGGGATGGGCTAAATGGGCAATGGGCATTAAGGAGGGCACTTGTGATGAGCACCGGGTGTTATATGTAAGTGATGAATAACAAAATTTTGCTCCTGAAGCCAATACTACACTATATGTTAACTAACTTGAATTTAAATAAAAATAATGAAATAGAAAAAAAATTTAAAAATAGTAGCTGAAAACTTCCCAAATTTGATGAAACATGAGTATAAACATCTAAGAAGCTCAAAGAAGCTTCCAAGTTAAGATGAACTCAGAGAGGGGCGCCTGGGTGGCTCAGTCGTTAAGTGTCTGCCTTTGGCTCAGGTCATGATCCCAGGACCCACATGGGGCACCCTGCTCAGCAGGAAGCCTGCTGCTCCCTCTCCCCACTCCCCCTGCTTGTGTTCCCTCTCTTGCTGTCTCTCTCTCTCTGTCAAATTAAAAAAAAAAAAAATCTTTAAAGATGAACTCCAAGAAAACCATACCAAGACCCATTATAAACAAAACTTCAAGGGGCGCCTGGGTGGCTCAGTCAGTTGAGTGTCAGACTTTTGGTTTCGGCTCAGGTCATGATCTCATGGGCTGTGGGATTTAGCCTGGCATTGGGCTCTGTGCTCAGCAGGGAATCTATTTGAGATTCTCTCCCTCTGCCCCTTCCCAGCTCTCTCTCTAATAAATAAGTAACTCTTAAAAAAAAAAAAAACTTTCAAAAGACAAAGACAAAGAAAATCCTAAAAGCAGTGAGAAGAAGTGAATTACCACATATAAGGGATATTTACTAAGACCATTAGCATATTTCTCTTCAGAAACTTTGGAGCCTAGAAGACATGGGCCAATATATTCAAATGCTAAAAGAAAAAAATTTTCAACCAATTATCTTATATGTGGCAAAACTGTCCTTCAAAAATGAAGGAGGGGCACCTTGGTGGCTTGGTCAGTTAAGCGTCTGACTTCAGCTCAGATCATGATCTCAAGGCCCTGGGATCGAGCCCTGCATCAGGCTCTACACTCAGCGGGGAGTCTGCTTGAGATTCTCTCCTCTCCCTCTGCCCCTCCCCCTGTTTGTGCACTCTCTCTCTCAAATAAATATAATCTTTAGAAAAAATGAAGGAGAGTGTTATAACTTCAGGATATTAAATGTAATCCCCATGGTAATCACAACGAAAATAGCCAAAGAATATACACAAAAAAGGAAACAAGAAAGGGATTTAAACATTTCACTACAAAAAATCAACTATACACAAAAGAAGACAGTAATGCAGGAAATGAGGGATAACAAAGCTATAGGGCATATAAAAAACAAATGGCACACTGATAGAAGTCCCTCATTATCCATAATTACTTTAAATGTAAATGTGATTAAACTCCCTAATCAAAAGACAGATATTGTCAGATTGAATAAAAACACACATCCAACTATATGGTTTCTACAAGAGACTCTCTTGGAATCCAAAGACACAAATAGGTTGAAAGTGAGGAAAAGGAAAAAGATATTCTGTGCAAATATTAACCAAAAGAGAGCAGGAGTGACTATACTATTAGACAGAACAGACTTCAAAATAAAAAAAGGTTACCAGAGACAAAGGCAGACATTATATATTATAAAGGGTTTAATACAGCAAGAAAATATAACAATTATAAACATTTACATATGCAATGACAGGCCATAAAGATATATTAAGAAAAACTGACAGAATTGGAGAAATAGGCAGTTCTATAGTAATAATTGAGACTTCAGTACCCCACTCACAATAATGATTAGAATAACCAGACAGAAGGAAATAAACAACTTAATACAAAAAACCAACTAGATCTATCAAATATATACAGAACACTCTTCTCAAAAACAATATACACATTCTTTTCAAGGGCACATGGGATATTTTCCAGGAAAGCCCATATACAGGGCCACAAATGAAGTTTCAATAGATTTTAAAAGATATTATATAAAGTATCTTCTCTGACCACAGTGGGATAGAGTTAGAAATCAATAACATAAAGTGGAAAATTTATAAAATTGCAGAAATTAAACAACACAGTTTTAAACAACGAATGGATCAAGAAAGAAATCACAAAGGAAATTAGAAAAATACTTAGGGATAAATGAAAACCAAAACACACCATACCAAAACTTACAGAATGCAGCAAAAGCAGTGCTAAGGAGAAATTAATAGCTATAAAGGCTTACCTTAAAAAACAAGTAAGATCTCAAATCAACAACTCAACTCTACAACTTAAGGAAGTAGAAAAAGAACAAAAAACTAAACCCAAAGGTAGCAGGAGGAAATGATAAAGATTAGAACAGGTACACAAAACAGAGAACAGAAAAATAACAGAGAAAATCAATGAAACCAAAAGTTGGTTCCTCAAAAAGATCAACAGAATTGACAAATCTTTAGCTAGATGGATGAAGAAAACATTCAAATTACTAAAATCACGAATGAAAATGGGGACATTACTACTGGTTCTACAGAAATAGGATTATATATGAACAACTGCATGCCATATAAATTGGTTAACCTAGATGAAACGGACAAATACCTAGAAACAAAAACCTTCCAAGACTAAATCATGAAAATAGAAAATCTGAATAGACCTATAACTACTAAAGAGATTTAATCAGTAATCAAAACTCTCCCAATGAAGAAAAGCCCTGGACCTGATGGTTTCACTGGTGAATTCTACAAAACATTTAAAGAAGAGCTAGTATCAATGTAGACACTTAACCGACTGAGCCACCCAGGTGCCCCTTTGTTGTTACTGTTACTGAGTTTTAGGTGTTCTCTATATATTCTGAATATTAATCCCTTATCAGATGTATGATTTGCAAATATTTTTTTCTTTCTGTAGGTTGATTTGGTCATGGTGTGTAATTTTTTAAATTAGCTGTTGAATTGTGTTTGCTAGTATTTTGTTGAGGATTTTTGCATTGATATTCATAAGTGCCACTGGTCTATAGTTTTCATGTAGTGTCATTGTCTAGCTTGGGTAGCAGAGTTATGCTGCCTTAAAAAATGAGTTAGGAAATGTTTTCTCCTCTTCATTTTTTGGGAAGAGTTTGAAAAGCATTGATACTAGCTCTTCTTTAAAGTATGCAGAGCCCACTTAAGATTCTCTCTCTCCCTCCCTCTGCCCTACCCCTGGCCTGCATGTGCATGCTCTCTCTCTCAATAACAAACAAAAAACAACAAAAAAAAAACCCACTACAATGAGTTACCACCTCATATCCATTAGAATGGTGCTGTCCAGAAAACAAGTGCTGGCAAGGATGTGGAGAAATCAGAACCTTTGCATGCTGTTAGCAGGAATGTAAAATGGTACACCACTGTGTAAAACAGTATGACTGTTCCTCAAAAAATTAAAAGTAGAATTACCACATGATCCACAACTCCACTTCTGAGTGTATTCCCAAAAGAATTAGAGGCAGGGTGTCAGATATTTGTACAGCCATGTTCACAGGAGCATCAATCACATGAGCTAAAACATGGAAGCAACCCACGTGACCACTAACAGATGAATGGATAAGCAAAAGTATACAGTGGAATATTATTCAGCCCTAAAAAGGAAATCCTGCAATAATGTATAACATGGGTGAAACTGGAAGACGTTATGCTAAGTGAAATAAGTCAGTCACAAAAAGACAAATACTGTATATGATTCTACTTTATGAGGTACTTAGAGTAGTCAGTCAGAGACAGAGTAGAATGGTGGTTGCCATGGGCTGTGGGGACAGAAGAATGGGGAGATATTATTTAGTAAGTATAGATCTTCATATTTACAAGATACAAAGAGTTACGGGGATGGATGGTGATGATGGCTGCACAATATGGATGTAGTTAATACCACTGAACTATACACTTAAAAAGGTCAAGATGGTAAGTTTTGTTATAGGTATTTTGCGACAATATAAAAATGGATCACAGACTTTAAAGGAATAACTAAAACTAAAAACTTCTAGGATAAATCATTGTGAACCTGGGTTAGGCAAGAGCTATTAAATGAATACCAAAAGCACAATCCATAAAAGAAGAAATGGTAAACTAGACTTCATCAAAATTAGAAACTTTTGTGTTTCAAAAGACAACATTAAGAAAATAAAAAGTCAGGGCACCTGGTAGCTCAGTGGGTTAAGCATCTGCCTTAGGCTCAGGTCATGATCTCAGGATCCTAGGATCAAGCCCCACATTGGGCTCCCTGCTCAGTGGGGATTCTGCTTCTCCCTCTCCCTTTGCCCCTCACCCCCCGCTTGTGTGAGCGCATACTCTCTCTCTAATAAATAAACTCTTAAAAAGAAAAAGGCAAATCACATCCTGTGAAAGAATATTTACAAATAATATATTTGATAAAGAACTTGAATCCAGAATGTTTAAATAAATCTCACAAAAACAATAAGATGACATACTTTAAAAATGGGCAAAATATGTGAATAGACATTTCACCAAAGAAGACATTAAGACTGGCTGATGAGGGCATGAAAAGATGTTCAAAATCACTAGTCACCAGGGAAATGCAAATTAAAACAACAATGAGATACACTACATACCCATTAGTATGGCTACAATCAAAACAAGAGACAATAACAAGTGTTGACAGGGATGTGGAGAAACTGGAACCTTCATACATCTCTTGTGGGAATGAAAAATGATACACTCTGGAAAACAGCTTGACCATACAACCCAGCAATTTCACTCCTAAGTATCCACCTAAGAGAAATGAAAACAAGTATCTACACAAAGATATGTATGAAATATTCACAGCAAATTCCATCAACTGTTGAATAAACAACATTTACACAATGAAATGCTATTCAGCAATGAAGTGAGATGAACTATTGACACACACTATAATGTAACATGGATAAATCTCAAAAATGGACTATGGTTATGGTTGCACAGTTCTTTAAATTCATTATAAGTTACTGTATTGAATTATACACTTAACAAAGGGTGAATTTTATGGTATATAAACTAACTCAATAAGACTTTCTTTTTTAAAGAACACCCATGATAGCACTATTTTACTTAAAAACTAGAATATTACCAGTACCTTGTCCTCTATTGTATGAGTAACTGTTCACATGAATTTAGTGTTTATTATTTCCATATTTTATTGGTTTTATTAGATGTCACTAAACAATATTCATTTTGGATAAGTTTTGGGGGTTTTTTAATTTAAAAAATTTTATTTACAAAGTTGGACATTTTTTATGGTTTTTGTAAAATGCTTGATTTTGTAAAACACTTGATGTCTCTTAACTACATTTAAAATTTCTATCCTTTGAGATAGCAAGAAAACAAAAACAGCCATCTCTTTTTTAACCATATGATAGGAGTTCTTTCTGTGTCTGGATAATGAGTTGTGTTTTGAAAACATGTTCTCTCAATTGTGCCCTTTTTTACATTTTTTAATATTTTTGTGAAAAATAAGTTATTGATTTTGAATAACAATTTACCAACCATCCATTTTATGGTGTTTTTGTTAAGATCTTCCTTACCTAGAGCATCAAAAATATATTCCATATTTTTTAGTTCTATGGGTAGTACAATTGCCTTTCACACAGAAGTATTTAATCTATGTGGAATAGATCTGAATGTGCGATGAAAGATCAAGATCCAATTTGACTTTTTCCCAATATGACTAACAACCGTCCCTTGCTTTTCCACATATAAGACATGATGTTAAGTAATGAGCACACTGTGGAATTAGCGACAGGAACAAATCAACCACTGGAACAGAATAGAGAGCTCAAAAAATAGACCGCTGCATATATGGAATTTTGATGAATGACAGGTAATACATTAAATATTGGTTCTTCTTTAGGAGCTCTTTGCTTTTTTTTTAGCCTTTGTTCTTCCGTATTAGTAATTTGTTGAGTTCTTAGGGGTAAAAAAGCTTTTAGGATTTTCATTGGAAATGCAGAAACAATTTGGGAAAAATTGTTATAAAGCTTCTTATCCACTCAAACAACATGTCTTTCTATGTAGGTCATCTTTGTCTTTCAATAAAATTTTATAATTTGCTCCATTAAGTTTCTGCATAACTTTTGTTAGATCTTTAGGTACTTTATAATTTTTTGTTGCTACTATAAATAGTATCCTTTTAAGAAATAACTTCTCTTTTGTACTTGCATAAAGAAAATCCAATTTTAAGCTTTTAATTTTTTTTTTTGGAATCTTTAAATTGAGTATAGTTGACACACAACTATAGATTCAGGTATACAACACGGTGATTCAACTTCTCTATATGTTACGCTGTGCTCACAAGTGTAGCTACCATCTGTCAACATACATCACTATTACAGTATCACTGACTATATTCCCTATGCTGTGCCTTTTATTCCTGTGACTTATTCATCCCATGACTAGAAGCCTATATCTCCCACTGCCCTTCACCCATTTGCCCATCCCTCCACCCCACTTTCCTCTGGCAACCATCAGTTTGTTCTCTGTATTTGCAGGTCTGATTTTGCTTTTTGTTTGTTTCTTTATTCATTTGTTTTATTAAGTTACACATATGAGTGAAATCATATGGTATCTGTCTTTCTCAGTCTGACTTATTTCACTTAACATAATACCCTTAGATCTATGCATGTTAAGAACATATGAAGCATATATACAGTTTGAAGAATAATTATAAAGTGACATGCTTATAAGTTACTATCAAGGTAATAAAACCCTGCTAGCACCCCAAAAGATTCCACGCTTCTCTTTTCTTCTTCATTAGAGGTGTGACTATTTGAACTTTTTGTGATAATCTCTGATTTTATTGCCTGTCAACCTATGCATGCATCCCTAAATGAGTTTAATTTTGCTTGTTTTTGAACTTTATATGGAATCATGTTGTTCCTGATAACAGTAATTCATTCACTTTCAATGCTGATTAGTATTCCATTGACAAAATTTGCCATAGTTTGTTATTCATTTCATGGTTGATGGATCATATGGTAGTTCTATTTTTAATTTTTTGAGTAACCTCCATACTGTTTTCCATAGTGGCTGCACCAATTGACATTCCCACCAATGACACATGAGGGTTCCCTTTTCTCCACACCCTCGCCAACATTTGTTATCTCTTGTCCTTTTGATAATAGCTCTTCTAACAGGTGTGAGGTGATGTCTCATTGTGGTTTTGATTTGCATTTTCCTGGTGATTAGTCATGTTGAACATCTTTTCATGTACCCGTTGGCCATCTGTATGTCTCCTTTGGAAAAATGTCTACCCATATCCTCTGCCCATTTTTTAGTGAATTGTTTTTTTTGCTATTGAGTTGTATAACTTCTTTATATTTTTTGAACATTAACTCCTTATTAGGAATACAACTTGCAAATATTTTTTTTCCATTCAATAGGTTACCTTTTCATTTTGATGATGGTTTCCTTGGGAGTGCAGAAGCTTTTCAGTTTGATGGAGTCCCACTTGTTTATTTTGGCTTTTATTGCCTCTACTTTTGGGGTAAAATCCAAAAAACTCATTGCTAACGGCAATGTAAAGCTTACCACTTATGTTTTCTTATAGGAGCTTTCTTTTTTAATTGTAGCTGACATACAATGCTACATTAATTTCAAGTGTACAATACAGTGATTCAACAATTCTATACGTTTCACAATGCTCACCACAGTAAGTGTAGTCACCATTCAATGTTATATTATTGACTATATCCCCTATGCTGTACTTTTCATCTCTATAACTTATTTGTAACTTAAAGTTTGTACTTCTTAATCCCCTTCAATTTTGCTCATTCCTCTACCACCCTCCCCTCTGGCAACCACTAGTGTGTCCTGTTTATGAATCTATTTATGAGTTTTGTTTGCTCATATTTTAGATTCCACATATAAGTTAAATCATACGGTACTTGTCTTGCTCTGCCTGACTTATTTTACTTAGCATAACATCCACTATGTTCATCATGTTATCACACATGCCAAGGTTTCTTTTTTTTTTCTTTTTGCTAACTTTTCTAGGAGTTTTAGGGTTTTACGTCTTATATTCAAGTCTTTAATCAATTTTAAGTTAATTTTTGTGTATTGTATAAGATAGTGGTCCAGTTTTCCCAATACCATTTATTGAAGAGACCGTCCATTCCCAATTGTATATTCTTGCTTCCTTTGTCATAAATTCATTGGCCACATATGTGTGGATTTATTTCTGAGCTTCTCTATTTTGTTCCATTGGACTGTGTCTGTTTTTACACCAATACCATACTGTTTTGATTACTATAGCTATGTAGTACAGCTTGAAATCAGGGAGCATGATATCTCCAGTTTTGTTCTTCTTTTTCTACATTGCTTTGGCTATTCAGGGTCTTTTGTGGTTCCATACAAATTTTAGGATTTTCTGTTCTATTTCTGTGAAAAATCCCACTGGAATCTTGATAGGGATTGAGGTGAATCTGTAGATTGCTTTGGGTAGCATGGACATTTTAACAATATTAATTCTTCCAATCCATGAGCATGGGGTATCTTTCCATTTATTTGTGTCTTCCTCAATTTCTTTCATCAATGTCTTATAGTTTTTAGTCTACAAGTCTTTCAACTCCTTGATTAAATTTATTCCTAGGTATTTTATTCCTTTTGATGCAACTGTAAATGGGATTGTTCTCCTTAATTTCTCTGATAGGTTGTTATTATTATTATATAGAAATGCAACAGATTTTGTATATTCATTTCATATTCTGCAACTTTAATGAATTAATTTATTACTTAATAGTTTTTGGTGGAATCTTTATTGGGCCTTTTCTATACACAATATCCTGTCATCTACAAATAGTGACAGTTTTACTTCTTCCTTTCTGATTTGGATGCCTTTTATTTCTTTTTCTTGCCTAATTGCCCTGGCTAGGACTTCCAGTACTATGTTGAACGTTTTAAAACTGTAACGAGTTACCTCTTCATAAGCAGTATACCATTATTCCATATTCTCACCAACAATTCAAATCATCAGATGCTTTGGGGGCACCTGGCTAGCTCAGTGGTAGAGCACGTAACTCTTGATCTTGGAGTTGTAAATTCAAGCTCCATGTTGGGTGTAGAGATTACTTAAAAATAAAATCCTTAATTACACACACACACACATCATCAGATGCTTGGATTTTTGCTAAACTGGAGGTTAAGTAATATTCTCTTTGTGGTTTTAATTTGCATTTCCATGATTACTAATGAGGTTGAACATCTTTTTATATGTTTTTAAGCCATATAAATATCCTCTTTTGTGAGTACTTGCTTTTTCGATTCTTCAATGAGTTCTATTTTAGAAAAAAATCTTTTCCTACTCTGAAGATCATCCTTTCACTTTTCTAACATATTTTGATGGAAAGAAGTCCTTAAAGTATAAATTTAAAGCTAGTGGGTTTTATCTTTCCTACCCTAAAGTTATAAAAAAATATTCCCGTATTAGCACCTACAAGTTTTGTAACACAGCCTTTGACTTTTAGGTCTTTGATCCACTGTGAGTGAATTTTTATGTATGACATGAAGTAATAATCTAATCTTTTTTCCATAAAAATACTCAATTGCCCAAAACCATGTGTTTAAAAAAAGTTCATCCTTTACCCAGTAGTATTCCATATCACTCTGTTACAGATCAGGGTTACATTCATGGTTGAGTGGTTGGCCTATTTCTGTGCTATTTTGTTCTAATAGTCTATTTATCTATCATTATGCCTATACCTTACTTTATTAATTATTAATTTTATAAAAAATCTTGATATTTGATTGGGCAAATTCCCCTATCTTTTTCTTCAAGAATGTTTTGGTTATTTTTGGTCCTTTGCACTTCCATATTAATTTTTTAGAAGTGCTTTAGTTTTTAGCTTAAAAACTAGGTTGTCAAAATGAAACAAACAGACTCAAATACAGAGAACAAACTGGTGGTTGTAAGGGGCAGGTGGGTAAAACATTAAGGAGATTAAGATGTACAAGCTTACAGTTATAAAATAAATAAGTCATGGGGATTTAAAGTACAGCTTAGGGAACATTCTCAACAATATTTGTAATAACTTTGTATGGTGGCAGATGGTAACTATACTTACTGTAGTATTTTGTAATGTATATAAATGTTGAATTGTTATGCTATACACCTGAAACTAATATAATCGTGCAGGTCAACTTCAATTAAGAAAAAACTAAATTGTGGTTTTGGTTGGGATTGCACTGATTTTACAGATTAATTTGAGAAAAAGTGATATCTTTATGATAATAAGTTAAGGTATATTCCTCCACTTACGTCTACTTGCTTGCAATAAAGTTTTGTAATTTTCCCAATATAGGCCTTACAGATTTTTATTAAATTTATTCCCAGGTATTACTATATTACTGTAAAAAGCATTTTGATTTTAATTACACTGTTAGTGGCATACAGAAATACAAATAATTATTGAAACTGTTTCTTTAGCTATAGTGAAAGGAACTAAAGCTAGCATCATAAAAAACCTTTTGTCAGCCTTCCTACCAGGAATGCAAAATAACTTTCTTTATTTCACAAACCCCTGTACCTCTAACAAGTCTAAAATAGTATATCCACTTTGGAAAACAGTAGTTTCTTACAGTTAAACACACATCAAGAGAATAAAAAGTACAGCATAAGGTATATAGCCAGTGATACCGTAAGAGCATTGTATGGTGACAGATAGAAGCTACACTTGTGGTGAACATCTAACATATAACTTGTCAAATCACTGTGTTATGTACCTGAAACTAATTTAACATTGTGTGTCAATTACACTCAAATTTTTAAAAATGAAAAAAAAAATTAGCAAACATAACATCTACCCCATGACATAGCAATTTCATTCTTAGGTTTTTACCTAAGAGAAATTAAACATGTAAGGACTTGTACATGAATGTGCATAGCAGCATTATTCATAATTTAAAAAGTGGAAACAACTGGGGCACCTGAGTGGCTCAGTCGGTTAAGCTTCTCTTTTTTTTTTAAAGATTTTATTTATTTGTTTGACAGAGAGAGACACAGCAAGAGAGGGAACACAAGCAGAAGACAGAGGGAGAGGGAGGAGCAGAATACCCGCTGAGCAGGGAGCCCGATGTGGGGCTTGATCCCAGGACCCCGGGATCATGACCTGAGCCGAAGGCAGATGCTTAACGACTTAGCCACCCAGGCGCCCCGCCCCTAAGCTTCTGACTCTTGATCTCAGCTCAGGTCTTGATCTCAGGGTTGTGAGTTCAAGCCCTGCACTGGGCTCCACGCTGGGCATGGAGCCTATTTAAAAAAAAAAAAAAAAGGTAGAAACACCCCAAATGTCCAAGTAATTAATGTGTAAATAAAATCAAATACAATGGAATACTATTAGTGATAAAAAGGAATGAAGTACTGACAGATGTTACAACATGAATGAACTTAAAAACATTCTGCTAAGTGTAAATCTCAAAAACCACATTTTGTATCATTCCATTTATACTAAATGTCCAGAATAGGCAAATCTATACAAATGATGTAGTGGTTACCTAAGTCGGGGTGTGGGGTTAGGACCAAAGGGGTACAGGGAATAACTGGTAATAAGCATGAGGTTTCCTATGGGGAATCACAAAAATATTATACAATTAATTACAGTAATGGCTGCACAACTCTGTAAATATACTAAAATCAGCTGAATTATACACTTTAATGGATAACTTTATAGTATGTAAACTATACCTAAATAAACCTGGGTTTTTAAAATATTTTATTTTATTTTATTTAAGTAATCTTTACACCCAACATGGGGCTCAAACTCATGACCCCAAGTTCAAGAGTCACATGCTCTACCAACTGAGCCAGTCAGGTGCCCCTAAATAAAGCTGTTTCTAAAAAATGTTTTTTTTATTTTTGGGCGCCTGGGTGGCTCAGTTGGTTAGGCAACTGCCTTCGGCTCAGGTCATGATCCTGGAGTCCCTGGATCGAGTCCCGCATCGGGCTCCCTGCTCGGCAGGGAGTCAGCTTCTCCCTCTGACCCTCCCCCCTCTCATGTGCTCTCTCTCATTCTCTCTCAAATAAATAAATAAAATCTTTAAAAAAATAAAAATTAAAAAATAAAATGTTTTTAAAAATTTTTATTTTATTATGTTTTTTTTTTTTAAAGATTTTATTTACTCATTTGAGACACAGAGATACAGAGAGAGAGAGAGCATGAGCAGTGGGAGAGGCAGAGGGAGAGGGAGAAGCAGACTCCCGGCTGAGCCAGGAGCCCGATGTGGGGCTCGATCCCAGGACCCTGGGATCATGACCTGAGCCGAAGGCAGACGCCCAACCATCTGAGCCACCCAGGCGCCCTTATTATGTTATGTTAATCACCATACATTACATCATTAGTTTTTGATGCCATGTTCCATGATTCATTGTTTGCATATAACACCCAGTGCTCCATTCAATATGTGCCCACTTTAATACCCATCACCAGGCTAACCCATCCTCCCACCCCCTCCCCTCTAGAACCTTCAGTTTATTTCTCAGAGTCCATAGTCTCTCATGGTTCGTCTCCCCCTCTGATTCCCCCCCCCCTTATTTCTCTCTTCCTACTTTTTTTTTTTTTTAACATATAATGTATTATTTGTTTCAGAGGTACAGGTCTGTGATTCATCAGTCTTACACAATTCACAGTGCTCACCAGAGCACATATCCTCTCCAATGTCTATCACCCAGCCACCCCATCCCTCCCACCCCCCACCACTCCAGCAACCCTCAGTTTGTTTCCTGAGATTAAGAATTCCTCTTCAGTGAGATCATAAAAAATGTTCTAATAGCCTTATTCCTAATGGTCCAAAAAATGGAAACAAACTAAATGTCCATCCACAGGAGAATAAATAAACACATTACGATATATTCATACCATGGAATACAATTTAACAATGAAAAGGAAAAAACTACTGGTACACACAACATCAATGAACCTGCAACATTCTGGAAGGGAAAGAGCCAGACCAGAGAATAACATACTGTATGCTTTACTTCAAATAAAGAAGCAGAATTAATCTATGATGATAGAAATTACAACAGTGGTTGCCTGTGGGGGGCAGGGGATGACATGAGAAAAGGACTGGCATGGGGTAGAAGGGAACTTTCTGGAGTGATGAAAATGTTCTTTACCTTGTTAGGGATGTGGGTCGTATATTTATATGTGAAACCTCATCAAATTTCACTTAAGACGTGTATATTCTATTGTGCGTAAATTATACTTCTTAATAAAAAGCAAACAAACCTAGCTTCCCACTGAGTCCCTATTTCCTACGTGAAGAATACATCATTTATAGAGTAAACTGACAAATATTAATGCTTGATCAACAATTCCTTTCATACTTCCAGGGACTGTAAGACACCTTTAGAAGAACAGCTTCCCAGCTTTATAGTTTTAAGATACATTAATACATGGTAATATGCAAACCTCAAATGCTCTATCTATGTGTGCGATTTCTCTTTCACTACACTTGAATGCTCTGAACTTATTTCAAGGGAAAATCTAAATAATGGCATTCTTAAATGAGCTCTTATATTAAAGATGACATTATATATGGGGTAAGTCTACCTTCTTCTCCCCACTAGGACAGACTCTGGTGGACTCAAGTCTTGAACTTGAGATGTTTATTTACTAAGCCCTTATCATGCAACACATAGGCTACTCTCATGGAACTCACAATCTACTGAAAAAGACCAAAACTAACACATAGTAACAAATACAGTAATTAAGCACTCTTCCATATACGTCAGAAATGGCAAGTGCCTGTAAGACACGCACTTTTTCCTCTTTTATAAATGGCAAGTGTAATTAATCGATAGTGAAATTTTTTGCTGCTGAATAAGGATGCAGTCTCACAATACTACTTCATGCAATACTCCACTAAGCAGAAGACCCTAACAATGTGCTTGAACTAAGAGAAGAAATAAAATCTATGTGCCTCTGTTATGTTGTAAAAATATATGGAAGAAAGAGACCCAGAAAGGCTAGAGAAGGTTTCAGTGAGAAGAGAGAACATTCATTCATTCATCAACCAACTTCCCCATTTACATTACCTACTACGCAACAGGAATTAGGAAAACTAAATCAATGAGATATGGCCCCAGACCTCCAGGAACTCAAATTCTTTTTTTTTTTAAAGATTTTATTTATTCATTTGAGACAGAGAGATACCGAGAGAGAGAGCATGAGCAGGGAGAGAGGCAGAGGGAGAGGGAGAAGCAGGCTCCCCACCGAGCCAGGAGCCAGATACGGGGCTTGATCCCAGGACCGTGGGATTATGACCTGAGCCGAAGGCAGACGCTTAACCGACTAAGCCACCCAGGCGCCCCGGAACTCAAATTCTAAAGAAGCGAAACAATGATAACAGTGTTGAGTGTTATGAAGTATATACAGAATATTCTGGGCATCTGAGACCAGGAAAAAAATGACTCTTTAGCCAAGTTCTGAAGCATTAGTTTAGGCAAATAAAGATGGCAGAAGAGTGACATCACATAGATGGCAACTTAGATTGTTCCTGACTTCGCTCCCTCTCTCAGAAGAACTAACAACTATTCATTCACAAGACACCACTGAAAAAGATGGAAGAGAAGAATACATAGGTAGACAAGGTAGCATGAAAAAACACAGTGTGTTCCGAAAAACTCTAAACACTTTTCCATGGCTTGATGCAGGTCAATCGTGAAATATGAGAAAGATTTTTTCAAAAGTAGTAAGGGAAGGGAAATAGCTGGGAGACTATTGGTTTCATAAACTCTCCTCTACCATTCAATTACTATTATATGCATGTATTCTTGAAGTAAAAATTTAAGTTTAATGAAGAACATACTCTAAAAAAATAATGGATAAAGGAAATCATCATTAATAGCTACAAAGGCACTGAGTGCAACTCTGAGGGGAAACTTTATAATGGTTGACAACATCTGAACCCATTGATCAAATTTTTAAATAAACTTTTAACTTCAGAATACTCTTAGATTTACAGAAAAGTTTTGGATGACAGTTTCCACATATCGCTCACCCCATTTCCCCTGTTGATAACATCTTATATTATTATAGTATGTTTTACCACTAAAGGACCAACACTGATACAATACTGTAACTAGATTCTACATTTCATTCACATTACACTAGTTTCCCCCTAATGTTCTTTTCCTATTCCAAGATTCCAACCAGGATATATATTACATTTATCATTTCTCCTTAGCCTTCTCTGTCCATGACAAATTCTCAGACTTAGTTTTTGATGACCTTGAAAGTTTTGAGTTATTCAGGTCAGGTATTTTGTAGAGTGGCCCTTAATTTGGATTTGTCTGATGTTTTTATCATGGTTTGACCGGGTTTATGTGATTTGGGGTGGGGGGCTGGGAACCACAGAAGTATAGGCCATTCTTATCACATCGTATCAAGGTTATGTGCTATCAACATGATATATCACTATTAATATTAATATTGATCACCTGGTCAAGGTTGTGTTTCCCAGATTTCTACAGTGTAAAACTAATTTCCCTCCCTCTTTCTGTACTCTACTCTTTGGAAGCAAGTTACCAAGCACAACCCATACTCAAGAAGAGTGGAAGGAGTTAAGCTCCCTCTCCTGGAAGGGGAATATCTACACAAATTATTTGGAATTTTCTGTAAAGGAGATTTGTCTCTTGTCTTTTATACATTTATGTGATCATTTATGTTAGTAATAGCCATTTCTTTAAGGAGATCAATTTTATCATAAAAATAACCATTCTATGTCCCCTAATGTGATATGATAGAAAGCATATCACACCATGTAGGGAATATTCTTGCTTCCCTCATCTCCTCAAAGAAAAACTGAACTTTAACCTATCAAGACTCAAAAGCTAATTAACAATTTATAGGAAATCCTATAAGGATGTAACCTCAAGATCCCCTGGTAACCATTCTATCTGTCAGGAGGTGAAGCCTTAGATAGCAACTGAGACTTGTGAGAGAAATGAAGAATCCTAAACCTATATAAATCCCTGGATCCAGGCAACTATAAGGCCAGCTCTTTCCCTATCCTTCCTCGTTTGTTATACCACCCAAATAAGCATCTCTTTCTTGCTTATGTTGGATTGAGTTGGGCGTCTCTTACTTACAACATAAGAGGGTTAACAAATATAATAAACACAAATAAGGAAAGGCATGGGAACAAAAATGAGTTCAGGACATTGAGGAGTAGGAAACAGGCTGAGTTGCTTAGGAAAAGCTAGATTTTAGGTGAGATTTTTAAAAACTAGGTAGAATTTATTTGCTTTTAAAATTTAATGGGCTATTATTGCTGTTCTCCTGTATCTTGGTAGTGTTAACTATAGGGTTCAATTTTTAGCATATAATATTTAATTGCACACTGATAATTTATCATAATTTTAGAAATCAACAGAGTCAACCTTACTTTTCAGCTAATATAATGAGGACCTAAATGAATAAGTTATTCATCCAAGCTCATATATCTAAGGTAGACATGCAGGAAGCATTGTGCAAAAAAAGGAACTAGGGTATGGAGCCAGATAAGACCAGGTTTGTTCCCCCGTTCCCTCTCTCACCCAGTGCTTTTTATTTTTGATGTAATTTTTAAATACACAGTACATAGACATAATAGAAAACTTCAAAATTTACATTGTGAAAAGCAGCCTCTCTCCTATCCCAATAAGCCCTCCTCCCCCCACCCTTTGACAACCACTGTTACAACTTCTTGGGTACTCTTCTAGAGATAGTCTATTCAAGCATATTGAAGACTTGACCTTTTAGACTTTAAGACATAGGATGATCACTAAAAATTTTAAAGCTATTGAATGGTACTAGAAGGACTGGGGCTGGGGAGGCAAGATAAAAGTGGAGCTAAAGAGGAAGCAGTACCTATGAGATACTCCAACCTGCAGCACCAGTGTTTAAAAAGGCAACACGTGAAAATTAAAAACAACTTTAAGGATCAAATAATGCTCCTTAAAAGGCATAATCAGTTAAGGTTTCTAAGAGGAATATACAAGCACCTATTCTTTATTCATTCTTCTTGTCTAGAATTCTTATGGGATGTTCTTGACTATACTGAAGAATGGGTAGGGGACTGGTGTAGCAGTGGCAACCAACACTTCCTGGTCATTTAAGGAAGAAAAATTAATTGTTCCCATCCTCTACTCCTGCAAATGTCAATTTCATTCTAATCATTTCAAGGTGAGAGAGATTACAAAGAAAGCATGGAGATTAATAACATAATCAAAATGGATGGAGAAAGAAAAAGGGGAATGATGAAATCAACCTGAGAACAAGTTTAGATGGCAGTTAGAGGAATATACAGGAAGTTCAAGTACTCCTCATCACCTAGCAATAAAGTAAAAAAAAAAAACAACTTTTCTCTTTTGAATTTTATCCAGTAAATACCTGATTTAAGAAGGAATGGATGAGATGCATACTGTTCTCAAGAGAGGTTAGGAATTTTAAAGTTCCCATGGGGGAAAAACATCTCTTGGCTTAAGTTAGAGATGGAAAAATAAGTCAATTACTGAGCATACATATGTAACAAAGACTTGTATACTTTTAGAAGTAGAAAGCATATCTCATTTTAGACTTGAAATCAGACATTTTTTTCAGATTTATTTTTGAACTCTCTGAAAAAGCTCTTCTAGATTCCTAGAGTGATGGCATAAATGCTACAACACTTAAATATTCAAGTCCCAACAAAGTGACACCTCTAATGAAATGGAACATAACTTTGGTATATTTTTAACAAGTATCAAGGATAATGTGAATTACATGTTCTTTTGACCAATTTCTTAAAGTAGTTATGTAGGAAATAAATTATAATTAGACTGCATTTACAAAAGTAGAAAATGTCTTAATAATTAGGATCATTCAAAGTGAATTTTATTACATATCAAATTATTAACAGAAGACAATCAGAACACAGCTCTAGAACTATAATAAAAGACAAAATATATGCTGTGTCACCACCTATGCTTGTTTAAATACAACTTGGATGGAATATATTAAATACATGAGATCCTGTCAGTCTGAATTTTTTTTCCTCTTTCAAATCAGGAAAGAAGGAAAAGCATGAAACAGTTTATAAAAATTATTTTTCCCTTCACTAACAGTTGCTGGTAGTCTCTTAGGAATAGGGTGTACTATTTGTATCTGCTTTCTTATTTGCATAAACCTATCCTCCAAGTAAGTCAATGGATTAAAAAAATGGAATCAGTCCAAAAGTACTTGTTTTCCGCTTCAAACATAAAATGAATACTCAGACTATATTTGTGGTCATTTAAATTTTAATCTAAAAAATGGTGACAGTAGTTTTTAAATAAAAAGAATTTCCACCATCCATTTTAACAAATCAATTTTGTGCTTGTGTGCATAGTTAAGGACTATAGACACAGAGTTATTTATATGTGGTTTCCTAGAGATGATTTCATTTTCCTGACCTGTCAAGCAAATACTTGAAACAACATCAAAACTGGTCAAAAACCATATATGTATTACAACGTGAAAACAAGGAACATCTCTGACCATTCAAAAAATCAACTGATGGAATTACTAACAAGAATATATACATAATATAATAGGGAAACTTCCAAATTAGTAGTCAAAATAACTCCTAACATTTTATTAGTACCTTCTTCAATACTAGAAGATATTTTATAGTAGTACCTCCCAATTCTAAAAGATTTGTAGAATCTGGTACTAGAGTCTTAAAAAAAAAAAAGTTATCAATAGCCCTAGGAAGTTATGTGTAGGGAGCACTACCCTCTAATGGTGAATTAAGAGTAGTATATGATCGATAGCTATAAACTATAGAATCGTATCTTATCTCACAACTTCCATAATTCCAAAATATCTTGAGACTTTGTTTCAGGATATCAGGATATTTTTAATAAAGACTGGAGTGTTACACCACTTTTCCCTAAAATTTTAAGCTTACATGTGGTAAATCTTTGGTGTGGGTTAGGATACTAAATGAGGATACTAAAGCCAAATAATATACCTTCTTCATATTTCCTTCATGCAAATGGTATTTTTATTCTACTGTAATATATTTTATATCCTTATAATAGCCAGATCGACAGGACTAAATTCATTCACAACAAATCTATGCGCTGTCCTTTAAATGGTTAGGTCTCAAAAAAGACTTACTGCCAAACAGTGAAGTGTTATTCTTAAAATCATCAAGTGTTTTCTAGAATAAAGATGGTTACAATAACACTTACCTCAGTCTTCTTACTAATGTGATCTGTAAATGAAAAAAATGATGAAAATTCATTGAAAAAATTAACAATATTAATATTTTATTAGTATTAATAATTATTATACCCAATATGTAAAAATATTTAAAGTAACTGAGAATTTTAAAGTTATAATAAGAGTTACAGAAGTCATTTGGGGGTTATCTAAGATATCAGATTTCCCTCTCTAGGTATAAGATGTTAAATTTCAACATATAATTACTAATTTGCTCTGCTTAGGGGCTATATCTTATATCCCAGTAAATGCCACCCATACCACAGGGTATTATTAAATTTTAAACATTTGAATTCTAAATAATTTAGGTCTTTGGTTTCACACAATTTGGGGGGGGACAAAAAAGGGAAGCAAATATGTCTAAAATCAAATCACAGGGTACTGTAACTGCAAAATTGTACAGAACACTGCCTTTGTGGAAAAAAATAAAAAGGAGAATAGTAATTTGTGTCCTTTAAACCTCTTAGTTTCTTTATTTTAAAAATATACATCATAGTGATGTGATAATACTATCAGAAATCTTAAAAACTGATGTATATTTATAAAATGAAAAGAAAGAAGGCAATAAGAAATATATCCAGATTAAGCAAATCATTGACTTAGTAACAACACAGCATTTCTGGAAAGGGATTACAGAATGAGGAAAAGGAAGACATAAGGGAATCCATACAGATACAAGGTTGAAACTAAAGTACATAGAGGTAGTAAGTGTTCTTATTTAAATTAGAGATGACTGGGATATCTAATATTTAACATTGCTTCTTGTGCATAGAAGAAAATTTCTCTTCTCAAAGACTAACAATAATTTAATAGAATAGCAATCATATGACTGAGAATTTAAAAGCTGGTCCAGCTCTCTAAAGCATCTGTTGATCAGAATAGGGTCTGTAAGTATAATAAATGTCAAAATCACAAGTTTCAGCTCAAGCTACAAAATCCTAATTATTCCTAATTTCCTTTTTATTCCTAACGTCACAGCCATTCTAGTGTCTAGCATACAATGTAATGCCAGAACCTGAGAAAGAATCATGACTGCTTTAATCATGTCTTGAAATAGTCATCTACCTTCCCTTTAACAGTACCATACTGATGTCTTTCTTAATCCAACTAATAAATTTACATAGTACTTATAATCAAACATGAAAAATAAAGAAGTTTTCAAAAGCATTCTTTTCATGTTTCTGCCTAGTTTTTAATGAAATATATTTTATATAAAATCTTTCTTGCCAAAATTTAAACGCTAACATACATCTGTTCTTTTAACCTCAAATAAGAAACTTAGTAAGAGAGGCAGACTATAGGAAAAACCATCCTGATCCTTAAACCAAAGCAATATAATGCTCTAAATTTATTCCTAATTTCACAAATAGGCTTGCTTCTGAAAACAGTAAAGTATTTCATTGTGGGTTTTTTTTTTTTTTTAGATTATTGCTGTAGTATTAATACTCACAGAACAAATGCCCAATGTATTAATTCATATGAATCCAACAGATCACTATCAATGAACAAACAACTGTTCATTTGTCAGCAACTATTCTGACTGGCATAAGCACAACGCTGTCCAAAAAAATTTTCTGTAATTATAGTCATGTTCCATACCTGTGCTATCTAATGTGGAAGCTACTAGTCACATGTAGTTACTGAGCATTTGAAATGTGGCTATCGCAACTAACGAATTTTTTTATTTTAGTTCATTTTAATCAGTTTATATTTAAATCGCCACACATGAATAGTGGCTACCATATTTAACAGTATAGACTTAGGGTTTTCACGATTCCCCACATCAAAAAAAATGTGCTTTATGGTCTGTCTTCAAAAGTTTGGTGAATGGTGTAGTTTCCTTGTCTTCTCTGTTCAATAAAAAAATACAAATGATATTATAAAGTTTTCTGGTAGTAAGTCTCACTCTAAAAATTTGTATTTTAATTTTCTAAGGTGTAGTTCCAGATAATTTGAAGAGGTTGACCAATAATGGGTGAAATCTGAAGATACTATTCCTGGTCTAGTGCAAGTCCATTCACTTTATGTATAAGGACAGTAATCATGTTTCAAGATGACTCAAAAACTACAAATACAATTTTTATTTTCAGTGAGTTTTAGAAAACGGACAAATTCCGATACAAAAAGATGTATTTGTACTGAAGTTTTATGGGGATTTAATGACTACTTTTAAACTACCCCCCCAAATTGTTTCTTTCCAAACAGGTCTACATTTTTCACAATCTCAGTAACACATTAACAAAACAATTTTTACTTATTTTAAAAATTAACAAGGAACTTAAAACTTAAGTATATAAAGACTTAAAATAGTCTCTCTAGCATAATAGATTTCATACATATATTACCTTCAGATTGAAAATCTTTTAGTGATACTGTGAGAGGTTTGTCTTTTCCCTGATGATTCTTTCTTTTATCTTTTTTATTCATAACCTTTGACTGAGTTGAAGCATTTTCAGCATTTTCATACTCCTAAAAAGAATTACCAACAATAATTAAGCTTGATTTACACTGGTAAAAAATCAGCATACTGTTATAGGTAATATATTAGAATTTTATTTTTTAAAGGTAAACTGCAAATAAAAAGAAATCAATACTTGAAGCTAGCCAAATTGTATAAAAGCATAGCTTTTTTTTTTTTTTAAGAGAGAAAGCACACACGCAGGTGGGGAGGGGTAAAAGGAAAGTGAGAGAGGGGATCTTAAGCAGGCTCCACTCTCAACAAGAGCCCAACACAGGGCTGGATCTCATGACCCTGAGACCATGACCTGAGCTGAAATCAAGAGTTGGACACTTAACTGACAGCCACCTAGGCACCCCAGGATAGCTGTTTTTTATTTATATACTCAATCTCTTGCCTCTTAAACATTAAAATAGAAACAGAAAGCTATACCTTGTGGTTTATAACCTCTCCTAGTTGCCACTTCTTCTTTATTTCGGGACCAAACTTAAGACAATCATCTATAGTCAATTTCCTTTCTCACCACCTCTGCCAAATCTGGCTTCCCCTGTTCTCTGCCACTAAAATTAAGGTCAACCTCCCCCACAATGCCATATCCAAAGACACTACTTTTTCAAACATCTCTTGGTTTTCTCAATACACTCTGACTACTCTTTAGTCTCCTTCACTGGCTTCTCATTTCCAAACTCTTCTCACCATTATTCCATTCTTAAGCTATTCTTTTGCTTTATACCCATTGTTCCTCAAAGTTTAAAGTTCTACCTATACACTGATGATTTTTGTATGTACAAACAACTCACTGGACTGTTCAGTAAGCATCGCCAAACTAAATATGTTCACCCTGCCTTCCTTACTGGATCCTCCAGTGAGGACCTTGTTTAATGCCACCATCACCCACACAACTGTGTAGACTAGAAACCTGCGTCACCTCTGTCTGCTCTTCCTGCAGACTTTATATACAAATTAGTCACAAGGTCTTGTTGAGTTTATCTCCTTATATCTGTTCTCTTCTCTTCAGACCTTCTGTCATTTCCTTATCTTCTTTGGCTGGACACTGCAACACCCTCTAATTTTAGCCCCTCAATCCATCTTCTACATGGCTATAGCATGAGTTTCGAAAATGAAAACCTGAAATCAATCTAAAAGTTGAAAATATTCAATAGTTCTCTGCCAACAGATTTATAAAGCCCAATCTCCTTAGCCGGGGGCATGAGATTCTTTATATCCTATCCTTCAGAAAGTACCTCTAGCAACTCCAAATCAAAGACACTATACCCTTTCACATTCACATATCCTGTACATTTGCCACTCCTTCCCTGACAATGCCTACTTTCTCTGGCCTAGACTGTGACCTTTTAATACACCTAGTAAGACTCCTCTGTAAGAATCCTTTTCTAAAACCCATCCCCATCAAAGGCAAAAAAATTCTTCCATATTTCTGAATTCCCACTGCACTGAGAACATTCATCTCTCAATGCTATACATAGTAATTATATGTATGTCTTCCTCCTCTACACTCAAGGACTGGGACCATATCTTTATCTTTCTATTATGTGCCTTGCACATTTTGGCTATTCAAAAAAAGATTTGGCAAATGAGTAATAGAACAGAATAGAAAATGCCACCCCAGGGGTGCCTGGGTGGCTCAGTCAGTTAAGCATCCAACTCTTGATTTTGACTCAGGTCATAATTTCAGGGTTGTGAGATCGAGCCCCACATTGGGCTGTACACTCAGTGGGGTGAGTGCTTGAGATTCTTTCCCTCTGCCCCTCCCCTCCATGCACACTCTCTCTCTCTAAAATAAATAAATCTTAAAAAAAAAAAAAAAGAAAAAATGCCATCCTAAACTTTAGCTCCTAAAAAAACTCTTACACTAAAATAATTATAGTTATTTTATTAGAATATTGACTTAAAACTCAATGACTACATTAATGCAATCACATCAAACTAACCATTGCATAAAAGAGGAGTTCCTCCCTTCTCTGAAAGTCTTTATTGTCTGATAGAACCAATGCTTTTGGGTAGCAGGCCTATGGCCGTGCCAAGAAAACTGGCTGGGAGCATGGTATTTTATCAGCACTATCTACTCTACTCCTCCTCTAAATATATAGCTAGTTCTTTTAGCTTTAGAATCTAGACATATATCTCACAACAATAAATCATTATTATATGATAGTATTCTATTTGATAAATTTTATCTCTGAAGTAAGCAAGTCAAGAGATTTTTTTTTTATACTTTTCCAGTGTAACTTGAAAGGTCTATTTAAATAATGAAATAATAGGAAAGCTAGCTGTGTTCATTTTTCTAATTGCCAGCTTTGTGTTTAAATGGGCGACTAACAATAAGGATCGTAGTTATTCTTGATTATTCAGGATAATCAGACTAGGGACATGGAAAATGAAACTAACACATATAATGTATGAAGTCTTTCTTCCTTTTCCCTTGAACTACAAGTAAAAAGCAAAATCATCTGCTCTAGATTTTAATTCCTCTCTTCCCTTCATCTTAAGTGAAGGAGCTAGTGTACAATGACAGCCTAAAGGCCCTTAAGCATGACCAGGGTCATTTATGATCAAATACAATCACAAGCTGAATACATTTTACAGACCAAAAAAATTTCCAATGCATGTAAAGGACTAAAATATCAAATCCTATAAAAATAATAAATGCTCAATTTAAATATAGAAACTAGAAGCCAACACTACCTTTTACTTAAGTGTTCCTATAGTTTCAAGCTGTACAATGCACTTCAGCAACCCAATATCACAGTTTAGATAAAATTCAGAGTTCACAAGGCCAAAACATCAGAAATTGCCTCACATTTAGTTAATTGTTATATATCTTCAGCAGAAAATCCCTGTACTCATTTTAATTTTTAAATCTACTTATTTCCTGTGTTTATTTAAAATAAATTAAAATAGGGCACCTGGGTGGCTCAATTGGCTAAGTGACTGCCTTCGGCTCAGGTCATGATCCTGGAGTCCAGGGATCGAGTCCCACATCGGGCTCCCTGCTCGGCGGGGAGTCCGCTTCTCCCTCTGACCCTCCCCTCTCTCATGCTCTCTCTCTCTCATTCTCTCTCTCTCTCAAATAAGTAAATAAAATCTTAAAAAAATAAAACAAAATGAGTTAAAATAAATCATCTGCTATTAATTTCATTTCCTCTCTTCCCTTCGTCTTGGGTAGACTAATTTCTTAAGGAAACATTCCAAATCACCAGAGTTCAGTCTGTTGCCTCTCAAAACCTAGGGAGTAATCTTATTATAAAAGCTTTGTAACCTGGGTGGCACAGTCAGTTGAGCATCCAACTCTTGGTTTCCGCATGGGTCATGGTCTTGGGGTCATGGGATCGAGCCCCATGTTGGGCTCTGTGCTCAACACAGAGTTTGCTTGGGACTCTCTCCCTCTGCTCCTCCTCCCCACCCCAGCTCTTTCTCAAATAAATAAATAAATCTTTTAAAAAATTATTTTTTAAATTTTTTATTGTTATGTTAATCACCATACATTACATCATTAGTTTTTGACGTAGTGTTCCATGATTCATTGTTTGTGCATAACACCCAGTGCTCCATGCAGAACGTGCCCTCTTTAATACCCATCACCAGGCTTACCCATCCTCCCACCCCCCTCCCCTCTAGAATGTTTTTCAGAGTCCATCGTCTCTCATGGTTCGTCTAAAAAATTATTTTTATTTATTTTATTTTTTTATTTTTTATTTATTTTTTTAAAAGATTTTATTTATTTATTTGACACACAGAGAGAAAGCACAAGTAGGCAGAGAGGCAGGCAGAGAGAGAGGCAGAAGCAGGCTCTCCACTGAGCAGGGAGCCTGATGCGGGACTCGATCCCGGGACTCCAGGATCATGACCTGAGCCGAAGGCAGTCGCTTAACCAACTGAGCCACCCAGGCGCCCTATTTTTTTATTTTTTTAAAGATTTTTTATTTATTTATTTGAGAGAGAGAGAATGAGAGAGAGAGAACACATGAGAGGGGATAGGGTCAGAGGACAAAGCAGACTCCCTGCCGAGCAGGGAGCCCGATGCGGGACTCGATCCAGGGACTCCAGGATCATGACCTGAGCCGAAGGCAGCCGCTTAACCACCTGAGCCACCCAGGCCCCCTAAAAAATTATTTAAAAAAAAAACTCATAATAGGGGCACCTGGGTGGCTCAGTCGTTAAGCGTCTGCCTTCAGCTCAGGTCATGATCCCAAGGTCCTGGGATCGAGCCCCGCATCGGGTTCCCTGCTCTCCAGGAAGCCTGCTTCTCCCTCTCCACTCCCCCTGCTTGTTTTCCCTCTCTCACTATCTCTGTCAAATAAATAAATAAAATCTTTTAAAAAAAAAACCTCATAATAATATTTTGTTACAATGGTGAATTTTTAGGACAAGCTTTAATGGAGAACTTTTATACAAACTTCAGGAAGGTTGGTCCTAACCTCTGACCACTTAAACTTCTAAAATATCTAAATCAATAAATGTGTAAATACCTTTTTATGTTCTTCATATTCTAATTTACTTAGCAACAATGCCTTCTCAAGATCTGCTTCAAACATTTCAGATGTCAGCTAAAACAAAAAGAAAGTTTCACAATTATGCCACACTAAATAACCGTGACAATATATACAGGAAAGGAAAACAAATACATTAAAAAACAATCTGGGTTCTCCAAATATATCTATCCATGCCAAAGTAGAGAACCCTGTATTTTACAGAAGATACCAAAGCAAACTCCCAATTTTGAGGTTTCTATTTCCCTATTCACTGTCAATTATATATTATACGTCGCATAATTTTTTCTTTAGTAAAAAAAATTTTACAAAGAAATTGACACTGTATTAGAGGTCAATGACGGTATCCAGTTTAAGACACAGAAAATTGTAATAGTGATTACTACTCAAAAATGTAATACTGAAAAATAACTCAATAAACATTATAAAACATACCATTCCCTTAATATAAAGTAATCCACAGGTACAGAAACGTTAAATAAGGTGACCAAATGTTCTGGTATATCTCCGATGTTCAGAATAATTATTTATAGTGCACCTTTTTACCTCCATCCTTTTATTTGGTTGTCTTACCTTTAAGGTCATCTAATACTATAAAAAAATAATTCTTTAATTTGTGATCTATATCTTTTGGTTCCTCTTTCCTACCACTCAATATCATCTTAACTTCTTCTTACTTACAATCTAGCTCCTACTACCCTCTAATCAAATTACTCTCCAAAATTGGCAGAGAGAATCGCTATTGTAGGTGAATGAGACTTTGGTTTCTACCCCTGGAGATAAGGTTATGTCTGCAGCTGAATACAGGAGAACTGCAACATGACAGGAGTAAACTTCCTGGATTTGTGTACATGGATGTGTCAACTTATGTGGACTAGATAATAAAGGCACAAATTTAGTGGACATCTCTAGTGTTTGTCCAGAATCCCTTCCTTTATTCCTGTGAATAGCTATACTTCACCCCAATGTCCTGTGATTCTAGTAGGACAGTCAATCACATAACCCTGTATACCACCCATCACCAAACCCACACAAACATCCAAGCTACCATCATCAACGTCAGGGTGGTGGCAAGGGATTCAACTCTTTTTTGATGTCCTAGGAATTAAACTTTGAGAACCAACACAAATCAAGTGGGGTTTGATCATCTGATGCAACAGCCTCTGTAAGTGAGCATACCAGTTATACCGATTCACGTCTCTAAGCACTCCAGAATTCTTAGTTTCCATCTCCCCCAAGGCACACTTGTTTAATTCTTAATTCAAATCTGTGAATCCTTTCAACAAATGACTTTTGCCAATGGTAATTAGAATTATTTCTATTGCTTAATGACAAAACATCTAAATTAAAACAGAAACTGACTCCAAAAAAGGACTGATTTCCAAGGGATAACTTAAAAATTAGAAAAATGTTAACACCAGACACCATGAACTAAAGCTTTTATTCCTAACCCAGTTATCCCTTTGAAAGCACCTATCTAAACCTACATTAAGACAATAAAAAGAAGGGGGAAAAGATTAGGTTTATCACAGAAAAAAAATTAATCTAACTCAGAGAAAAATGCAATTAGAATTAAAATGGTAAGTAAAGGTATATACACTAGAAAATATGGTTAAACCCAGAGTAAATTCTACATATTTCTATAAAACTAAAACAAACTGAAGAATTAATCCAAATTAGTAATAATCAGGAAAAAGTAAGAACCTTTCAAATATTTATAATACAAAGGGATATTCAAAAACAATTACACAAAAAGTTTACATCAGGCGCCTGGGTGGTGCAGTCAGTTGAGCGTCAGACTCTTGGTTTCAGCTCAGGCTGTGATCTCAGGGTCATGGCATTGGGTCCCGCATCAGACTCCACATTCAGTGCAGAGTCTGCTTGGGACTCTCTCTCCCGCTCCCTCTGCTCCTTCCCCCACCCCTGCACACACTCTCTCTCTAAAATAAATAAATAAATAAATCTTAAAAAAAATAAAGTTTACATTAATTTCTCCACCTAAACTCAAAGCAAACTGAGTATTAAATATTTATTTATAAGTAAAGTCAAGAAGTCATCCCAACACAGAAAAAGTAACAAAAGTACTTAAGTTTATTCTGATCAAAGCTGGTTCAATTTACCACTAAATTTTTAATCCATATTAATGATATTTTATATTTATAAAAAGGGCATTTAATATTATTTCCAATATGTTATATATTCTGACCAATATTCCAAAAATAAGTTAGGAGAAGAACAGGTTAGAGAATTGGGAGTCTTGGAAGATATCATTATTCTTTTTCTTACTAAGTCAAGAACTTAAATATTAAAGTAGCTGATTCTACTAGCATGATAAAAACTGAATGAAATGGAACCTTTAAAGTGGAAAAATATGGGTCTCCTTAGCATTTGATTCTAAATGCAGCAGCTCAGAGCTTTTAATTTTTAACACAAACTAGTATACAAGGAAATACAAGTAGGCAAAAATGATTTAAGTTTCAATTTAAATCTTTAAAACTTAGAACAAATTTTCCCAAAATGTCCATATGATCAATCAGCCAATGAGGTAAAAGACAACCTTCTATGTGCTTTGCCTGTACGGCTTTAAAGCAGCAGCATATATTTGGCTTTTGCCCTCAAAGAATCTCTACTCCAGTTGGGGACAGAACACTAACACATACGAAGTACAGGAAATAGAATAAGACATTGAAAGTGCTACAAAAGTGGAGGAAAAAAACATACATAACAAATAAAACTCAGAGAAACATATAGAAAAGACATGAATTTAAGTTTGTCTTTAAATGGTAGATATAATTTGGAGAGATAGAAAAAGGAATAGAATTTCAGGAGGAAAGAACCAAGTGAACAAAGATATGATATTAAAAATAGGTGTATTATGGGATACATCAAAGAAAGGGGATACTTGATATGTGAATTCAATACAAGAGAGATGTAGACAAAACCCAGGCTTTGGGAGATCACATTGGTGGATAATTTAAATTCCGATTCCATGTATGCTAACTGACCTTGGGCAAATTACATGACTTCTATAAATTTGAGTTTCTTCATATATAAAAAGGAAATAGAAATACCAACTTACAGGGTAGTCTTAAATATTTAAAGCTACTAATACTTGTAAAGTGCCTAACCCAGTGCCTACCTGGCACAAGACTCACACACAGTAAATAGGAATTCCCCCTCCTCTACGTTG
Organism: Mirounga angustirostris; assembly: GCF_029215605.1. Lineage (NCBI taxonomy): Eukaryota > Metazoa > Chordata > Mammalia > Carnivora > Phocidae > Mirounga > Mirounga angustirostris. The sequence continues at coordinate 25,003,015 of NW_026991723.1, forward strand.
GAGAATAGTGGAAAATGAGGTTGCTTAGGTAGGGAAGGATTAGATTCCCGGCACTCCCTAAAAATTAGGGACTCAGGACAGATGAAAGAGAATTGCTGATGAAGGTAATTTTAAAGAAATAAACGGAACATCAGAAAAATGAAGGCTTAGAATCAATGTGTTTGGCTGAACATCTGTAATCTCAGCATATAGAAACCTGAACCAGAACATAAAAGTGCAGAAAATAAAGAAGGCTATATCTTGGAACAGAATGACCAAGTTTTGGAACACTGACTGAATATGAAATATGAAAGAAGAATGAATCAAAGATAAGATTTTTGATCCTAGATAACAGGGAGAATGGTAGCACAAGACTAAAACAAGAAGAGAAAAAAAAATATGATTCTAAGTTCTCTAAACATATCTTACAGCATTAATTAATCATAAGACTACTATAAGTATAGTTGTCAATCTAATTCATCAGTACATGTACAGGCAGAACTGGGGGGCAGTCTGAGCCTAAAAGACAGGTACCAGGCAAGAAAATGCAAAAACCACCATGATTTTTAAAAAAGTATCTTCTATTAAGTCTGCAAATTGAGAATTCCTCATCATTTATGGGAGGAGGAGAAAAGGAAGACAAAGAGGAAACAGTAAGCACTACAATGCCTACAGAACTGAAGAAGATACTTACATGTGCCCAAGATAGAGTACTTCAGATCCCCTTCCTTCCTTCATTGCCTCCTACTCCCCATCTAGTAGTAAAACATTTTTTTTTTTCCTAAACAAACCTATAGCTCAAGGGCTTATGATCAGTTAAAGAATATGAAGAACCAATGAAAAACAGGAAGGCCAGCAAATCTTTTGGAACTAGACCTTAAAAAATTAATTTTAAGTCTAAGTACCATAACAATTTTATCCATTTTACATCCAAGCAAAACAAATTCCAAATGAAGAGTTACTCCTCATTTCCCACAGGCATCATGGGAACAGGATTTTGTAACACAACAGAGAACATCATTCTGAAGACATCTAACGCTTGCAGCCAACTGTTTCTTTAGCCACAACTGCAGGAGTGCCCTGTGGTCCTCTAACTCCATGAATGTCAGAGTGTGGACCACTTATCTTTCATTAATCTGGAAAGCAGAATTATGTTTCCAAAAATCTTCTAATAGTCTTATTGAACATTACAATTTACAATTTTAAAGGCTGTCAATGTTCTACAAAAATTGGATCTATGTATACACACTAATTATCACATTCAGCTTATTTCAGTTAATGTATCTTCACGTCCTCTGAGTGTTGTTTACATTTTTTAAATCTGCATTTTTGTTGTATGCTTTATTATGTCGCCCAAGTAACAAAAATGGTTCAATGATTTACTGAAGGATTAAAAGTAGGAATGAAAACAGAACTGTAAATACTACTACTTATAAAAACAGCATGAATTTTTAAATGAACAGAACTCTAATACAGTGACTATAGAACATAAATCTGTACGTGTCAGGATAAGTATGATATCACATAAGCAGCTGAAAAGGAAAATTATAAGTAGAAAATTAAGATAGTGAGCATTTGAAATTTTGATTTATTGAGTCAATCTATTTGTTCCTAGCTGCCTGCTATGAAACATGGTCAGACCAATGGCCTGAAGACACCATTGTTTTTGTTTCACTTTCAAAGCACAATGACTTGTATGAGTCTTTCCAGAACAAGCACCACATAATGCTTTTTCCAGAACAAAAGTGATGAATTTTGTTGCTAAAGAGAGAGCCAAAAAATACAGAGGACTTATGAATTTGCACTCCTTATAGGGAAACAGGCACAAGCCAAACAATTGCCAAGGGACTTATTATACCAGCCATGAGGTTAAATGCAAATATCACAATCACAAACAAACAAAAACAGAACAAGATATTGGCAAAACACCTCTATCAGATGCACTGGAGGATTCAATGTAAAGGAACAATTACCACTGTGCACATGCTAGCCAATATTTCACTTCAGAGCTGGGCAAAACCAGGGATGTGCGGAGTTTGAATCAGTAAGAGGAAGAAATACACAATAAAATTTTATCAGTTTATCACTAAAAATCCATGAGAATAAATTTTTCTATTCAGTTAATTATTTTTGAGCCATGATACAGACTTACAGAAAGGTACACTGGAATCAGCAACATCAATGTATCATGAATAAAGGAAAACAACATCTACACAGAGGTTTATTCCCAGGCAACAGATATTGGTGAACAGTATGTCTCTTGATCTTAATTCAGTATTAAAAGTAGTAAAAATTATAAATATGATTAAATCAAAGCCATTGCCTATTCATCCTTTTTAAAAACAGCTTTACTGAGATATAATTCACATATTTCATATATCACATAAAATTCACCCATTTCAAGTGAGAAGGAAATCCTTTTGATGCATACAACTCTGCAAAGAAATAGGAAATATAAGACTATCTTTCCACTCTGAAGTATGTTGGGACAGATACAAGTCTATGAAATGGAAAATGAGATACAAACATTTCTTAAAACACTAATAGTGCATTAAAGATTATCTATACAATTTCTAGCAGCTTTCAGAGCATACCTCAGCAAAACACACAGTATCTTGAGTAGCCTGAACCTATCCTTTCAGGGTCAATGTGTCACAGTTTTTAATGTTAAGGAAAAGATAAGAATTAAGATCAAAATGTGGCCCAGTGGGTTTGTCCCTATTGGGTCCTTTAATGAGTAAATTCAACTATTTCTATTTATTTATTAAGTGAAATGTCTATTTTTCTTTTTTTTACCTTATTTCAAAGGCTTCCTTGCATCTTCCTTGACTTTGTAACTTTTGCTTATATGGACCAGGTTTAATTTTTTTTCTTCAACTGATTTAAAATTCATAGAATGAAAAGTCTTATGTATAAATTGTTCTCTTTAAATTAAAAAAAAAATCACATTTGGAACTATATATCTTGTTATCAATATGAACCGACCTATTTCCTTCCTAATTTTTGTATTCAAAAACAGGAATTTCACTTTAGACAAATTCTTAATGTGAGTCAGTTTCTCTTTAATAAGCATTTACAATCACTGTTTAGAGTTAATTCTGCACTGAACTAGCTTCAATGCTTGCCACTGGTGCTTTCCAATTGTTGTGCTCTTTATTTAGATTTGCCTTTTAATTGGCAGGAGCATATCTCAGAAAAGTTTGCAGAAAGGATAATGGCGGTATGCCTCCTTAGCCCTTTCATGTCTGGAAATGTGTTTCTTTAGCCTTCACAAAAATGGCACCTTGGCTAGATATGGAACTCTTGGTCTTAGCATTTCAATTCTGGCATTTAAAGTAGCCTGTTTTCCCGTGTGTGTGTGTGTGTGTGTGTGTACAGTATTATTTCCTTGTCTCTCATTCTTAAAATTAAAAACTTCTTACAAGTTTTCCCAAAAAAGTCTTTAAAAAAGGCTTAAGTTCTTTCAAGTTCAGATTTGAGTGCTTTACTTAGCTTAGGAAAATTTCTATCAATATTATCTTTAATGACTGCCTCAATTCTGCTTGTTATAGGGACACTAATTATGCCTCTGTTGAATTTCAGTTCTGTGTTCCAATCTATATCATGCTGATTTTATTGGCCAAATATATCTCAATACATATCTTCATACAACTGACTCAATTTTCTTCAGTGTATAGTCTATTCTTTAGCCTAATGAAATTTTTAATTCTGCTATTTTATTTCCCCAATTTTTTTATTTCACCTATTTCCCTCCCTTCCAATTTCTCTTGGCCACTTTTTCATCTCAGTCTACGACCTCACCTTATTATATAACATTATTAATCTCCTTGACTTTTACACAATGTTCTAGCCTCTGGGTTTTCATTAAGGCAAAAGAACAGGTGATGTCTACAATCAACTTCTGTTTCCTGTAATAAATCTTTTAAAAGTATGCTTTCACTTTGGACACTAAGTACAATGTTCTTTTCCTTTTGTGGTGCACAAATTGCTTCAGTTGACATGAGATCAACTAAGATCCAGTGTTTGCTCACACAGAGATGGACTGGATGCTTCTTTACTGTCCACCTAGTTGCTGTGTAAACCAGCTCTCAGATTTTATGCTGAGGCTTAGCTGATGTAAACTTACATTATCACCTTGGTGATTTAGGAGTAGAGAAGTTTGTCTTAGCAAAATTTCTCTTTTGTGTTTGAAAAAAGTAGCCACATAACAGAAAAGCTTTCTATAGCCATCTTTTTGTCTCATCTCCCTCAAAACTGGAATTTCTCATCATGTTGTTCCTTTACTGTGTCAGGGAGAACACCCACCATACTATGTACTTTCTGCCTAGTTTAGTCACTGTCTGGTTCCTACTTTTAAAATCTGTTAGGGGTGCCTGGGTGGCTCAGTCGTTAAGCGTCTGCCTTCGGCTCAGGTCATGATCCCAGGGTCCTGGGATCGAGCCCTGCATCGGGCTCCCTGCTCGGCGGGAAGCCTGCTTCTCCCTCTCCCACTCCCCCTGCTTGTGTTCCCTCTCTCGCTGTGTCTCTCTCTGTCAAACAAATAAAATCTTTAAAAAAAATAAAATAATAAAATAAAATCTGTTATACCATACAGTAAAATAGATTCCAAATGGTTTACTGTCCATCTGTTCCAAGGCCTGCCCTTATCCATTCTTCACTTATCAGTGTAATTATCCGAGGATCTACTCTATTTCCCATGACCTTGATTATTTTTCTGCAAGTGAGGATTCCAAATATGGTACCAGGTTTTCTGAGTGACCCATCAATAGTATAACCAGCAGAAATTCTTCGAAGTTCCTGAGTCTGGGATAACATTCTTGTACAGGGTCAGGGCCAAGTCAACTATTTCCTTTCATAATTACCTGGTCATTTTGGCAGCATTCAGTGGGCGCAGTAAGAAGGGCAATCAAATATCTGTGCTCAAGTTCCCACATTACATGAAATTTATTTTGGTGCAAATTTGTGTAGTTTTCCTTTATTAATTTTTCAGTACCCTTTGGGTCACTGGGAGAAATTCTCTCTGGTGAAGACACTGGTCAATTCTATTACTGTCTAAACAAGTAGATCATTACATTTATACTTGTAAACCAGAAGAATCTGTGATAATGAATGCTGCAGAAGGAAAAAGGAAATAATCAAATAAAAACTAGAGGGTTTAACACAAGATGATTTATCCAGTATACCACTGCCTGGAAATATCTTTTAAGCAGCATTTGTGCACAGCTCTTGTGTAATAATTGACACTTGTGATGATGGGCCTAAGGCATTACAAAATCCTAACAAAAATGCTATAAGTAATATAGTTTATGTGCTAAGAGTGCAGTTTAGTATACTCTAATTCTTTCAAAACTGGTAACCGAAGCATGATAGGTATAGCACTCTACTAAGCCAAACACCTGCTAGAACAATACCTCTTCCCAACAGATCAACTGCCAGTTTAACAGGTAAGCAAATAAATTACTATTCATTTCCAATACATACAGCATCTCCTAGAGTACATTCCAGGCTTAGTATGTTATTTTCCTGAATAGCACAAACACCAAAAGAAACTGATTGGTCTTAAAAGTTATCTATTTGATTTCATTATTAATGATACTTATTTAATAGAGGCACAAGGTATCATGTAAATAGGTTAAAGAAACTAACAAATGCCATAAACTATTTTACATCAAAGCTGAAAAGGAGGGGTGCCTGGGTGGCTCACTAGCTTAAGCGTCTGCCTTCGGCTCAGGTCATGATTCCAAGGTCCTGGGATCGAGCCCTGCATCGGGGTCCCTGCTCAGCGAGGAGTCTTCTCCCTCTGCCCCTCTCCCCTGCTCATGCTCTCTCTCTCAAATAAATAAATAAAATCTTCTAAAAAAAAAAGTTGAAAAGGAAACCTTTCCCTTCAAAGTCTTTCTTTTTGAAGCAAAACTGTGGTATTAACAGGAGACCTTGGACCGTACAAATATTGATTTTTTTACTTGAAATAATTTAATCCTGTTATTCTACTTTCCTGATCTCTCTCTCATTTGTAAAAAGGCAGATGAATTGAAACCTCACAAAATAACTGCTTTGAATGGCCAAAGCTAACAAAATAATAAGTATATCAATCTTTCCCTAGTGGATGAAAAACAGAACCTCTTACTAAAAGCACAAAGATGTGTGAATTAATCCAATACAAAATGCTCCTCAGAATAGTGGTGTCATGGACTCGGATGCACTGCCACTTTAAAAATGCATAAATTCACTGAAATACAAAGCAAAATAATTTGATTTACTTAACTGTACCTGCTCATCTCTTTGCCTCCACTCTTGCCAATTTTCTTCTCGTGAATCCTTCTGCACTGGGTTTGGTAATGAAAGCTCATGTTGAGCATTACAAATGGCATGGGAGGATTTCTGGGGAATTTTCTTAAAAGCAAGATTCCTGAGCTATGAAACAAACAAAAAGCATATTAAATTCAGTCTACCAATCCTGGAATACTAATGATTTTTTTAAAAATCAGTAATATTTTTATACTTCTAAATACTATTCCATTCATTATGCTAACTCTCAGAATCACTGTGTTTTTCTTAATCTTTGTAAAATATTAATTTCCTCAGTATTTAGATAATGTTGGTGGGTTTCTAACAATTTAGTAAGTGCAAATGGAAATGTAATCTATTATACCATCTTTTTAATGATTCCGATTACTTAAGTGATGAAGTTTATAGGAGTAGAAAATAGGAAAACAAGTGTGCTTCTGACTATGTTGTACACCTGAAACTAATATGACATTGTATGGTGAGCATAGCATAATGGATAAACTTGTTGAATCACTATATTGTACACCTAAAATTAACATAGTATTGTGTGTCAATTACCCTCAAATAAAAGAAAAAAAATTTTAATGGGGATAATAATACAATTTACCTTACCAATAACCTTTACAGGGTTGTTGTGAGGAATAAATGAGTCAATAGAGGCAGAGTACTTAAAAAGTGCCCTTCTTATAATTAACATTATAAATTTAAGAGATATATATATATATATGATGTTGTTTGTCAGCTACACTTAATTTTTTAAAAAAGCAAAATAATGGGATTCAAAGATTAAAGTTTAATGGCTTACAAATTTAAAAGTTTAAATATAAGTGAGAGAAAATAGCTTAAACAACTCTAGCAACTACTTTGCTAGTCCTTAAAAATACAGGACCTAGACCACAAAGTAACATGATGAGCTAAAACTGGACTGGCCAAACCACTCCCAACAACAGTATCATCATCATCACCATCATCATTATCTGAGATGCAGTAGTTGAAACAAGAGAGAAAAGGAGTGAGAGGTTATTATGGATTGAATTGTAATCCCCCAAAAGATATGTCGTAGGCCTGAAACCCTCGGGTGTCTGTGAATGTGACCTTATTTGGAAAATAAGATCTCAAAGATGTAACCAAGATACCTTGTGACACGGTTACACTGAATGAGAGTGGGCCCTAATCCAATACAACTGTTGTCCCTGTAAGAAGAGGTGAAGACAGAGATAACAAAGAACGCCAACTAACAGCAGAGGCAAAGACTGAAGTGACACAGCCACGGGCCAAGGAATGTCAAGGACTGACAGCCACGAGGAGCTAGGAAGAGGCTGGGAAGGGTTCCACACAGTCTCACAGAGAGCCTGGCCCTTGCACACTCCTTGGTTTGGACTTCTACTTATAGTGGGACAGCAGACACAAATAGTTATAATTGTTACCTCGTTTGCTTCACTCTGTTGCTGTTCCTTCTTTTTTCTTCTTTTTTCTCTCTTTTTCTCATTCGTAGTTGATTTGCTTGCTTGAGACTTTCCAGTATTCCGACCTTTGCCTTTTCCAGGCTCAGAATCTGATCCACTGCCACTATCTACTTGCAATAGGGCAAAACGAGAAGCAGTAGTGGGAACAGAACTAAGTACTGCTGAGGCCATTGTAAATATTTCTATTTTAAAATACTTCTATCAAGAATAATTCCTGTGGGGAGGGAAAAAAGGGGGCAGATGAGTAAACATAATCAGTAAAATCTGTTCTAGATTCTAGAACAATCTTTCACACACACACACACACACTTCCTCCTGACATTGAATTTAGTCATATTTGGATTCATACCCATAGTCCTACTGGCAATAACATTCTTTTTTAACTTGAGTAAATAATATAAAATTGTATAATATAAAATAGAAAAAAAGTAGAATGAGATTTCACAGACAACTATTGCAAGACTACCACCAATAAAATGTATTCATTTTTCCATATATGGTTTTCAAAAATTCATGATTTTCTTCTTTTAAATATACTGCTGTAATATATACATATTTACAGAGAGCATCCTAAATCAATATGCAGCGGTAGGAGTATTTTTCACTGCATACAGAGACCCTTAGTCCAACTCCATGTTAGTCTCCAACTCTCAAGATGGGGAAAAAAGGAGTAGAAAAGGAAGAACACTCATATCATATACAAAATACCGCCTTAAGTTTGATTTTGGAGACTGCTACTAAGTCACAGAACTGACAGCAGAATACAGAACTTAAATTTCCTCAACCAAAGGAAACTTATCAAAATCACCTTCCACATTATCTTCTGCTTCACTAGTTTCAGTGTACCCTGAGAGAACTTTCAGACTTGGGGTATGAAAGGTCCTACAGTAATATCTAACCCAATTCATTAATCATTTAGTTTTACAGAGGAGGCAACTGGCACTTGGACTGGGTAAGTGACTTGCCTAAGGTCATTCTGCAAGTTAGTGGCAGAGTCACGACCTGAACCTAGGTTTGCTGAACCTTGCTCTCCAAGTTCAAAGTAAGAAGCCCTGTAACTACTAGAAGACTTGGTACTCTTTCCATTCAAAAAGAAACAGATTGTGAAACTCAGAAATTTGTTCATTTTTATTTTGAAATGTATCAAGTACACAACTGAATAAAAAATGTTTGTAAATAAATGAATACTCCAAGTAACGAGCACTAAGATTAAGAGAATTTTAACCCCCCCGTGCCTCTCCTCAACAGCATCCCAACTCCTGCTGGCCAGAGATAACTATTATCCTGATTTTTGTGTCAATCATTTGCTTTTCTTTATAGTTTTAACATATCTATCTCAAGCCACAGTACCCATATCCGAAATAGCTACTGTCACTTCCGAAATATCCTCTTGTTTACACAGATTCCCCCCCATCAATGTGATATGGGACTATGCAAAAGTACAAATACTAGAAGTGAGAATCACTGAGGTCCATTTTGAAAGCTAACCATACACTACAGTTTGTATGTTTTTAGGAGTGAACAAAAATGAAAAGCAATCTTCCATTTTAACCCAAAAATCCAGAAAATTATTTGGAAATCTTTGAATTTTCTGTTAAAATAAAGAAAAATCAAAGTAAGAGCTGATATTTGAAGATACCACCTAGTAGTTATTAAATAAAAGTATTTTATTATAAATACCATGTTAAGACCTATTGCTCCTATGCTCAAAAATATGCAAATCAAGATAAAATACCATGACATATAGAAATGACATCATACTGCTAAATTATGACATATTTTTAGGCTTAAATCTTTGCTGCAAGCATGAGACTTAAGGCTTTATAAGTTACTACAAGGGAGAAGATATTACAAAATGAAAAAGAAGTTCAAGACTCAAAAACAGTAAGGAAAGCATTAATTCTACTTCAACTTCAACATGCCATGTTAAAAATCCTTTAAGTTTTAGTTGCTTTGAGTACTTTAGGTACAATGATCCTACACAGTTATTCAACAACTATTATTACATTTCATTTTAACTGTTGGAACTATAAATTGCATGGGTTAGCCACTGACAAATATTCATTGACCCTCCCTGAAGGGGAATTATGCACCACTCTCCTACTGAACGGAGGCATGACCATGTGAGTTATTTTGGCCAGTGAAATATAAGCTTCAAAAAGCTTTTAAAAGCCAGAACGTGGTTCCTGCTTCTGTGATTGAAGCGTATGTTGAGATGGAGTCTCCATCTGTCAGGTCTGATGGGTCTGAAACTGTAATAGATACGTAGCTTGAGCAAGAAAGCAACTTTGCTGCTTTAAGCTGCAGAGATTTTCAGGTTGTTGTTACAGTATAACTTAGCCTTATCATGACTGATACCTTACACAAATAAATTTCTTTTCCATTCTAGGACTGAGAGCAAAACCGTGAATGTCACATTTAGACTGTTCTGCTTGAGTTAAATGTTCACAAAAGTCCAACACATCTCCACAAAGCTCATAGAAAATTTTCTTTCTGTGGCACAGGGCAGAGCTTCCTTACCAACGTATCCTCAAATACAGTTTCCCTGAATCCTTAGGGCACCTAAGAAAACTCTGGAGAATTCAGAGATGCTGGGCAGGCCACCACCAGATGCAAGCAGTCTCATCGGGTGCTCCGCAAAGGGCGGTGCCTGCACATGCTGTTCTGTGGCTACCTGTCAACCGTGGAGAGGGAAGTACGTAAGCCCCTGGAAATCTACTTCATCAGGCCAGGGTAGAACGCACTACTGCCCATCAGGGGAGGCGGGCCCAGGGAACTGCTGGGAGAGTTGGTGCTCTAGGTACCCCAAATGCAGCACGAGCAGTAAGGGAGTGGCAGCTGCTGTCCGGAGTGGGAACGCACGAAGTCTCCTAGTGAGCAAGCTTCCAAGTAATGACCTGGAAGCTCTCCATTCACAGGGAGCAGATACTTCCTCCCACTTGCCAGTGCTATGCCTTTTTAACGGCATAAAGTTCAGCTGCAAGGTGACAGCTCAAACAATGCATATACTTTCTGAAAGTAAGACCTCTGTCATTTTAAACACTCGAAGTTAGGAAGTCCAATCGACTCTGAATTCCTTTCATTTTATCACAACAAATTCTTTACTACAAAAAAATAAGAAATCCTTTACTACATCTTCTATGAGAAAAGCTTTGAGATTCTTTAAAAATAATTTCAACTGATATAAATTATTGAATAGTTATTAAAAATGGTTTTTTTCCATTTTCATTCAAACAAAATTTCAATGGAAACTCAATTTGAAGAAAGCCTCATCTAAAAGTCTGGATCAGGAATTGTATATTCTTATTTTATGGACAAACCTGTTATTTAAAAACTTATGTTCATGGAAGCAAGCACAATTTTCTCATGAGAAACCCTAAAAAGATTTTGAAGTTTTATACAAACTCAGCATTTAATATCTTTCCTAATACTTTGTATTTTGTTTTACTTATCCTAATCATATAAAGAAAATGTAACACATTTTTTCCACCCCGCTCTATACAGACCCTGAGGATCCCTTCCCAGTTTGGGGGCAACGAGATGCTCTGGTCTTTTATGTTTGTAATGCAGAAATCAAATGGCAGAAAGGCACTGGCCTACCATGCCAACCCGGAACAAGAATGCCTAGTCAAACCTGGTCAACCCGCTGCTTGCTGACAGCCCCTGAGCAATCCGCCTCATCTCTGTTTCCTCACCTTTGAAATAAGGACAAGAGTGCATAGTTCACTGGGTTGTTGTAAAGATGAAATAATATACGTGATGTGCTTAGAACAGTTGCCAGTACAGCAGAAGCACTCAAATGCAGACACCTGCTGCTGTTCTTACTATGATTACTAACTGAAGTATGTCTTGAGGTCCTGTGAGGCACAGGAGAACTGGCATAAGCTATTTAAAAATCTGGCTAAGCATGTCTGACTCCATTGCAAAGTGGTTTGAGACTTAAATCGACATCTAGCCCTTCTCAAAGTTAAAACTTCAACCTATGAAACGAGAGGAAAAAGTGTTTAGGCCCTGAGAGGTAGTGGTCGAGTCGTCAGCCGCTGAAGAGAGTCAAACACTTGAAGCTTATACCTAACAAACTGCAGAGGGAAACTCCAATTAGAACAAATAGTGTCAACTGAGAAACCGTGAAAAACAAAAACCGTTTTTCTGAGGAGGCAGCTACCTATAATACACCTCAGTAACCCGTGTGTTAAAATACTTTAACTCAAGAAAGGGCAGACGGAAAGAGGGAAATGCTCACCTATAATGATCCCTTGTTTGGTCTGGGGCAGGAGTATAACATAGAACAGAACAGTGGCCACCCCTTCACTATACATAGCAGCTGAGGGGGTAAGGAAATGGGACAACTGGAAGGGCTTCATCATCTGTGCTATCTGCTGTACTTTAAAGGAGGGGGCTGGGCGCCTGGGTGGCTCAGTTGGTTAAGCGACTGCCTTCAGCTCAGGTCATGATCCTGGAGTCCCGGGATCGAGTCCCACATCGAGCTCCCTGCTCAGCGCGGAGTCTGCTTCTCCCTCTTCCGCTTCCCCCTCTTGTGCTCTTTCTCTCTCTCAAATAAATAAATAAAATCTTTAAAAAAAAAAAAAAAGGAGGGGGCGAATGCCTGGGTGACTCAGTGGGTTAAGTGTCCAACTTGGTTTTGGCTCAGGTCATGATCGCATGGGTCCTGGGACGGCTCCATGCTCAGGGTGGAGTCTGCTTGAAAGAGTCTTTCCTTCTGCCCCTCCCCCACTCGCATGCATGTACACACTCACGTGCCATCTCTAAAGTAAATAAAAATCGTTTAAGAAAAAATGTAATAGCTAACACATCATCTACCTTAACAGCCAAGAAAGAAATCTATGCAGCATGTCAAAAGGTACACTAACCAGTACTTCAGAAGTGGAGGGGTGCGGGAAATGTAAATTTTAACTGAGAGAAGGAAATAAAAATATAAAAATAATCCCAAATTTGTAAATATATGTATTGCTTCCATACATACCAAAAAGAAGGAAATGCACAGGACTACACATTATGTTTATTTCCTTTTCTGTAGTTTTAACTCTCTCCCCAAATATTCTATAATGACCATATTTCTTCTATAAGAAAAAAAATCATTTTGGGAAGGGAAAACGGCTACCTATACCTAAAGTCACAAAGGTAAACATAATGTACTCAATGCAATATTGATTTTTCTGCCCTATGCCGAAACTTAGAAGGGCAGCTACAGATCAAATTGACATAGAGATGCTCTGATCCTTCCTGTTAGTGATGCAGAAGACAAAGGACAGAGAACAAGTGTCAAAGACTGCTTGGTGCATGCTTTTAAGAGAACATTACCTTCATTAACAAATTTTTCAGAACTTGCAAAAAGATAATTATGTTATACCATCCAGGGATTTATTTGAAACTTTTTTTTTTCGGTAAGCCTTGAAGAGAAAAGGGGATAAATAGGCAGACCATGAAAATATCAGGCTTTTTTATTTTTAAAGACATCATTTCAGGGAATGGCTAGGGTTAATATTCCTTCAGAATACTATTCCTTTGGTCTTGTGTCCTAAACTTCTGCATCTCCACCTATAGTCATAGCTAAGAGATATTAGGATGAGTAGTTTCAAATAGAGCTCTTCTTCTCCCTACTATTTGCCTTTTCTTTCTGTCTCAATGGTCTTTAAAATAGAAATACTCAAATGCTCAGGTGTTTACATACCCTTAAGTGATATAGACATAATTAAGATACACAATGCAAAAACTACATTGTAGCCATCTTGAAAGCTACCAACATTGGTCAGTCTATTAAAGTGGTGGCTAGTGCTATAAATTAAAGTCATTTACATATTACTAAGATACTATACAAGTCAGGTTTTTAGTCTAGAAATATAATGTTTCCCCTCTTCCCTTTGAGTCTCCTTTTCAAAATAAGTTAAAGGCAAGGTGCCTGGCTGGCTTAGTTGGTGAAGCATGTGACTCTTGATCTCAGGGTTGTAGCTTTGAGCCCCACGTTGGGCGTAGAGATGACTTAAAAATAAAATCTTAAAAAAAAACCACAAAAAACACTTAAAGGCTAAGAGAAAAAGAAATTAAGAAAACAATTCCATTTACAAGTGCATCAAAAAGAATACCTACGAATAAATTCAACCAAGCAGCTGAAAAACCGGTACACTGAAAACTATTAATACACTGATAAAAGAAATTAAGGAAGACACAAATAAATGGAAAGATATTTTGCACTCATGGACTGGAGAAATTAATATTGTTAAAATGTCCATACTACCCAAAGCAATCTATAGATTTAATGCAACCCCTCTACAAAATTACAATGACAATTTTCACAGAACTAGAACAAAAATTCTAAATTTTGTATAGAACCACAAAAATAGCCAAAGCATCTTGAGAAAGAACAAAGCTGGAGATATCATGCTTCTAATTTCAAACTATATTATAAAGCCATAATAATCAAAACAGTATGGTACTGGGGCATCCAGGTGGCTTAGTCGTTAAGCGTCTGCCTTCAGCTCAGGTCATGATATCAGGGTCCTGGGATCGAGCCTCGCATCGGGCTCCCTGCTCAGCGGGAAGCCTGCTTCTCCCTCTCCCAATCCCCCTGCTTGTGTTCCCTCTCTTGCTGTGTCTCTGTCAAATAAATAAATTAAAAAAGAAAAAACCAGTACCATACTGTCAAATAAATAAATTAAAAAAAAAAAAACAGTACCATACTGGCATAAAAACAGACACATAAACTAATAGAATAGAATAGAGCCCAGAAAACCCACCCAAACATGGTTAATTAATTTACAACAAAGGAGGAAAAAATATACAATGGGAAAAGGACATTCTCTTCAATAAATGGTGCTGGAAAAACTGGACAGCTATATGCTAAATGAAACTGGACCTCCATATTATATCATACACAAAAATTAACTCAAAATGGATTCAACACCTAAATGTGAGACCTGAAACCATAAAACTCCTATAGGAAAACCTAAGCTGGGATGCCTGGGTAGCTCAGTCAGTTAAGCCTCTGCCCTCGGCTCAGGTCATGATCCTAAGGTCCTGGGATCAAGTCCCACATTGGGCTCCTTGCTCAGCAGGGAGTCTGCTTCTCCCTCTGCCTGCTGCTTCCCCCCTGCTTATGCGCGCTCTCTCTCTCTCTCTCTGGCAAATAAATAAATAAAATCTTAAAGGAAATAAAAAGAAAACATAGGCAGTAAGCTACTTGACATCACTCTTGGTGATATTTTTAGATCTGACTCCAAAGGCAATGGCAACAAAAGCAAAAATAAACAAATGGAGGGAGACTGCTTCTCCCTCTCTCACTCCCCCTGCTTGTGTTCTCTCTCTAGCTGTGTGTGTCTCTGTCAAATAAATAATCTTTAAAAAATAAATAAATAAATGGGACTACATCAAATTAAAAAGCTTTTGCACAGCAAAGAAAACCATCATCAAACAAAAAGACAGCCTACTGAATGGAAGAAGATATTTGCAAATCACATATCTGATAAAGAGCTACTATCCAAAATATATGAAGAACTCCTACAACTCAGTGACAAAAAAAATCCAATTAAGAAATGGGCACAGGATCTGAATGACACTTTTCCAAAGAAGACATACTGATGGCCAACAGGCATATGAAAAAATGTTCAACATCACTAATCATCAGGGAAATGAAAACCAAAACCATAAGATGTCATCTCACACCTGTAAGAATGCCCATTATCAAAAAAGACAAGAAATAACAAGTGTTGGAGAAGTTGTGGAGAAAAGGGAACCCTTTCGTACTGTTGGTGGGCCACTATAAAAAAAACAGTATGGAGGTTCCTCAAAAAATTAGAACTACTATATGATCCAGCAATTCCACTAGTAGGTATTTACCCAAAGAAAACAAAAACACTAATTTGAAAAGATATAAGCACCCCTATGTTCACTGCAGCATTGTTTATAATAACCAAGATAAGGAAACAATCTAAGTGTCCACTGATGTTTGAATGGATAAAGAAAATGTGTGTGTGTATGTGTATATATATACATACACATACACATACACAATGGAATACAAACTCAGCCACATAAAAGGAAATCTTGCCATTTCTGACAACATGGATGGACCTTGAGGGCATTATGCTAAATGAAATAATTCACAAACAGAAAATCTAAAAAGCAAAACAAAAGAACAAATAAAACTCACAGATACAGAGAACAGACTGGTGGCTATCAGAAGGGAAGGGGGTTGGGAGATAGGTGAAAAGAGTAAAAGGGGTTAATTGTATGGTGACAGTAGATAACTAGACTTATTATGATGACAATCACTTTGTAGTATATGCAAATATAAAATTATGCTGTCTACCTGAAACTAATGTGTTATATACCAATTTCACTTCAATAACAAAATAAAAATAACTTGGAAGTTAATTTAAGTAGCTGAAGACAAAAGAAAATTCCCAAGATAATTTTAAAACAACTGTTTTAGGGGCACCTGGGTCGCTCAGTTGGTTAAACGTCCAACTCTTGATTTCAGCTAAGGTCATGATCTCGGGGTCATGGGATTGAGCCCCACATCAGGTTCCACATCAGTGCGGAGTCTCCTGGAGATTCTCTCTCCCCCTATTCCTTCCCCTCCCACACACACATTTGTGTTTTCTCTCTCTAAAAAACATTTTAAAAATGTAAAAACAACTGTTTCAGGTCAAAATGCACAAGAAACACAAAGAAGTTCACAAATGTAAATATGCAGGCAGCTCATAACAAATAAGTACAATATTCTATAATTTCTTAATAACTACCATTAGTAAAATCTATTAATTCCTCTATACTTGAAATCACAGCAATATCAAATTAGAGTGAAGTCTCCATTTTAATATATACTCAATACTAAAAAAGTCCAATTATTTGACTTATCAAATATTATAGCATATGTTAGGACTTCCTATAGTAACTGTCCTTCCTTAGATACTGTACTATAGCAAAATAAACTACTTAAAATTTCCTGAACACACATTTAGTTTTACTTGTTCTCCTTTTCTCCACAACTTCTCCAACACTTGTTATTTCTTGTCTTTTTTGATAATGGGCATTCTTACAGGTGTGAGATGACATCTTATGGTTTTGATTTTCATTTCCCTGATGATTAGTGATTTTTTTTCTGTTGCCTTTGCCTAAAACGCCCTCCCTCTCTTCCACATAAAACTTCTATTCACTCTTCAAAATCCTGCTCAGGGGCTAGCAGCTCTATGAAGCTTTCTCTGATCTGCCCCTCAACTTAATCATTCCCTTCTCTGTAATATGCCTGTACTTTTATATTTATTATTAAATGGATTCCATAAAATTATGGTTATTCTTGTGCCTAGCCACCTACAATCATGATTTCCCAACATTCTGAAAGTCAATCCCTAACAAAACCACAGGACCAAGCACACAAAAGATAAATTTATTGAATTTTAAAAATATATTTATATTCCCCAAGTACACAGCTATCTATGCATTGAAATATGTGCTTTAAAGTAGAATGCACAGCAAAAGAAAATGCAAAGTGCATTATAGATAATCATCAGTTCTCATAATTCCAATGTGAATTAACAATGATTATTAGCAATTCAAATTTATTTCATTAGAAGTGCCATTCTATGAAGGGGGGGAATCGGAGGGGGAGAAGAATCATGAGAGACAATGGACTCTGAAAAACAAACTGAGGGTTCTAGAGGGGAGGGGGGTGGGGGGATGGGTTAGCCTGGTGATGGGTATTAAAGAGGGCACGTTCTGCATGGAGCACTGGGTGTTATGCACAAACAATGAATCATGGAACACTACATCAAAAACTAATGATGTAATGTATGGTGATTAACATAACAATAAAAAATTTTAAAAAAAAGAAGTGCCATTCTTCTAAGTGATCAACACAACTAATTTTGTTTAGGAAACATATTCGCTTAAGAAACATAACTGGTTTTAAAGTGCTGATTAAAAAAATTAGGATACATCAGGTACTTAAGTAAACTCTAAAAATGAATAGCCTAAATTGTAAACAGCAGGATTTCTAAATGGCTGGTACTCTTGGACCCTTCCACCAAGGTTCTGAGGACCACTGCCACTATGACTTCATCCCGCCAGACTATGACCTCTCTAGGGTCAAGAAACGGTAGCAGTAGCCATACCTTAGTCAAGAACAACCAGATATATTCCTTTAATAAAATGATAGTCATCTTCCATTAACACCATCAACCAGTTTAGCCTAATCAAACAAGAAATTAATATGATGTAGATATAATTAAGTGTGGCCTCCTTGAAATGTAACTTAGATTTAAAAAGACAGACTGGGCATAAAATGAAATGGCACTGAGTATCAGTTGTTTAGTACCTGGTGAAATTTTAGCAAATATATTATTTCATGTTCTGTGTTCCTCAAGTAACACAACTAAACAGTATCTTTCACTTTGGCTTCCAATAAAATTCACAACCAACACTTGCCAAGTGCATACCAAAACCATGCTCCCAACACACTTCCTGCAAACAAACCACATAAATTTAATGGGTATGTCCTAAATTCCATTTTTTCTTCATAGTTAAGTACCACTTCCCTAATCAAATCTGCACCTAATTTCTGGGGGCTGTAAAATCTAAGCAAAAAGTACAAGCAGGTACTGAGTGAGGACCTAAAGGATTCTCCTACGGATAAAACACGTGTATTTTCTGAAGGGGGTAAATCAGAGGGGGAGAAGAACCATGAGAGACTATGGACTCTGAGAAACAAACTGAAGGTTCTAGAGGGGAGGGGGGTGGGGGGATGGGTTAGCCTGGTGATGGGTATTAAAGAGGGCACGTTCTGCATGGAGCACTGGGTGTTATATGCAAACAATGAATCATGGAACACGGCATCAAAACTAATGATGTCATGTATGGTGAATAACATAACAATAAAAAATTTTTTAAAAAGTGAAAAAAAAAAGCCAGGAGACGAACCACGAGAGACGATGGACTCTGAAAAACAAACAGCGTTCTAGAGGGGACGGGGGTGGGGAGATGGGTTAGCCTGGTGATGGGTATTGAGGAGGGCACGTTCTGCATGGAGCACTGGGTGTTATGCACAAACAAGGAATCACGGAACACTACACCAAAACTAACGATGTGATGTATGGTGATTAACATAACATTAAAAAAAAACAAACACGTGTATTTTCATTTGCCCCAATGTTCTTTTGGTCAACTTCCAGGTTCTTGCTCTTAGTCCACAGAGTGAAGCCACTAGATTGGTATCTTACACATAAATTTGTTGTAACCATTTATGACAATTAAGAATATCCCCCGTTAATGAGGATTTGACTAATACCAAGTAGAGTATACCTGTTGAGAAACAAAATCTAAATTCCCATAGATTAAGTATTTTTAATTTTTCAATTTCCCATGAAGTTTCTCTTATACTCTCACAGCTGCCAGTCAAATTTATTAAGCTGGTGATTAAGGTTACAATCAGAAGCAGTTACTACATAAAGAAATAGATAATAGTGAACGATGTAAAAAAAAATTTCACTGGCTTTTCAGTAAAAGAAAGGTGAGCTTTCATTAGTGCCTCCCGTGAAAGCCGTAGCACCCACTCCACCGTAAAATCTAAGGTAAGAATGAAAAATCTCAAAGAAGCTGGGGAGAAAAGACAATTTAATAAGCCATTTTTGTCATGACTGTTCCGTATCTACTAAGCCCCCTAAATGCTAGAGATCTGACAAAAATCCTGAAAGACTGCTGTTCCAAAGAACAAGGGCAAGAAAGAAAATTCAAAACCCTTCTCGTTTACTTTTCAACAGCTAGCGGGCAGGAGGAGCACTTTCTTCAAAAAGTAATCCACGATACCTCATCCATGAATGAAAGCCAAATTTCACCCCTAGGCTGTCAACCGATGCTCCAAAACTTACTCGCGCAAAGTATACTGAGAAAGAAATAGGACTGGGCGAGACCCAACTCGGGCACAGAAGCGGCTTCCAAACCTGAAAGGGAGAAAACAGCGAGTCAGGTCGTGGCTCCAGAAATTTCCGAGCGCCCGGCGCCCGGCGAGGGAGCGCGAGACCCGCGGCGGGGAGGGGGCGGCGGCACCTGTCACTCGGCGGCCCCGCCACCACCGGAGCCCCCCGGCCCGGGCGCCGCGGAGTCTCGGGAGGCTCAGCCACGGCCCGGGCGCCGGGGCCTGAGGAGGCGCGGGTCCCTCTCGTCCTCCCCGAGCCCCGCGCCGAGTGGCGGGGCCGCGGCCCTTCCCGAGGAGCGGCCCTCCCGCGCGCCCTCTGCCCAGAGGCTCCGACCGGCGGGGCCCGTCGCCTCAGGCCGAGTCCCCAACCGCCGCGCCCGAGGCGCACGGAGCGGCGCGGCCGAGGCGCCACCCCCGCCTCAGGGGCGCCGGAGCGGCTCCCCGCGAGGCGGGCCCGCCCTCCGCGTACTCACCGGGCCTCCCCGGCCGCCGGCTCGGCCCTCCTCTCCCTCCTCCCCCCGCCGCCGCCGCCGCCGCCGCTCCCGCGGCTCCCGGGGCGGCCGCACTGGGCGTTGGGACTAGGCTGGGTCAAGGGGCGGGGGCGGGGACGGGCTCGCGCCGGGCAGGGGTCGAGCGGCGGCCCCGCGAGCGGGCGCCGGGCACTAACGGGCCCCGCGAGCGGGCGCCGGGCTGGGCGGGCTGGGCGGCCGGCGGCGGGGAGCGCGGCTGCAGGCTGCGGGGAGGGGAGGGGAGAGCGCGGCTGCGAGCCGAGGGCGGGAGGGAAGTCCCGGCGGAGGGGGCGGCGTGAGAGCCGCGGGGCGGAGCGAGGGCGGGGCCAGGCGCGCCGGCCGCCGCGCGCGGGGGTTTGTTTATTTTCTCGGTTGGTGCGGCGCTGGCGCGTGGGTAGAGGTTCGCCGGTGACGTGAGCGCCCCGAGTTGGGGGAGAAGACCAGAACCACCTGCTGGAGAAGGGGAGCTACGGGGGCCGGGCAGGGTCCAAACGGCTCGCGTAGGCGGCGGCGCCGCGGTCCTCGGGGTTACCGGGAAAAGAAGGGCTTTCCCCGGGCGTGTGGAAGGAGGGAAGCCTCCCGAGAGGATAGGGCTCCGGGCCATTCCCCCCGCAGTTCGGCGGCCTCACCTGCGTCGCCGAGAGCAGTCTGGGGGCCGTGGAGTGGAAGAGGGCCGTGGGACCTAGTGACCCGGGTTCGACCTCCAGTTAGTGAAGTAGGGATAGTCCTGCAAATCAAGGTTTCGATGGCAGACTGCATCAGCTCTCCGTAAGGAAAATAACCAACGTTGCTCAGTTCTCTGTAGAGTTACACAGCACTTCAGCGTTATCTCCCTTGGTGCTCCATCAGGTAGCAGGATTCTCATTTTACAAGCCAAGTAACTCACCCAAAGCCTCACAGCTAATAAATGTCAGAGCTGGAACCCAGCTGTATTCACTTCAGATTCTGTACTGCTTACCATTGATCACAGTATGTCCCTAAATTACTTTGATTTAACTAATAGTAGACATAAGCTCCCATAGGTAACGTCAGCGGGGTTACGGACGGTAAAGATGTTAACCTTACCTTCGGAGAGTAAGGAATAAAATAAAGATAAAACACTTCTAATAAGAGACAAACCACGATAGGTGCCATATGAAAAACACGAAGAGTACTGAAGATCAAAAAACTGCTCATATCTGTCTGGGGGGATCAGGAAAGAGAGGCAGCATGGAGGGGGAGGCATTGGGAATTGACCCTGAAGGAGATGAGGAAGTTTTTACAGCAAGAAGGGGTAGCATGAGAACATTTATGAAGATCAATCAATGAACGTTATGGTCAGGAAAAAGTAAATGGTTAAATTCCAGGGTATGTTGAGAAGTGGCAGAGACAAAGGGGAATGGGGCCCTATGCCAAGTGGGAGAATTTGTATTTAACACAGTACTTTGAGTTTTCGTGGTTTAAAAGTTTGGGGAAAGAAAGGCCTCTCTGTGAATGGATACAGAAATCAGAGGTGGGAAAACCTCCAGACAGACCTGCAAAAGGCCAGGTGAAAGGTAACGATGAGTCTGAACTAAAGGTAGGGCAGGAAGATGATGTGGAAGCAAAATCAACAAAATTTGGCAATTGATTAATTGGTTTTACAGGAAGAGGGGATAACATGAGAACGTATATGAAGGTGGAAGCGAAAAATCAAAGATAGTGGAGGTTCTGAGTGTGTAGGTAATTATAGAAGAGACACAAGTAGGAAGTGCTTTTTGAGAGATCAGTTTAGATTTGGACACTAAGAATCTGAAAGATTGTTGCAACAGCCAGATAGAGGTGGCTACTAAGAAGTTAGAAATAAAAACTTTGAAATATAGGAAAGAGGGTTGAACTAGAAAACAGATTGGTAAGTTAGCAGCTTAGTGGTGCTATCACTGTGAGAGAAAAGAAAACAAAGGGCAGAATCTTGGAGAACATCTTCTTTAGAGCTTTGCTACTCAAAAGTGTGGTCAATGGCCCGGCAGCATTGGCATCACCAGGGGGTTAGAAAGGTAGAAATTCAGCCCCCTCACCCTCAAACATGCTAAATCAGTGCCCTCAATTTAACAAGAACCCTAAGTGATTTGTACCACATCATTGTTTGATAAACTCTGACCTAGATAGGAGAAGCCGACAAATAAAGAAGGGATCTAATCTAGATGAGATAAACCAGCAAAGAAAGAGGGAGGAGAAAGTGAGAGGAGAACCAGGGTAAAGCAAAATCACCAAAGCAAGGTAAATTGGAGTTTCACAAAAGCAGGGGCAGGAAGGAGTGTTTATCGACCCTATCTAATATCACAGAGGTTAAAGAGCACAAAGAAAGTGTGTCTGAATTTTGTAATTGGGTGGTATGATCATATGACCATGTTGTTCTAATTAAAAGCTTGGAAATTCCTCCTTTGTGATGGGGACAGCCTAGAAATATAATCCCCAACCCCCCACCCCCATGTATATGGGACATATGGAAGTAGGCTTGTGGATTTGATAGAAATTCTTTTCTAGTTGCTTCTATTTTCTCAGTGAACTAAGAAGCAAGATCATTTGGCAGACTGCTAATTGTCCATCAAGATCTTTTCTTCCCTTCCTCCTGGGCACACAGACTATTTTTCTCAGCTTTTCTTCCAGTGAGTATGGTCAAGTATTAAGTTATTGCTAGTGGAATGTGAGCAGACATCATTTCTGGCCAGTGTGTCTCCATGCATTTTTCCTTTCTGCCAGCTGGATTATGCAGAGGACTATAAGCCCCTGGGGTTGACGGAGCCACAAGAAAGAAGGTGCCCCGATGGAGAGCTGCCCGCTGATCTGGAACCCCCACCGTCAATTATTATGTGAGCAAGATCTAAATTTCTCTATTAGGTTGGAGCTTTTTTTTGGGGGGGGGGTCTCTTTTAGCTTTACTCTAGCTAATGTAGTCAATAACTGATGGGGCCGGGGCTTGGGAGAAGGTGGAGGGTGGAGAGGTGAAAAAGCAGTCTGACTGTGGGAGAGAGATTGACTAGGGA
The DNA here is from genome assembly GCF_029215605.1 of Mirounga angustirostris. Lineage (NCBI taxonomy): Eukaryota > Metazoa > Chordata > Mammalia > Carnivora > Phocidae > Mirounga > Mirounga angustirostris. The sequence goes on from NW_026991723.1 coordinate 25,026,191, forward strand.
AGCATAGTAGGGTTTTCAGGCACTAGTAAGGGCTTGCCTGAATGAGTGGTCAAGAACTTACAGTCAGACCAGTGAATATGGTTGTGCATTTTCTGCTACCCATATGCCATTGCTTATGTGTGGTTTGGGATTAACCAGGACTGAGATTTGGCCAGGCAAGTAGGATGGGGAGCGATGGGCCAAGTGGCTGAGGGTAGAAGCAAAGGGGGCACTGTAACTTCAGAGGAGGTAAGAGGTAAGGCTATGAGAGGGGTGGGAAACAGTGCAAAAAATGGTAGGGCAAATAGATTGGTGTTTCTGATCAGGTTGAAGAAGAGTTGGAGTTTTGGTACTATAAAGAATAATGTGAAAAGATAAGAGAGGGTTGGAGAGTAGGAGGCTTGAAATTAAAATGAGAGGGGGACTGTAGTTGTCAGTAATGTCAAGGTATAGGGAATAATGATGAGAGTGGGTTGCTGAGATAGCAGCTAGTGTAAGATCGTTTGAAGAGAGCTGGTCAAGGAATTCAGAGTGTTTGAAATATATGATATATACGTATTCATCTCACAAAGAATTACCAAAGGACTGTTAGTAATGTTGGAGTAGCAAGTAGCCTTGGAGAGAGTGATAATGAGCCTGGTACTAAAATTTTCAAAGAATGAGGGGTTGAATTCTCTGAATTAGGGTGTTCAAGGCCATCAGTGCTTCAGTGTGTTGAAGTCTTGCAGAGATCATGTTTCATTTAAACAGGCGCTTTCAAGTTTTGTGTTACTAATGTAGGATTTGTAATTGCTTCTCTTTGACCTCTCAGATTACAGATGGTAACTGCTTTCTTTAAGAGGAAATGCCCATCTGTCTGTATTATAAAACAAACACATGCCAGACTTCCCAGTTTAAATGACTGTGCTTTAAAATTTGTCATAAATTACTCTGTCCTACCTCCAACATGTATCCTCAAATAGATACATCAAATGTGATGTTAGCTATGCTACATCAAATAATGGCTGTATATGTTCGAAATCTACATGAAAAACCTTAGGTATAACTTAAGTCAGCAACAATAGGGATTGACTAGAGATCTGACAAATTGAAAATGAAGAGATTGCTTATAACTTAGAGAATGATGTACCACGTTATATACATAGGGACTCTGGAGTCAGATTGCTGGGGGTTGAACCATAACACCCATCTAAGGGGTTATTGTGAGGATAAGATATGTAATATATACAATATAGATAAGCATTTAAAAGACTGCTTAGCACATATAAGCACTCGATAAAAGTTATAGTTATTCTATTATTGTACTATAATTCTTCTGGAATTGCCTATAACAATATTTTAGCTTTTTCTACTTAGAAGATATGTTCATTACATCTATACATGTTAAGACCTATTAATAAGGAGACTTCTGGTTAAATGTGGTGCATCAAACACACCTTTTTCTCTACTTCAGATACTTCATTAACAGGACAGTGAAGCAGGGGTGCCTGGCTGGCTCAGTCAGTAGAACGTGCAACTCTTGATCTCAGGGTTGTAAGTTTGAGCCCCACATTGGATATAGAGATTACTTAAAAACCTAAAAAATAAATAAATAAATAAATAAATAAATAAATAAATAAATAAATAATAAAATCTAAAAATTAAAAATAAAAAAATAAAATGAGGGGTGCCTGGGTGGCTTAGTCGGTTGAGCGTCTGACTCTTGATCTCGTCTCAGGTCTTGATCTTACAGTTGTGAGTTCAAGCCCTGTCTTGGGCTCCATGGCCAACATGCTCAGCGTGGAGCCCACTTAAAAAAATAATAATAATAAAATGAAATGAAATGATGGTGAAGCAATAAAAAAAGTATAAACCCATAACATGAAGCAAAGAGGAAAAGATCCCTGCTAAAGAAGGATCCCTGCTGAAGAACAAACCTTAGGAACAGGGAAAGCATATGGATGAGTGATAAGTGACTTACCAAAACTGAGAAAATTAATACCTAAGCCTTTGGGAGGGGGTAGAGCCAGCCAGAATGGACCCATTCACATGACAAACTCTGATGTGTGAAGGCTCTGAAACTAGAGCTGCCATAACTCTGAAAGCAGAGGTGAAATGGGACTGAAAACCAGAATTCATTATGAAAGTTGAATAAAGAACAGTGGGATCCTTCCTTCCCCCGAATCCCTACCCCATTCCATGCTGCCTTACCTCAGTAGAAGATAGGATGTTTACTTTCTGAAGAGGTTGAGTCAGAGCTCATCTGGACCCCAGGCAGAGCTGAGGACAGGAGTGACTCACTCCACAGAAAAGCAGAATTAAATGAAGTTGTGCATATTGAATCACAAGACATATCCTGCCTGCTCTATTCTCAAATTCAGGTTCTAGGTATTTGAAGAAACCTCACAGGAAAGATCTTCAGATGAACTAACAGAAGAAAGAAAGAGAGAGAAGGACAGAGAGGGATGTGGGAGGAAGGAAGAAAGAAGGAAGGAGGGAAGGAAGGAAGAAAAAAAAAGAAATAGAGGAAATAGAGCTAATGCAGGGAACAGAAAAAAATGTCAAAATGAAAAAAAAAATCTCAAAAATTCTAACTCAGAAATTCTTTTTTTTTTTTTTAAAGATTTTATTTATTTGACAGAGAGAGACAGCGAGAGCAGGAACACAAGCAGGGGGAGTGGGAGAGGGAGAAGCAGGCTTCCCATGGAGCAGGGAGCCCGATGTGGGACTCGATCCCAGGGCCCTGGGATCATGACCTGAGCTGAAGGCAGACGCTTAACAACTGAGCCACCCAGGTGCCCTCTAACTCAGAAATTCTAACTCACATATGCTCAGGTGGCTACTGGAGGGAGGTACCTCACCAAGATCAGGGTGTAAACCAAGACACAGAAACACATAGGACCTAATAAAACAGGAGCTCCGACAAAAGGAGAAAACAGAGAATTCCTGAGATGAAGCTGAAGAAAAGGTCCAGGTTGACACCTGTGTAACAGCCTGGAGAGCAACCAGTCCATTTCAACACAGGAGGAGGGAGGGCTCCAGAAGGGATGTCACCAAGAAAACACAAAAACAAAAACACGGAACTGATCGATTACCTAATGTGCTCAAATCTTATGAACAAAATCTCAAAGCTCTGATGGAAGAGATGAAATGGTGACAAGTATGGAGAACAGTAAGCAACCCCAGAAAGAGGGGACTATAAACTCCAGGGGAAACAAAAGATTTGTGGTGGACTGTGTGATGGTTTAAGAATATTTGATGTTACCTCCCTGGAGGAGAAGTATACTTCCCTGCCCCATCGTGAATTGCAGTGGCCAGTGAAATAGGAGCACAAGCGAATATGTGACTTCCAGCCTGAAGCTTAGGAGCCATGTCTCTGCCCCTGCCACAAGACAGGCACTGTTCGGAGGCCGCCTCTGACCGTCTAAGTCCTGAGTGAAGACACATGGCACAGAATTTCAAATGACCTGCCATTGCATAGGCAGTGTCAATGAGAAGTCAACCCTTATTATCATAGGCCACTGAGGTTTTGGTGGTAGTTTGTTAATGTGGCATAATTAACCACTCCTGACACAACACGGAGCAATGTGGACAACATATAATAGGCATTAAATATATACGATAAATACTCAACAAGGTAATAGAAACATATTGAGCAATTAGTAAATGGCGCAAAGTGTCTAAAACTGAAAAACTAAGATGTGGCAGTAGAAATAAGATCTTTAGAAATGTGGAATTAAGTAGCACAACAACTTTTTTGGGGGAAGCAGGCATCAGAGTAATGATAGATGGAGCAGGGACTTCTGTTCATCATTATGAGCCTTGTAATCATTTGACTTTTAAACCATATACATTGTCACTTTGAAAAAAAAATTACATTTATTTTTAAAAAATGAATTGGTAAGTGAAAGGAGGAAATGTTGTATTATTGTTTTTGGTTCAGCCAGCTTAATAGACTGACCATTAATCATCCCACTGTAATACTAAGATTGTAAGTAGAACCTAATTCTTGATTAGCTTTAAAAATACCTTTTTTCAAGAATATTGAATAAATTGAAGCACCAAAAGCTAAACTTTTTCATTGTACCTTCACACTGTCCACTGCAAAATAGAAATGTTCATGCTGCTTTCCTAGTATTTTGACTCAGCTACCTCCTTCCTGCACCCTTACTGTGGTGTTATTTATAGTGTACTATTTATGAAGTCAAATGTCACTACCTTGAATTTAAAAAATGACCTACATGCATATGGAATTATCTTGTGAAAAACTATTTTATACTTTCAAAAATGATTATTTTTAAAAATACCCTTTGGTCTTACATTAGACCAAAAAAAATTTTTTCCTCAGATGCCTTGCAGTGATTAAAATTGATGTTATGTATAGTTACAGATATGTATATAGAGATCAATATCCTGCATATATATATATAAATATATGAGGTTCAGATATATATCCATTATTCACGTATAAATTATTTGTAAACAATTTGTTCTACTTAATGGGTTTTTAACTCTCTTCTGATATCTTGTACACCATTTGTCTATGTCTAAAGGATCTGGAGCAGCAAAAGTAGACTCGTCCAATTGCCATATAATAAATGCAGCAGGCTTTCCATAGCCTTTGGACTCTTTAGTGTGGCCCCTTTCTGATATGAGCTCTCTTCCTATCCTCATTCCCAGCCATCCCCTATACCCAGCACTAATTCAGTCATTCAACAGATACTTATTTGGGGTCCCCAGTGTACTAGCATGCAGTTCCCTGAGTATATGATGTCTCCCACTTCTTAGCCTTTGCAAAGGAGTTTCCTGATCTAAAATGCTATTCCTCCCATTCCTATACCTTCTAAAAGCCAACCTGTCCATTAAGACACAAGGGGCACCTTCCTGGGGAAGCCTTCCCTTAACTCTTAAAGTTAAAAGCCCTTCCTCTATACTCCTATCGTACCCTCTATATTTTTACCAGAGCCATTATATTCTCCTTTATATTGTGAGACCCATTAAAGCAAGAACCTGGCCTGTTTTACTCACTGGTATGTCACTACAGTGCCAGACTCACTGTACACATTCAAATGGGCAAAATGTTATTGTCTGTCTTTTCTCAATGGACTATATGCTCCTTGATGGATGGGTCTGTGATTTAGTCACTTTTGTTTCCTTTAGTATTTAGCACTCGGCACAAGACCTAGCACACAGAAATTTGTTGAATAAATTAGCTCTCTCTGCATTATCATTAATCTTTAAAATATATGCGTTGAGGGGGGTGCCTCAGTGGCTCAGTCGGTAAAGCATCTGCTTCTGGCTCAGGTCATGATCTTGGGGTCCTGGAATCGAGCCCCACATCAGGCTCCCTGCTTGGCGGGGAGCCTGCTTCTCCCTCTCTGCCCCTATCCCTGCTTGTGTGCTCTCTCTCTCAAATAAAATCTTTAAAAAACAAATATATATATGTATACATATATATATGCATTGAAGAATATATACAAAGTATCCTCATGATACAGAGAGACCATGTGCTGAGGATTATTCCTTTTGTGTTTTACTTAAATAGGAAAAGTACATGTGGAAGACCCAAGACTGGAGACCACAAATGCCAAATTACCCAGCTGTGCTCTATGATCTTACCACCCATAACCTAGATTAAAAAAAAAAATGAAATTCTTAAAGGAATAATCTTAAAATAACCAGCTAAAAATTTATCAACAACAGCAACAACAAGTTGGAGTTTCTGCTCATTTAGTCAGTTTGTATGGGTAAACATTACCTACATTCCTTGATTCGTGGTATGGTATATTTCTAACCCAATTTACTATCAATCAAAACCAAATTATTATCAATATACAAAAATCAGTTATATTTCTATCCACTGGCAATGAACAATCTGAAAATGAAATTAAGAAAACAAGTCCACATATAATATCAAAAGGAATAAAATATTAAGGATCAAATTTAACCAAAGAAACATAAGACTTACAACTATAAAACATAGTTGAAAGAAAGTAAACAAGACCTAAAGAAATGGAAAGTCAGCCCATGTCCATGGATTGGAAGACATAATATTGTTGAGATGGCAGTACTCCCCAAATGCAGCTACAGATTCAAAGCAATTCCTATCAAAATTCCAGCAGCCTTTTTTTTTTTTTTTTTGCAGAAATGCATAAGCTGTTCCCAAAATTCATATGGAAACTCAAGGGAACCCCAAATAGCCAAAACAATATTGAAAGAGAACAAAGCTGGTGAATTGACACTTCAAAATTTACTAAATAATTAAAGTAATCAAGACAGTGTGGTATTAGCATAAGGAAAGACATAAGCCAAAGGAAAAGAACCAAGAGTCCAAAAAAAACCCCAAACATTCATGATCAGTTAGTTTTCAACAAAAATGCCAAGACAACTCAATAAGCAAAAAATAGTTTTTCTCAACAAATGGTACTGGGACACCTGGATATTCAGATACAAAAGAATGAAGTTGGATCCCTACCTCACATCATACACAAATATTAATTCAAAATATACCCAAGACATAGCCATAAGAGCTAAAAACTCTAAAACTCTTAGAAGAAACCATACATGTAAATCTACACAATTTTGGATTAGGCAATGGTTTCTTAGATATGACAACTAAATCCCAAACAACCAAAGGAAAAAAAATAAATTGGATTTCATCAAAAGTAAAAACTTTGTAATGCAAAGACCACCATCATGAAAGTGAAGACAACCCACAGAGTCAGAGAAAATATTTGCAAATCATATATTTGATAAGAGACTTATATCTAGAAGATATAAAGAACTCTTACAACTCAACATTGAAAAGACAAGTAATTTTATTTTTTTTAATTTTTTTATTTTTTTTAAAGATTTTACTTATTTATTTGACAGAGAGAGACACAGTGAAAGAAGGAACACAAGCAGGGGGAGTGGGAGAGGGAGAAGCAGGCTTCCCGTAGAGCAGGGAGCTGGATGCGGGGCTCGATCCCAGGACCCTGGGATCATGACCTGAGCCGAAGGCAGACGCTTAATGACTGAGCCACTTAGGTGCCCTGAAAAGACAAATAATTTTAAATGGGCAAAGAATTTGAATGGCCATTTCTCCAAAGATGATGCACAAATGGCCAATAAACACATGAAAAAATACTCAATGTCATTAGTCATTAGGGAAATGTGACCTAAAACTGCAATGAGAGGGGCACCTGGGTGGCTCAGTCAGTTAAGCATCTGCCTTTGGCTCAGGCCATGATTCTGGATTCTGGGGATTAAGCCCCACATCAGGCTCCCTGCTCAGTGGGGAGTCTGCTTCTCCCTCTGACTCTCCCCGGTCTTGTGCTCTCTCTCTTTCACTCTCTTATTCTCAAATAAATAAAATCTTTAAAAAAAAACTGCAATGAGATACTACCTCATCTGCTAGGATGGCTATAATCCAAAAAGAGACAGACAATAACAAATGTTGATGAGCTGACGCTCACACACTCCTGATGGGAATGTAAGATGATATAGCTGCTGTTAAAAGTTAAACAGAATTATCATGTGACCTTGAAATTCCACTCGTAGGCATGTACCCAAGAGAATTGAAAACATTCACACAAAAACTTATACACAGATGTTCATAATAGCCAAAAAGTGGAAATAACCCACATGTCCATCAATTCATGAATGGATAAACAAAATGTGGCATATCCATACAATGGATTGCTATTCAGCCATAAAAAGGAATGATATACTGTTACATGCTGCATTAGTGAATCTTGGAAACATTATCCTAAAAACGAAAAGAAACAAAACAAAATAAAACAAAAAAAGAAAACATTATCCTAAGAAGGCAAACACCAAAGGATACATACTATATGATATCATTGATATGAAATGTCAAGAATAGGCACTGCCAAAGACAGACAGTAGATTGGAAGTTGCCAGGGGATGAGAGAAAGGGGAAATTGGGACTGATTGCTGATAAGGACAGATTTTCTTTTCCAGGGTGGGGGGGTTCATGAAAATGCTCTGGAATTAGTATGATTGCACAACATAGTGGGTATACTAAAAACTACTGAACTGTGCACTTTAAGATGATAAATTTTGGTAAATTTTATGTGAATTATATCTCAATTTAAAAATTTTTTATTAAAAAAAAAGGGGAGGAATGAAGGGGGGTAAATCGGAGGGGGAGACGAACCATGAGAGACTATGGACTCTGAGAAACAAACTGAGGCACATACCGCATGGAGCACTGGGTGTTGTATGCAAACAATGAATCACGGAACACTACATCAAAAACTAATGATGTAATGTATGGTGATTAACATAATAAAAAAATTTTAAGATTTTTATTTATTTATCTGAGAGAGAGAGGGAGAATGCACACAAGCGCACAAGCAGGGGGAGAGGGAGAAGCAGGCTCCCCGCTGAGCAGGGAGCCTGATGTGGGGCTCGATCCCAGGACCCTGAGATCATGACCTAAGCCAAAGGCAGATGCTTAACCATCTGAGCCACCCAGACATCCCAGTGATAGGGCTTTTAGTTCTCGGCTCTATCCTCAGTAATAAGAGGTTAATAGATAACACTAAGCAGGAAGAAAACTTTATTTATAAAATAAATATCTATAGAAATTTTCAATCTGTTGTATATAGATGCCCTTTTTGTTATGTTATCAGAATACAAGTAAGTTAGCAGCTCACCCTTTGCGAGAGGCACAGATTCTTCCCCACGTAAGAGCTAAATCCTAGGGCACTGGCGCTGGCTCTGAAGGGTGTTTTGGTTTGCTGTGGCCTGGCCAGTTAAACTCACACAATCAGGTCCTTATGTCTAGTTTCCCTTCTCTTTACTGGGAGAGAGTAAACTTCGTAATAAAGCTTACTGAGAAGACCTCAGTAACCCTGAAGATAACTCTTCCAGGAGAAGAACCCATTAGTATTCTTCCTTTCTGATTTATTTGTTCACAGTCCACTAGAATACTTCTGATTGTAGGTTCCATTACTCTTGAAGTCTTGGCCTGTTCTTTGATTACTTGGCTGTGCAGATCATGGGTGCTCTGATCTAAATAGAGACAAAATATTCTTTAACACTGACAGATGCTTGCAAACTGAGGGGAATGAGCCTCCCTCAAAATGCCTATGAAGGAAAGACCACCATGGTAATGTCAGATTTCATTCTAATATGTTTCTTGTATATAGTAGCTAGGAATATCAAATACCAAAGAATGAATGACTTTGCTGTTAATTTGATCACATACTTATACATGTCCCCCAAATTAACTTAACTTGAGGGGAAAAATTAAGTTTAAAACATCTTTGTGACTACCAAATGGAAACCATTCTTCTCAGTTTTAAGAAGTTGTTTTCTACAGAATTCATCAATAACTCACAAATGTAATTGTTATTAAAGAAATAAGGAACAAATAGGCAAAAACCGGTGGTTAAAAACCCAGTAAAAACATACTCTTTAGGGGAACCTGTGTGGCTCAGATGGTTAAGTGTCTGCCTTTGGCTGGGGTCATGATCACAGGTCCTGGGATCGAGCCCCATGTCAGGCTCCCAGCGCAGCAGATAGTCTGCTTCTCCCTCTCCCTCTCTCTCCCGCTGCTTATGCTCTCTGTCTCTGTCTCAAACGAATAAATAAAACCTTAAAAAAAACCACCATGCTCTTTAATTCATAACTCAAATAGTCATGAAACATTTCTTATGCCTATAAAATACTCAGCCAAGTCTTTATTTTCTTAGGAGTATAGATTTCACATGAAACTTTTCCAGAGAGTACTATTATTCCCACTGTTGCTAACAAATATAACTAAAACTCAGAATTTGTTTAAAAATATTTTAGGATATATGTATAAAATAAGCAACCACATTTGTGCTAAAATGTTATCCCATTTTGACAGCCAACTCTATGGAAAATCTACTTAAAATTCCATCATAAACATATATGTTTTAGTTTTCAAAGTGTTTTCATGCATTTATTTGATAAAGTAACAGACTATTTGCCTTATAGAAAAATTAGCAATTTCCCTCCCAATTAATTTATTAAATAATTACTTTTAGTTGCATTTGAAAGATTAGATTTTTATATAAAATGCCAGGGAGTGGGGGCACCTGGATGGCTGAGTTGGTTAAGCACCCAACTCTTTTTTTTTTTTTAAAGATTTCTTTGAGAGAAAGAGAGATAGAAAGCACGACTGAGCACAAGCTGGGGGAGGATCAGAGGGAGAAGCAGACTCCCCCACTGAGCAGGGAACCCAGGACCTTGGAATCATGACCTGAGCCAAAGACAGACGCTTAAATGACTGAGCCACCCAGACGCCCCAGCATCCGACTCTTGATCTCAGTTCAGGTCTTGATCTCAGGGCTGTGAGTTTAAGTCCTGCCATGCCCAGTGTAGAACCTACTTGAAAAGAAAGTGGGCGGGGGGGGGGAGGGGGAGGTGCCTGGGTGGCTCAGTCAGTTAAGCATCTGACTCTTGATCTTAGCTCAGGTCATGATCTCAGGGTCTGAGATGGAGCCTCATGTGGGGCTCCAGGCTGGGCATGGAGCCTGCTTAATCTCTCTCCCTCCCCCTCCCCTAAATTAAAAAAAAAAAAAAAGTCCTATAAAATGCAAGCGAGTGACTCATAAATTGCTCCTTTTTTTTTTTTTTAAGGAAAGGCTCGTGTTTCAGAAAAATATAATTATTTAATGTACTCCCATTAAGATTATAACCTGGGTAATTCTGGTTGTGTTGTGGGCATGTTTTACAACTGGTGACACCTGGTGCTAGCTGGGAAAATGTCCAATGAAACAGACAGGCTTAGTTCCATTCCAGGCTTCAACTGGAACAATTCAGATGCTGCCCAACCCCCAGGTGATGGGCATTTCAAAAGGAGATTGGCCTCTCGGTATACAAATATGTTGCCCTGTTCCCGCTCTTTCCATCTAGAATAAAAAAATCCATGCTAGAGAGTAAAAACAAAACTTTGACCATTTTAATACTTATGCATCATTACATAAATCAGCCAAATTCAGATTAACTCCTCACTCCTTTTTATGGTGGACAGTGAAGTACCACTGCAGACAACAAACAAAAATGAATAACATCAATTCAGCCTCTCAGGCAGGCCAATCACTGCTGGTTTGTAATCATGAATGGAAGTCTTTTATCCAGGGGTCTTTCAGTAGAAAAATTCGGGGATATTTTAGCAGAGAGAAAAATTAAGCAAAATGGTTACGTATTGTATAAAGATAAATCCCAGTAAATTTGCCTACAGTGTTCGTTTTGGCATACTATTCATGGCTCTTCAATGGTAAAATCGCTTAAGTTTTATTTTCTTTGGTTTATTTATTGGTTGTTGGAATTTATCCAAAACTACTGTTTCTTGTAATTCTCTCTTGAATAGCTCCACAATTTCCATTCAAATTCTATCTAGGGTGGCTTCTTTTCATATAATTCTGAATTTTAGCAATCATAGGAAAAGGACCCGGTATAAAAACTAAGATGTATATTTTCAAATGGCAAATCCAGTCATAAGTAGGAGTGTTCTTCCGGGTTTAGAGATAGCCAAAGATTGAGGTTAAGTTTTAATGTTGTTGCCAAAGAAATAAAATATATTCTCTCAAAATATTTTTGAAAATCCTTTGCTGGTCTACAGAATGCTTTAAAATAAACCTTCTTATCTTCTGTTCTTATCAGAGCTATTTGAATCCCAGAACATGTGGGAAATGAGAGGTAAGTAAGCCATAACTGTCATATAATTTGTTGTTGGTAATTGGGGAGGAGTGGGGAAGGTCCAAGAAGTGGTTCTTTTAAAAGACCTGTCAGATCAATTAAATTCTAACAGCATTTACCACTTTGGACTTGAACAGTTATACGTCCCTTTGTATATACTGTAGTAAACTTGAAAACACATTAATACAGTATACAAACATTGTTTTTAAAATACATTTCTTTTGTGCTACTTTAATTACACAAGTATTAATTAAAAAATGGAGTTTTAAATTTCCAACAATCATAAATATGAATTTTTAAAAAATGTTTAAATAGTTTTCTACTCTTCTGCATGAATGATCTCGTTCTTTGGTCTATAAGGATCTTGCTCAACAGTCTATGAGATTGTTGTATTTTTCTTTTAAAGTAATGTAGAGATAATTCAGTAGAAGTGTGTGTAATAATTTACTCATAGAACCTAAGAGTTATACATTTAGGTTCAATCATATTATACTGCTAGCATTTCACATACTGGCTGTCCTCTTGATTCATTTTGGAAATTCCTAGGGAAAAAATATTTAATGGAAAAAGAACTATGGAAAATACCAAAAGTCAATATTATAACATCAAGTTTCTCTGAGCTTTCTTTTCATAATTTCTCTTGTTCTAATTACTTCCATGTTGGGGTATTGTTGGAGTCATTATAAAAATCAACTGCCATTCTCGTATTTGGTGCCATGTATGCCCTGCATCCCAACAGCAAGGAAGCAGTCACTCCTAGTGCAGGTGATGAAGGGGTGCATTGTTTGTAGAGGATTTAAAACATCAAAACTTATCAAAAGTCAGTTTGCTTTTTATTGTCAGCATCAAGGTAAACAATGACAGTGACCAAATATTCCTCCCCCTTGGGCAGATGTTTCTACTACTTTGAAAACACTACTGTCCATACAAGCTCAAAAATATTACAAATCCAATGCATTTGAGATGGTTACTGTGGAAGGATCTCATTCCCACCTTCATTTCCAATTGTCGAAAATATAAACGTAGAAGAATGTAGGCAACCTGAGGCCTGTTATAAATTTAAATGTAAAATATACATAATTAATATTTCTTAATATTCCAGCGAAGTTGAGAGAAGAATGGTGGACAAGTGGACACTGAACTTTCAGATACTGAAAGATACTCCAGTGTTTTAAATAGTCACAGATATGTGCCTAAGGAAATAACTGAAAGAGCAAAACATGTCATTCTTGCATTTGGTACATGAGAATTTATGTTGACTATAGAATCAAACTCCCAAAAAGGATCTGACTCCCTAGCAATTCACTCTAAGACTTAGTATAAGACTTCTATTAACTTCTTTCATATAAGACACTTATTCTTTTTTTTTTTTTAAAGATTTTATTTATTTATTTGAGAGAGAGAGCACATGAGAGGGGGGAGGGTCGGGAGGGTCAGAGGGAGAAGCAGACTCCCTGCCAAGCAGGGAGCCCGATGCGGGACTCGATCCAGGGACTCGATCCAGGGACTCGATCCAGGGACTCGATCCAGGGACTCCAGGATCATGACCTGAGCCGAAGGCAGTTGCTTAACCAACTGAGCCACCCAGGCGCCCCTAAGACACTTATTCTTAAATGAGCACTTATCACTCCATTGACCTGAAAAAAACCATTAGCAGAAGAAAACAAACATTAAAGCACAAAATCACCTTCATTGATATTCTTGCCACCCATAGTTCCCATATTTATATAATTCTCCAACCCTGTTATCTTTAACACTCTGAAGTTAGGGAAGGAACCAGTACTTCACAGAGGCAAATATGTTTCCTTCCAAATGCTCCGTTATAAGTGGGGGAAAAAACCCATAATGAACAACAACAAAAAAAACCCACAGACATATTTTATGTGCATACAAAAAGGCAAACAGTGACAAAATGATTAGACTAAGAAAAGCACATGAAACAGAGGAAAATTTATTACTAGTATATGTAAAAAAAATAATTTTACTTGCCTTGAGGGAGGTGCCTTAATTTTTCTTTCCTTTGTGAGGGCACTAAACCAGAATGATAAGAGATTCACTTCCAGAATGTATTTATTATTCAGGACATTATTTATATGTGTGTGTTTCTGTATGTACATGCAATCCATCATAGCCTATGGATATATGTTTAACCCAAAGGAAGAAAAAAATTGTACCTTTCTTATTTAGCAGTCAGTTCACATTTGCATTATCAAATCTAATCACTGTTGATTTGACATAAATTTTCTTGCTTTGTGAGTAGTGCTTTGGCTTTTAGAAAATTTATTTCTATTTCCACAGGTAAAACAAGTATGTGTCAATTTCTTAGGCAAACTAAGAATCCAGGGTTACAATATATTCTCTTTCTAAATTATTACTTAATTTTATAAGGAATTTATAATTAGGACCTTCATTAATAAATATGTATTCATTAATAAATATATCATTGTTGTGCTTTGTTAAGATACTGGCCTTTGCCATATCTATATATAGTATATACACACGCATATTACATATGATATATACTAAGTATGTATCATACAAACTAGAGGCAAAAAGAAGAAACTAGCTTAAAACCAGAATCTGACCCTAAATAGTCTCTGCTAAAAACACATTTTCTGAATTAGTTTGTAAATTCCTTGTCTAAAGCAGTTTCTCATTGGGCCAATGCTTTACACTGTGGTTCAATTCCCAGCTAAGTCCATGGCAGTCTATTTAACCCACAATTTAAATAAATTTCAGTACCATGCTTAAGAGATACAGAAACTATTGACTGATTTAGAAGTTTGTTTTGGTTTGGTTTTCTTCTCCTCTAGGAACTGGTTTTTAGCAATGGGAACCAAGGAACCCTACTCCCTAGGCACTAGAAACCAGAAAAAGGAAACCAGAAGTATTTGAGCACAGAGTGGCAGTTGGGGTCTTAGGTAAGATGGGCAGGGTCAATAACAACAAAGGACAAGGACAAAAGAAAAATATTAGTAGCAGCATCACCTAAGAAAACCTGGAGTCTGCAAGAATTGAGTAGCATCTGTAAGTCAGGGCAGCTTTACTACTGCCCCACCCAAACAGTAGTTAGTTTAAGAAACAACTTTATTTTACAAGTGAAAATTTGGAAAAGTGACAAAAATAATAACACAAGTAACAAAAAGTAACAGAATACCTCTGGTCATTATAAGGGGATGTTTTCTATGATTAAAAAGTATGATGAAAAAGTAAAAACTATTTGTTGGGCAAATCAGTGTTTTAGTTCTTAATTCCAAACTGAAGTTTATATTATATAATAAGATTTAGACTGAAAAAATCTTGAAGAAAAATTTCATTTACATATTTACAGCCCCAATGCAGTCTGGCCTGCCTTTGTGCAAGACCCAAGTAAGCAGGCTTTAGAGAAAAATCTCCGATTAGGCCCATCAGATTGTTAGCTAAAGAGCCTCTGGCAAGACTTCAAGCTTTACAGGCGTACTCCATGTGACCAGATCTCTCTTCCTTGAAACGCTAGAATGCGTTACCATTATTCTGTTTCCCTGTGGCATGGAACCGCATCCTTTTCCCCTAGTCTAGTAGCCTAGGGAGAGACACATTGAATAGACAGGGTAGGGGTGAGATGAAAACTTATATTCCATAAAATTAGCAAACCAACAACATGACATTCTAAAAGCAATCCCAGAAAAAGAGCAGAGAACCGTGTTTAAAAAGTCAAGACTGATCACTCAAGCTCTGTGGACTCTGAGGACCATAAATTAACTTCAACCCATAAATCTAGTTAGTTGCCTTAAACCCACAGACTGCATTTTGGCACAGATTTTCAGCTGTACCAAAAGATATGCAGCAGGTAACTCCCCCTCTCATACAAGCAATATTTAACTGGACCTCTTCAAAATAACAAATATATTTGATAACAGTATTATAAACTTATAAGGTATAATTAATGTATTATAACATACTTCTATATTATATAGCAATATTACTATTCCACTCTTTGTTTTCTTCTTTATAAAATGCCTGGATTTTAAGCAAATTTGTAAGTGGAAATATTTAAATGTTCTATTACTTGACAGTATTAGAATACATGTTCATTTGGTTATAATGGAAATATCTGCAAACAATTAAAACTCCCCAAATACACCGTAGAAGATATACACATCTACAGTATACAAAATGATTCCTTCCTCCTCTTCTTCATCCTGAAGGAAGAGCTAGTGAGCATAAACTTTCATTTCTAACAGGTTAGACAAAGGAATCTTACACCTCTACCAAATTAAAAGTTCTATTATTAAAGGTCTAAGTTTTTAAGTCACTCGGTTTCCTCGCTACTTCAATGGAATCAGCAGTCATAGATCCAACCCCAACTCCAAGACTGGAACGTCGTAATGACAGTTCCAAAGCAGAAATCTGACGTAACTCTTTACGACACAACTTTACAGACGTGACACCATGAAGCTTCCCCACATTTCCCGCTGGCTGGATTTGGGGTGATAGTCGACCGTGAGATTTTGTAAAATGATTTTCATCTATTTCTACTTTATCCTCGTTGTTTAACAAATGCCCACTAGTGGGTGCTAAAGAGCTACAGATAGAAGGTAATTCTGGGCCATCTTCCCAGAGCTTCTGAGGATGTGGTTGTGTTCTTAAACTGCTTGTTGAATTGTCCAAATCTCTTTCTCTTCCACTTAATTTCATACTTTCAGTTCTGGATGCCCATTTTAATTTTTCTGGAACCATGCCTGCTTCTTCAGGGGTCAGAACTCTATCCCCAGCATCATGATCTAAAAATAATACAAAAAGAAAAAAATTAGAGATTTCCTCAAAAACAGGTATTTTGATCATGATATCCTAACATAACTATATTATTATCACTCAATATAAATGATGTCTTTCAGCTTTTTTTCTTCGTTAGGTGACTTAGACAAACAGAAGTTTCACTTACAGGCATTTTGCATGTGAATAACTGAGAACTTTTAATTCAAAGAACAAAGTTGAGAAAACAGTCATCTAGTGATTTTGTTTTTCCCTGGAAATGCAGGAGTGCTTTGGGCCTCTGGTGCCCTTCCACACCTGCCCCCCACTGCCTTGCCACTGGTGAACCATGGTCCACACCTTGGCTAAGTGAAGCCAGCACCGGAGAACACTGGCTCTATGTCTGGGTGATCTTTCGGGATGTGGCGTCGTGTATGTGAAACTCTAGTCTTGGTTAGAACTCCCAGCATGACGGCAGGGTTCTGCTCCTTGAAGGTACTCTGGGGATCCACCATCAAAATGGAGATGACAGCCAACCCCCTCAGTGGGGATACCCTGCTGGAATGCTGGAATGAGTGAAGGAGGGAGTGAAGAGATCAAAGCTTGAGGTCTTTAAATCATAGAATTATCTAATATCAAAATTTACTTGAGAGGAGTCCATATAGGCCCGAGACCTAATATGATGAAAAATGCCAACTTTAACATACATTAGTTAATTAGATTAACTAGTAATTAGTTAGATTAGTACACTTCTAGTCCTATGAATACCAAGTTTAAAAAACAGAAGTTGCACACTGGCAATCCCTAGCCAAATCTGGCCTACAGACACGTTTTATTTAGCCTATGAAATAACATGTGACCCCCAATTTTTTAATTGGAAAGTTTCATATAAAAATATAGATTTCCATTTTTTCTAGAAAAAAAAAGAGAACTGACAATTTCTGCCTGGCCACAGCAGCTGGAGCAGAGCTGGCCCTGCCTGTTTAGACAATTGCTACCTTCCCTCCGCTCACTCTGGCTCCCTGGTTCCTGAAGGCATTTCAGTTTGTGACCCCTGGTTGAAAACATAACTGGTTTTCTAACTTTTAACATACTCTCACAAACAAACCAGCAGAACTAACAAATGACACAGATTCTCACATGGAACTAGCAGACATTCACAAAGTTGACCATAGACAGTGGCTCCCAAACTTTGTCGCACATTAGTCACCGGAAGCTTTTAAGAATTGATGCTCAGGTCCCAGTGTCTGGGGAAGGGAGCCAGGCATCTAATTTTTGAAAGATCATATGCGAAAGAGCGGAGATGGGCTCACTGGAGAAGCTTACTCCCTACCCGACTTGGATATTTCACAGTGGAAAGTTTCCCTCTTCCAGAATTTTCCATTAGGGAACAAACCAGAGAAAGATTAATTCACCTGAGGTCACAGAGTGAGGAAAAGAAGTTAGGATCCCTACTCAACTCTTCTGACTCAAGTATCCTCACAGAGTTTTATAGTGATTTAAATTGATACAAGGATAGAGTTTTAAATATTTAATAAGTACATCGACTGCATGTCCATATAAACTGATTTTATCCTTACATATTTTATCCTCACACCCTAATATATTTGTTAGAAAACAGATTCACTGTAACAGAGGCATGGCTAAGAGGTAACCAAGATATTTTAGTCCAAAGATTAATTTTTCTGCATTTGAAAATGCTAAAAATACTCAAGGTAAATATAAGTGTGGTATGCAGACAATGAAAAGACTACTATCAAAAACTAACGAACTGAATACCAAGACAGTTAAGTTTTAAGATCACTGATTATGAAGTGTATAATACTTTTTAGGGAACTCAGAATTTGATATATGTAAATTGCTATATTTATAAGTCAAAGAAGTCTTGTTTAATGTCATTATATTAGAACAGCATTTTCAGATAGTATATATATCGTACAAGCTATATCTCCAATATGATTCCAACTGTAATTTTTTAAAGCATGGGGACAATAATGAAAAGAATTATGCTAAATGTTAATAGTTGTGGTAGAATTATGGGTGATTTTTTTCCAGCTCTTTTCTATATTTTCAAATTTTTCTACAATGACTATTACTTTTATTACTTTTTATAGATGTTTCTAGGTGGGATTGCAAGTTAGCTGAAATAGTATCTTCAACATTAGTATCAAGACTAGATTTCCTGGGGACACCTGGCTGCCTTAGTCGGTAGAACATGCAACTCTTGATCTCAGGGTTGTGAGTTCGAGGCCCACGCTGGTGGTAGAGTTTACTTAAAAACAAACAAGGCTAGATTCCCAAGTAAGTTGGTCAGACAGGTGTCCTCATTTTACATAACTCCAAGATTACTTAACTTTTTCAGTTTTTTGCATTTGTCTCATTAAAGAGCAGGATGAAGATGCAGGACGAGGATGAAACCTCACCATCCCACACTGGCATTTTAAAAGATGTCTAGTTAACTCGTAATATAAACATGGGCCATTTAAACACTAGATATCTAATTTCGGATGTCTCAAGTTTGAAAGTGGGGTTTTTTTACAGCTAAAATGGTCTTATGCTGATTGTTCTGTTTGCTACTTAACGCCTGTTTACTTTTTAATTTTTTCTAAGTCGTGTTTCAAGTAAAAGGTTCAGCTATATAGTGCGGGCAGTATTTCAAGTATATGTTTTAATTACATTAGCACCTCTGCATTACTACATTGAAAATCAGAAAATTTAGTGTCTCTGGCAGGATCTGTCTGTGTCACATCTCTGTCCTAAGACAAATTTTATCCTAGAATATTAAACCAGGAATCATAAGATGAAGGACCTTAGACCATGTTCTAATTACTGTTGTGTTTGTAAGTTACTTGACCTAACTTTCAATTCTCTTTTCTAAAAATGGCATTAGCAGACACTGACCCACCTTGAGTTTGAGGGTTAAATAGAACTACTTGTGAAAATGTCTATAAATTATAAATATCATAAGTATAAGGTAGCATTAGAACCACTTTTCTAAGATATTACTGTTTTAAACTTCAAAGCTATGTTAATTCTGCTTACATTTTATATTCAGCATGTATCTTTTCATTATGCATACATATAGTTTTCACTAGTCTCTTTACAATTTTGTTCTACCCATCTTTAAATGGTCTTCTTTATAGGTACAGAATAGGTCTGTGCTCCTAAAAGGTTGTAAAGTCAACTTTGCATAAGCCATACTTGACTTAGTAGAAGAATACCTTCTCTAAAGGCAGGCGCCTTTAAATATAAATACATTAGGGCATCTGGGTGGCTCAGTCGGTTACGTAAGTGTGTGCTTTCAGCTCATGTCATGATCCCAGGGTCCTAGGATCGAGCCCCGCTTTGGGTTCCCTGCTCAGCAGGGAGCCTGCTTCTCCCTCTCCCTTTACCCCTCCTCCCTGCTTGTGTTCTCTCTCTCCTTTGCTCTCTCTCTCTCTCAAATAAATAAAATCTTTGAAAAAATGTAAAATATATTATTTTAGAAATATTGATTCTTCTCTAATTGGAAGACTTAAAGAGGGTATATTTTAACCATGGCACTTTCTAGTTTTAGTTATGTCATGTTTTAGGGTGAGGGTCAGGCAGACAACTATTTTTGTTTATAGAGACAAATACAAGTTCAATATCTAATTCTAAATAACCAAATCAAAACATTTGTTTTGTTTCTTACATTCCACTTGGGGGTGAGATCATATGGTATTTGTCTTTCTCTGACTTATTTCACTTAGCATTATACCCTCTAGATCCATCCATGACCTTGCAAATG
The DNA here is from genome assembly GCF_029215605.1 of Mirounga angustirostris. Classification (NCBI taxonomy): domain Eukaryota; kingdom Metazoa; phylum Chordata; class Mammalia; order Carnivora; family Phocidae; genus Mirounga; species Mirounga angustirostris. The sequence goes on from NW_026991723.1 coordinate 25,046,331, forward strand.
GCAAGGTTCCGTTCTTTTTATGGCTGAATTAATATTCCATTGTATGTATACACCACATCTTCTTTATCTATTCATCTATCAGACACTTGGGTTGATTCCATAATTTGGCTGTTGTAAATAATGCTACAATAAACATAGGGATGCTCATATCTTTTCGAATTAGTGTTTTCACATTCTTTGGGTAAATACCCTGTAGTGGAATTACTGGATCATATAGTAATCCTGTTTTTAATTTGAGGACCCTCCATACTGTTTTCCACAGTAGCTGCACCAGTTTGCATTCCCACCAACAGTGCACGAGGGTTCCTTTTTCTCCGCATCCCCGCCAACGCTTGTTGTTTCTTGTGTTGTTGGTTTTAGCCATTCTGACAGGTGGGAGGTGATGTCACATTGTGGTTTGATTTGCATTTCCCTGATGATTAGGACTAGACAACTATTTTTGTTTACAGAGACAAATACAAGTCCAATATCTTATTCTAAATAACCGAATCAATTGGGAAAGGCTAAACTATTAAGTCAGGCACAACTTCACCCAATACTAGATACATCAAATACTGTTAGCATGACAAGTAACACTAAAGGTCTTACGTCCAGATGGTATTAGTTGCTGCCGAACTGCTTCCCCTACCAATTCCTTAAGTTTCTTCTTAAGATCTCTGCTGGTTTTCTTATAGAAATAAAGATCTTTTTCCAGCTGCTGGATTTTATCTTCATATGTTTTCAACATTTCCATAAGGCCTTCGCCATCTTGCTCTATGAAACAGAGATTTGCATTTAAGATCGGTTTCAATTAAATGACTAAAAACTATGTTCTAACACAGTCTCCAGATTATGTTTAAAGGGTCAGAAGTATGTTACATGTATCTGTTACCTGAATGGATTTGCTTTCAGCTACAGTTTGGATTCTTCTGCCCTAAGTCACCTTCTCTGCTCAACCCCCTATCAACTACCGCATCTTCATGATTCATAAGCACTTTTTGAGTAACATTAACTAGATTTATCCTTAGAACAGCAGAAATAAGGTGTTTTCTATAAAAAATTCACATTTGGAACTGTATCCATCAGTTGTATCAATATCTTATTTAAAGTTCATATCAGGGGGTGCCTGGGTGGCTCAGTCCATTAAGCGTCTGCCTTCAGCTCAGGTCATGATCCCAGGGTCCTGGGATCGAGCCCCACGTCAGGCTTCCTGCTCAGTGGGGAGTCTGCTTCTCCCTCTCCCTCTGCGGCTCCCCCCCTCTTTGTGCTCATGTGCTCTCTCTCTCTGTCAAATAAATAAATAAAATCTTTTAAAAAAATAAAAAATAAAGTTCACATCAGGAACTGTGGATATATGGAAAGTCATAGGCCCAGGTTTATAGGCCCAAGAAATCTACAGCCAAAAAACCCCAAATCCAAAAACCTGCCAAAAGAGGCTACAGAGATTAAATTACAAAAGAAAACACTCATACAAAAAGAGGGGAAATAGCAATAAATTGTAGCTTATGCTACCATATACCTTAAAGCTTCTAATTAATATTTATAAATGTATAAAACTGTCCCTATTGGGTGTTTTAGAACCAGTAAAACCTAGTTTATTGACCTTCTGCAAATACATACTCTCAGACCTACTCTTTCCTATTGGTATATTTATAAAATGATCCTACTGGGTTTTTTAATTTTTTAAATTTATTTAAATTCAATTAGCCAACATATAGTACATCCTTAGTTTCTGATGTAGTGTTTAGTGATTCATTAGTTGTGTATAACATGATCCTACTGGTTTTAATGTTGTTTTGTTGTAATTGGCTGTTTTTCCTGAAAAATTTGATCTAAGTATATTGGATATTTTATTTTATTTATTTATTTTTAAAGATTTTATTTATTTATTTGACAGAGAGAGAGAGAGAACACAAGTAGGCAGAGCAGCAGGCAGAGGGAGAGGCAGAAGCAGGCTCTCCACTGAGCAGGGAGCCCCTTTTGGGCTCAATCCCAGGATCCTGGGATCATGACCTGAGCCGAAGGCAGACACTTAACTGACTGAGCCACCCAGGCACTTCTGGATATTTTAAATTAACCCATTGTCTTGTATTTAAAAATACTTTAAGGGGTGCCTGGTGGCTCAGTCGGTTAAGCATTGGGCTCTTGATTTTGGCTCAGGTCATGATCTCAGGGTTGTGGGATCAAGCCCCATGTTGGGCTCCATGCTCAGTGGGGAGTCTTCTTGAGATTCTTTCTCTCTCCCTCTCCCCCTCCCCACCATACTGTCTCTCTCTCTAAAATAAATAAATAAATCTTTAAAAAATAAATACTTTAATAACACAGTAAATTAGAATCCCCATAAAGAATATCATATATGTCAACTGAATTTTATACAACATATTCAGTTGAAATTAGAAAATTCATAATCGGGGCGCCTGGGTGGCTCAGTCGGTTGAGCGACTGCCTTCGGCTCAGGTCATGATCCCAGAGTCCTGGGATCGAGTCCCGCATCGGGCTCCCGGCTTGGCGGGGAACCTGCTTCTCCCTCTGACCCTCCCCCCTCTCATGCTGTTTCTCTCTCGCTCGTTCTCTAATAAATAAATAAATAAAATCTAAAAAAAAAAAAAGAGAAAATTCATAATTATTTTCAGCTGTAACTTTGTTATGAAAAACTTATCCCAGGTATAGAAATGATTTTTAAAATGTTCTCATTTGGCTGTAGCATGAGCTTTTGTGGTGCAACGCCAATCACTTGAAAAATACATTAAAAATTCTATGAAAATATCACTTTATAGAGACATAAGGCAGAACTAAAAATAAGGAAAGGAGAGCATGTTTGAATGAAGTGATGTATAGGATCCTGTCAAGGAAATCCTGTCATCAGGCAACTGGTTGTTAATTGACTGGTTATAGAATTAACTTAGAGGCAAATTGCCTCAACACTCAAATTTATATATTTTCTGATTTTCTGCTTACTCAGGTTGTTTCTCCAGCTATAGATTCACAAGAATCAAGACTAAGCAGCTAAGCAGCCTAGATTGAAGCATTCCCAGCACTGCCAGGCAGTGATTTTGTTGCCATAGCAACTCTTTGTGTACTGGCCAAATGCCCAGGTAACATGAGGACCAACTGCTCTGACAGCTCTTTCCACACCAGAGTTGACGGCTGAACTACTGTGCACTGATAACAGTATGTGTCCATCGGTGGTAGACTAATTTTGACCTAAGCTATAACCTTAATGCATAAAATTTACAATCAACGGAAAATTATAACAAGAAATATAACTAGAAATCTGACAGGGCCTATCACTTTACTTATGTGAAGGGAAAGTAATTTAAATATCAAAGTACTCCATCCTTGAGAGAGAGACACTTTTCACCTGTACACCAGGAAGCCAGAAATCCCGCATTTGTACATAAAAAATAGACCAACAACCAACGGGTGGGAGTTCTTACGTGTGGCACTGGGGACAGGCAGAGGGCTGGCATTTCAAGCACCAAGAGCCCTACATCACAGTCAGCTATCCCCACGTGTGGCAACCCAGACACGTAAAGCACAAAACCAAATATAAGTAGGAACTATTTATTCATGCTGGGCTTTTCTGTGATCAGATTCTGTCCTGTGTTCCTCTCCCAGCCCCTCCGACACATCACCTTTCTACAGCTGACCAGAAGGGGCAGGTACCTTGAAAATGATGTAACAGCAGCTG